>NC_073233.2:9687500-10308750 GCF_029281585.2 Gorilla gorilla gorilla
CTGGGTGTGGTCCCCCTGGGGTGGGCAGGACAATGATGGCTGAGCAGGGCGGGGAGTAAGGAGTAGTTCCACCTTAACTCTGTAGCGGGCGAATCAGAGCCTCAGCCAGCAGGTGGCATGGACGGCGCCCACCTAGCCCAGGAGTCCGGAAGCCTGGGTTCCAATCCGGCCACTGTGGGCTGGTGGCTGGCTCTGTTTTATTTCGCAGTTTTCTCCCCTGTGACTCAGGTGCAGCAGGGTGGGGAGGGGCCGGGTAAGGGGATCTGGGCTGGGCCTGGGGGCGTGGTGCCCGTCCTCACCCCTATTCAGGAGGCTTCTCATTTCTCTCTCCTTGCCTGACCTCTCTCCAGCTCCATTTTCTGCCTCCCTCATCCTCAGCAGGCCTGGCTGGGGGGTGGTCAGGGCCAAGTCTTTCCAGCTGTGTCCAGCCCTTGGGTGCTCAGGGTGGGGCTCCTCCTGGTCCTGGAAGCATCTGGGTGTGGGGTGGGCGAGGGTCAGTGGGGGTGGGCACCTCCTGGCAGGCCCTGTGGGCGGGGCAAGCCCACTTATAGGAGGCCCATGGGCAGGGACTGTCCCCTGGCACCCAGCTTGGCGCCCTCCCCCAGGGCCCTCCGCAGTACCGACCGCAGCGACTCCCGCTTCCCGGGCTGCCGGCCCAACCCCGAGTAGATGAGGGGCTTGGAGCTGCTGTTGACGCAGGCCAGCAGCGTGGCCAGCGGGGAAAACATGGGCAGCAGGAAGTTCAGCAGGGGCTGCAGTCTCCAGTAGAAGACCAAGGGCAGGCCACAGAGGAAGAGCAGGAGCAGCGCGCCCAGGACGATGCCGTAGAGCCTGGGCTGCAGGCGCGTGGAGCAGCAGGTCACCCAGACAAAGAGGACCACGCCAGCCGTCCAGGCGACGCGGGCCAGCACCAGGAACCAGGTGACGCTGGCCACGTGGTAGCGCAGGCAGACCAGGGGGCGCGCACTGATGCACAGCAGGCCGCAGGCGTTGGCGGGCAGCAGCACGGCCGGCAGGGTGGGGGCCCACACCAGGGTGCAGAGGACGGCCTAGGCGTGTCTGAGCCGGCAGCCCTGGTAGCAGGCGGGGAAGAGGTCGGAGAGGCAGCGCTCCACGCTGAAGGCCGCCAGCAGCCAGAGCCCCACCGCGAACCACAGGAAGGTGAGCACGAAGTAAGAGTGTGTCCTGGGCGCCCAGGGCAGCCTGAGCCACGGAGAAGCCCACACGGCAGGAGAGGAACAGGAAGTCGGCGGCGGCCAGGTGCAGCAGGTTGATGGAGAAGGGGCCCTTCTTGACGTGGAAGCTGAGGTTCCAGAGCACCAGCCCGTTACCTACCGGTCCCCCGAGGCCCACGATCAAAGTCAGGTAGAAGACCACACTGTGGAAGGTTCTCCAGAGGCCGAACAGCCCAAACATCCTGGCCGGCTCAGAGGGTGCTGGCGAGGGACCTGCAAGACGGAGACAGACATGGTCCTCAGGCGTCTTTTGTGCCCCCGCTGGGGGCACAGGGAGTGGCATCCATGGCCCTGCAGGTGCCCTCTGGGTGCAGCCCCTGGACCACTCTTCCCAGCGGCGGGACCTCAGCCGGGGCTCAGCCCTCTGCACCTCAGGTCAGGCGTGCCTAATGCCTCCCCATACCTGAGGGCAGGCCCTGGGCTCCTGGCAGCGTGCGCTAACGTGCTGAAAAGATGTCCATGTCCCTCATGGATGTGGTGAGGGTGACGCTGCACCCTCCACCGTGTGCCAGACAAGGCTCTGCAGACAGAGGGAATGTGCATGGGGAACCCACGTGTGGGGCCTTCCTCTTCCCCCAGAGGTGGGAGCTTCTCCACGGTGGACCCTCATGGGGCTCCCACCTGGCGAGCCTAGACCAGCCTGCTGGTGAAGTCCCCTCCCCGGAGGGTCTCTGGAGGTGTCCAGGGAGGTGTCCAAAGGCAGAGGCTGCAGGTGGCCTGAGGAGGAGGGAGGAGGGAAGATGCGGTGTGAGGAGCTGGAGGGAGCCCCCAGCCTTCCCTGTGCACTCCCGGCCTAAGCAGAAGCTGAATCCCAGGGCTCATGCTGCCGGTGGTGCACTCAGGAGGCTGCTCTGAAGCCTCAAGCCAAGAGAGGGGCTTTGGTGATGGTGGCAGGGCCAGGGGGCCTCTCCAGGAGCCACTAACACAAGGGAAGGGGCAGATACAAGTGGCCACTTGCAAGGAGCGAGGCTGAGAGTCCCGAGGATGTTCTCAGAGCGCGAGAGAGATTGGCCACCGGAAGCTGCACTGAAAGGCAGAGGGTCTCAGAGCAGCCCTTCCCTTTCCAGCCATCCCTCCTCCCCCAGGATCCACATGGGTCCAGTTCTTAGTCCTGGGAGATGCATCACGACCCAGGCTCAGCAGTGGCGGCGTCAGCAGTGAGAGACACGGGAGAGAGAAGAGAGATAGAGAGAGACAGAGAGACAGGGAGAGACAGAGAGATGTAGACAGACATTGAGAGACAGAGACAGAGAGACAGAGACAGGGAGAGAGCTACAGAGAGACAGAGACAGAGACAGACACAGAGAAACAGAGATGAGACAGACTGTGTGTGTGAGACAGAGAGAGAGACAGACACAGAGAAACAGAGATGAGACAGACTGTGTGTGTGAGACAGAGAGAGAGACAGACAGACAGAGAGAGAGCCATTAAGCCGCCAACACACACCTGGAGCCCTCCCTGTCACACCTTTGCCTGGGCTGTGTCCCCTGCCCAGACAGCCCCCAATACCTCTCCCCTGACCCAGGTCCCGCCCTACTTCAAGGTTTTGCTCTTTCTCAGGGGCCTGCAACCCCCTGCAGCTTCCTCCGACCCCCGTGAGCCCCCTTCCTCATGCCCGAGCATCCCCCGGCACCTTCTTTGTGCTTGTCGTTGCCCCTAGTCAGGGGGTGGGGAGTGCGGCTCAGGCCTTGGCTCCTGTGCCTTGCCGTGGCCGGGCACACGGTGATGGTGGCCTGTCCTCCGAGCCCAACCAGTGGGAGTGGGAGACCTCGGCCGGGCCCTGGCTTGTGGTGGTGACTGTGGTGACTGGGGGTGGGGTGGTGGGGTGGAAACACACCTCCCCTCTCTGAGCCTCAGTTTCCTCAAGGAGGTAACCAGACTCTCCAGGCTGTGCTCTGGCTCTGGCTCAGAGTCTGAGGCTGGGGGTGAGGCCAGCGCTCAGGCCCCCGTGCTGGGGTGAGGGTGGGCTCTATTCCTGGAGAGAGAGTTACAGAGAGGAGTGGTACGGCGACAGGAGGGGGCATCTTCATTGTTATCAGAACAGGTTCACCTGCCCGGCCCGCTCCAGCGACGCCCTCGAGCTCTGGTGTCCACACATTTCAACTTAGCCGGAATTCCCACCCCCATCCCGCCCTGCCTTCCCTTCCCAAAGGAAATCCAAATGTCCCAGCCAGCCCCATCCACCGGGGAGCCAGGCTGAGAGCAGGGGCCACTGCGGAGGGCAGGGGAGGGTGCCAGTGCCTCACCTGGGGGGTGCAGTGGGGGCAGGCGGAGCCTTCTCACCTGTGACGAGGCTGCCCCCAGCTCTCTCAGGCCCTTCTGTGCTCAGACCAGCGCTCATTGCCTGGAGGCTCCTCCCGGTCCCTAAATCCTTTCATGTCCTCTGGGACCCAGCTGGCTGGACGGAGGGCACCCGGCCAGTTCCCTAGAAGTGACAGGGTGTGGCACTGTTCACAGGAATTGCAGGAATGAGCTAAAACAAAAAGTTGTCAGTGTGGGCAGGCCTTTCCTTCCTCCTCAGCGCCTCTGGCAGGGGAACTGAAGGCACCAGGTCAGTGCTTTCCACCCGCTCCCACCTCACCTGGTGTGTGGAGGGGAGGGAGAAGGAGAATGGAGACCCTCTGTGCCCAGTGAGGCTGGGCCACCTTCCGGGTACTCCACTGATGTTGGGCTGCTCCTGCTAGTCTTTGGTTGGCTGTGGGCACAGGGGGCCTAGAACTGTGGACAGGGGCCTGGCTGTGTGGCCTTGAGAGGATAACCCAACCTCTCTGTGCCTTGGTTTCCCCCTCTCACTGGACTGACCGTTTATGGACAGCTCGAAGCCTGGGTTCCCAGGCTTGGGACTGGCTCTCCTAATGTGTCAGCCGACCACTGCGTCTGTGGTTGGTCTGCAGAGGCGGCCCCCACCCCTTCCTAAGGAGACCCCCTCACTGTCCATCTGTTTGCCTCAGAGCCTGGGCTCCCAGCCGTTGACGGATTGTTTTCCGCATTTTGCTCTGCAAAACACTGGACAGTGAGATGTTCTTGATAAGAGACTTTTTCCTTCCACGGACTGCATTCCACAGCTCCTGGATGGGGTGCAGAGTGTGTCAGCTCAAGCCAGAAATTCGGTCATAAAGATGCTGTTTCTCTTCACGTTTCTCAGATGGACTTGGCTTCGGAAATCACTTCTGCAACACAAACCAGCAGCCTGTGGAGCTCTGGGCGGGGGCCTGCCGGCTACCCAGCTCCCAGCATTGTTGCACGTGGCTTTGAAACGCACGGCACAGCTCGTGTGGCCCAGGGGCACCTCCTGCCACCCTGCCTGTTGGCTCCACCCCAGATGCCGGTCCTCGCTGCTCTCCGGGACCTCTCCCGGCGTGGCTCCACCTCCTCCTTGAGGTCACCGTCCAGGCCTGTTTCAACTAGCGCCTCCAAACCTTGCTTACCTGCCTCCTGTTTGGGTGAAACTTGGAGCATCTCTATTAACTTAGTTGGTAGCTCCGGTCACGTGCAGTCACCAGGGGCCCAGAGGGACGCACAGAGGGAGACCGGCTGCCTGGGTCCCTCCTGGCTGCCTGGCCCCCTCCTGGCTGCCTGGCCATCAGGGGTGGGATGAGGAGCTCAGCGTCAGCCACAGTGCGCAAGGTGAAGAGTTTTGATCCCTCGCACATCCTCGAGCCAGGCAGGGCGCCCGGCTTCTATCCCAGGTAGCAGAGTCTCCTATCCCAGGTCTCCGACGGCGACCGCAACCCTTTGCCCATGGAGGGCTTCCCCTGTCTAAGGGCCACTGGGAGTGGGATGGCCTAATTTCTGGGGTTGCTTTCTATTGGGCACTTCAAACAGTGCTGGGAAAGGGCGGTCGTTTGAGGCAGCTTGGGGTGAAGCTCTTAGGGAGGAGGTCCTGTGCAGCTCGGCCAGCCCCGGTCAGGCCCAGGCAGCCACCAACCCTGGTTTCTCCATCACCCCTGACCCCTCCCACAGCCCCTTCTCGTGTTTGCCCACCATCTAGGCCATGCTTCCACTTTCTCACCTGGCTGGGTATCCCCTGTGGGGCACGGGTGTCGGCCCCGCCGAGGCTGGGCTTTGGTCTGTCTTGTTCTCTCTGGGAGGGGTCTGGTGCGGGTGGAATGCATGGAGGGAGCCTCCGTGGGGGGAGCAACTGCTCCCGGTGTTGCAAGGAGGACAGAGCCAATGCCCGCCCCATCGCGTCATGGCCGACGGTGGCCTCAGAAGATGTGTCCACGTCCCAGTCGCTGGAAGCTGTGCACGAGCTCTTCCTGGAGAAAAGGCCCTTGGCAGATACAAGGATTTTGAGATGAGCTCGTCCTAGAGTATCTGCGTGGGCCCTAAATGCAATGACAAGTGTCCTTATACAGGAAAGGAGAGGAGGGACACTGGAGAGCAGGGGGAGGCCACGTGAGGTTGGAGGCCAGCAGGGGTTACACAGCCACAGGCCAAGGAGGGCCAGAGCCACCAGGAGCTGAAAGAGACGAGGAAGCACCTTCCCCTGGAGCCCTCGGGGAGCGCGGCCCTGCTGCCACCTTGACCTCAGACTTCTGTCCTCTGTAACCAAGGGAATAAAGTCCTGCTGTGTGAAGCCATCCGGTTGTGGTTATTTGTTCCGGCTGCTGCAAGAAACGACTGCAAAGCAGGTGGCACACTGGTACCGTTTAGGTGAGCGCTCTGCGTGAGTGCGTGCTGCTCCACTGGGCCTCAGGTGGTGCCGGTGCCATTCTAGGAGAGCGCTCTGAGTGAGTGCCAGCCACTCCACCCCGCCTCCCACGCGCCCCCACAGGGCCGTCTGAGACGGCGACCTTGTCATCCTTGCCTGCAGATGGGGAAACCAAGGCGCCGGAAACTTAAATTGCTCGTCCAGGTGGTGCAGACGCCCAGGTGTGGTTTGTCTGAACACAGCTGTCCTGAGCTTGTCTGATGGTTTGAGCTGCGGGCTGGGGCTGCGTGGCGACTCTTTGCAGCTCACCCTACAGCAGCTCTGTGGCCCTGGGCAGTGTCCTAGTCTGAAAGTGTGGGCAATGATTTTATCACCTCGGATGTGTTGTGGGGACTCAGTGGTGATCCATGTGGGGGCTGGCTGGGGGCCACTGAGGAGGCAGGAACAGTGCAGGATTCAGCCGGTTCGCCAGGAACCCGTCTCCGTTCACGTGGTTTCCATGCCACCATCCTATCTGACCTTCAGGACAACATCGGCCTGACTCAGCCCAAGGGAGAACACAGGATTTCCCAGGTCCCCCAGGGCAGATGGAGAGTGGGGACTGAGTGTCCAGCAGGGTCCTGCGCACCCTCACCCCCATCTGTCTTCAGAGGAGCTCAACAGCGGGAGTGCTTTAATATAGGCATTATTATTATTATTATTCAGATAGGTGAGGCCGCCAGGTCAGGAGACGCGGCCATTGAAGAGATGGTTGCTAATTCACAGCTCCCAGGAGGAGGGGAGGGTGACCCCATGGGGCCACATGGGGCAGTACTGGGTTGGTCAGGAGGCAGAGGGAGAGGGGAGGGGAAATGTGGGTGGGAGCGTCCTCATAGTTTCTGGAGGAAGGAGTGGATGAGGCAGCCAATATAAGTGGGTTTAGGGTTGGCAGCTGGAACAATTTCAGAACTCTGGGTCCTAGAGCCTGTCCCTGGTGGTCTGGAATCTGGCCCTGGGGTGATGAGGGCAGGGATAGTGGCTGGGAGTGTGGGAGCTGGATAGAGGAGGGGCTGGGGGTGGGTCTGCATTTGAAAGGTGAGCTCATGAAGGCGTTGTCACTCTCTAGCAATTGATTGACCCTGGGAAGGGCCGTCTCCTGGGGTCTGCAAGGCCCCAGATGCCAAAGCTTCAGAACACAGAAAAGAAGACCGGGGTGGAACAGGGAGTACCAGGAGCTGTGGAGGCTGGTGGACCGGACCTGAGGCTGCCCTCCTTCTGCCTCCCTCCCTCCTTCCTCCCAGGTCGGAGTCTTGCGTGGCCTGGAGCTAGGGGCTCTCACAGGGCTGCTGCTCCCTCCTCCTTCCACCAGCGGACAGAGGGTTCCGGGCTGGGAGCACCCAGCTTAGAAACCAGAGCCCCTCGGTGGCGGCCAGCACTGGGCTCTGCTGTGTCCGGCGGTGGCTCCTGCCCGGCCCTCTCAGTCTCTCGAAGCCTCAGTTTTCCGCGGGTTACTTGGGAAGTTCATGTGACATTATGCATGTTACATGTGTGACCCAGCACCCAAGGCAGAGTAATGACTCGGAACGCGCTGGCTTTGCTGCTAGTGAGATCCAATAGCTAAAAGAAAATCACCCCTTCATTAGAATAACCAGGTCTGACACGCTTCAGTGGCCACACATGGGAGTGGTGGGGAAGCGGGAGGCGGAATGGACAGGAAACCGCATGGCCTTGGGAGCTGCCAGGAGCAGCCTCTCTCCAGCTGGGCATCATGTGGGCACCGTCAGGACGGACGCGGGGGTGGGGTGTGCTTCAGAGGAAAAGCATCAGGGCTGTGGAAGAATTGCGCACTTTCATGAGAACAACAAAACTAAAGCCGTGGTCATGTTTTACGTGTGATGTTTGGTTTTATTTTTCCAGCGTGTGAGCTAATGAACTAGCTGAGGAGTGAGCCTGCCTCCCCCCGTGAAGACGCCATGCAGCACAGGCTGATTTACAGACTCGCACCCGGGCGCTGGGGAGGGGATGGGGAAGCTGGCCGCAGGTCCGTCTCCGCTCCTGTCCTCACACACACAGTCCTCACCCACAGCCTCCCTGGGCCCTGAGGACGGAGCGGGTTACACAGGCTCCCTGGAATGTTGGCTGCCCCCAGCAGTAGCCGCCTGTTCTTGGGAACTCTGTGCTGACCGCGGCAGCCCCGCAGGGGCCCGGGGTTGCGGGTGGATGGGGTGGGCTGGGCACTGGACGAGGAGCTTTGCCTGCGACCCAGGTGGAGGTGGCCTTTGAGCAGTGAGGCCCCAGGGTGCTGCAGGGTGGGGTCTAGGGGTGGAGGGCAGCCAGGGGTCCCTGGTGAGGCCTTGTAGCTCTGGAGGCAGAAGAGGAGGTGCAGCGGGGGAGGTCAGAGGAGGCGCAGGCTGGGCAGGGGCAGGTGGGAGCCTGGACAGAAGCTCAGCCTCCAGTTTGGAGGCCAGCCCACATGGTCCTAATGTCCTGAGGGCTCAAGGACCACAGAACTGGAGGCCAAGCTGGCAGATCTGGGGCCAAGGGGATACCCCACCAGCATCCTGGGCCATCAGGCCATATACCTGCTGACACAGCAGCTACTAGAGTGGGGACGGGCTGGGCCCAGTTTCCATGGAGACCTCAGATGAGGCCACATTTCCCGGACTCCTCGGGAAGGGGCTAATAAGGAGGAATCTAGAGCCACTCCAATCCCCTGGATGCTGAGGGCAGGCTCTCTGGGAAGAAGTGAGCATTCTAAGGGTCCGCGATCTCTCTGAACCCTTATGCAGCAAAGGGGTCTGCGTGGGGATGGGGCCAGGGTTGGGGGAGCCAGTGTGGGGCTGAGGACACCTGAGCCAGCCCTGGTCCAGTGAGGCAGAGCGTGTGGGGTGGGAGGGTGGTGCTGGGAGTCACCTTCTGGCTTTGCAGCTTTCCTGCGGTCCTGAACGGCCACATAGCCCCTCGGAGCCTTGGTGGCTCATCTGCAGAGTGGGAGCACCTTCCTACATTATTACAAGAATTCCCCGGGATCACGTCCACGGTGAGGTCATGTCTGTGAGATGAATCTGTGCTTTTCCTCCTGGTTCTTCCTTGTTCTGGGGGAAGTTTATGTCCTGGGGCTGAAAGTGGAATTTGTGGACAGGCCACTTCCCTTTCTGTTCTTGTTTCTCCAGCTGAGGAACTGAAGTTGCTAATCACGTCCTGGAGGTGGGGAGAGAGGGCCCTGTGCAGATCCTGGGCCGGAGATAATTTGGGAGGAGGTAAGTCCCCAAGTGGGGGCTGGAGGTGCTCTAGGAGAGGTGGGTCCAGCCCCTGGGGCTCCCAGTCTCAAGGGATACCTGGACCCAGGCCTGCTGGGCACTTGTGGGAGCCTGAGGTGAACGCACTGTGTGGGCTGGGAGGGGCCCGGTGCAGCCGGATTCCAGGGTGCTGACCAGGGGTCTGCGACTCACACCCAGACTCAAGAGGGACAGGTTCAGTCATGGTCCAGAGGGAATGTCCTTCCATCACCAGGCATGGAGGCCGGAGTCAGAAATCAAAGAAAACACTCTCAGATGCCTTGGTCTGTGGCTAGGAATTGCACTGTGGACTTGGATGTGTGGCGTTGGTGGCAGTAGAATTGACAGACATTTCTCTTGGGCTCACAAGAGGCTGGACAGGCCTCAAAGCACTGGGTTCTCATATTTTACAGACCAGCAAACAGAGGCGTAGGGATGTTCAGAGATGGCCTTGGCAGCACAGTGGGGTGGCTATTGGGGCTCAGCCCAGGCTGTGGGCTCCAAAGCCCCCGTTCTAGCACCCCTGGCACATGCTCCTGGATGGCAGCCAGGCCTGGCACTCAGCGGAAGCTCGGAAACCTGTTGAGGGGTGAAGCCTGGGTTCCTTCCTCAGAGGGATCCTCTGGAGCGGGACCTGCTCAGGACAGAGGCAGGTGAACTGCCTTGGATGGGGCCGGTGTGAAGCTTTCTGGTTGCTGAAGACCTGGGTCCTGTGGGGAGACAGGGCTGCAGGCTGCTGGGTGGGGCTGTGAGAAGCCTCTCCACCCACCCAGGGTGCACCCTCCTAATATCCAGGGACACCCATGGGGCCGGCTTTTCTGAAGCTCCGAGTGAGGGTTGCATCGTCCAGGTCTGAGTTGCATGGCCTTGAGCAACTGGCTGATGATCAAGGACAGCCCCACAGCCTTCTGGAAGCCTCAGCCCCTGCTTTTCCTCACAGCATCTGTGCTGGGGTTGGGGGTACAGCTTTTGATCAATGCACACCCTTATGCTGATAGAATGAGTGGCTTTGCGGTATCACCGCATTTGCCCGCTTAAAACCCATGACAACATAATGGACCCAGGACAAAAAGGCTGCTGGCTGCTTTGGATACAGTTCGTCGGGGGAGGGGGTCAAGTTTTGGGCAGTCTTCCATTTTAGGGTCAATTTAGCTTCCACAGCGGGCACAAGGCGAGCTGAGGGGATGGTTGTGTTCTCTGTGGGTGCACCTGCAGCATTGAGGAAGCTGGAGTGGGAGGGAGGTGGCCTGCGGAAGGGCCTGGACCAGCCCCTCACCTGGCATCTGGCCTTGCTTCCTTCCTTTCCGGGGTCTCCTCACTGCAGCTGAGCAGGGAATGGGTAGCAGCAGCAGCTCTCGAGTGCCAGTGCGTGAACCGTTGGGGAGGTTTCCCAGAAATGCACGTTCCTCGGCCTTCTCCCCAGAGACCCGGCCCGCCTGCCTGGGCATGTAGAGACCTTGCCTTTCCAGCTGCCTCCCAGGGGAGCCTCATGCTCCGGACCGAGGGTCACAGCTTTGGCAGCACATGACCGGGTCACCCACCAAGGCCTCCTCCAGGTCCGGCTGGCCCCAGCCTCTGACCCCACCACCTTCCCCAAGTCACCCTCTTGCCTCACGGGAGCTGCAGCTGGGGTCGGGGCCCCCAGGGCTCAGGCTGCTATGTCCACCAGGCCCCGGCGGGAGGTCTCCCTGACGGCCCCCAGCTCAGCCTCGTCTCCCAGCGCTCGCTGGAGGACCAGCCGGAGGGGCAGCCTGCGGCCCTGGGCACTGCCCAGGCAGAAGTAGATGACGGGCTTGGCCGCGCAGTGCACGGCGGCCATGAGGAAGCTGAAGTGGTAGAAGTAGTGGGGGATGTACCAGAGCAGGTTCCGGGACAGCCAGTAGATGCCGAAGGGCAGGCCGCAGAAGAGGAAGAGGAGGACGGTGAGGAGGATGAGCCCGGGGAAGCCCCGGGGTGGGGGCCGCTGGGGGCCTCGCTCCACCCTCAGCAGCAGCATAAGGCTGGCCCCACACACGGTGCAACACAGCAGAGCCAGCAGCACCGCTGCCACCAGCCACAGCGTCCGGCACAGGTGGCGGCTGGGCTCCCCGAAGAACTGGGTGCAGGCGCCGCTGAGCAGCAGATGCAGCAGCAGGCAGAGGGCCCAGGTGAGGGCGCACACACAGGTGGTCAGGTGGCGTGGGCGGCGGCACGAGTACCAGGCCGGGAAGAGGGCGGCCAGGCACTGTTCCATGCTGACGGCCGCCAGGAGACTCAGGCCCACGATGTAGCAGAAGAAGCGCAGCGTTGCCAGGCTGGTCTGCACGAAGCCCGGGAAGTCCAGCCGGCCTTGCAGCAAGTCGGGGATGATGGCCACCATGTGGCAGCCAAGGAAGATGAGATCCGCGCAGGCCACGTCCAGGAGGTAGATGGCGAAGGGGTTTCTGTAGACATTGGAGCTGAGCAGCCAGAGGACCGCCCCATTCCCCAGCAGCCCACCGAGGCCAAGCCCCTCGGTGAGGGATAGGATGATGAGGTTGAAGGCCACATCCTCCTGGGCGCCGTTGGCAGCCCCCACATGCTGTCCAGCTTCTCTGGGCTCCATCATGGGGTGGGGGGCCAGGGGATGCTGCAGGAGTGTGTTCTGCTCGCTCTCTCTCCTGATGCCCCTGCAACCACAACAGTTGAGTCTGGGGCTCAGGAATCCATGCCCCCTTCTCCTCCCCACATCAGGGGAGATGAGATAGCTAAGAGTTGGGTGGGTGACCAAGGGAATGGTGAGACCCTCCAGGAGGAGACCCCTCTCTCATTTCCACCCTCAGCCACCTGACCTAAGCTTCTCTTCCCTAAGACACTCAGGAGGAAGGTGTCCCCATTCCTCCCCTCCCCGTGGTTACCTGGCCTCAAGAGCCTTCCTTGGGGCTGGTCCCTGTAGGCCAGGTGGGGGCAGGGACCAGGAGATGTGGGGAGAGGGTCTGAGACCCATGGGGCTCCCTGTTGCTAGTGGTGCCTTGATCCTCAGAAAGGCTTTTTTTTTGGAGATGGAGTCTGGCTCTGTTGCCCCAGGCTAGAGTGCAATGGCACCATCTCGGCTCACTGCAACCTCTGCCTCCCGGGTTCAAGTGATTCTCCTGTCTCAGCCTCCTGAAGAGCTAGGATTACAGGCGTGCATCACCATGCCCAGCTAATTTATTGCATTTTTAGTAGAGACAGGGTTTCACCATATTGGCCAGGCTGGTCTCAAACTCCTGACCTCGTGATCCGCCTGCCTTGGACTCCCAAAGAATAAAATATGACTTATTTTAAAGTCACAGGCAGAGCAGGAGGCACCGCCCATGTCTAATGAGTGGTGTGACCACAGAGGGACAGCTTACAGTGGCTGTGGGGCTTTTCGTCATCATCTTAAAGCAGCCCTCAACTCTTTCAGGCCTTTCCTTGACATCCACGAGGGGTTGTTTGCCAGTGGGCTCCCGGTCCCCAACCCTCCAGCTTGGTCACACCACACAGCCACATCAGGGCCCCAGGAAAACTCCCTCTCCCCTGGCCATGTCCCTGCTGTCCTACAGCAGGACTCCAGCCCTCTGCGGGGTAGGGGGCACATGAGGAGGCTGCATCCTGCTCAACGTTGCCCGCCCTTTCCCCATGGGGAGAAGAGGGAGCTGTCTGATGATGGGGCTGGGAGGGGCCCTGAGCTTCCATGGCATCTCCAGCCTCCCCCCATCCCCTCCCAAGGCAGTCGGCTCACGGGGACAGGTCCTGCGGGAGGGATGCTGAGTCCTGGGAGGCAGCACAAATCCCAGGGGACCTAGGCTGGAATCGGAGCCTTCATCACAGCTTTGCCAGAAATACAGCAAGTAATAGACTCTAGGAGACTGCCGGGTGCTCAGAGCCGGAGACACACCTGCAGATACCCGGCCCCATGCTGCCCCTGTGGTTATCTGGCCCGTCATGTGTCTCTGAGTGCTTGGTGACCCCAGCTTCTCCTTTTGGGGTTGGGGAGATGGGATGGGGCCTTGCCTCGCCCCAGAGACTGGCTGGGGTCAGGGGCCGACACCAGGTGCCCCTCCCACCTTGGTGGTGGCTGGTCCTCCTGTGTCCTGGGAGGGCTGGGAGTTGGGGTGAGGAGGGTGGGGGTACAAGCAGAAACCCCCATAGCTGGTCTTAGTGGCTTCTTCCCACCTCAAGGTTGTGCTCAGAACCCCTGCTGTCTCCCTCCAGTGATAGGAGCACCCGAGGCCATGCAGGGGGACGCTGTGGTGCTGGGATGCTGGGGAGAGGTGGCCCGGGGCGGGGCTATCGCTGAGCACAGAGGTGCCAGCCGCCCCGTGAGGTGCTGGTCATCTCCCTCTGCTTATGCCCTCAACTCTGTGGTCTTTTGTTTGACTGGGGTGAAATGATAGCCTGAGGTTGTCCCCGCCTCAGGGGTGGGCATGGGGGTGGGGGGCTCAGTGGAGAGGAGGCCCCAGTCCCAGCACCTCAGGAAGCTGAGTCCTGCCCATGGTCCAGTCTGAATCTCCTGCGGGTGGAGTCAAGCCTGGTTGGAGATATAGGGCTCTTCCTCCTGTCCCTGTGTTCCATCCTAGCACCCAAGGCCCCAGGAAGGCAGTCCATGGGTGGGAGGTGAGGTGGTGGTGGAGGGAGCCCCACCTGGGTCAGCATCATCAGGAGGACACCCTGAGTGGGGCAGACGGGGCATCACTGCCATGGCAGGTGGGGAGATGTGGGGAGGGGGACAGATGCTCTCCCACTCAGGATAGCTTGGGGGGGTCACCAACCCTCAGGCCCAGAGGGAGGCAGAGATGAGTTTTGGCAGGTCTTAAGTCTGTTGATGGTGGACCCCCTCCCAGGCACAAGTCCCGTTTACCCATGGACAGAGCTATCTCCAGGATCCACCAGCAAGCTCCAGCCCCAAAGCAACAGGTGGTGTTTCTCCAGCCTGTGGCCCACCAAGGGCCATGGTCCCTCTCCTATCTCACCTCCTGCATGGCTGAGGAGGACACGGGCCTCACGGGTGGGCCCCAGGGAGAGAGCATGGCAGGGAAGCGATGGACATAGAGGGAGAGGGGAGAGTGCAGGAAGGGGAGAGGCATGAAGAGACGGGGGGGGCGGGGGTGGACAGAGAAGGAAACAGGGAGGAGAACAGGGGGACATGGGGTTAGAGCCACGGAGCTCAGCCAGACCCTGCTGCTGCCCCCTCTCTGCTGTGACCCTGGAGGAGGTCTCCCTGTGGGACCATGTGCCCCACTGGGGGCTCGGGAGGGAGGCAGAGCTCTGTAGGAAGGGTCGCCACAGTTGGCTTACAGGACTGTGGGGAGTAGAGGAGTTTGTCGCATCCTTGGTGAGCAGGAGGAAGAGGAGAGGGAGGAGAAGGAGGGGAGGAGGTGGGGGAGGACGATGGAAGAGAACAGGAGGGAGGCACAGCATTCCCCATCCCTGGATGGTCCAGGAGCGGCTCTGTGTCCCACCCGGACAGTCAATACTGAGAAGCCGTGAGGCTGAGCACCCAGGTGTGGCAGGGAGGAGAGGGCCTATCCCCGGCTGCCCCCATGACTCCCCTTGAGAGTCTGCACCTGCATGGAACACTCTAGATCATGGAGGAAGCAATGCAGACAGGAGACAGAGCCACCGGGGGTGGGGGGTTGGGGAGCCATCACCAAAGCGATCGTCCTCTTCCGGACTCAGCCCAGGGCTGGCTGCGGACCAGGTGGCGCGGCCCGTCATAGGGCGGAGGCTGCAGCCTGGAGAGCTCCCTGTTGATAGCATCTGCTGTTGCCCACGCCCCACCCCTGCCACCATCTGGCCAGCAAAAGAGCCCAGAAAATGCCGAGCGCCTGGGCCGGCCCCAGAGACCCACCCTGATCCAGCCACCTGCGCTACTCACCGTTTGGGGCAGAGGACTGGCCGAGCCCTGCCTGCTCTGACCCTGGGCCTTGGATCTATCCTGGCCGCGGCCGACGGCTCCAGTCCCCAGAGCCTCTGGGCGGCTCCTGTTCAGTGTCCACCAGCTCCTCCGAGTCACATGGCATCCAGCTGGAATGGGGCCGGTCAGGAAGGTGTCTCTCTGAGGACCCCTTCTCTTCCGCTCAGCTCTCGCCCAGGTGTGGACAGCAAGAGAAACCCTGAAGCTCCCTGCAGCCTTCCAGGCAGGCCTGGCAGGCAGAGGAAACCACGAGATCTCTGGGTGGAGCCCAGCCAAGCTGTGACTTCACTGGCACTCCTGGCTCAGAGACACCAAGCCCTGTAGGGCCCTTTAGGGACCACTTCTTTCCCTCTGTGCCTCGGAGGGGCCGGCTGAGAGCCGGGCTGCCGGCGGAACCTGTCCTTGCCGCAAAAATGCGTTTTTCTCTCCGCAGAGCGCGGGCTGCCGGCCCCAGCTCTCCAGGCAGTGTGGGACCGCGGGGAGGAGCGGGGATGTGCGTGAGGCCGTCCCTCCTGCCTCGTTCACAGGCACAGAGTAGATGGCCGGTGTCAAGAAGCTGCCGCGCGGTCCCCGGCCGAGGAGAATCAAACACATACAGCAGCGTCAGGCTCCGGGAGACCTTGTGAACTCAGTGATTTCAAGTCCCGTTTCAGACCGTGCCTTTCCTTCCAGTGCCCTGCCTTAAGGGAGATCGCAACTGATGTGCCAAGAGAAGGAAAACAAGGTCATTTTTTGGCCTCTGTTCCTCCCCGAGTGCAGGTCCTAGCAACTCTTTTCTCGTCTTTGTCTTTAGAAAAATCTCCAAGGTAGAGAAGAGTGCAGGAACAGCACGGATTTGCTCCGGAGCGTCTCCCACTCTGCGCAGTCCGCCTGACCTCTCCTCTTGCGGACCAAGTGAGAGCAAGTTTCCCGCACGTGGCCTTTGACCTGTCACTACATCAGCAGGCATCCCCCAGGGCACGGGCATCCTCCATCCCCAAAATGGAGGGGCCGCACACGGGTCGTCTGGCGTCTGTGCAATGCTGGTGTCTGATGAATGTGTCGCGCTGGTGTCTGACGTCCATGCGGGGCTGGTGTCTGATGTCCATGCGGGGCTGGTGTCTGACGTCCATGCGGGGCTGGTGTCTGACAGGCAGCAGTGCCGCTTGCTGAGTTGTGTCTCAGCTTCAAATCCTCCCTTCCTAAACCAGGATCCGAGCTGCCAGGTGCCCGAGGCTCTGTAAACCATGCCTGGGCTCTGCCACCGCTCTGGGAGGCCCTACCAGTGGGTGGTCACTCAAGGATGGCCCAGGGGTGTGGGGGAAGTGCTCCCAATCGCCCCACACGTTCCAAATATCTCACCCTTCTAAGTGCCACACTCCCTCCAGTTGTCCCACAGTTCCCATAGTGCCACTGCTTTCAATTGTCCATCCCACCCTTTCATAAGTTCCATGCCTTCCACTTGTCTTACACCTTAAAGCTGTCCCACCCTTCCAAATGCCCGACCCTTCCAACTGTCCCACTCCTTCCAACTGTCCCACTCTTCCATTTGTCCCACTCCTTCCAATCGTCCCACTCCTTCCAATTGTCCTACCTTTTTAATTGTCCTACCATTCTAGTTGTCCCACCCTTCCAACTGTCCCACTCTTCCAATTGTCCCACCCCTCCTATTGTCCCACTCCTTCCAGTTCCCCTACCCCTCCAATTGTCTGACTCTTTCCAATTAGTCCATCTTCCTTTATGTTTTCGAGCTTCACTTTCACTCCCTGTCAGAGTTGCCCCAGCAACTCTCTCTCTCTCTCTTTTTGAGACAGAATCCCACTCTGTTGGCCAGGCTGAGGTGCAGTGGCATGATCACAGCTCACTGCAGCCTCCAACTTGCAAGCTGAAGCATTTTTTCCTCAGCTTCCTGAGTAGCTGGGACTTCAGGCATGCACCAAGTGTCAGGCTACCAGACGCTTGTCTGGCTAATTTAAAAATTTTTAACTTTATAGAGATAGGGTCTCGATACATTGCCTAGGCTTGTCTCTAGTTCCTGATCTCAAGTAATCCTCCTGCCTTGGTCTCTGAAGGTGCTGGGATTATAGCTGTGAGCCACCATGCCTGGCCTGCAGCAACTTTCTCCACCTGGTAGCAGCAGTGGACTTTTGCAGTTTTCCCAGCACTTGAAAAACCAGACCCATTGTTTCCTGTTGGAGACACTGGCCACTAACTGGCTGGGAGCGCCCTCAGGGGCCTGAATTACACTCTAGTCGTCCCCACTGGTCCTAAATTTCAATAGTTTTAACTTCCTTCCTTTGTTCCCCGTGCCCTGGGTGGCAGGTCTTTTTGCAGTTGTTTCTTCTCTAATACCTTAGTGTTCCCTTTGTACGTGTTTGGTTTTTCAATCTCTAGTGAACAATTCTTTAAGATCATCCCTTCAAAATTATAGGTAGCTTCTGCCTACTGACTGTGTCCCTGCTGGTACTGAAAGGTCCTAGGCGAAACATGGTAATTTAGGCTTGGTTTGGTCATGTCCTTGGCCTTGACCGTCGTGATGAGTTTCTGGTCAGTGACACTGGTGATCCATGCCACGCTGTGGCTCATCATCAATCAAACAAACACTTATGATGGGTTATGTTGAAGTCAGTGCCTTGGGGGACCATTTGCCTATTGGACTTGATCATCATAACATTCGTGGGGACCAGGAGCACTGTGGCATGTGACAGGATTGGAGCTTCCAGAAAGAGGATGACGACTTCTACTTCTGGTTCTAAAGGGGCAATAGGGGCTGGAATCACCCTCCCATTATAAAAATCTAAAAAACCAAAACACGGTTTGTGAATTTAGACAATGGGCCGAGCAGGACTGTGGTCCCAAGAAAATGGAAGCTGATGGGCACGCCCTATGCTCACCCGAACTTTCTGTCTGGAGGTGGCTTCCAGACTGCAACACAGGCCAGAAGAGGCAAAGGGGCTCAGCAGGTTAAATGCCAAATCAGGAGAAGGTTGAAAACAACACAGATAAGACTAGCAATCAAGACAACAGCAAATGGACAAGCTGTAGAGAAAAGCAATGACATCAAAGGTGTTTTATTTAAGATGATTAATAAAATGGAATAACCTTGGATGGACTAAGAAAACAAAAAGTGCTTGAGCTCAGGAGTTCGATACTAGGATACTAGCCTGGGTGACATAGCACAATCCCGACTCTGCAAAAAATACAAAACAAACAAACAAACAAAAAAAAACAAAATTGTCTAGGTATGGTGGTGCATGTCTGTGGTCCCAGCTACTCAAGAGAGGGAGGCTGAGGTGGGAGAATGGCTTGAGCCTGGGAGGTTGAGGCTGCAGTGAGCCAAGATCAGGCCACTGCACTCCAGCCTGCGTGACAGAGCAAGACCCTGTCTCAAGAAAAGAAAAAAAAAAAAAGAAAAGAAAAAAGAGAAACTGCAAATCACCTATATATTGGTAACGAAAGAGGGGATACCACTGCCGGTCCCAGATACTTAAATGGTAAAGGTGGAATATAAAAATAAACTGTATGCCAATAAGCTTGACAATTTGGATGAAATGGTCAAATTCTTTGAAAGACACAATGAAAACATGAATAGTTCTCAATATGAAAACAATGAGCTCGTAATTTAACACTTTCTCTCAAATAAGTCTCTAGTTCCAAATTGCTTCACTGGCAAATCTATAAGATAGACAAAAAATAAATAATCCCAACCCTGCAAAACTCTTTTAGAAAACAGGAGTGAGGAACATGCCAATTCATTTTAGGAGGCCAGCATTAATCTAATAATCTGATATACAAACTGGACAAAGACATTTTAAGAACAAAAAACTACAGACCAATATTGTCATGAACATAGGCTCAAAACACTTCATATAATATAAGGAAGAATTGTAAGCCATTTGAGTTTATCTTAGAATGATAAAGGATTTATAAGGTGCAGCTGGGGTTTTGCTTTTTTTAAATGGGAGGGAATTTATATCAGTTGAATTGTTTGGACTTTTTCCTGCTTTTTCTTCCAGAACCTTTGTATAGATGAAGGCTATGTCTCTGCATTTTTGTGTGTAAGGATGGCAAGATAGAGTGCTTTAAAAGATGCTAGTTTATGAGCTTCTTTTTTGGTCGGTCTTGGAAAACATAACTTTTTTTAGAGCAGGGTGGGGGGCGCACAGTGAGAGAAGAGACTTTTTTGTCCTGCAAACTTGATTTTTTTGTCTTGCAAAATACTAACCCCCACTTTTCCTCTACTGTATTGTTTCCAAAGAAGACTTCTCTCTTCCTCTTGAGCCTTTTCAAAAGCTTCCTAGAGTTCCCCCTCATTATTTAGCCATTGTGCTGGTCTACCAATTGTTGAGAAAAAGAGTCAAACTCTAAAATATTTGAAGGGATTCATTCTGAATCAATTATGAATAACCAATGGCCTGTAACAGCCCCAGGGGATCCTGACAGCATGTGCCCAGGTGTTTGGGGTGCAGCTTGGTTTTACACATTTTAGAGGGACATAAGACATCAATCAACACATGTAAGATGTACATTGGTTCAATCTGGAAAGGCGGGACAACTCCAACAGGGTGCTTCCAGATCATAGGTGGATTCAAAGATTTTCTGACTGGCAACTGGTTGAAAGAGTTATTATCTAAAAGACCTGGAATCAATAGCAAGGGATGCCTGGGTTAAGATAAGGGGTAAAATACTTTGATTTCTATCAGGGCCTGCTATCTGACATTACATCGGTATCTTATGGCTACGAAGGATCTGTTTTGTCAGCCTTAAGTTCTCGTTTTAATGTGAATGCTGGTCAGCTGTGCCTGAATTCCAAAGGGAGGAAGGTATGAGGCATGTCTGACCACCCATTCTCATCATGGCCTGAACTAATGTTTCAAGTTTACTTTAGAATGAATGCCCTTCCATTCAGTTGGTTGGGGAACTTGGAATTTTATTTTTGGCTTATATTCTCCTCCTCTGGCCAAGACTTGCCAGAGGCAACATCAATGGCCACCAAACTTTTATTTTGTCCCATAGCGTTACTGGGGTGTTTCGGCTGCCTGTCCTGGGTCCATTGTGACCCTCAGTGGGACCCCTATGGCCAAGGGGCTTAGAGTCAAAAGACTCACAGCCAATTTAAACATTCTAGGCCAGAAGGGAATGGAGGTGGATAGGCACTCATCAACCCTTAAAATTCCACCAAACTGTTTTTATATGTATAAATATGTACACACACACACACGCGCACACACACACACACACACATATGTATATATATAAATTTATGCAGATATATCTAATTGTATAAATCTCATAACTGGGAGTAGTATACCCAAGAGGCTTTGTCATGAGGTGTCTTTATATATTCTCAGTAATTTTCTTTGAATTCTATGGAAAACAGTAAATTCTTTATGGTTGAGATGGATGAAAACAGGCCACATAATAACCCAGGAGGCAAAGTCCCTTTTTTTGCCACTGATTCAGGCATCTCTGTGCCTATCCTTGATTTGGAGGATCTGAATGAATTCTGTCTCCCCAAATTGGCCCTTACAATCTCACATGCCTGCCTCATCTGTGACAGTCGTGGGCCTAGAGGAAGAGTGCTGGTATAATTTTAGCAGCAGGTATTTGCAGTGAAAAACAGCTCAGGCCCAGTGAGATGCCAATGAGGGAGAGTTGCACCTCTATTTTTCAGAATACCATATTCTGGTTTCCTCGGAAGTAAAAGAAAGAGAGATAAACAACATTAATAATTTGACAATCAAAAGAGAATATGTGTGTCAGAAGAGAAAAAGGAATCTATTCCATTAGGGCACTGACTAAAAGCATCATGAAGAAAATGATAACCTGGCTCATCTTTAGAGGATTATTATAGCCAAGAAATAATTCATGATTTAATCCACACTAACAAACAAAAGTCAGGGCTGGAATCTAGTAATGGGTGTATTATAGTTTTCCTTTGAAAAAATTTCCCTCTTTCTAGCCTTCCTTTTCTACTAAAGAGAAATTGTAGTAAGACCAATTTGTGTGCAAAAAAGTTTTAGGCTTATTATACTTCCCTGATTATAAAGTGCAAGAACCAATTGGCCATACCGGCCCCTTTCAAGTTGACTTTGCTGGAACTTTACCTAAAAATATATTATTCTAGTTAAAGCCTTGGTAAAATAACCAGGGTCTCCAACTGTGTCCTATTTCAAAAGAAAACATTCTTACTAAACCTATGCAAACAACTAAATGCCATAAAATCAGAATATTCACTAACAGTCTCTGAATTTTGAAGAATTCAGATAGAGAGAAAGGTACATTTACTCATAAAAACTTACTTTACCCGATTGCTCTAAACTATAAATAACTCAAAAGAAGAAGCTTTCCGGCCGAGCGCGGTGGCTCACGCCTGTAATCCCAGCACTTTGGGAGACTGAGGTGGGTGGATCATGAGGTTAGGAGTTTGAGACCAGCCTGGCCAATATGGTGAAACTCCGTCTCTACTGAAAATACAAAAATTAGCCGGGCATGCAGGTGTGTGCCTGTCATCCCAGCTACTCGGGAGGCTGAGGCAAAAGAATTGCTTGAACCTGGGAGGCGGAGGTTGCCGTGAGCTGAGATTGTGCCACTGCACTCCAGCCTGGGTGACAGAGCGAGACTCCGTCTCAAAAAAAAAAAAAAAAAATTAAAAATTAAAAAAAGAAGAAAAGAAAAAGCTTTCCTTGAGTCTTCCTGAACCAGAGCAGCAGCTTCCAAACAAGATGTCGTGTGTTCGCCTTGGAGTTGTCATACGCTAAGCAGCTCTTGTCAGTCAGATGAGAGCTGTCAGGCACTGTAGAACCCAGCAGCTCCTCACATTGAGTCATTCCTAGGGGAAAAACAGGCTCCCTGCTCCTGAGTGTCTCCTCCTTGCATTCCCCAGGCAGCCATATCCTATATAAACCATTTTTGTTTTACCATAGAACTCTTTTGGGCACCATTGATTCCATTAGCATGGGGTTAGCTTCACTTAACATCCCATAGCAAGCCAGAAAATGCCCCTCAGGTGGAAATTCTCGAGTCCAAAGTCCCAGCAGTTTATTGGGAAGTGCTCACAGCCTTTTGCCACAAGCCCCAATGAACACTCCACGGAAGACGATGAAGTGGAGATTTTGTTCCGGCTCACACTCCAGCTTCTACTCTATATTCTGTGGGCTCAGGCAATCTTACCAGTTCCCATTTAGCATGTCCAATTAACATTTCTCCAAGGGCAGATTTACATACCTTCAGTTTTATAGTACTAGGTGGGAGAAACATTCCCCAGTCAGATATATAAATCAAAAAGTATCTGGAACAAATCTCAATCAATTTAGAAGTTTATTTTGCCAAGGTTAAGGACATACCCATGACAGCCTCAGGAGGTCTTGATGACATTTGGCCAAGGTGGTTGGGTTACAGCTTGGTTTTATACATTTTAGGGAGACAAAGACATCAATCAATACATGTAAGATATACATTTGTTTGGTCTGGAAAGGCGGCACAACTCAAAGTGGGGACTTACAGGTGATAGGTAGATGCAAAGATTGTCATATTGTCTGTTGGTTGAAAGAGTTTATCTAAAGATCTGGATTCAATAGAAGGGACTGTCTGGGATAAGATAAGCGTTGTGGAGACCAGTGTTCTTTTTTTTTTTTTTTTTTTTGAGACAGAGTCTCACTCTGTCACCCACGCTAAAGTACAATGGTGTGATCTCGGCTCACTGCAACTTCCACCTCCCAGGTTCAAGTGATTCTCCTGCCTCAGCCTCCCCAGTAGCTGGGATTACAGGTGCAAGCCCCCACACCCAGCTGATTTTTTGTATTTTTAGTAGAGATGGGATTTCGCCATGTTGGTCAGGCTGGTCTCGAGCTCCTGACCTCAGGTGATCTGCCTGCCTCAGCCTCCCAAAGTGCTGGGATTACAGGTGTGAGCCATCTCGCCAGGCCAAGACCAAGCTTCTTATTATGCAGATGAAGCCTCCAGGTAGCAGGCTTCAGAGAGAATAGATTGTAAGTGTTTCGTATCAGCCTTAAGGGGTCTTATTTTTCAATGTTAAGGTCTCTGGTTTTTTCTCCTTTTTTTTTCCGAGATAAGATCTCACTCTGCCACCCAGGCTGGAGTGCAGTGGCATGATCTCAGCTCACTGCAGCCTCAACCTCCCAGGCCCAAGTGATCCTCCCACCTCAGCCTCTTTAGTAGTTGGGACTACAGGCATGTGCCATCACAACTGGGTAATTTTTGTATTTTTTGTAGAGATGGAGTTTCACCATACTGCCCAGGCTGGTCTCGAACTCCTGAGCTCAAGTAATATGCCCATCTTGGCCTCCCAAAGTGCTGGGATTACAGACATGAGCCACTGTGGCTGGCCTAGAATTTTATTTTTTGTTTACAGATACAATACCCATTTTCATAAGGCATTTAGGTAAAGGAGTCACAACTACTTTACATAAACCTGTTTAAACATCTCAAAATTCATAATTCTATCATCCCTCACATTCTTATGTTCTGGTCCCAGGAATTTTCTCTTCTCTACCCACAGACGATTTTACCTTTTCTGGTGAAAAAAGATTTGGGTTTCCAGCAGGGGATTGAGCCAAGGGACTCAGGCCCTTTTGTGAATCTTAATCTCATTTTTCCTTAGCATTGCCCCAGGCAATGTCAGCTTCTCATTATCACCTTTGCCTTTTGATTTTTCTTAAATTTCTCTAATCTGGGGCAAATGCCAAACAATTGGTATGGGGCCCTTTAATGTTGAGAGAGTGGCAGGAGCTCCCTTTGGTCCACCCAAGCTTTGATAGTGTTGTAAAGATCTTTGTTTTAACTCCATGAATTTTCATTTTGTTTATTTGATTTTTTAATAACCATTGGAAGATTTCCACTCTTCTGGGATCAGTCCCCTGACTCCGTTTTGCATTTCCCATTTTTTTTTGTTAATTATCTTAATGTTTTATTAGCATCTGTGAGACCCATGAAGGAGAGCAAATTTAAAAAGGCTTCTCAAGCCATTGTTCGATTCTGCAGAAGAAATGTCACCTGGGGTGCCCATGGAGAAGGGGTCCCCTTAACCACAGCATCTACTGTGACCCGAGTAATAGGCACATTCAGTGGGTGAATATCTGGTCATCACAAAGTCAGTCCCATATGACTTGTTTACGAAGCATATCAACTGCTTCCTCTGGGGTGATCCACTTGGTATTTTATAGGGAAAGTCGGGCAGTCCTCTCACGGTAAACAGCCCTTACAGTGGTGTTTTTCAGGTCCACTAGGCTGGTCGTTCTCTCAGGAACAACCTCCTGTGCATTTGGATCACATATACTCATCAGCAATTATTTAACAGTGAGCTGGGGGTCCACATCAACTCAAACATGCTCTTTCATTCTGTAGCATTTGAAATTAAGGGTACTATCCTAAAAGCAGTTACTCTTACAGTCCATTTTAGTAAAGGTTTCTTAGGAAGCTGACGATACCAATCTACAAAATGGAACAATTCCTTTACATTATACCATCTAGTTTTGTTACTTGGTTTTGCCCTTCTCCAATGTTGACTCTCTTCTAGGTAACCACAGGTTCCGGAAGTACTTTTGCTGCCCGTAATTTTTCCTTTTGCGGGTAGCTTTGAGGCTGGTGGCCTGAGCTGAGACAAACCCACATCTGAGCTTGGTCCAGCCTTAAGGCCAAACCCAATACTCATTCACTGTCATTTTACCTATCACAGATGACAATAGCCATGGGATTGAATATTTTGCTTTTGCCTTATTAGTTTGCATTTCCTTATGCATCCAGTGAACCAACTTCCTGGAGTATGATCTATCTCTAAATTCCACTGGTGGCTTTCACCTTTAGTAACTGAATGCAGTCCAGCTGTAGCTCTTTAAGATGGGTAACCATGTGGCCACCCAGGAGTCAAAGGTTTCTCATTCCCCACCCTTTCCTTTTCTTTTTATCCATTTAGTTTTGTCTATATAATTTCTCCTTTTTAGGCAGAATGTGGGACTTGACTCTGGAGGTGGGGCTTGGCCACCAGACCAAATTGAGGACTAGCTAAATCAGGGACAAGGCAAAAGCTGGTTTCCATAAGACATGCCTGCTGCTGTGCCATGTCAGTTTACCATTGCGATGGCAACACCTGATGTTACCACCCCTTTTCATGGCAATGACCTGATGACCCAGAAGTTACCACCCTTTTCCTAGAAATTTCTACATAACTACTGCTTAACTCACATGTAATTAAAAGTGGGTATAAATGTGAGTGCAGAACTCTGAGCTCTGCTCTGGGCACACAGCCTGTGGGGTGTCCCTGCTCTGCAAGGAGCAGCACCTTTTCTGCTGCTGTGCACTGCTGCTTCAATCAAAGTTGCTGCCTAACACCACCAGCTCATCCTTGAATTCTTTCTAGGGTGAAGCCAAGAATGCTCCTGGGATAAGCCCTAGTTCTGGGGCTCACCTGCCATGCATAACTTTATTTAAGGCAACCCTTAAATAGCCTCTAAACTAGGAAAAATTACATTTTCTTTAGGAAAAACCCTATCCTCCTGTTTTTATAAACCTCACCAAAAACACGTCTTAGTCTTCTGCTGTTATACCTCTTGATAACCCAAATTCCCAGTGAAAAACCTAAGATTACTTAATTTAACATAATATGACTACTGGAGAGAATTTTGAGATTAAATTTATCAAATTAATCTTACCAAAAACTACTAAAGTCATGTGAACTAAAAGGCATCTTAGCTAGTTTCTGTTAATCTGATAAATACTTACTTTTCTTTAGTCCAACTAATTAGAGCTCTTTCATATTAGTTGGTAGTGAAATATCACTTTCACATGTCACATATACACATATAGGCACACCAGGCACATAAACAGAGGCAGATCCTTTGTAATCACCCCTTAAGATTTTTTATTTACCTATTTTCAAAATTTCTCTCTAAATTTATCTAAATTACTTTAGACTACTACTAAAAAAAAGTTACAAGAGCCAACAAAAGTTGAAGAGGAGTTACCAACACAGGCGTTCTCAAAGGGAGAAAGAGCTGAAGCAGCGGGATACAGTGGAAGTTGAACTTCTGAGACATCAATCTGAAGAATTTCAAAAAGACAGTTTATAGAATGTAAAAATGAAAAACTTGCAGTCTCATTAGGAGTAAATCAATATTTTAAGAAAACCTTGTTCTAACCAATTCTTTAGTTTTATTATTAGTGTATTTTTAATATCAAAGTCCAATTTCTAGAAAGACTATAATAGTTTCCTTTTAATTATGGCCAGCTCAATAACAGAACATTTAAAAAAATAAATTCATTTTTTTATGAGCCTTATTAAGACTTATACAAACCCTTCATGACATGCTTGAACTTTCTGGTTTGTACTACACATAGCTCTTTCTTAAACAATCACTCATTTTATTTCAGGACAAAAATTTACCATACAAGATTTTTTCTCATGCAAAATTATTCTTCTTTAAATCTTTCTTAACAAAAAATACTTCTTTATATTTATAACTTTTTTCTTTTGAGACAGAATCTCACTCTGTCACCCAGGCTGTAGCGCAGTGGCACAATCTCGGCTCACTGCAACCTCCACCTCCCAGATTAAAGTGATTTTCATGCCTCAGCCTCCCAAGTAGCTGGGGTTACGGGTGCCCACCACCATGCCTGGCTAATTTTTTTTGTATTATTATTATTATTATTATTTTTTAGTAGAGAGGGGGTTCTACCATGTTGGCCAGGCTGGTCTAAAACTCCTGGATTTAAGCCATCCACCCACCTACAAAGATAATTACACAAAGATAATTATGTTTGAGGCTGGGTTTATAGTTTTATAACCTTCATGCCCAATCTTGACAACTTATAATACCTAGCAGAAATAAATATAGGACTACTAGACCAATAAATCTAAATGATAATGTATATCAGTAATTCTGAAGACATTTCTAATTTTATTTTACCAGTAATGTCAAAGTCGGCTTATTTATTAAATATTTTACTTAAGTCATGTGAACTTGAAAAGCATTTGGGTTTATTTACTTAATTTATGAGTACTCCTTAACTTTAAGCCAATTTGTTACCTTATGGCACCAACACATAACAAAATACATGTACATACATATAAACACACACATACACACTCATACAAAGATCCTCTAACTTTTACTTCAGAACTCTAACCATGAGATATCAATACAAACTTATCAGTTTACCAAATAAAAACAAAAACAAAAAACAAACATGATTGGATCCAAACAGTGGTTTTTATCTTAGTAGAAAAGTAACAGCAGATTTAAAGCAGGCAGAAAATAAAATAGAGAAATAGAGACCTTAGGAACTCTTAGTTGCAGCTCAACCTTTGGGGCCTGAATTTTTCCTTGAGGTACTTGTGCATCAGTTTAAAATGTGCAAAACAGACCATAATATGTAACCAGTGGGAGTACTAGAAAACCTGGCATGCTCTCAAAATTTTCCATTTACACAAACACTTGCAAGTAAAAGCAAGCACCATAAAACCAAATGGAATGCCCAAAAGGGGGTTGTTTTCCTTGTCTTTCCTCATTCTTAGATGAGAAGACCCTTTAAAACAGGGGTCCCCAAACCCTGGGCCACAGACCATGGCCTGTTAGGAACCAGGCCATACCACAGAAGGTGAGTGGTGGGCAAGTGAGTGGAGCTTCATCCGTATTTACAACCACTCCCCATTGCTCACATTACTGCCCGAGCACTGCCTCCTGTCAGATCAACAATGACATTAAATTCTCATAGGAGCTCGAACCCTATTGTCAACTGTGCATATGAGGGATCTAGGTTGCATGTTCCTTATGAGAATC
This sequence comes from Gorilla gorilla gorilla, assembly GCF_029281585.2. Classification (NCBI taxonomy): domain Eukaryota; kingdom Metazoa; phylum Chordata; class Mammalia; order Primates; family Hominidae; genus Gorilla; species Gorilla gorilla. Next base: position 9,715,322 of record NC_073233.2, read on the forward strand.
TAATGCCTGATGATCTGTCACTGTCTCCCACCACTCCCAGACAGGACCTTCTAGTTGCAGGAAAACAAGCTCAGAGCTCCCACTGGGTCTACATTATGGGTGAGTTGTATAATTATTTCATTATATATTACAATGTAATAATACTAGAAATAAAGTACACAATAAATGTAATGCACTTGAATCATCTTGAAACCATCCCCCCTCCCTGGTCCATGGAAAAATCGTCTTCCAAGAAACCAGTCCCTGGTGACAAAAAAGTTGGGGACCACAGCTTTAGAATGCACCTCTGAACTAGAATTAGGATCCTAAACAAAACCAAAACATGGTGCCTGAAAGGGGGTTGTTCCCCTTGTCTTTAGAAGAAGGCAATGGAGAATACTTTTTAGAATGTACCTCTGAACCAAAATTAGGATCCTAAACAACAACTTCCTTGAATAAAATAACAAAAATAAAAATAACAAAACACCAGCTCAGAATAAACCAAGGACCATCAAGCAAATGGGAGGTCCAGGGCTCAGGAGGACTAACCAGTTCCACTGGAGGAGAAGTTCGAGATTGGGGGAGATTTCAATGGGCCCCTGCTGGTACCTTAGCTCTGGGTTCGGACAAGTCCTCTGGGATTCTGAGTCGTCTCTGAGACCCCACGGGTAGGGTGCCAATTACTGTCAATGAGAAGAGTCAAACTCTGTAAAATATTTTAACAGATTTATTCTGAGTCAAATGTAAGTGACCAATGGCCCATGACACAGCCTTAGGAGATCCCAAGAACATGTGATTAGGGTGGCTGGGCTACAGCTTGATTTTATACATTTTAGGGAGACAGAAGACATCAATCAGTACATGTAAGATGTACATTGGTTCAATCCGGAAAGGCAGGACAACTTGAAGAAGAGGCTTCCAGGTCATAGGTGGATTCAAAGATTTTGTGATTGGCAATTGGTTAAAAGAGTTATTATCTAAAGACCTGGAATCAATAGACAGGGATGCCTGGGTTAAGATAAGGGGTAACATATTTTGATTTCTATCAGGGTCTGCTATCTCATGTTGGTATCTTATGGCTACAGAATCTGTTTTGTGGGCCTTAAGGTCTCTGTTTTAATGTGAATGCTGGTCAGCTGTGCCTGAATTCCAAAGGGAGGAAGGCATGAGGCATGTCTGACCATCCACTGTCATCATGGCCTCAACTTATGTTTCAGGTTTACTTTAGAATGAATAGCTTTGGCTGAGAGGAGGAGGTCTTAAGTTTTTATTTTGTTTTACACAATGTATATTTTTTCAGCATTTTCATACTTACAATGGAAGTGCTAGTGGTGGCTTTAGATAAAGCTTAGGCTCATCGCTAGCTTGCTGTTTTCTTCCACACAGATTTTCCTGTCATGCCTTGCTGTTGACAAAGGCCAGGAGTCCAGAGGAGAGAGTGCTCCAGGACTCAGTGCTTGTCCTTCTACTCACATATACTTCGAAGTCTGGATGTTTGCCGTCTTCTAGTTACAGTGGGTGGGGTGGGCTCAGTAAGGTTTTATTTGTTCTCTATTCTTTATTTTTTTGGAGGATTTGTTAACAATTTCAGGTTTATGCTGCCTCCATGACCTCAGCTACCCCAAATTCTTTCTGATGTAATATTTATTATTTTCTTTTTCTGGGTGTTTTCCTTTGTTATTACTTTGTTATTCTTTTTTAGTTGAAAATGTGGTTCATTTATTTTATTCTCTCTTTTTTTTGCTTTTTAAAAACTGATGTAAATATTAAAAGTGATAGAGTTTGAGCTATGTTAAACACACTCCATACGTTCTCACATGAAGTGCTTTCATTACCATTACTTTTTAGAAATTCTGAAATTTTGGTTTGCATTTCCCCTTTCGCCCAAGAGTTGTTTAATAGAGTCTTAAATTTTCCATGGGAAGAACCCTGCTCTGTTTCCATTTATTACATTTATTATTAATTTCTAGCTCTATTGTCTCACAACTAGGTATAAGGCAGTTTAGCTATAATTTTATAGGATCATCAGCAGAGTTTTGATGATATGCTGTTTTCACTTCATGTCTTGACTTTAAAATCTACCATACCCAGGCCGGGCGTGGTGGCTCACGCCTGTAATCCCAGCACTTTGGGAGGCCGAGGCGGGCGGATCACGAGGTCAAGAGATCGAGACCATCCTGGTTAACACGGTGAAACCCCGTCTCCACTAAAAATACAAAAAATTAGCCAGGCGCGGTGGTGGGCACCTGTAGCCCCAGCTACTCGGGAGGCTGAGGCAGGAGAATGGGGTGAACCCAGGAGGCAGAGCTTGCAGTGAGCCAAGATCGCACCACTGCACTCTGGCCTGGGTGAAAGAGTGAGACTCCATCTCAAAAAAAAAAAAAAATCTACCTTACCCATGTAAGATGTGATTTCACTGGGTAATGCAGCCTCACAGCACTCTACAGTTTCTAATGAGCTTTAGTTTATTTCCTGTTCATTATTTCAATGGTCCTAATAGCATTATCTTTCTCTTTGGATGAGGAAGCTCAGAAAGGGGAAGCAACTCACTCAAAGTCACACAGGTTCGAGTGGCATGGCTACAGTTTGATCCAGGCTTGGCTCCCTCCAAGCCGGTGCTCATTCAACTTGGTAAGACTTGTGCCTGGAGCCCACGACACGCATCCTACTTGTTGGTGAAATACTAAATTTTATCCCCTTAAGATTGGGAACAAAACAAGGATGTCTCCTTTAGCCACTTCTACTTAGCAAGGTACCAGGGGTCCTAGCCAATGCAATAAGGCAAGAAAAATAAGTAAATGGCATACATATCAGAAAGGAAGAAGGAAAAGTGCATTTACTCACAGAGAATGTGATGGTCCATATACAAAATCTCAGAAAACTGCAAAAAAGCTATGAGACCAGGATAAATGTCAACATACAAAATCAATCGTATTTATACTAGCAATGAACAGGTAGAAATTAAAATAAAAATATTATTTACAAACATACCAAAACCACAAAATACTTCAGGATAAATTTCACAAAATATGTACAACTTCTATCCATTGAAGACTGCAAAATATTGCTGAGGAAAGTTAAAGATGAAATAAATATAGAGAGGTAGTATTTTATTTACAAGGCACTTTAAATGAAAATTCCATCAGGCTGTTTTTTTTGGCACAAGCTGTCAAACTGATTATAAATGCATATGGCAAAGCATATACAGTGAGTTGTGGAGCCCTGCTAACCACAGTGTAATCCAGCCTATCCTGCCTGATATGGCATTAATTGCTTATGATTGATGACAGCTGCTGTTTAGTAAGCAGTGTTTGTAAACCAAGGACTTGTGCTTTTACAAAATTATTAAGAGATAGGTATTCATTTCTCCACTTTACAGGTAAGGAAGCAAGACCTATAGAGCTTCTATCAGCAGTCCCCAACCTTCTTGGCACCAGTGACTGGTTTCATGGGAGACAATTTTCCCACCAACAGGGTCAGTGGGGACAGGGGAGATGGTTTCAGGATGAAACTGTTTCATCTCAGATTATCAGGCATTAGATTCTCATAAGGAGCATGCAGCATAGATCCCTCGCATGCATAGTTCAGAAGAGGGTTTGCACTTCTATGAGAATGTAATGCTGCTACTGATCGGACAGGAGGCAGAGCTCAGGCAGTAATACACGCTTCCTGCTGTGTGGCCCAGCTCCTAACAGGCCATGGACTGCTACTGGTCCACAGCCTGGCGGTTGAATACCTCTGGGTTATGTAACTTGTCATCTGATGAGACCCAGCTATGAGACCTGGACCTAAGTCAGTTTAAGGCCTGAGGATGTTGCTCTTAAAACCACGACCACTTTAGAAAACCCCTGGCAGACAAAACCTAACTCCTGAGTGTCCTCCAAAGCATTTATGTATCTTCCCTGAGTTCACAGAAGCGCTCAGCAAATGCTTACGACCACCTAACTGAAGGGCAGTGGCTGAAGGGCTGCGGCTGATGTGTGAATAGATAAAGGAATACAGCGGGTTCCTGACTTACAATGGTTCCACTTATTATTTTTGACTTTATAATGGTGTGAAAGCAATACGCATTCAGTACAATCCTTGGCTTATGAAGATACGTCAGCTAAATCCATCAGAAGTTGAAAATATCATTAACTTCTGACTTATGATATTTTCAGCTGATGGTGGGCTTATCCAGACATAAACTCATTGTAAGTAGAGACACATCTGTATTTATTGAATACTAATTAAAAACTGCATTATGTAAAGCTGTTTAGGATCTCTCACATAACACAAAAGAGACACAGACCACATCTTTAAAAACTAGATAATGAAGAAACAAAATGGACCAAATGTAAGGCTTAGAACTGGGGTTGGAAGCAGGCTGCACGCTGAATGGGGCACTAGACCGGGAGTCCAGAACCTGCCTTCGAGTCTCTCTTCCACTGCGATGTTAGTAAGTGTTTTCACCTCTCTGAGTCTGTTTAATCATATACCAATATACTAATAAAACCAGTCCTGAATGTCAAATAAAATAATACCTGTGCCATGGTGTGAATGTCTCCGCAAAATTTGTGCATTGAAAGCTTAATCTCCAATGCAACCGTGTTGGGAGGTGGGGACTTTGGGAGGTGCTCAGGTCCCAAGGTCTCCACCCTCATGAGTGAATTATTGCCCTTATAAAATGAGCTTTTGGCAGTGGGTCATTCTCTTTGGCTCTTCTGCCATGTGAGGACACAGCATTTCTATGCTTTGGAGGACACAGTGCAGGTGCCATCTTGGAAGCAGAGAGCAGCCCCCACCAGAGGCTGCATCTTGATCTTGAACTTCCTAGCCTCCAGAACGGTAAGCAATACATTTATTTATATTTTTAAATAGAGAGAGGATCTTGCTATGTTGCCTAGACTGGAGTGCAGTGGCTATTCACAGGCACAGTCCCACTACTGATCAGTATGGAAGTTTTGACCTGCTCCACTTCTGACCTGGGCCAGTTCACCCCACCTTAGGCACCTGGTGGACCCCCGCTCCTGGGAGGTCCCCATTTGATGCTGAACTTAGTGTGACACCCAATCAGTATAGCACATTACATCAATCCTCCCTCCTGGACTCAAGTGATCCTCCTGCCTCAGTCTTCCAAGTGGCTGAGACTATAGGTGTGAACCATTGCACCCAGCAAATTTCTGTTTTTTTATGGAGTACCCAGTCTCAGATGTTTTGTTACAGCAATGCAAAATGCCCTATGACAACGTGAAAATCACTTTAAATTCTACAATGGGTTGAAACATACCAGAATGGGGCCTGTCTGGACAGGAAAGTGGGTAAGTGCAGGAGGGGACTGAAAAGATGCTTCATCTAGGGGTGTAACCCCCAGACTTTTGTGGCAGGACACTTGGAGAAAATAGGAGTTTTGAGTTACTGAAGTGTTTCTTTTACAGGATATATAATACATATAATTTTTAAAAATCTGATGGAAACTTCCTGATTCAAAAAATATACCATAGCTCATGGCTGTAATCCCAGCACTTTGGGAGGCCAAGGCAGGTGGATCACCTGAGGTCAGTAGTTCAAGACCAGCCTGACCAATATGGTGAAACCCCATCTCTACTAAAAATACAATAATTAGCTGGTGTGGTAGTGCACTCCTGTAGTCCCAGCTACTCAGGAGGCTGAGGCAGGAGAATCACTTGAACTTGGAAGGTGGAAGTTGCAGTGAGCAGAGATCACACCACTGCACTCCAACCTGGGCAACAGAGTGACACTTTGTCTCAAAAAAAAAAAAAAATACCATAAAGTGCTGTGAAGTGGACATTTGCAATCAGGGCAAAGTATATGCTAAGTTTGCTGAAACCTGTATATATATAATACACCTCTCAGTCTCTTCTTCAACCTCAAAGACTTCACTACAGAAACGGACTCTGTGCTCTGGGTTACTGAATTCTGCTTCTGGAAATACCCTCAGGCAAAAAGAAAAGGAACTCATGTTTATTGATTGCCCTCTGCATGTCAGACACTTTACCCAAGTTACTTCTCAGCTCTTCAAGATCTGAAGTTTAAGAGTGGTATACAACCCACCCAAGGTCACACAAGTTAGCAAGTGATGAAAGCAATTCAAATCTTCCTTTATCTGACCTCAAAATCCAGGCCCTTTCTACCGGACCAGAGGTTGGTAAAGCACAGCCTGGTGGCTAAGTGCTGCCTGCCACCTTTATTTTGGGACCACCTGTGAGTCAAGAATGTTTTTCACATTTTTTAAAAGTTGAGAAAAAAAATAATTTGTAATATGTAAAAACAATATGAAATTCAAATTTCAGTGTCCATAAATAAAGCTTTATTGGAACACAGCCCTGTCTGTTTATTTACATATTATCTATGGCTACTCTTGGGCAACAATGGTAGAGTTAAGTGATCGCATCAAAAACTATATGGCCGGCAAAGTCTAAAGTATTTACTTCTCTAGAATTTTTTTTTTTTTTTTAGATGGAGATAGGGGTCTCACTATGTTGCCCAGGCTCATCTTGGACTCCTGGCTTCAAGCGATCCACCTTCCACCTGAGCCTCTGAAATAGCTGGAATTACAGGCAAGAGCCACCATGCCTGACTACTTCTCTGGACCTTCACAGAAAAAGTTTGCCCCCTCCTGCGCTAGACCCTGTAGCACTAGAGGTGATCCTTTTACATGTGAGAAAACAGAAGCCAATAGAGATGTAATAACCATGCCCCAAAGTAACAATATTGGAAGAGACAAGGATCTGACGAATGAGAACTCCTAAGGGGTAAACATGGTGGGTTTTGAAGGAGATCACAGATCGGTCAGCAAACCTGCTGACCAGGAGAGAGAGGGTGAGTGGGGTGTGTTGGCCCACCCAGAAGCGACAGAGGTCACATGAGAAATTCAGATCCTAGTAGAGAATGCTGGAATCATTTTGGGAAAATGGAATGACAGAGTCAGAGTATCTCACTGGGAAGACACTCTCATCTGCAGCATGGAGGCTGGATTCAAGGAGAGAGTTCAAGCTGGAAGTGTCACCTCCTAGGGCAGAGAAAATCACTCTCAGAACTTAATCTTTGGGCTGGGCATGGTGGCTCATGCCTGTAATCCCAACACTTCAGGAGGCCATGGAGGGCAGATCACTTGAGGTCAGGAGTTTGAGACCAGCCTGGCCAACATGGTGAAACCCCATCTCTACAAAAATACAAAAATTAGCCAGGCATGGTGGCAGGCGCCTGTATTCCCAGCTACTTGGGAGGCTGAGGCAGGAGAATCACTTGAACCCGGGAGGCAGAGAGTGCAGTGAGCCAAGCACCATTGCACTCCAGCCTGGGCAACAGAGCGAGGCTCTGACAAAAACAAACAAACAAACAAACAAAACTGAATCTTTCACTCAGTGAAACAAATAAAAATCAAATATTAATTAATGAAAACTGTGGTAATTAATGAAAACTGAGCAACAATTAAAATGTTCAAAACATACTAGTGAGAAAAAGTTTATAAAATAAGATTGTTTTGTAAAAGAAATGACGTGTAACTCTCTATATATGTATACACAGGAGAAGATAAAGAGATATTTACGTCAAATTTTCAACAACAGCTACTTCCACAGTGTGAGAGAGAAGCGTAAGGAAACTTTCTTCTTTTATTTTATACACAATTATATCAATTGAATTTTTTATCTTGAGAATATAATGTTTGCAAAAACTTAAAAATAAAATGAGTGATCTCTCATCTGTTAAATAAACACACCTTAAAAGATTGTTAAATGTGTCAGTGTGGAAGTAACTAGGAGGTAGCTCCCAAAAGCTGTTAGGTTGGCAACATCCAAGCAAGGCCTGTTTTTTTATTACTACCCCATATTACATCAGATGCCACCACTGGGGGAAGCTGGGTGATGGGTACATGGACCTCCCTGTACTGTTTTTGCCACTTTTTGCTGCCCTAATTAATTTAAAACAGAAACTCCAAAAAAAAGCGATTAGATTGAACTATATAAAATTGTCAATATTGGGCTGTTTTGGACCCACAAATATGGCAACTTCATATAGCTAAGTATACAGTTAATCAGAGGAAGGCTGTAACTGAATTGTGTTTGACCTATCTGAAAGAGCTTTGGCAATTGATTGACGTGGTCTGCATGGAGTTCGACAACTGTAATTCAGCAAGTGTTCTGAGGACTTAATGGCTTTGAGAGACAGATGTGATCATGACATTCTCAGGGGTATGAGCTCCCTCGGTTCTAATTCCACCCTTACTAAGCCTGAGCAGCACTGTGCTAGGAACATGGGGACCCTGTTCCCTGGAAAGATACGCGTCTCTTGACATCCAGCCTTACTATCCTTCTCTGAAGACGTTTGTTAGCAAGACACAACTGGAAGAGTTCTGGTTGAGTAAACAACATTATGCTTCAGGCCCTACGAAGCCACAGATAACCCTTAAGTATGTGATGTCACATGCTAGCACCGCCTCTGTGGGGGCCTGAGGGGCAGCCAGGCTCTCCGTGACATGGTTCCTGAGTGGTCAGCACCAACTAAAGGCACAATGAGGGGAGTGGACCTCAGAAAGACTCACAACATGAAGTAGGACCCCTCAGCAGCTGCTGCACAGAACCAGCCAGCCTGGTGCTACGGGAGCCCTTCTGATGTGCTTAGGAAGTAGGGAATATTTAGGCAGAAGAAAAAGACCATGTTCCCTGTGAGGTAGAGTTTGACACAAATCTCGAGGCAATAACAACTTCAGGACTGGATTGGGGAGTAAATAACCGTAGGTTATTCACCTCAATAGTAGAATGCCAATAAAGCTCCAGAGAAAAATTGTCCAACGCATTGCTTCAGAGAGCATTTTTGTGTTTTCAGCATCTAAAAAAAATCCCGCTAAAATAAAACTAAAAGTCTGAAAATTAAACGGTGTGTTTACTTTTTCTTTTGTTCTTTTTTTGTTTTTTTTGGCATGTTAGCAAGCTCTTTTCAGTATAAAAAAAGTTAGAGAGCATTAAATATTTGGGTGATAAAATAGCTGAAGAAAACAATACAGTAAACAACGAGTGAGGGGCTCCCCTGAGAAAAGCATGGAATAAGGGGAGTGCATTAGTTTGACAGGGCCACTGTTACAAAGTACCAGAGTGCGAAGGCTTAAACAACGGACATTTACGGACTCACAGTTTTGGAGGCTGGAAGTCCAAAATATAAGTGTTGGTAGGGTTTCTTCTGTTAAAAGATAAACTTCAATTGCATTAAGTTTAGCAGTTTACTTGTGCAAAGAATGACTCATGAGGCCGGGCATGGTGGCTCACGCCTGTAATCCCAGCACTTTGGGAGGCTGAGGCAGGCGGATCACGAGGTCAGGAGATTGAGACCATCCTGGCTAACACAGTGAAACCCTGTCTCTACTAAAATTACAAAAAATTAGCTGGGCATGGTGGCGGGCACCTGTAATCCCAGCTACTCGGGAGGCTGAAGCAGGTGAATGGTGTGAACCCAGGAGGTGGAGGTTGCAGCGAGCCAAGATCATGCCACTGCACTCCAGACTGGGCAACAGAGTGAGATTCTGCCTCAAAAAAAAAAAAAAAAAAAAAAAGAAGGACTGACTCATAAATAGGGCAGCCGTCAGAATAAGGTCAGACAGTCCCACCCAGTAGTGTGAACAGAGAGCTTCTATAGGCCAAAGGAAGTAAAGTAGAGAAATCACCTGATTGGCTGCAGCTAGGCATTTGCCTTATTTGGGCACGGTGTGATCCATTGGCTGCTTTTGATTGGCTGCAGCTAGGCATTTGCCTTATTTGGGCATGGTGTGATCCATTGGCTGCTTTTTATTGGCTGAAATGTGGCTCTTTTTTTTTTTTTAACAAAAATAATATACTCAAGTTAGGCTGTGTCTGTCTGCCTAGGAACCGTACGTAAGGAGAAAGCCTCAGGCCAACAGCCTCCTGCTTATTTAAGTCAACACTTCCTTCTGAGGGCTGTGAGGGAGAATCTGTTCATGCTTTTCTCCCAGCATCTGGTGGTTTGCTGGCAATCTCTGATGTCCTGTGGCTTGTGGAAGCATTATCCCAACCTCTGAATCTCTGCCTTCATCTTCACATGGTCTTCTTCCTGTGTGTGTGTTCTGTGTCCAAATTTCCCTTTTTATAAGGACACCAGTCATATCCAATTAGACCCCTACCCTACTCAACTATGACTTCATCTTAACTAATTCCATCGGCAATGACCCTGTTTCCAAACAAGATTACCTTCTGAAGTACTAGGGCTCAGGACTTTGCGATATGAATTTGGAGGGCACAATCCAGCCCCCAACAAAGAGCAATGGTCATGATTCATGTCAAGGCCTCTGTGAACCCAGAAAATCTGAGACTGGTCTCCGTTAATTTAGAAAGTTTATTTTTCCAAGGTTGAGGATGCGCACCTGTGACACAGCCTCAGGATGTCCTGACAACACGTCCCCAAGCTGGTCAAGGCACAGCTTGGTTTTATACATTTAGGGAGACATGAGACATCAATCAATACATGTAAGAAGTACATTGGATGGTCTGGAAAAGTGGGACGACTTGAAGCAAAGGCAGGAAGACTCGAAGGGAGAGAGCTTCCAGGTCACAGATAGGTGATACACAGACAGTTACATTCTTTTGAGTTTCTGATTAGCCTCTCCAAAGGAGGCAAATCGGATATGCAATTCAGTGAGCACAGGAGTGACTTTGACTAGAATGGAAGGCAGGTTTGCCCTCAGCAGTTTCCAGCTTGAGTTTTCCTTAGTGATTTTGGGGGCCCAAGATATTTTCCTTTCACAGCTCCCAAACCACTCCTCTTGTATTAATTCTTATTATGGCTGTCCCCAGTAACACCAATTTAGTTAAATACAAAATGCATTAAAAGTAGACTCTCTGAAGCAATAGAAAAGCCTCCAAAGGGGTATAGAAAATCTGATGGAGAATCACTGAAATTAAACAATATCAGGTCCTAGGAGGTGTCCTGGCCTGCGTGTGAGAAAACGTGGGTTGTAGCCCTTGTTCTGACTATTCCACTAGATAAATTTGAGCAAGTCAGCTACAGTCTCCTGATCTGTAGGATGGAGGGGCTGGACAAGCTGGCTGTGCCACCCCCACTTACTGAATGCACTAACCATGGCTCAAAGAGATTAAGTGACCAAGTCCACTCACTGGCTGAGTTGAACCAGGACAGGAGCCCAGGAAGATCTCTTTTTGCCTATTACTTTATCAACTGCACCTACATCTGTTAGAAATGCAAAATGCTTGTTCTTCAGTGCTGCAAAGAAATAGCACTTGAACATAAATTTAATTCTCTCAGCAAGGCCATTTTTACTTTCTGCAGAAAGGGTGCCCATCACAGATGGAACAATGGTGCGAGCACACCTGAACAAAGGAGAACAGACATATTTATCCCTTACGCATTTGGGTCCTCCTTACTGCTATGTCTTGCATCCATTGGCTGGAGCTGGACCTCACAGTCTTAAATTGATACCTGATTTACTAATAACCTAAAACTTTCCTAAATAGGTAAGTGCAAGGGAGAACAAAGAAGGAGAGGAAGTTGCTTATGAAAGATTTAAGGAAGCAATAACATTTCCAAATAAGGAAGCGGCACAAGCTATGAGCTAAGTCTTGCCTGGGCTTGTCCAGACATGCCTGAGTAAGCCAAAGCGACTAACTGGGCTAAAGTGTAAGAACTAACAGTTGATAGGAGGCTTTAGAGTAAGGAGCTATTATTCCTAGTGTCTATTATTTTATTTTTAAACCAAGATGAACTTTGAAGAGGAACTTATTCTACTTTCTACAACATCTCTCTGAGATTCCAAGTCCAGTTGCCTGAGCTCTGAGATTCTAAGCCCAGCCTCTTCAATGCTACAAGCTTTACATATGACATTCCCCCAAAACCCCTGACCCACTTCAAGATTGGTAAGTCACTCCATAGTCTTTCTAGAAGGTCTGGTGGCTGGATAGCCTCTCATTTCCTTGACTGGCATTACTCAGCCCCAGAGAGCTCAGAACGACCCTGGGCAGGACAATTGCTGGTGTTTAGTAGACTCTGAGTTTGCACTTCTCAGCAGATGGTTTTTCATGTCCACGTGTTAAATATAGTGAACCCCAAGTTTCTTTTCAAAGAATCAGTATGCCAGTATGTTCAGCTCTCTTATTCTTTGATTCTCCATTTTAAAGTTTATCTTCCTGGTTCTCCTCGCCTTCTTGCCTCTAGTTTCAGTAAACAACCTTTTCCACCACTTTTAATCAGTAGTTCACATCTGTTCCGCTGGTCACCTGCTCTGTTCTGACTCATCCCGGTCACCTGCTTTGACCTGAGTCACCCCTGGTCACCTGCTCTGACCTAAGTCACCTTTAGTTACCTGTTCCTAACCATCCTTCCCGCCAAACTACTCACCCTGCTACTCTGGCTCATACTCCTGCTCTTTTTAAAATAGCCAATTGGAATTAGCTTAGACTATGCAGTCCAACCCTAACCAATAGGGGAATGACGCAGCAGTAGGGGCTACCTGTGTCAGGAATAAGAACTCCTTCCCCTCCCCTGTCCAGGTGTGCTCTCGCCGTTGTTCCATCTGTGGGGAGCACCCTTTCTGCAGAAAGTAAAAATTGCCTTGCTGAGAAAATTAAATTTATGTTCTAGTGCTATTTCTTTGTGATATCGAGGAACAAGCATTTTGCGTTTCTAACACATATCTGGACATCCCATGTCAAAGTCGAGTTTAGGCAATAAGATAAGTTTGTGTAAAGTCAGACCCAGCACTCCAAAGTGTAGTTACTCCCATTCTTGTGCCCAGCAAGAATTTCCATGAGGGTTCTGCGTGTAGGATATAATAAATTCCTCTTCAAAGGTCTTAGCCTGTAAATTGTTAAGTACAATAAGTTCTGAGATCCTCTCCAAAGAACCAGTGCATCAGTGTGTTCAGCTTCCCTGTTCTTTGTTCTTCATTTTAAAATTTAACTTCCTCATTCTCTTTGTCTCCTTGCCCCTAGTTTCAGTAAACAACCCCCTCCTAGCCTCTATCACCTGCTCTGACCTTAGTCGCCCCTGGTCACCTGCTTCATCCTGAGTCACTCCTGGTCACCTGCTGTGACCTGAGTCATCCTGAGTCACCTGTTCTGTAACCGTCCTTCCCGCCAAATTACTCACCCACCACTCTGACTCGTACCCCCACTCTCTTTAAAATAGCCAGTCGGAATTAGCTTAGACTGTGTGGTCCAACCCTAGCCAATAGGGGAATGACACAGCAGGAGGGGCTGCCTGCATCAGGGATAAGAACATCTTCCCCTCCCTTGTTTAGGTGTGCTCTTGCCATTGCTCCATCCGCAAGTCACAGCTTTCTATAGAAGTAAAATTGCCTTGCTGAGAAAATTAAATTTATGTTTGAGTGCTATTTCTTTTTTGGCACCAAAAATTTATTTCTAACATGCACATCTGAAAATGAAAAAATCCCTAAAACCTTAACTGCTTACCTTTCCTTCAACTTTCTGCCATTTTTCATACCCACAAGAAGCATAAGAGGTCCTTTTTCTTCCTCCCTGTGAGAATGTCAGCAAATGGTTAACACAGATTGCTGGTTTAGCAGTAGCCACAGGGAGGGAAAATGTGAGCTATTAATGTCACTTTTTTCTACAGGCAGTGTGAGCATTTGAAGATAATAAACTCTTATTTGCAAGGTCACACACCTCAATATATGTACATATTGCTAATGAGTGTTTGTAAAATAGGCAATAATGGCTCAAAATAAACTGTCTCAGAATGGCTAATAAGTAATAAGCCTCTTGCCTTTAAAATTAATAATAAAAAAGAGGCATATTGTGTGTAGCCTACCCTGGGTAAAAGGGGGTGCAACAGAATGTGTCCAAGACTCAGCTCTTGTCCTCCCTTTTATTTCTGGCACAGCAGGAAGGCACAGCCCTATAAAGTGCTGGCAAAAGCAAAATCTGCAAACACAACACCAGAGAAATTCAGAATTTTAGATCTGGAGAGAACTTTTGTATCCCTTGAACCCCAGCTTGCCTAGGCCTCAGCTTGCAGTGACTTGCCCAAGATCACTCAACGTAAAGCAGCAAATGTCCACGGGAATCTTCCAGTCTGAGGAAGTTAAGGTTTGGGGGTTTGCCATAGAGGTCACCAGCCTGGAATTTGGGAGTCCTGCATTTGTCCCTAGCTCTGCTGCTGTGTGACCTTGGATACAACCTTAAACCTTAAAACATGGGCATCATGTTCCTCTGCAAATAGAAGTAGTGGCACCTCTTCACAGTGTTGCCACAGGGATTACATGAGATCACATAGGTAATAGAATTTTGTAAATATAAAATGACATTAAATGAGACCCATCAAGCAATAAGCTGAGTGAGGAATGCTATATTTTTAAAAGTGATATAGTTACAATGATTATAAAATCTCAGAAAGCCAGTTGTGATCCAAATTAATAAACATCTCCATCTTTGCAGCAGAAATAATTGCCTCTGGAGTCATAATAATAACAGATATTTATTTACACCTTTCCTGGTTACCAAACGCCTTGAATACAGCTGCCTGTGTTGACTCTCATTGAGGAAAGCAATGGAGACCCAAGGCTAAGAGCAGCCAGCAACATCCCAAGGTCGCGGAGTTAAAGAATGGCAGGGCTGGACTTCCCACGCTCAGTGAGGACAAAGCCATGTTGCCTCTGGAAAGAAACTGCCTGGTCTGGGCAGCCCAATATCCCAAACAGGTTGCCTATTATTGACAAAGACTCTTCAGGACCCAGGACCACTGCTGGGCTGGTTTGAAACATCACACGGAGAGTCTCCAAGGGTGGGACTGAGCACCCAGATGATAGAGCAGCCATATCTCTGGGAGGCACGGCACTCCCACAGTCTCTGGAGTGGGAGACCCTGCTCAGGGCACCAGGAGGTGAGACTGCACACAGCTGTGTGGTGTCCCTGAACTTAGATCCTCCTTCTGGCTGTCAACACTTCTTATAAACCAGTGCAATGGTATAAACCCCTGAGTCCTTTCCAGTCCCCAATCCCAAATTCCAACAGGACCTGCAACTGAGGCCCAGCGGTGTTGACTCAGGATGATAGCCAAGCTAGGGAAGAGGTCAGAGCCCCCGGCGAGGAGTCCAGGCCATTCTCCACTGCTGCACTTAGCACCCGGCTGAGACCCCTCCAGGAGCCCAGAAGTGAGCACCAGCCACAGCTGCTCTCCAGTGGCTTCTGCCCCTCCGCACGGCCCCTTCTTTATAAATGACAGCTATTTCCACATCCTGTGCAGGAAGGGGACAACCGAGGTGGCCTAATTTTACCTGATTACATAGAAATTCAGTGTTCTGGGGAAGCACCTACATTTTCCTGTGATTATCCCTCTGTTCCATCATGATGAGATGACTGTGAACTTGGACATCTCGTCCTGATTTTCTCATGTGTAACTTGGTGAAAAAGTCACATACTTTCTCTTATAATATCCTAAAACAGATGGGTAATATAGCCCAGGACTGAGTTAGATTCATTAATTCGGCTAAGTTGAAATAACCTGGCATTGTGACTCATAATATGGTCTCAGCCCAGTGATAAAAAAATGGACTTGAAGAGATTCTTCCCCAAGTGCTTCATTTTAATTTCATGTTGATCAAGTTAGTAATTCCGGTCAAAGTGGGAAGAAGCAAAAAAAAAATACATTTCCTCAGTTCATGGTCAATAATTTTGTCCCCATGTGGACATTAGTGCTCTCTGGCTTCTCACCAGGGGGCTGGAAGGCTTCCATCTGATAATGGGCCGTAACGGATGGATGGTGGATTTGCACAGCGTGTAGACGGTAATGGATGGATGGCGGATTTGCACAGCGTGTGGTCCCCAGGGGAGACAGCGGTCTTGTGACTAAGAGGATGGGAGCCTCACAGGGCAGCACAGCCCTCTCAGCTCCTGGAGCGTTTCCGCCTGAAAATAGGCAGCGACCGTGGTTTATAAACGCCCAGAAGGCAGCGTTTCAGCCATCTCCTCTGTTATTGTGTGAGGAAGCAGGCAGAGATTTGTAATGACACGAGGATGGGAAGCGAGTCGATGGGTCAGGCCTCCTCCCGGGTGTAGAGCACAAGTGTGGGGCCCTTCTTCCCATAAAAGTGGGGAGGTGCCTGCATCGGCCTGAATTTATCATTCTGTTCATTTCCCAGAAGCATTCATTAACATTAAGCCCTGAGATCGACAGTTAATAATCACTCTAAATAATTCAGATATAATAAATTACAAGCTGTGACTGTGACCTTAGGTAAATATTAAAACAAACAGCAACAATAACAACCACCACCCAAGGACTGTGCTGTTGCTAGTGAGCCTAGGAAACTGTCTTTCTCAGGAGAGTCCATTTATCTGAGGGATAGAATTCAAATGAACTTCAAAAGCATCCAGAGCGTTTGTAAAAGCACGATTGAGCCAGGAGCGGTGGCTCACGCCTGTAATCCCAGCACTTTGTGAGGCCGAGGCGGGCGGATCACGCTGTCAGGAGATCGAGACCACCTTGGCTAACACGGTGAAACCCCGTCTCTACTACAAATACAAAAAATTAGCCGGGCATGGTGGCGGGCGCCTGTAGTCCCAGCTACTCGGGAGGCTGAGGCAGGAGAATGGCGTGAACCCAGGAGGCGGAGCTTGCAGTGAGCCAAGATCGCGCCACTGCACTCCAGCCTGGGCGACAGAGGGAGACTCCGTCTCAAAAAAAAAAAAAAAAAGCACGATTGAAAACCAGCGGCTATAATCCCTACAACGGTGTTAACATTTACGTTGGCTGGGGGGCCTGGGGGCCTTGGGGGCCCTGCTTCTTCAGGTCCGTGAGGCCATGCTGACAGCAAGGAAGGCAAACTCGGGAAGCCAGTCCCCCCAGAGTGGAGCTTCCACCCACAACACTCCTCAACGGCGGCCTGGGAGGATCCGCACGCCCCTCTGGTGAGTCAGCACGCAGCTCAGCCTCTTTCAAGGCCAAGCCCTGCACATTCTAGCGTCACTGGGATTAAATCTTTATTCACATTTTCGTTTTTTATATTATCTGTTTTCCACTCCTCTCTCCTCTAAAACTTAAAATCCTATCTCAACTGAAATTAGTGCTTTTTTGGTACAAAACGTTTATCCTCATTCTCCTTCGGTCAATTTTCAAGGATCATATTAATGCAACAATCAGATAATGAAGCGCCAAAGCCATTTCAAAGGAGGAAAGAAAACCCTGACCCATTTGGGGTAGGACTAAGAACCAAGTCATTCCTTTTTAAGATGTTTAGTTGTGAATAACAGCTGCCCTCCAAGCTTCCTGGCAGGAAGTTGAACAAGAGGAATAGGGACCAGTTGGCTTAAGACCGACCCCCTGCAGGGGCCACTAGGCAGCTGCTCCCGGTCCGCACCGCTGCAGAGTACAGCAGTGGCCGCGTCTGCATCCTGGACCCAGGCCCTCGTGCATAGGCATCGCGTTGGGGAGGAGGAGGCTGCCTCTGGGTTTCCGGCGCTGCTGGGCAAGGTCAGGCCCAGTCCCTAGAGTCTGCTGGGCTGGCAGGATGGCGGTGGTGGGGGGCACAGTGCGGCCCCCCTCCATGCTGAGGTGTCCTGAACATATCAAGGAGTGCAGGTGCTGCGCTAGCCACGGGGGCTCAGAGCCCAGGTCCCAGTCTGGCCCCTCTCCCGGAGCTGGGCGTGGCTGTGGGGCTCTTTGCTGCTGCAGGCCATAGCCATGCTCGCTGCGAGGGTGCCAGGTGCCACACAGTTACGTTTGCTTTGCCAGCATTTTCCTTCCTTTTGCTTTTCCCATCCCTTTCTTTCTGAGATTAGGAAGGAAAAGGAAGGTAAGGAAACCTAATCGGGTGACTCTAGGAACTAGATCTTATTCAGTCATTCCGGGACCATCAAGGCAGGAATTATTATTGCACCGACACATTGCTTATAAGGACAGAACTAAGGCTCAGAGAGATTGAGGAAAGGGCACAAAGCTGCCCAACAGGCCAGTGAAGGAGCTGGGCTTTGGGCTGAAGGCTCAGTCTCTCTGACATCCACGTGGATTCATTCACGGGTACCTCGGTCCCCAGAGCGCAGCCTGCAGAGCTGCCTGTTCTTCCCTCCCGGGCCAGCTGGTGCAGGACACTAGGGGATTTTTCAGGCACACAGGCTAAGCACATGTGACATTCGCAGTCTTCATTTGAATGCTACCCTCCCTCTGGGACCCATCGTATTCTGGCATTCCAGGCATGGTGCTAAGGTCCAGGGTGTGCTATGGACATAGCTGAGTGCACACACCTGCACTCTGTCTACCTGCATCCCACCTGAGTCCCACCTGTATCATCCTACCTGAGTCCCACCTGCATCCCACCTGCATCCTACATGAGTCCCACCTGCATCCTACCTGCATCCCACCTACATCCTACCTGCATCCTACCTGCATCCCACCTATATCCTACCTGCATCCTACCTGCATCCCACCTATATCCTACCTGCATCCTACCTGCATCCCACCTATATCCTACCTGCATCCTACCTGCATCCCACCTATATCCTACCTGCATCCCACCTACATCCTACCTGCATCCCACCTGCATCCCACCTATATCCTACCTGCATCCTACCTGCATCCTACCTGCATCCCACCTATATCCTACCTGCATCCCACCTGCATCCCACCTATATCCTACCTACATCCTACCTGCATCCTACCTGCATCCCACCTACATCCTACCTGCATCCCACGTACATCCTACCTGCATCCTACCTGAGTCCCACCTGCCTCCTACCTGCATCATACCTGAGTCCCACCTGCATCCCACCTGCATCCTACCTGAGTCCTACTTGCATCCTACCTGTGGCTCTGTGCTGGGCTGTAGGACGCCATCTTGGCATAGCAGTGCATGGCTCTGGGTAGAGCATGAGGGATGCCCCCCTCTGGTTCTCTCCTAGGATGCACACCGACCTCACCAGTCACATGGACCTTGCCAATCACACCAGTCACGCCAACTCCCTACAGACACCTCTGCCTGGCTTGCATCTCGTAAGAGCTAAATCAAAAGCAAGATCTCAACGGTGCCTAAAGACTGGCAGTGCCCACTCGAGAGAAACCTCTGTGAGTCCCAACCCACACTGTGCAGTCCTGGGTGACAGTGCCGAGGAGCTGTGGCCCTTGTCTTGTGTGGGGGGCTCTGAAGAGCTGTGGCTTTCATGGTAGCATCGGTGTGATGCCCATCAATGCCTTGAGATGTTGTCCCCTCCTGTGCCAGGCGAGGTGGTGCCCATTAGGAACCAGATACGCTGTGTCCAGCTCGCGGGAGTGTGGGTGGCTGAGGCCCACAGGGAGCCTCTGTGCAGTGCCTGGGGCGGCCCTGCAGGGGAGCCCTGCCCAGGTACCACTGGGTCTGGGGGCACAAGCCCCACACCTTTGCCTCAGTGGGGTTGCTCTGAAGTGCCCGCTCAGTCCTGAGCCCCCATGGGAGCTGTCAGGACCACTTGCAGGTACTGTCTTCCTCCCCAGGAGGTGTTCCCCAGAGCCTGCCCCATAGCCTCTGCCTCAGAGTCTTTTTCCAGGAAACCCAAGCATAACAGTTCCAATCAAACCTCATTTATGTGGTCAACCTCTCAGCCCTTCCTGTCCCTTCCACAGCCAGAAAAAGGAGAGGGTGATGGAGAGGCAGGGAGAGTGAGCTGCAGAATGGAGACCCTTCTCACCTGCAGGGGGACTGACAACCTCAGCTCACCAGCTCCCCCTAAGCTCAGACGATGAGAAACATGGGCTAGGCACAGGTACATGGCTGCAGGCCACACTCACGGCCCGGATAGGCAAAAGTGTATAAGGCAATAAGGGAATTAATTATTTCTTATTAGCTAATGATCATATATTTACCTTTATCTATCATCGATCTATCATCTATCTACAGCTATTAGCTTTCCAAATCTCTCTTCTATAATATTTCTATTTATTATCTACCCATATTTATTATCTTTATCTATCATCCATATAATCCATTGTCTATTTATCCATCATCTACCTGTCTATAACTATTTATTTTACCTATTATCTATGTATTCTCTATCTCTATCTAGTATCTATCATCTACCAATCCATTATCTATCATCTTGCTACTATTTACACATAATACATACATACACAACACTTTTGCATTTGTGTAATAGCTCTATTTGTTACAAAAAATAGGACTATACAAAATATAGTGTGGGTTTTGGATTTGATTGCAATTAAGGTCATGAGAACCAATTAAGAGTTCTTGGCAAAATCTTTACAAGCATAATATGTCACTTGATGGTTTTGGAAACTATATGATTGAGGTGATATATGCTGTGGATTTAATGTTAGAAATTTAAAGTTGAACATGTGGTGCTGCTGCCTTAAGTGGCAGAGATAAGATTCAAACCCAGGTCTTCTGGCTCCAAGTGTCATCCTCCTTCCCCCACACAACTGCACTCGTTGTTCTTTTTCTTGTTTTTTTTTTTTTTTTTTGAGACAGTATCTCACTCTGTCACCCAGGCTGGAGTGCGTCATGCGATCTCGGCTGACTGCAGCCTCTGCCTCCCAGGTTCAAGCAATTCTCCTGTCTCAGCCTCCCAAGTAACTGGGACTACAGGTGTGCACCACCATGCCTGGCTTTTTTGTATTTTTTTAGTAGAGAGGGTGTTTTGCTATGTTGGCCAGGCTGGTCTCGAACTCGTGAACTCAGGCAGTCTGCTCACCTCAGCCTCCCAAAATGCTGGAATTACAGGCATGAGCCACTGTGCCCAGACTGCACTCAAAATAGATTTGGATTTAATTAACTGGATATGCCCAATTTGGTGGTGTACAGAATCGAGGAGCTGCCTCACCAGGGGCAGCCTCCATCCAGTTACCACTTGATGCAGGTTGTAGGGGCACAAAACTAGCCCTGCCTCAGTGGGGCAGCTCTGAAGGGTTTCCCGGCCCCCCCAGCCACCCCTGGAGGTTGTTACCCAAAGTGCTGCCCGAGGACCAGCAGCAAGGGTGGCATCTGTGAGCTCATCTGAAATGCAAACCTCAGGCCTCACTCCAGACCCACTGAATCAGGATCTGCATCTTAACAAGACATGGTTCAGGCCAAAAATAGTTTCAGATCTACTTTCCATTCCTGAAAGAGAGCCCAAAAATAGACAAAGTAAAGTATAATAATAACAACAGTACCAGAGTTTTTTGGCATCATTTTTGAAGAATATTGTTTAGTGCAAAAAATAAAAATATAAAAGTAAGGCAGAAAAAGCAAATTACAAAGTTTGGCTTAATTTAAATGAAAATTATTTGACTCTTACCTATGTGTTCGTCGTTCTGACCTGCCATAATCTTTGCTTGGTTGGAATGGTGTCCTTGCAGTAGGAGAGACTGCAGAAGTAAATTATTAGCTTTTTAAGTTCTGTGGAACAAGAAAGGGAAGCTTAAATATGATGAATACCTGTTGCCATCGTGCCTGAAGTATCGATGAAGTCTAATCTTGCTTTGGGTTTTGACTAAAAGCAACTGGAATATTCAACTGCTTTATAAGCTACTGAAAGTGGGCTGCGTAGATGCGATTACAGGTTAAGGTTGTAAGAACAACCAGGACCTCAGAAGAGATTCCTTTTCCCAGTTACTCAGAATCTACATAGATGAAGTTTTAAAAAGCCTGTTAAATGTAGATATTCGCCCGGCTGTGGGAGAGGAGAGTAATTGGCTTGTGATTTGTTTTATCATGACATTTCCACTCTGGCCTTCCATTCCCCAGAAACTGAACTCAGTGACGCTCTTGGAAGAAGTGACCTCATCATGACAAAATCCAATCCCTTATGCACCACCAGCTCAAACCATAAACCCAGGAGTCATCCCTAATTCGCTTTTTTCCTTGCCCTTTGTGCCACAAAGCCATTTTGTCTCCACCTCTAAACTTCTCTCCAGCCCCCTTTTCCCTTCTGATGCACGGGCACCCATTTCTCCCTAGACTGCCTTCTTCAGTGTTCCTAAACAGCAGATACCTAGTTCACAGGCCTGCTTACACAATGGTCTCCTAATGTTATTCTTCACACAAATGTGTTTTTAAAGTCTGAGAGAGAGGCCGGGCACAGAGGTTCACGCCTATAATCCCAGCTCTTTGGGAGGCCAAGGCAGGTGGATCCCCTGAGGTCAGGAGTTCAAGACTAGCTTGGCCAACATGCTGAAATCCCGTCTCTACTAAAAATACAAAACTTAGCTGGGCGTGGTGGCAGGCGCCTGTCATCCCAGCTACTCGGGAGGCTAAGGCAGGAGAATTGCTTGAGCCCTGGAGATACAGGTTGCAGTGAGCCAAGATCGCACGATTGCACTCCAGCCTGGGTGACAAGAGTGAAACTCCATCTCAAAAATAAATAAATAAATAAATAAATAAATAAATAAATAAATAAATAAATAAAGTCTATGAGAGAAATTTGATTAGCCACTCTTTCACAAAGTATGAAGAAGAAACTGTGAGACAAACTAAATAAGAAAATGATGCTATTAAGAAATACTATTGGAATGATTGACCAATTCCTTGTCTGTGTCAGGTTTTGTGTATAAGGCATGTCTCTCCCTTTAAGGAGTCTGCAATTGTGTTACTGGGGAAATGACTTACCCGAATGCAAGCAAAACAGATTATAATATAAGATACTCAAAACCGGGTGTCAGTTATGTAAAAAATAACCTATATGTGGTTGTCCATTTTTAATTTTAAGTGTCTTAGTATAGGTTTAAGCAGGCTATGTGGAAATAAAGAGATAAAGAAGCAGAATGTACTGAGCCACCCCTGCCCCCATCCTGCTTTCTCCTTTCACTTGGCAGCCAGGTGCCTATCGGTCAGGGCCCCCTTAAATACCCCCTCCCTACCCCACCGAAGAATTTAGTTTAGGCTAGCTTGCAACATAGATAATTGTATCCTTTCTTATCAGCTAAGCACAGCCACTAGGGCCATACGTCAAATGTTCGAAGAGTCCTGAGACAGTCACAATGCATTATGGGATGCAATAAAATGCAGCAGAAAGACCCTAATGAACATACTCGAAAACTTAATCCAACTACCAATATTTGACGTCCAGGAAGATTGTAACCTCGTAGTACTCAGCCAATGAGGAACTAGGGGAGGGACTTGTGCACTAGGGAGTAAATTTCTTGTTGAAGCCCTTCTGGGTGTGCCTCATGCCAGACACCCAATCTTGCAAGACTGCCATTAAAGTCTCGCTTCTTCCGTTATCTGTGTCCCTGAGTCCATTCTTTGGGTTTGGATGGATAAGGATGTTTCTTACAAGTTAGAAAGAAATTTCTCAATAAGACTATGAGAGCTTCCTGCTATAGTACTGGAATTGACATGAGGGTGATTTTGTTTTTTTATTTTAATTTATCTTAAATTAATTAATTTCTTTCTACAAGGGTGATTTCGAAGTCTCCTCACTGCCGATGGTTTTGTGGAAACTGCACAGCGAGGAGGGTAGAGATCTTACTCCTGAAGAGCTGGGAGTCTGGGCTTTGAGGCAGATTCTGTGTTTCTTCAGTGTGTATGTCCTGAGGAATTAGCCACCCATCTGCCACAGGGCCCTGGGGGAGAACGCTACCATGTCTGAAAATGCCGAGGTGGCTGTCCCGTGGAGTTAGCTGTTGTTATCGTCTGTGCTTTGTGATAGGAGGAAGCTTTTTACCCACTGTGCCCTGCAGCCTCTCCACCTCCTTCCCTTCTCCATTAGTCTTGTGAAGACAGAGGGAGCAGGAGGGAAGTTGCCCCAGAGTCCAAGGCAAAGTGCATCAAACAGCCCCGGGTAGTCGTGTTCAGTTTAACTCTGCAGTATTCCTAAAGTCATAAGAACTGAATCCTGATACTGCTTTTCCTGTCTTCTTCAGATTCACTCCTGCCCCAGTTCTCTTTGTCGCTGAGGAAATGTCTTCCTCTGCTCTGTAGGACAATATAATACGTTTCTGAGAAAAGGAGCCGTGTCCTTCAGGAGAGGGGTAAATTACAAACGTTACAAGAGATTCGTACATGTTTCACCTCCCCTTTCTTATGGTCACTCAGTAAAATGAGATAACAGTCATGAAAGTTCTGTTATGTGCTCTGCCTAAACCACTGGCCAATTCAGCCCCAACCAGCCCAACTTAAGCTATTGAAGTGGGAAGATTTGGGAGACTGTTTCAATATCCTTATTTGAGTCAGCCTGTTTTTCTGTGGGCTGGAATAGGACATCACAACGTGAGATTCAGCTTCTAGACAGGCAGGACGTGTCCTCCATGGATCCCAGCTCCCACAGCCAGGTCCTGTTCCCACTGTGGCTTGGGAGGACATCCCAGAAGCAGAGCCCACGTGGGCCTCCAGCACCCAGCAAACTGCAGGACAAGCTTGGTTGTAGAGTCAGGCCTTCTTAAACCCCTGCTCTTCCTGACTTGGGCTTCAGGAGACAGGACATGGTTTTGGAAGAGCCATGAAGAGCCACAGTACTGCTGAGTGGAAACAGCCTTCTTCTCTGGCTTAAGGGGAAACCAAGAAGCTTTTTGCTCTGGCTGGCTGGGAGGGCAGGGGGTTGCTGATGCCTGGACACTTCATGGAGGGACACACCCTGGGGGCCTCAGCCCCACTGAAGAGCCGCCTCCATAGACTGTGGCTGTAGACTGGGTCCTGGAGCCACTGGGTCCTGGAGCCACCAGCTCCTGTCCACATGGGGTCTGCAAAGGGAAGCTCCAAGCCCAAGCTGATGGAGAGGCAGAGCCTCAGTCCATCTCAGGGTTTCCAGACCTTTGTGATGAAGCAAAGCTTTTCCCAAACATGATTTCACCCCAAACCCCAAAGTGTACAAGCAGATAAGCACAGAAAGCTATTGTAAAAGTCAGAAAAGGAAGAGGGCTGTGAGAGGGGCTGACGGTCCCCTCCAAATTCTGCCATTGCAGCCTCGACCCTCAGGCCCTCGGAACATGACTGCATCTGAAGAGGCGATTCAAGGTAGAGGACACCATCAGGGGGCCCTCTGTGCCTGTCTCTGCCCTAATTTCCTCTTTTTAAAATTATTATTATTATACTTTAAGTTCTGGGATACATGTGCGAAATGTGCAAGTTTGTTACATAGGTATACATGCGCCATGGTAGTTTGCTGCACCCATCAACCCATCATCTACATTAGGTATTTCTCCTAATGCTATCCCTCCCCTAGCCCCCCACCCCCTGACAGGGCCCAGCGTGTGATGTTTCCCTCCCTGTGTCCATGTGTTCTCATTGTTCGACTCTCACTTATGAGTGAGAACATGTGTTTAGTTTTCTGTTCCTGTGTTAGTTTGCTGAGAGTGATGGTTTCCAGCTTCATCCATGTCCCTGCAAAGGACATGAACTCATCCCTTTTTATGGCTGCATAGTATTCCATGGTGTAGATGTGCCACATTTTCTTTATCCATTCTATCATTGATGGGTATTTTGGTTGGTCCCAAGTCTTTGCTATTGTGAATAGTGCTACAATAAACATATGTGTGTATGTGTCTTTATAGTACAGTGATTTATAATTCTTTGGGTATATACCCAGTAATGGGATTGCTGGATCAAATGGTGTTTCTGGTTCTAGATCCTTGAGGAATAACCACACTGTCTTCCACAATGGTTAAACTAATTTACACTCCTACCAACAGTGTAAAAGCATTCCTCTATCTCCACATCCTCTCCAGCATCTGTTGTTTCCTGACTTTTTAACGATCGCCATTCTAACTGGTGTGAGATGGTATCTCATTGTGGCTTTGATTTGCATTTCTCTAACGAACTGTGATGATGAGCTTCTTTTTCATGTTTGTTGGCTGCATAAATGTGTTCTTTTGTTTTCTTTTGTTTTTTTTTTTTTAGACAGAGTCTTGCTCTGTTACTCAGGCTGGAGTGCAGTGGTGGGATCTCAGCTCACTGCAACCTCCACCTCCTGGGTTCAAGCAATTCTTCTGCCTCAGCCTCCCGAGTAGCTGGGACTACAGGCATGTGCCACCACATCCAGCTAATTTTTTGTATTAATAGTAGAGATGGGGTTTCACCGTGTTAGCCAGGATGGTCTTGATCTCCTGACCTCATGATCTGCCCACCTCGGCCTCGGCCTCCCAAAGTGCTGGGATTACAGGCGTGAGCCACTGCTCCTGGCCATAAATGTCTTTTTTGAGAAATTTCTGCTCATATCCTTCAAACACTTTTTGATGGGGTTGTTTTTTCTTGTAAATTTGTTTAAATTCTTTGTAGATTCTGGATATTAGCCCTTTGACAGATAGAGAGATTACAAAAACTTTCTCCCATTCTGTAGGTTGCCTGCTTACTCTGATGGTAGTTTCTTTTGCTGTGCAGAAGCTCTTTAGTTTAATTAGATGACATTTGTCAATTTTGGCTTTTGTTGCCATTGCTTTTGGTGTTTTAGTCATGAAGCCTTTGCCCATGCCTATGTCCTGAATGGTATTGCCTAGGTTTTCTTCTATAGTTTTTATGGTTTTAGGTCTTACGTTTAAGTCTTTAATCCATCTTGAGTTAATTTTGGTATAAGGTGTAAGGAAGGGATCCAGTTTCAGTTTTCTGCACATGGCTAGCCAGTTTTCCCAACACCATTTATTAAATAGGAAATCCTTTCCCCATTGCTTGTTTTTGTCAGGTTTGTCAAAGATCAGATGGTTGTAGATGTGTGGTGTTATTTCTGAGGCCTCTGTTCTGTTCCATTGGTCTATATATCAATTTTGGTTCCAGTACCATGCTGTTTTGGTTACTGTAGCCTTGTAGTATAGTTTGAAGTCAGGCAGTGTGATGCCTCCAGCTTTGTTCTTTTTGCTTAGGATTGTCTTGGCTATACGGGCTCTTTTTGGATTCCATATTAAATTTAATGGGATTGCTGGGTCAATCCCATTAATTATGAGATTAATTAGATATGAGATTTAGTTTTTTCTAATTCTGTAAAGAAAGTCAATGGCAGCTTTATGGGGATAGCATTGAATCTATAAATTACTTTGGGTAGTACGGCCATTTTCAAGATATTGATTCTTCCTATCCATGAGCATGGAATGTTTTTCCATTTGTTTGTGTCCTCTCTTATTTCCTTGAACAGTGGTTTGTAGTTCTCCTTGAAGAGGTCCTTCATATCCCTTATAAGTTGTATTCCTAGGTATTTTATTATCTTTGTAGCAATTGTGAATGGGAGTTCACTGATGATTTGGCTCTCTGTTATTGGTGTATAGGAATGCTTGTGATTTT
This sequence comes from Gorilla gorilla gorilla, assembly GCF_029281585.2. Classification (NCBI taxonomy): domain Eukaryota; kingdom Metazoa; phylum Chordata; class Mammalia; order Primates; family Hominidae; genus Gorilla; species Gorilla gorilla. Next base: position 9,742,455 of record NC_073233.2, read on the forward strand.
TGCACATTGATTTTGTATACTGTGATTTTGCTGAAGTTGCTTATCAGCTTAAGGAGATTTTGGGCTGAGATGTGGGGTTTTCTAAATATACAATCATGTTATCTGCAAACAGAGACAATTTGACTTCCTCTCTTTCTATTTGAATACTCTTTATTTCTTTCTCTTGCCTGATTGCCCTGGCCAGAACTTCTAATACTATGTTGAATAGGAGTGGTGAGAGATGGCATCCTTGTCTTATGCCAGTTTTCAAAGAGAATGCTTCCAGCTTTTTCCCATTCAGTGTGATATTGGCTATGAGTTTGTCATAAATAGCTCTTATTATTTTGAGATATATTCCATCAATACCTAGTTTATTGAGAATTTTTAGCATGAAGGGGTGTTGAATTTTATCGAAGGCCTTTTCTGCATCTATTGAAATAATTATGTGGTTTTTTTTCATTGGTTCTGTTTATGTGATGGATTATGTTTATTGATTTGCATATGTTGAACCAGCCTTGCATCCCAGGGATGAAGCTGACTTGATCGTGGTGGATAAGGTTTTTGATGTGCTGCTGGATTTGGTTTGCCAGTATTTTATTGAGGATTTTTGCATCAATGTTCATCAGGGATATTGGCCTAAAATTTTCTCTTTTTTTGTTGTGTCTCTGCCAGGCTTTGTTATCAGGATGATGCTGGCCTCATAAAATGAGTTAGGGAGGAGTTCCCCTTTTTCTGTTTTTTGGAATGGTTTCAGAGGGAATGGTATCAGCTCCTCTTTGTGCCTCTGGTAGAATTTGGCTGTGAATCCATCTGGGCCTGGGATTTTGTTGGTTGGTAGGCTATTAATTACTGCCTCAATTTCAGAACTTGTTATTGGTCTGTTCAGGGATTTGACTTCTTCCTGGTTTAGTCTTGGGAGGGTGTTTGTGTCCAGGAATTTATCTATTTCTTCTAGATTTTCTAGTTTATCTGCCTAGAGGTTTTTATAGTATTCTCTGATGGTAGTTTGTATTTCTGTGGGATCAGTGGTGATATCCCCTTTATCATTTTTTATTGTGTCTATTTGATTCTTCTCTCTCTTCCTCTTTATTAGTTTGGCTAGCAGTCTATTTTGTTAATCTTTTCAAAAAACCAGCTCGTGGATTCATTGATTTTTTGAAAGGTTTTTCATCTCTATCTCCTTCAGTTCTTCTCTGATCTTAGTTGTTTCTTGTCTTCTGCTAGCTTTTGAATTTGTTTGCTCTTGCTTCTCTAGTTCTTTTAATTGTGATGTTAGAGTGTCGATTTTAGATCTTTCCCACTTTCTGCTGTGGGCATTTAGTGCTATAAATTTCCCTCTAAGCACTGCTTTAGCTGTGTCCCAGAGATTCTGGTATGTTGTGTCTTTGTTCTCATTAGTTTCAAATAACTTATTTATTTCTGCCTTAATTTTGTTATTTACCCAGTAGTCATTCAGGAGCAGGTTGTTTAGTTTCCATGTAGTTGTGTGGTTTTGAGTGAGTTTCTTAATCCCGTGTTCTAATTTCATTGCACCGTGGTCTGAGAGACTGTTATGATTTCTGTTCTTTTGCATGTGCTGAGGAGTGTTTTACTTCCAATTATGTGGTCAATTTTAGAATAAGTGCAATGTGGTGCTGAGAAGAATGTATATTCTGTTGATTTGGAGTGGAGTGTTCTGTAGATGTCCATTAGGTCTGCTTGGTCCAGAGCTGAGTTCAAGTCCTGAATATCCTTGTTAATTTTCTGTCTTGTTGAACTGTCTAATATTGACAGTGAGTGTTAAAGTCTCCCACTACTATTGTGTAGGAGTCTAAGTCTCTTTGTAGGTCTCTAAGAACTTGCTTTATGAATCTAGGTGCTCCTGTATTGGGTGCATATATATTTAGTATAGTTAGTTCTTCTTGTTGCATTGATCCATTTACCATTATGTAATACCCTTCTTTGTCTTTTTTGATCTTTGTTGGTTTAAAGTCTGTTTTATCAGAGACTAGGATTGCAACCCCTGCCTTTTTTTCTTTCTGTTTGCTTGGTAAATATTCCTCCATTCCTTTATTTTGAGCCTACGCGTGTCTTTGCACATGAGATGGGTCTCCTGAATACAGCACACTGATGGGTCTTGACTCTTTGTCCAATTTGCCAGGCTGTGTCTTTCAATTGGGGCATTGAGACCATTTACATTTAAGGTTAATATTATTTTGTGTGAATTTGATCCTATCATGATGATGCTAGCTGGTTATTTTGCCCATTAGTTGATGCAGTTTCTTCATAGTGTCGATGGTCTTTACAATTTGGTATGTTTTTGCAGTGGCTGGTACTGGTTTTTCCTTTCCATATTTAGTGCTTCCTTCAGGAGCTCTGGTAAGGCAGGCCTGGTGGTGACAAAATCTCTCAGCAATTGCTTGTCTGTAAAGGATTTTATTTCTCCTTCACTTATGAAGCTTAGTTTGGCTGGATATGAAATTCTGGGTTGAACATTGTTTTCTTTAAGAATGTTGAATATTGGCCCCCACTCTCTTCTGGCTTGTAGGGTTTCTGCAGAGAGATCTGCTGTTAGTCTGATGGGCTTCCCTTTGTGGGTAACCCAACCTTTCTGTCTGGCTGCCCTTAACATTTTTCCTTTATTTTGACCTTGGTGAATCTGACGATTATGTGTCTTGGGGTTGCTCTTCTCAAGGAATATCTGTGGTGTTCTCTGTATTTCCTGAATTTGAATGTTGGCCTATCTTGCTAGGGTGGGGAAGTTCTCCTGGATAATATCCTGAAGAGTGTTTTCCAGCTTGGTTCCATTCTTCCCATCAGTTTCAGGTACACTAGTCAGACATAGGTTTGGTCTTTTCACATAGTCCCATATTTCTTGGAGCTTTTGTTCATTCCTTTTCATTCTTTTTTCTCTAATCCTGTCTTCATGCTTTATTTAATTAAATTGATCTTCAATCTCTGATATCCTTTCTTCCACTTGATCTATTCAGCTATTGATACCTGTGTATGCTTCACAAAGTTCTCATGCTGTGTTTTTCAGCTCCATCAGGTCATTTATGTTCTTCTCTACACTGGTTATTCTAGTTAGCAATTCTTCTAACCTTTTTTCAAGGTTCTTAGCTTCCTTGCATTGGATTAGAACATGCTCCTTTAGCTTGGAGGAATTTGTTATTACCCATCTTCTGAAGCCTACTTCTGTCAATTCATCAAACTCATTCTCTGTCCAGTTTTGTTCACATGCTGGTGAGGAGTTGTGATCCTTTGGAGAAGAAGAAGCATTCTGGTTTTTGGACTTTTCAGCCTTTTCGCACTGGTTTTTTCTCATCTTCATGGATTTATCTACCTTTGGTCTTTAATGTTGGTAACATTTGGATGGGGTTTTTGTGTGCACGTCATTTTTGCTGATGTTGATGCTATTCCTTTCTGTTTGTTAGTTTTCCTTCTAACAGTCAGGCCCCTCTGCTGCAAGTCTGCTGGAGTTTGCTGGGGGTCCACTCCAGACCCTGTTTGCCTGGGTGTCACCAGCGGAGGCTGCAGAACAGCAAAGATTGCTGCCTGCTCCTTCCTTTGGAAGCTTGATCCCAGAGGGGGACCCACCAGACGCCAGCCGGAGCTCTTCTTTATGAGGTGTCTGTCGACCCCTGCTGGGAGGTGTCTTCCAGTCAGGAGGCATGGGGGTCAGGGACCCACTTGAGGAGGCAGTCTGTCTGTTAGCAGAGATCGAGCACTGTGCTGGGAGATCCGCTGCTCTCTTCAGAGCCGGCAGACAGGAATGTTTAAGTCTGCTGAAGCTGTGCCCACAGCTGCCCCTTCCCCCAGGTGCTCTGTCCCAGGGAGATGGGAATTTTATCTATAAGCCCCTGACTAGGGCTGCTGCCTTTTTTTTCAGAGATGCCCTGCCCAGAGAGGAGGAATCTAGAGAGGCAGTCTGGCTACAGAGGCTTTGCTGAGCTGCAGTGGGCTCCACCCAGTTTGAACTTCCCCTGGGCTTTGTTTACACTGTGAGGGGAAAACTACCTACTCAAGCCTCAGTAATGGTGGGCGCCCCTCCCCCAACCAAGCTTGAGCATCCCAGGTCGACTTCAGACTTCAGACTGCTGTGCTGGCCGTGAGAATTTCAAGCCAGTGGATCTTAGCTTCTGGGCTCCATGGGGGTGGGATCCACTGAGCTAGACCACTTGGGTCCCTGGCTTCAGCCCCCTTTCCAGGGGAGTGAATGGTTCTGTCTTGCTGGTGTTCCAGGCACCACTGGGGTATGAAAAAAAAAAAAACTCCTGCAGCTAGCTCAGTGTCTGCCCAAAGCAACTAGCTCAGTGTCTGCCCAAACAGCTGCCCAGTTTTGTGCTTGAAACCCAGGGCCCTGGTGGTATAGGCATGCGAAGGAATCTCCTGGTCTGTGGGTTGTGAAGACTGTGGGAAAAGTGTAGTATCTGGGCCAGAAAGCACCATTCCTCACGACACAGTCCCTCACGGCTTCCGTTGGCTAGGGGAGGGAGTTCCCCAATCCCCTTGCACTTCCCGGGTGAGGCGACACCCCACCCTGCTTTGGCACACCCTCTGTGGGCAGCACCCACTGTCTAACCAGTCCCAGTGCGATCAGCCAGGTACCTAAGTTGAAAATGCAGAAATGACTCACCTTCTGCATAGATCTCACTGGGAGCTGCAGACCGGAGCTCTTCCTATTTGGCCATCTTGCCCAGGTCCCCTAATTTCCTCTTAAGAAGAACTTCAGGCAGATTAGATTAGGGCCCACCCTGATGGCCTCCTCTACCCTTAATTACCCTTTAGATGCAGTCATTGACGTGATGACATCACGTTTTCCCTGGTGGCCTGAGCAGGGACACATGAGGGATGGACATTCTTCTTGTTCTGGCTGTGGGCCCCTGCCTCTCTCCCTCTCCTTCCTGCCTCTCTCCCTCTCCTTCCTGCCTGTGGGTGGTGGTGGGAGGCAGGGGTGCGGAATCTAACCTGGCTGTCCTGCCTTCTGCCTCGTGACCTCGGGGGGGTTGGGGGCTCCTCTTTTGCTCGCAGCAGGCGCCCCTTGCTCATCTCCTATGGTTATTGCCTTGTGGGTGCCCCCTCTCCCCCGCAGTGGGGGCCATCTCGTTGCCCTTCCCCAGTCGCGCCAGGGTGGGCTTTGCCTGGACCTTCATAGTGCCCCTGGAGGCTCCAGGGTGTCCCTCAGGTGCCTGAGGCTGAGTGGCAGTGTCGTTCCTGTTCCCAGTGCCCTCTCCTACAGTTGCCGCCGCAGTGTCTGTATGTGGGTCCTGGGGAGTTTTGAGGGGGCCGAGGCGGAAAGTGAGGCACCCCCTCCCACACAGGCTGCTGTGTGCTCCAGGACTGATTGGGACACCCGCCCCCTGCTCCCCTTTGCCAGTGAGCACAGGACATGTGAGGTCATGGTAGGCTCGGTCCATGCACTGGCCGGCCACCAGGGGCTACCACTCTGCCTTCAACTGGTCCTTCTGTGCATTTATTTTAAAAAAAGTTTTAAAATATTTTATAAATCAAAAAAATAGATGCAGTCACATTCCACAGGGGATCTGCAATGGGGCAGGTGAGGGGAGGGGTCTCCACCTGCAGGGAGGAGGCGCCATCTGCAGCCACAGCCTGTGGAGCGTGCAGAGCTGCTCAAGTCAATGCACACCCATGTTGGTCTGCTCTGCTGCATTACCGACCCTTCAAGGAGGTGGCCTCTCGTAATCACCCACCCAACACCCAACAGGAGACAGCAGGAGAGTGAGAAGGACGAGGTGAGATCGCTTCTGCAGCTGTCAGTCTGAGGCATCACATAATAAATAGAACTCACCCACCTCCCTCTTCTCCTCCTGACGTTCTGACGTGCATCCAGCTGACCGCTTCTGTGCTACCCAGAGAGTGCGGCTGGCAGATGACTGGTGTGGGCCCCTTGTTGTACCTGCATCTCCATAAAGTTGTTCTAGGCCATGTGGGTAAGTCAGACACACTGTGAGTCCTCAGGTAAGGATGGCCACCTGATTCCAGCCAGAGAATGAATGCCCTCCTGGACAGGCCTCAACCTGGGAAGATGCAACACTTCTCCCTCCTGGACCTGGACCAGACAGCTGAGTCTTCACTGTGGTCCAGGAGTCCAAGTGCATCCTTGCCTCCAGCCACAGAGCTGATGACGGGGTGTTCTGCAGGAAGTGTAGCCAACACGCAGGATGCTTCTCTCGACGCCGTCTTTGGGCTGAAAGTGACAACCTACATTTTTTTTTGTCTTATGTACAAGTGCCAGAAACTCTTCCAGTAAAGCTGCCATACTAGACAGGTGCTATTGGAACTATCGTTTCGTGGAGTTTACAGCAGCCCACTGTCATCTGTAATAATCCACCTGGTCCTGAGAGGGGTTGGGCCAGTGACTAAATTGGGGGTGCAATGGGGACCTCCCTTGCTCAGAGCTCTCACGGGCAGGTGCAGGTGCACGACGCCAGACTGCTTTTGTTTGTTTGTTCCCTATCTTCATCCTCCCCAAGAGCTGCTCAGTGGACCACGCTCTGTGGGGTCTGCCATCTCCCTGAACATTCACCCGCCCCTAGGCCAAGAACCAGGGATCTTTCCTGATTCCTTGCAGGAGTCTCAGAATCGCTGGTGCTGGTGCAGGTGCAGGTGTGGATTTACACAAGCAACAAAAGCACACCCGTGGGGAAATCAGGTCAAGATGAGAAGCACCTTTGAAGCATTCGATAGATAAGCAGTTGATGACTCCTCAGTGGGAAATAGTAAAAGCAACCACAGTTCATCTTAAAGTAGATGAAAAAGCATACATTTTAAATATTTCTGCCGTTCATGATATTTCTTTCTGAAAACGGTAACCTTTCTTTCTTCTATGTAAAACAGCAGTGCCCGGCTTACAGTGGCTCTGGAAAGAAGGCCTGTGTACTTGGAGACACCCCAGCCAGTGGGGTGCACTCCAGGCTCTGAGGGCTTCTTTTTCCACCAGTGAGGAGAGCCTGTGGAATGTCGTCCGCTCACAGACCAGCCTGTGGGGGCAGCTGGCTGGTCCTCAGGAAGGCCAGGGTGCTCAGAACAGAGATTGCCATTCCCTGCTGCACTCCTGCCAGCCTCGCTGAGGCCAGGCACATCCCGACAACAGCCCATGCGCATCAGATGCCTCCTCCACGGGAGTCACCAAGGGAAATCCATTCTTTCCCTGTGACCTCTGTATGTCTTGCCAAGGCTCCATGCACAGGTGCGGGGCTGCGTGGATCAGAGCAGGTGTTCTCTGAAAGAACAGGTGCCAGAGCTTTCTGCTGACTGCAGTGAAACGCCTCCATGCTTGGATGTCAGGAGGGCTCCAGCTCAAACCCTGTGATTCTCCAGTGCAATGAAATCCCGGAGGACACAGTGACAGACCTCCCATGTGACCAGGTCTCCCATAATGCATGTCCCTTGTGCAAACCGAGCTAAAGCCACACTACCAGCCTGCTCACACAACAAGGCTTTATTATTTCTGACCATCTTTGAAACCAGTACTTGGTGCCTGGAAGCAGGCTGATCACAGGGCGGTAACCTCTGGTTGGTGAAGTGGCCACAGCAGCTTTGATTTCACGCAGCGGGCGCTGTACCAGTCTCACAATGTGAGGCCCTGTATTCTGGCTGATAATAAGGAGAGTGTTGCTCAGGAGAGAAGCAGAGTCTGAAAGAGCTAGATAAGAGTTCTGGCTCTTCCCGTCACAGACTTCCTAGCCCTGGGCACACTGATCCTTCTAAGGATCAATCTGCCTCCACTTTTTGGTTGATTCTTAAACACTCGTTTACCTCCCTGAGTCTAAGTTTCTTCACCCCAAACATGGGAAGAAGAAAACTCCCCTTTCTTTAGATCATAAGGTTGTTGTTAGGGTAAAATAAGATAATATGCACCGAAGTACTTAGGAAATGTAAAAACTATGCAAATATAACGCGTTTTTAAAGTATATTTTTGTACTGTAAGTATAAAGTATTGAGATGCAAGATATTTTAAATATTATACAAAATAAGCAAAGACCAGAACTTGAATTTCCTGGCACTTTCTCTCTTTTGTTACCCGATTACAAATAGTGTTAGTTCAAAAACCAACTTTCCTAATGAAGTACTATATCTGGCAATTATTTTCATAACTTTTCCTCTAGAGGATCATAAACCTCCACCTTCAGAAATGCCTAAAACAAATTCACTCTGTTGCTTCAGACTGATGTGACGTGTGATAAGTTATAAGGCATTCAATTTCAAAATCTCCCTCATTAAAATAATTCATACCTTATCCACCAATGTCTTTAGGTTTTTCCTTCTCTATATGCTGAAAGAAATGGGAGCAGGAAGTAGCATTTATTGAATATTATTTGGTGCCAGATACCCTTCTGTGCATGTAACTTACATACGTGACTACAGGGATAAGGCTGTTACCTTTAGCCTAAAGCTGCCTCCTTACACATTTTAAATTCAGCCTAAAGGTTTCTGCATACATAGTGAAGTGTAACCTACCTGGGCACGTCCACAAGCTGTCACCTGCTCTTGTAACAAGTAGCCAAGTCTCAGCCAATTCCAGGAGCCATCTCTCAACCACTCACAGCGGCCACTGTTCAAGTTGTTCATAAAAGGCAAACGTGGCCGGGCCTGGTGGTGACTCCTGTAATCCCAGCACTTTGGGAGGCTGAGGTGGGCAGATCACTTGAGGTCAGGAGTTTGAGACCGGCCTGGCCAACATGGTGAAACCCTGTCTCTACTAAAAATACAAAAATTAGCCGGGCGTGGTGGCGGGCGCCTGTGATCTCAGTTACTCGGGAGGCTGAGGTGGGAGGATCTCTTGAACTCGGGAGCCAGAAGCTGCAGTGAGCCGAGACTACGCCGTTGCACTCCAGCCTGGGCAACAGGGTGAGAGCCTGTCAAAAAAAAAAAAAAAAAGGCAAACATCGAGCTGGAACCAGTCCTGCTGTTTCTGTGCCTTACTTCCATTTCCCTTATGTGACTTTTCTCTGCAAACCCAAGACAGCCTCAGAATTGCTCAGAACCTATTCTGGTTCAAGGGAGCTCCCTAATTTGTGACCCATTCTTTGCTCAGATAAACTCTGTTAAACTTAATTTGTCTAAAGTTTTTCTTTCAACAACGCAATGAGGAAACCGAGGCGTAGAGAGCTCCTGTCCCTCGCCCGCCTCCTATCCTGGTGAGTGGCAGAGCACAGATCAGAAGCCAGAGATGCCTTCCTTCAAGCACACTGACTCCCGAGACTAGAAACAAGTAGGTATTTAATTTGTAATTTTTTTATTTTTTGAAACGGAGACTCACTCTGTTACCCAGGCTGGAGTGCAGTGGCATGATCTCGGCTCACTGCAACCTCCATCTCCCGGGTTCAAGCGACTCTCTTGCCTCAGCCTCCCAAGTAGCTGGGACTACAGGTGCCCGCCACCAAGCCCAGCTAATTTTTGTATTTTTAGTAGAGACAAGGTTGGCCAGGCTGGTCTCAAACTCCTGACGTCAAGTGATCCACCCGCCTTGGCCTCCTAAAGTGCTGGGATTACAGATGTGAGTCACTGCGCCTGGCCTAAGTGGGTATTTAAAATAGTGACTTTGAGGGTGTGCTGAAGAAGACCACTGCCCTTGTGGGACTGGCTATATTCAGAGTCCACATGAGAGGCTAAGAATATTGTACACAGAGATTCTTGATGTTCTTGAGCAAATCCCTAAAAATGCAGCATATAGAAAGTACATAGAACAGATTACAAATGAGAAGCCGGCTGTGGTTAAAGTGGAAACAGATGTTAAAAAATTAGAAGAACAACTTCAAGGTGGTCAGATAGAAGAGGTGATTCTTCAGGCTGAACATGAACTAAGTCTGGCAAGAAAAATGAGGCCGTGGAAAGGCTGGGAGCCATTAGTGGAGAGCCTCTTACCAATCTGTGGAAATGGCTAGCATAATTATTAAATGACCTTGGAAGGTTGGTGGCAAACTGATGGAATTATTCTGTTAAATAAGAGTGTGTCCATATTACTGACATTTTATCATCAAGAAAACAGATATAGAAAATATTTAGGGGACTGTTAAAATTAGTGATTATGGCAATATGGTTTTGTGAATAAAATTTTGATTTATGAAGTATTCACAAAAAATATTTCAAAGATATTTCTTTGAACAGCAAGGTTGTGAGAAGATTTGAAAATTAATTAGAAAAAATTCCTACAGATCTTCAAGGTACAGGCCATAATCAAAAAGGAAAGTTTCTTCGGTAGTATGTTCGATACATCATTTAATTTTAAAAATTATCCTGAAGAAGAAAAGATCCTTAATGATTACTGTCTAAACAAATTTATAGATCACTGTTTAAAGTAAATAAGAGCGAATATTTTCAAATGTGATAAAATAACACAAGTGACTGGTGATAAAATTTGAAATTATGCTTAATCTCCTTGGCTGTGATCTTATGTATGTAAAGTTAAATTTAAATATATGTTCATATATTGATTACAAAATCCAGAATAAATGTCATTTTATTTTAAAATAGCACCTTTGTGTACGATGCCATAGCATTTGTATTATTCAGATGGTTTGTCAGTTACCTTCATCTTTTTTCCTCTCTAAGATTGTTTTACATATGGGACTATTTCCCCCTCCAAATAGTCCTAAATCTAAACATTTTGCTTCTTGTCCAAATAAATAAAAATAATCCAGACATCCAATTTAAAAAATCGTTTCTTTCCTAGACTACCTCGTACAGGAAATATCACCAAGATTCTTTGTCACTCCATCTTCCAGATTTGGGTTAAAGAAAATGGGGTGATTCACAATAGATGTGAGAATTATGAGCCTCAAAGTTTGCCCAGTTCCTTCCCATTTCCCCCTGTTCCTAAAATGACAGAGCACTTCGGTTTTCCCTGCATTTGGGTAACTGGCTGACTGGAGGCTGTGGACCTTGGCTAGATGGGAGGCTGTAGTGACAGAGGTTGGATGAGAAGCCAGGTTCCCTCTAACACCCCTAGCCCCCACCCCGCAACTCCCCAGGTGCTCCACTGAAGAAACCAGAAAGAAGCCAGACATTTTGCTACGGAACCAACTTGCTCCCTACATCAGAGAGAGATGGCTGCCGGTCTCCTAGCTGGAGGGATTGCATTTCCTGGTTCTGATCTTGGAGGTGAAAGAGTAAGACCACGCTTTTTGTTTTACCAGACAAGGAGCCTACTGGAAACATTCTTCTCGGTTAAAAAACAAATTTCTCCATTTAACAACTAGGCTTTAGCTAACGTTATTACCACTATCAATTTACCATCCTTTGAACTTAAATTAAAACTTTGACACCTCTTTATAAAAAGCCTCCACATAAAACATAATTATTGTAATGAAGATGCATTGCTTCTCATTGGGGATTTATGGCAAGTATTTTATTCAATTTGCTGAGGAATGTCAGGATGAAATGACAGGGGTAACCCCTGAAAAAATAACCACCAAAGATAATTCTTCAGGAGAACAGGTGAAACAGCGTAGGACAGCAGGCTATTATCTGTTGCAGTTAAATGTCATCCATTTCTGAGATGGACACACAAGGCCATCAGTCAATTGAACTGGACTTCGATCAAAGAGAGCATTTTACTTTCTGTCCTATTGATGGTGTGTCATAACAAAATAATAATTTGCATTTCTACGGTGCCTTTCATCTCATAGGATTTTACAGATGCTAAATTATTTAGCTTTATAACAATTCTGAGAGGTAAATTTCTTGAGACACTAACCTGAGGCACTGATAAACTAAATGACCTCCCCAAGGGCACAGCTCCAAACAGATCCTGAAGAACAGCTTAATCTTGTCTCCCGGGGGCATTTCTGTTGCCTCATTTTTTATGGTTAAGCTCATCTGAGCGCTTTTCTCACTCAAACAGATGTTTCTTTTTAAACTCCAATCAGAATCACCCCATTGTTCTGGGACATAAAGAATATAGCCAAGTAAATCCCTTCAGAACATAGCTTAGTCTCCATGCTTTTATTTTTTTTTAATTATTAGTGAACAAATCATCTGACAAGGGTGAGGAACTGGCAGATAATCTGGGATCTCATTTCAGAGGGACGCCCTTCAACACACTGCACAAATATGTCACCTTCTTTTGCATGGTGCACAGTTGAGCTTTATTTATGAGAGCAGTTCAAGATTTGTGTGCTTAAATTTTATAGTCTCTGCATAGATTGACAGGATAATAATGGCAGAAAGAATGCAGTAGTCAACCTTCCTGATTCAGGTTCTCTCAATTGAGCCTAAGGTAGAATTTCTGAGGCCGGAGGTAGAAGAGGTTAGGATGGGGAGGGAGGGTAATTAATTATTTCTCAGGCTACAGAGGCTGAAGAAGAAATAAAATTGGGTGGGCCTAAGAACATAAAACTAAGGACTGAGGACATTTTCATATTGTTCAAATAATTAGTTGGTTAGCCATCGGGCTGAGACATTCCAGGGCCTTGGGTTCCTACACAAGAAAACTAAAACCCAATTCAAACAATAAAATGGAACTTAAGCTCAACCAATCAGAAACTGCCAAGCGCCCTCTAAGTGGAGACTTTACCAATTAGAAACCACTAACTAACCTCCAGGTGGGGACTTTCCACTTCAACCAATCACATGTTTTCTTTGTCTCACTTCAAGGAACACCTTGTAAAGGTTGTAAACGTTGTCTCTCCTGCCCTCTTGTGGAGCTACTTCCAGGAACACCTTGTAAACGTTGTCTCTCCTGCCCTCTTGTGGAACTCTCACTTGAGCTTTGTTGCTGCCAGATTCATGAATTGCTGTCAGCTCAAATAAACCCATTAAATTTTTAATGTGCCTAAATGTATCCTTTGACATCCCCCAAATATGTAAGTCTTGTTTGCGTTAAGGATGAGAAACAGCATCTTCTAGCTATTCTTCCTGATGCTCCTCCTCCTCCCCACTCACCCTCTGACAGGCCCCAGTGTGTGCTGTTCCCCCCACTCATGTGTCCATGCATTCTCATCATTCAGCTCCCACTTACAAGTGAGAACATGCAGTATTTGGTTTTCTGTTCCCGTGTTAGTTTGCTGAGGTAACGGCCTTTAGCTCCATCCATGTCCCTGTAAAGGAAATGATCTTGTTCCTTTTTATGGCTGCATAGTATTCCATGGTGTATATATACCACATTTTCTTGATCCAGTCTATCATTGATAGGCATTTAGGTTGATATGTCTTTGCTATTGTGAGTAGTGCTGCAATGAACATAAGTGTGCGTGCATCTTTATAATAGAATGATTTATATTCCTTTGGGTATACACCTAGTAACGGGATTGCTGGGTCAAATGGTATTTTTTTCTTTAGGTCTTTGAGGAATTGTCACACTGTCTTTCTACAATAGTTGAAGTAATTTACATGCCCACCAACAGTGTAAAAGCATTCCTTTTTCTCCACAATGTCGCCAGCATCTGTTTTTTTTTCTTTAGATGGAGTCTCCCTCTGTCGCCCAGGCTGGAATGCAGTGGCGCGATCTCGGCTCACTGCAACCTCCTCCTCCTGGGTTCAAGTGATTCTCCTGCCTCAGCCTCCTGAGTAGCTGGGATTACAGGTGCACACTTTTGTATTTTTAGTAGAGATGGGGTTTCACCATGTTGGTCAGGCTGGTCTTGAACTCCTGACCTGGTGATGTGCCCACCTTGGCCTCTCAAAGTGCTGGGATTGCAGGCATGAGCCACCGCACCTGGCCACATCTGTTGGTTTTTGACTTTTTAATCATAGCCATTCTGACTGGCATGAGATGGTATCTCATTGTGGTTTTGATTTGGATTTCTTTAATGATCAGTGATGTTGAGCTTCTTTTCATGTGGACACACATTCACTATGAATTTCTCAGGCTGTATCTTTGTTTGGCAGATGTAAGGGTACGGCCAGTGAGCAGTGGCTGTCCACGCACAGGCACTTCCCTTGACCCGCTGACTCAGACACCTGGGGCGGGGCTGGATGATCTCTGTCTTCCAAGCCCTGCAGGTGATGCTGGTGCATACTCAAGTTGAGAATGAAGGGACAGAAATTACTTTAAATGGAAAACTCCTGAACAGTCAGCAACTGCAGAAAGGAAACACTGCCTCTACATAAGCAGCTGCCCCAGAACACAGAGGCAGCTGCTATTGACGCCCTCTGGGGGGACTTCCTGCTTGGAAGAGGGTTGAACCCTCACCGAGATGCGCGTTCAACTGCCCATTAGCATCAAGACTAGGAAACGACCTTCCACACTCCTCCGGAAGCCCTGAGCTCCTCTTGTTACCGTGTTCGTTGGTATGTACGCCTTTTCCTCATTCCTGAGCCCTCACATGGACCTTCCACACTCCTCCGGAAGCCCTGAGCTCCTCCTGTTACCGTGTTCGTTGGTATTACACCTTTTCCTCATTCCTGAGTCCTCACGTGGACCTTCCAAACTTCTCTGGAAGCCCTGAGCCCCTCCTGTTACCGTGTTCATTGCTATGCATGCCTTTTCCTCATTCCTGAGCCCTCACAAGCGTGCATGAGCACAAGTAGATGGACCTGCTCTCTCCTGTCCACCTTTCTGTTGTCAGTTCATTTGCAGACCCCAAACATTTGAAGCTAAGATGGTAGAGGAAAACGTTTCCCCCCAATAAGAACTGGTCTCAGGCTGCTCACCTGTGCCGTGTTCTCCACCAGCACTCCTTTCGCAAGTGACAGATGGAAACTCATGCGGAAGCAGGCACCAGAGCCAACACTCCTGGAAGGAGGTGGCACTGGGGGCCATGTGGAGAGCCTCACCTTTAATATCTTGTCTCATCCTTGCACAGACCTGGCAGGGTAGAAATCGCCCGTCCAGAGCCCATTGATGGGGCCGGGTTTGGAGGAAGCAGAGCCGAGGCGCTGATGGAAGCATGTAAAAGGAAGACCTAGCCTCACCTGCAGGGAAGAGGGTGAGTAAGTGCGGCATCTGGGGCACACCTGGGAAAACCCCAGGCTCATCAGGCGATGAGGGCACTGCAGACATGCCGCTGATCCTAGGACTTTCTTTTGCTCTCCCAGAAGTGTTTAGCAGAGGCTGAGGTCTGGGGCATGGGGTGAGAGGTTGAGGAAATGTCGGTCAACAGATATAAAATTTCAGTTGAATAGGAGGAATAAATTCAACAGACTTATTGTGCAACACGGTGACTCTAGTTAATAACAACATATTGTATTTTCCAAAAAAAAAAAAAGAGTGAAAGGGTGTATAATACAATGATAAGAAGGACAGGAAATCAACAAATAAAAATAAATCCTACTTGTGCTTTGTCCCTCTCTGATTCTCCTCCTCCCTCTCTTTTTCTTTTCCCAATCTTGATTTTGTGAAATCTGATTTTGTGAAATGGGAACATGATCTCCATTCCAGGTTTCTGTGCTAAGTAAAGCCATTCCCGCAGAGCCTGGCAAATGTGGGTGCTCCCTACCTCAGAGCCCTTCTGCGCACCCCAGGGCCATTTCTCTCCTGCTCAGGCTGTCCAAGGTCAGGGGAGCCCAGGGGAACCTTCCGTCCAGGCCTGGCCTGCCCCTCACCTGCTGAGTGAGTTCAGGTAAAGGATTTATCAGCTTTCTGTCTGGGCTTCCCTTAACTACAAAAAAGAAGCGTTGAGGGTGTTCAGGTGGAGGCCTCTGCATCACCCATTTCCTTTAGACTTCAGCTCTCGATCAACAAAGATTTAGTAGAAGCACCTCCCATGTGCAAGGCACTGTGTGAGGAATGAGGACTCTAGCGCTGGACACGTGAAGACACCATCTCTGTCTTTATGTGGCTTACAGTTTATGGGGCAGAAAGATCATCCAAAAAATCACAAAGTCATGTTTGATTACGAACTGTGACAGATTTGCTCCAGTTGCCATAAAAATCCAGCACAGACTGTGGGGGTGGTTAGCATGGAAGCTCATTGGCGGAAGAGACAAAGAAACAGGGCATTGCCCTTTCATGGTCATTGCGGTGTCTGTGAGTGACAGGCCACTGGCCCAGCATCAGTGTAAGTGACAGACTCAGATATGAGACAGACAGACAGACAGACATGAATTAGATCCCAGCTCCATCTCTCACTGCTTGCAAGACTTCGAGAATGTTCCTAACCTATAAAATCTCTGCTTTCCATATCTACAGAAGGAGGGTAAGGCCAATGCCATGGGGTTGCTTTGAGAATTAATTGAAGTAACACAGGCAAGCCCTTGGCTTTGGGGCTGCTCCACCATGCGGCTGCCGACACGTTCCAGTCACCTGTCTGGAGCTGGTCAGGGTGGCGCTTTGGGGTGCACTGTCCCCATGGAGTCTTCAACCAACAGCAGCTGGAATGGGCTCCATCCGTGAGACAGGATGGAGGCGGAGAGTTTGCAGTTCCAACCCTGACAGCTAAACAGCAGAAGACCACAGGTCCCAGAGACCTGTCAGTAAGGACCTGCCCCTTCCTGGGCTGTGGACTTTCTATTTTGGGCAATCTAAGCGAACAATATTGGGCCTCCCCTAAGTGACTGATTTTCTGTAAAGGCAAAACCACCAAATTAGCGCCTAACACATGAACTCATTCATCTGGCAACTAGGCCAAACCCAACCAAAGATTTTTGTCCGCAAGTTTCCAGGACAGTTTGTTTATGGTCAGAGTCTTAGAGAAGGGAATGAACTGCAGGGTCCACTTATAAAATTGACAATTTGAGAAACCCTCGTTGCCTCAGCATCAGTTATGCCTCTTTGCACCTGAACTGGGGCCAAATGAACAGCGCAACAGTGAATGAGTGTTGAAGAGGGTGTGGGATATAATGAGGTTTCTCTTCAAATAACCTGATCAATCTTTTATTCGTTAGTTCATAGTACCCCCCTCCCTCCTTTTTTCCCTTTTCTCCTTTTTTTCCTTTCTGCCTTTGTTAGATGCCCAGGCACGCCGCAATACCAGGCATTATCAATACCGGCTCACATTCCTTTCCTTATTAAAAAAAAAGACAACTAACTTTCTGGCTAATTAACAGACACCCCTTCCCCTTTCCTCTCTGCTTTCTTTTACGTGCCCACCTTATCTTAAAAAAAATAAAATGTTTAGCCAACCGCGATTATTTTATATTGTACAACCCAATCCCAGCTAATAGAAAAAGAGTACAAAGGCAGGACTTGGTCAAAAATGAAGACTTTCATGCCGCTTTGTTCAGGTGAGCTCTCATGGTGACTGGCCAATGAGGCACCCCTCTGTGCAAAAATAAAATTGCTTTGCTAAAAATCATTTGTTCAAGCATTCAATTTCCTTAAAAGTTTAAGCGTTATTCCTAACAAGGGCATCCAGCTTCCACATGGCACACGGAATGGTACCTTCCGTGGCATGGCACAGGGATACCGTGGTTCCCAGAGCCAGCCGGTGAGCGGTAGAAACCTGGGGGCTGCCGACCTGCCCTGTGATTGGGAACATCCCCTGCGCTGCGAGAGTGGTTTTCCTCACGCCACCTGGCTGGGCCATCTGGGCTGCAACACACCAGCATCATCGGCTTTCCATGCACCTTCCCCGCTATGCATTCTGACATGGCCAGGAAGGAAGGCTCACCTCGAGCACGACACTGAACTCAGAGGTGCCTTGCCTCTATCAGTGACCAGACAAACCATTTCCCATGTTTGTTTTGTTTACTTTGTTTTTGGCCAGGGAGAGCATGGGAAATGGCTCATGAGGATTTAAGCGTGCAGGGACCTGACATGACATTGCTCAGGACGGTCACATTTGTCTCTTCCCACAGAGGACTTGTCCCCTGATAAGCCTACATGTAGGACAACCGACCAAGTGGAATGGAACCGGCAGGGAGAAGCCGTGGCACATTCCCTCCAGAAACAGCGACGCCCTCCCACGCCTGACTGACTTCCCAGTGCAGTGTGTGGAACTCCTCTGAGTGGGGTGACCCTACTGACTTAGATCATCTCCATAAGGCCCAGGTGAAGGTGAATATAACAACCCCACCACTTAGTCACAGCCAGCTTCCTGTCCAATAAGATAAGAACAAAACTCCAGGAAGGCAGGACGTGTGATGGCGGGTCTGAGTCACTCCCTCCAGACACGTGGCTGCCACAGGCCAGCTTCTTCAGGTCCGTTTTCCTCAGGCAGAATCCATCTGAAGCCATATTCTCCCTGTCCTGCACACACTATGCATTAAAACATCCAGGTAGATTCACAGCCGGGTGCAGTGGCTCACGCCTGTAATCCCAGCACTTTTGGAGGCCAAGGCAGGTGCATCACCTTAGGTCAAGAGCTTGAGACCAGCCTTGCCAACATGAGAAACCCCGTGTCTACTAAAAATACAAAAATTAGCCAGGCGTGGTAGTGGGCGCCTGTAATCCCAGCCACTCAGGAGTCTGAGGCAGGAGAATTGCTTGAACTTGGGACGCGGAGGTTGCAGTGAGCCAAAATTCCACCACCGCACTCCAGCCTGGATAGTAGAGTGAGACTCCGTCTCAAAAAAAAAATAATAAAAAACAACAGTCAGGTAGATTTAAAGCATTTGGAATAAGGCCTCGGTGACTCACAGTAGCCTTCTATGCCACAGTTAAAGCTAAGCTCTATTTATACCTGGGGCAGTAGGGTGCTGTGCAGCGGCTTGTGTCTATCTGAGGTCTGCCCAGGGGAAATGGATTCTAGCCTTTCTTGCAAAATGAGTTCTAGCCTTTCTTTGTATGTGGAAAGACTGGGACAAGGCAAAGCAGGACCATAGCTTTTCCAGGAGGGCTGGAGAGAGAGTAAGGCTTATGTAGATCTCCATGTGATAGCAACATTTCCTAAAGCTCTTTCACTTCCGTGTCCCAGAAAACCAAAAATGTTCCACAGCCTCCACGGGGCATTGTAACTGTTTCCACAAGGAAGGCAGAATAACCTTCTTGTATCCTCCCTCTTAGTTTAGCCAAACTCAGTTAATTTGCTCTTCAATCCGAACCTCTAAAAGATCTGGAGTTGTGTCCTAATGCTCTGCTGAAGCCAGTCAAGTGGGGCCGTTTAGGGTTTGGTCAAAGATGATTCAGTAAGATATGCACACATATATTTAAACGGATGGATTACAGAGAACTGAGCTTAGGCCAGGATGCAAACTGGCTAAATAATTGGTGTAGGCTGTAGTTTCTGCATCTGGTGCTGAAGCCTGGAAGGTCTGGGGCAAATATTTGGCCCCCAGTGATCCCCACCTCTGGGTGTTTATGGCCTTGTGCCATCCCCTCCTTTTAAGTAACTTGCTTCTAATCACCAGAATACAGCAACAGTGAGGGGAGGCCACTTCAGAGATGAGGTTATAGAAGACTGTGACTTCTCTCTTGCACACTTTCTCTCCCTGGCTTTTCTCATGCGTTTGCTCTGATGGAGGGGCCATTTAGAGGCAAACAGAGCAGGCTTAGCCAAAAACCAGCAAGGAACTGAGGACTCAACCCACCAGCCTGCAAGCAATGGAGTTCTGTCAGTGCACTCATACGGGACCTCAGAAGCAGTCCCTTCCCCTGCTGAGCCTTCAGATGAGCCCTTGCCTCTGGCCAATACCTGAGTGAGGACCAGTGAGTGACCCAAGCCAGCTAAGCCACACAAAGATCCCTGATCCACAAAAACTGTGAGATAATAAATGTGTCTTGTTTGTTTTTTTTTTTTTGAGACAAAGTCTCACTCTGTCCCCCAGGCTGGAGTGCAGTGGCAAGACCTTGGCTCACTGCAACCCCTGCCTCCTGGGTTCAAGCAATTCTTGTGCCTCGGCCTCCCGAGTAGCTAGGATTACAGGTGCCCACGATCATGCCCATCTAATTTTTGTATTTTTAGTAGAGACAGGGTTTCACCACGTTGGCCAGGCTGGTCTCAAACTCCTGACCTCAGGTGATCCACCCGCCTTGGCCTCCCAAAGTGCTGGGATTACAGGCCTGAGCCAAGGCGCCTGGCCTAAATGTGCTTTGTTTTAAGCTGCCAAGCTTGGGGCAGCTACCACACCACCACCATGATCTGTTTTCTGGCCTTTGAACACATCTCATTTATTCTCTTTTTCCTTTTTTTTTTTTTTTTCAGACGGAGTCTTGCTGTGTTGCCCAGGCTGGAGTGCAGTGGCATGATCTCAGCTGACTGTAAGCTCCGCCTCCTGGGTTCATGCCATTCTCCTGCCTCAGCCTCCCGAGTAGCTGGGACTACAGGCGCCCGCCACCATGCCTGGCTAATTTTTTGTATTTTTTAGTAGAGATGGGGTTTCACCATGTTAGCCAGGATGGTCTCGATCTCCTGGCCTTGTGATCTGCCCGCCTCAGCCTCCCAAAGTGCTGGGATTACAGGCATGAGCCACTGCGCCTGGCCTATTTATTCGCTTTTTTCTTATCCTGTTTTCTTCACCAAGATTGTCACTGACCTTGCTCAGTGTCTGTCTAATTCTTCACCACCCAGGTTAGTTTCCACTTTCCCTCTGAGCCTTTCTGATTATTTCAACTCACGATGGTTTTTCTCTTCCACAAGACACAGAATTTATTGTCTCAACCAGGTCAGGGTTTCTTTGGGCATTCCCCCTGTCCTTGGAATAGCACAGCCCAAATCATGGCACAAGTAGGATTTATTTTTATTTGTTTATTTTCTGTCCTTCTTATCATTGTATTATATACCCTTTCACTCTTTTTTATTTTTGAAAATACAGTATGTTGTTATTAACTAGAGTCACCATGCTGTACAATGTGTCCGTTGAATTTATTCCTCCTGTCCAACTGAAATTTTTTATCTTTTCACCAACATTTCCCCAACCTCTTACCCCACTCTCCATACCTCAGCCTCTGGTAACCACTATTCTTCTCTCTGCTTCTGTAAGTTCAACTTTAAAAATTTTCCACAGATGAGTGAGGTTAGGTGGTATTTGTCTTTCTGTGCCTGGCTTATTTCACTTAATACCAGGTCCTCCAGGCTCATCCATGTTGTTGTGAATTACAGGATTTTCTTCTTTTTAAAAGCTGAATAGTCTTCCATCGTGCATGTGTACCACATTTTCTTCATTTGTTCATGCCTTGATGGATACTTAGGTTGATTCCATGTCTTGGCGATCGTGGATAGTGCTGCAGTGAGCATGGGAGTCTAGTGATGTCTTTGGTATGCTAATTTCAAATCCTTCAGATGTATATCGAGAAGTGGAATTAATGGATCCAAGTGGGATTGAATACCAGACAGATGAATCATGAGTGCGAGTAGGATTTGCATTTCTTTAGAAGCGAAACTGGAGAAGATTGGAGGTTAAACATTGGATCAACATTGGTTGTCAGCGTGAGCATGAGAGTTGGGTGAGAGGCAGGTGCAGTGCGGGGAAGTGTTGATGAGAGAGAAGCAGGCCTGAGTGAGGGCTTCTATTTGTGTGTTCTCACATTGCTGTAAAGAACTGCCTGAGACTGGGCCATTTATAAAGAAAAGAGGTTTAATTGACTCACAGTTCCATAGGCTGTACAGGAAGCATGGCTGGGGAGGCCTCAGGAAACTTACAATCATGGCAGAAGGTGAAGGGGAAGCAGGCAAGTCTTACAAGCCGGAGAAGGAGGAAGAGAGGGTGAAGGGGAGGAGCCACATGCCTTTAAACAACCAGATCTTGTGAGAACTCATCACTGTCACAAGAATAGCAAGGGAGAAATCCACCCCCATGATCCAGTCACCTCCCACCAGGACCCTCCTCCAACACCGGGGATTATAATTCAACATGAGATTTGGACGGGGACACAAATCCAACCATATCATCAGGAGAGAGCTGGCAACTGTGCTGAAAGCTTCTGAGGGCCCCATAAGCCGAGAACAAGAAAGTGATCATCAGCTGTGGTGATGTGGGTGTAAGTCCTGATTGTGACAAGAGGCATCTCAGAAGAACTACAGGACAAAAGGGGAACATCAAATTATCCATGTGATGGGAATTGAAGATGTAGACAGTTCTGGCATTATGGCTGAGAATGTGACAAAATAGATGGGATGTTAAAAAGAGAGAGGAAGGTGGAATTGAGGAGGGGCCTGAAACAAATCATGATAATTAAACGGACACCTTTGACAAATTACTCAGATTCTTTGGGCCTCGCTCTTTCCATCTGTAAAACAGGAGTAATCATAACAGGTGATCTATTTTGTTACTGAGAGTTAGATGAAGTAGAGATAGAAATAAGATCCTAATGTGGGTGGTAACACAATTTATCTGTAGTAGTTAACTGCGACAAGAGTAATGATAAGAATATGGCAATTATTGGAGTAGATGAATTAATATTAGGTTGATGCAAAAGTAATTTTGGTTTTGCAATGAAAAGTCATGGCAAAAGCGGAAATTACATTTGCACAGACCTAATACTTCATTTAGTAGGGTCGTCAAATTTTAACCCTACAACAAATTACATTTATATCTTTGTGATTACTCTTTGTATAACCATTCAGTTGCTCTCCATCTGATAATTACTAAAACCTCCTAATTCTCAGTAAGTCCTTCCTGGAACCCCTTAAATCACAGTCCGTAACCACACTCCCCCTCGCCCTTTCATCTCTACCCCAGCTTTTGGGGTTCATACCACAGCTGTGCTCAGCTTGTTTGTTTCTTTATATGTGTTTGCATGAAGATACCTGCCTCCATGTGAATTCTACCTAATTAGAGCTATGAGATTTTCCTCAAATATGTAAATTCTGTAATTATTTCAGAGTTGACATATGGGTGCACTTTCCCATATGTTTACTATATTGTTGATATTCATGGGACTAAACGTTTTCAGTAACCCCTTAGATGAAAAATTTCAAAATGGATCTGACAAAGAAAAATTGTTCATAACAAATATGAAGCTACAGGTATCTAATGAGTATGAAGCGCTTGTGATTGGAGCCTCCAGCCCCAGCAATCATGCAGGCAGGTCATCCACATTTTACCGAGGGCCTGTTCCTTCAGTTGGTTATTCCAGCTCAGAGGAAATCACTCACTGGGGTAACTGCCTCCATTCAAGTGGAGGCTGGAGGCTGGCAGACACTTTGTGTTGAGAGAGTGCATCTGCCTCAGGAGGCTCATCAGGCTGGCCAAGGTGGGATCCTTTGGAAGAGATGGCAGCTTCCAGAGGGGCCTCTGTGTGGGTCTTCTGATGTGCAGAAAGAGGTCTCTGTAGCCATTCTGCCAGTCCCCATTCTGAAAAAGCTCTCATTGTCAAAATTCATCTTCATGGTACCAAAAAGAGGTGGAAATTGGTGGCTATGCTCACGGCCATTGGTGGCATTGAAGAGGTGGAAATTGGTGGCTATGCTCACGGCCGCTGGTGGCATTGAAGAGGGAGAAATTGGTGGCTATGCTCACAGCCGTTGGCGGCATTGAAGAGGGAGAAATTGGTGGCTATGCTCACGGCTGTTGGTGGCATTGAAGAGGGAGAAATTGGTGGCTATGCTCACGGCCGCTGGTGGCATTGAAGAGGTGGAAATTGGTGGCTATGCTCACGGCCACTGGTGGCATTGAAGAGGGAGAAATTGGTGGCTATGCTCATGGCCGTTGGTGGCATTGAAGAGGTGGAAATTGGTGGCTATGCTCACGGCCGCTGGTGGCATTGAAGAGGGAGAAATTGGTGGCTATGCTCACGGCTGTTGGTGGCATTGAAGAGGGAGAAATTGGTGGCTATGCTCATGGCTGTTGGTGGCATTGAAGAGGGAGAAATTGGTGGCTATGCTCATGGCCGCTGGTGGCATTGAAGAGGGAGAAATTGGTGGCTATGCTCATGGCTGTTGGTGGCATTGAAGAGGGAGAAATTGGTGGCTATGCTCACGGCCGCTGGTGGCATTGAAGAGGTGGAAATTGGTGGCTATGCTCATGGCCGCTGGTGGCATTGAAGCATGGAGCCAGCGCAGGTGGCTTTTGGCACTGGCTGGTGCACTCTACATGGACCTGAGGGCAGCACAGGTGCGGGCCACAAGTGTGCAGGTGCTGTAATGAAAACATTACAGAAAGATGGTGGGGGATAGAGGACTTATTGAGAAATGTCTGCTCCCAGCTCAGCTTCCCTCAGAGCTGCCTGGAGTTGGTGCTCCTGGGGGCAGCTGGCTCAGTGGGGAAAAGGCTATGACAAACGCTGAGCCTCTGTGTGGCTCTTCGCTGGCTCCACAGCTGCTGCTGGGCCCCATTCTCTTCCCTATCATGAGACGTTGGCCACCTCATGGGGATATCTTCCTGTCTATCTGCTCACAAGGCACCACCGGCAGCCACTAGGCACACAGTGACTATATCTAGAATGAATGAGCACAACCTCCACCCATGGCTTGATGCAGGATGTTCCCCCACCCCAGAAGGCCCCCTCGGGCCCCTCCCAGTCAACACTACCCAATGGCTAACCCTGCTTCTGTGGCCAGCAAGGCAGTATCTGCCTGGGTTTGAACAGTGTAGGAGGAGTCACACCCGGTACACCCTGGGGTGTGGGCTGGTCCTCCAGGAAGCAGATGCCCAGACAGATAGGACTGCGAATGTTTATTAAGGGAAACACTATGGAAATGAGAGGGAGAGGAGGCAGCACCAGGCACGGAGCATAAAACATGTTGGATACTCTTCCAAGATATCACGGCTCAGGAGAGTCTTCCAACTGTCCTGTAAGGTAACAGGATTCTGGTTTATTTCCATGTGATCTTCTTTTGCCCAACATACATTTTGTCTTCTATGAAATATCTGTGCCCCTGCTGAATACATCTGTGGGTGGCTGCATCTGTGTCTGTATGTCATGGAGAATAATTATCTACAGATCACAGATACAGATCTCAGAGGTGAACTGTGTATGCATTCCTATCATTTCCTCATCTCGTAAGGATCTGAATTTTAATCTTGGATATAGGCACTTTCCCTTATCTTTTATAACAGAGGTTGGAAATCCTGGGCCTGAGCTGTTACACCCTAAGGTTTATTTAATGAACTTTGGTGAATATCTTTTGCTGATCTTCTGAGTGGGAATATTTTCATTTAACCAGCAAGAGGGTCGAGGGTCTAACACCTACCAGCTATTTTGCAAGATGCTTTCTTTATAGGCTTGCTCTCTTAGTCCTCACAATGACCTCATAACCACATCATTCCTGGCTCATTTATAAGGAAGCTGGGGCTCTGAGTCCCACTGAGAGTTGGTGTCTGGGCTCAGGCAGCAGGGACACAGGGAAGGGTGAGGAGTTTGCACGCCAAGCGTGGGAGATGCAAAGCTGGGCGTCGCGGAAGAAGAGGGTGCTGGGGATGAGACGATGCCAGAGCAGCTCAGCATGGGCCTTGATTTTCCCACCAGAGGTGGCCTCATTCTGAAGGCCAAGGCCACAGCTCCACTGCACCTGGCCCATCCTCACTGTTAGTCTCCTTGGGCCTAAAAACTCAGGGAGACAGGGCCGCCTGACAACCAAGTGAAATTTCCCAGACCTCGAGGCATTTACTCACCCTGATTCAAAGCCTTCACACATCCGAGGAAAGATTCATCTTTCCTACAGGTAACGGACTAAAGGCTGTAGGGCAACAAGGAAGTGCTGGGGGCGGTAATTCCCTGTGCGCACTGTGTATCTGAGTTCTCCCACGGGGGCTCTGTGTGGCACCCATGCAGCCTCCACACCCCGCTCACAGTGCTTGCTCGGCCAGGAGCAGCCTTCCAGCTCCACCTGAGTGCAACAAAGCCCCATGTGACACCTCCCTGCTTCATCCTTCTCTTCCACAGCCTCCTGTTTATTCCCAGGAGATTCTGTCTCTGCCTTCTGCACCCTGGGTCCCTTCATCTGTGCTTCCATTAGGAGTGGTCAGAGGCTCTGTGCCCTTCTGTGTGGGTCTCTCTGCTGCAGGACACAGGATACCCTGCAAGTCAGGGATGGGTCTCATCCCTCACAGAGCTGGTCCTATGGCCCAGGTTCCATACACGCCTGCAGAACTGGTATTTCTGGATTCTATAAGCAATCTCTGGCTGGGCACAGTGGCTCATGCCTGTAATCTCAGCACTTTGAGAGGCCAAAGTGGGCAGATGGCATGAGTCTAGGACTTCGAGACCAGCCTGAGCAACATGGTGAAGCATGGTCTCCACAAAAAGTAAAAAGAAAAAAATTAGCCAGTCATGGTGGCGCAGGCCTGTAGTACCAGCTACTCCAGAAGCTTAGATGGGAGGATCACCAGAGCACTGGAGGCGGAGGTTGCAGTGAATCAGGGTTGCGCCACTGGACTCCAGCCTGGGTGATAGAGCGAGACTTTGTCCCCCTAAAATAAAAAATACTATTTCCTCGTCTACAAGAGAACCCTGCTGCCAAGGTCATGATGAGGAAATAATGCAACCGAGAGTGTACTCTCAGAAACTTGAGAAAAGTGACCACATCTTCAGCCAGTGTTACCATGGTGCTACAGAGCCCTGCAGTACCATCTGTGACATTTCCATTCACCTAAACAAAGGAAGCAGGAATCCATTTCACAAGTCAGTTTCTACTCTTCAGAAAAACGAACCAAATGGTGCATGTGGAGGTGGTGGTCAAGGTCGCAGTGGCCACATGGGTATAGGAAGTGGCTGAGGTCCCAGAGGACACTCAGGTGAAGGACTCGGTTGAGATAGCAGAGGCCAGCCAAGGGGAGGAGGTCGCTGACGTACTAGAGGAGACCTGGGTGGAGAAGGTGGCTGAAGTCCCAAGGCCACGAGTGGAGACTATTGAAGTACCAGAGGAGACTCATGTGAAAGTGGTAGGGGAGGGGCCAGAGGCCACCCAGGTAGCGGAGGTGGCTGAGGCTCCACAGGCTACTAAGTGGAGGACTAGGCTGAGGTCCCACAGGCCACACAGCAGAAGAAGGTTGATGAGGTCCCAGAGGACAAACAGCTGCAGGAGGTGGATGAGGTCTCAGAGGACAAAGAGCTTCGGGAAGTGGTCGAGGTCCCAGAGGACAGAGAGTTGTAGGAGATAGTTGAGGTCCCAGAGGACAGAGAGTTGTAGGAGATAGTTGAGGTCCCAGAGGACAGAGAGTTGTAGGAGATAGTTGAGGTCCCAGAGGACAGAGAGTTGTAGGAGATAGTTGAGGTCCCAGAGGACAGAGAGTTGTAGGAGATAGTTGAGGTCCCAGAGGACAGAGAGTTGTAGGAGATAGTTGAGGTCCCAGAGGACAGAGAGTTGGAGATAGTTGAGGTCCCAGAGGACACTCCAGTGGAGGAGGTGGTTCAGTTCCCAGAGGGCACTCGAGTGGAGGAGGTTGATGAGGTCCCAGAGGGCACTTGAGTGCAGGAGGTGGTTGAGGTCCCAGAGGAAACTTTAATAAGAAGGTTGTTGAGGTTCTAGAGGACAGTTGAGTGCAGGAAGTGGTTCAGTTCCCAGAGGACACTCGAGTGGAGGTGGTTGAGGTCCCAGAGGACACTCAAGTGCAGTAGGTAGTTGAAGTCCCAGAGGACACTCGAGTGGAGGAGATGATTGAAGTTCCAGGGTACACTCGAGTGGAGGACATTGCTGAGGTCCATTAGGAAACTTGAGTTTAGGAGGTGTCTGAGTTCTCAGTAAACCTTCAGCTGGAGAAGGTATTTCAGGTCCCAGAGGATGTTCGAGTGGAGGACCTATCAGAGGTCCCAGAAAACCTTCAGTTGCAGAGAGTGGTTGACGTCCCAGAGGACACGGAGGTGGAGGAGGTGGCTGGCAGCCCATCAATGGTCCGGAAGGGCCAGCCATGAGGTAGGGCAAGTAGGGCGATTCTGACAGAGAACGAGGCTCCTGTTCAGCCATGTTGACCTGCAAGGCAGAGGAAGAAATGTTTTGAAACATATTAATATGAGGGACAAAACACCAAGAGCAACACAAGCTGCACCTCATGCTGCAGGTGATGGTCTCTTGCACCTTCCCCTTCTTCAGGTTCCTCAACAGCAGCATCGGTGCCATAAAGTCTCCCTTCCACTGAGTCCTGCTAACAGCAGAGGAGTGAAAAAAACTCATGGGACACACTGCTGTCCCCACACGTCACTGTGTCCGTCTGCAAATGTAGGCAGGCTGGGGACCTGTCCCAGGGAAGATAGAGTCATTCTGCAGTAATAAAGCAGCATGTTTCTGACACAGGGGTGTCTGTATCTATCCTCATTCCTCCCTCACCACCATCACCGGAGCATGCTCCTTGCATCAGATAAACAGAAAGAGAGGAATGGAAAGCCCATTGCTCACACATGAGTCACAGCTATTCTTAAGAGAATGTTCTCCAGGCCTTTCATGTCCTATCACTGATTCTCAGAACTCTGCAAGGTCAGTGTGACCACCCTGCTCCAAACCTAAGAAAATGGAGGCTCCCAAAGGAAGGAGAAAATTCACCCAGCGTCACACAGCTTGCAAGAGGCAGAGAGGAAGCCGATTCCAGCTCTGCCTGCAGGACCCTCTCATCCCCCCTCTGCTTCCCTTCTTGACAAAGGGTCTTCTCCACTCTGGAGGTGCCACCTGTGGGCACAAAGGTCTCTGGGGAGATGTGGATTCCTGAAGACCTGCAGGGGAATTGGGAGAGGGTTTTCTCACAGGACGATCCTATGTAGAGATGTCAGTTTGGCGCAGCTATCATATTGCTTTTAACTCTCAGGTAATACCAAATTTTAAGTGCACTATGACATAAAAAATAAGTTTGTCCATGGAAAAATGAGGGGGGATTTCTAAACAACAGAAGTTTTAAAAATGTGTTTGATTTCAAGTGTACAAGTCCCATCATGTGTGATCAGAGGACGCAGCAGCTGTCGAAACTACAGAGGCCACATGAGAATCAGCTTCACTGAGCATCACTGAAGGTCTTCATTGGGAACTGTCCTTGTAGGCAATGAGGGACATTCACTCTTCACTACCTCACAGCCAGGGCACATTTTCTACTGCAAATATAGAACCTCTGACACCTAGAATATGAGATCAAGGGCACCACTGGGTGGGGGTGGGGGCGATTTTGCACAACACAGCTACCAACAGAGCTGGGACTATGATGAATTATGTAATTGGCTTTTTCGAAGAGTATTCAAAATTGCACATACTAATGTTGGATTAATGAGTTTTCAGTTTTTTTACTTCTGGGATTACAGCAGATATTCTAAAGGTTAATCACCTACCTTATGGCAGAAGAGAAATAAAATCACACAAAAAAGAACACCCTACATATTTTGGAAAGCAGACCCCAGCATATTGGAGTAAAATGGGTCAGTCAGGGTCCCCTGGGTCATGAGACCTACA
This sequence comes from Gorilla gorilla gorilla, assembly GCF_029281585.2. NCBI lineage: Eukaryota > Metazoa > Chordata > Mammalia > Primates > Hominidae > Gorilla > Gorilla gorilla. The sequence continues at coordinate 9,771,503 of NC_073233.2, forward strand.
GCAGTGGAGCTCAATGGCATCTCCTCGTGTTATTTCTGCAAACAGAACAGTGAAAGCCCTTCAGCCCTCGGGCCCTGAGCATTCATGGCTTCTGCAGGTGCCACCAAAGATGACTAGCTGGGAATGGAGAAGCCTGGAAGCTCGTAAGGACGATTTTGCTTTTGAAAAACAGAAAAGGCACCCCAGAACCCACAGAGCAGAGGCCAGGCCAGGAGAGGGCGCTGTCGGAAAAGACAAAAGTGTCCTGAAATAGGCAGAGTGAAAATGACTCCAGCATTTACCTTTTATCCATTTCTGATAAAGAGCACAAAGGTAAAAAAGATTTTTGACCAAAAGCTCTGTTGACATCCTGTTAAACAAACACCAATCTATTTAATTTTCATAATGTAAATGGTAGATATCTTCATAATTCTTATGCTAATAAATCATTTCCCTGATTTTTTTTGTAAAACCCAATATTTCTAATGAAGTCCAGAACCATGAATTGTTCTAAATAATTTCTTCTTATTTATGATTACAAGTATACCTCTACAGGAAGTTAGTATACTCACACCAAGGCTAGTTTTCCAGAAGAAAATGCCAAGTGAACAAATTCCCAGGGAAACAACAATAATAACAAGCATCCAGGGAATTCCAGGAAAGTCAGGCCCAGGATGAAAATGGTCAGGCAGAACATCGATGACCTGGAATAATAATAGTTGAAATAATGAGAAGGCTCAATGACATTGACAATATTTCAGTCACAAAGACTCATCCTTAGAAACCCTCAACCTCCTCCAAGAAGTAACCACACCCATCAGATATCACCAGCGAATTCCACTGCTTCAAGAAGGATTGGAAGTTGACAGTCTCATGTTTCTTGCGTGGCTGGTAGTGTTTTTAAGCATTGCAAATGTGGGGTGTCTTTTTTCTTGGTCTAAAGCAGGGAGTTCCAATCTTTTGGCTTCACTGGGCTATACTAAAAGAAGGAGAGTTGTCTTGAGCCGCACATAAAATACACTAACACTAGAACTAGCTGATGAGCTAAAGAAAATTACAAAAAACTCTCATAATGTTTGGAGAAAGTTTACAAATTTGTGTTGGGCCACATTCAAAGCTGTTCTGGGCTGCATGCGGCCTGTCACCTGTGGGTTGGACAAGCTAGGTATAAAGTAATTATCATTTTTTAAGTTACTTACTTTTTAAATTGACATATAACATTGGATGTATTTATCATGTATCACATGATAAAAGAATCCCTGTGAATCACATTTCTCTCTTGGATTATGAATGAATGAATCTCTGCCATTTAAAGATCACCATGAGTCAAAAACTGCAATAAAGAGATGACTTCATTCAGAAATAAGTTATCAAATTTTAGTGCTTAATAATAACCAAAGTGGAGATCATGAATATGGCATGAATAGTGTGGGAATTCTCTAAGATTCTTGATATTAATTCTATTAGACTCTTATGTGAATGAAGACAAAGACTTCCCTTGAGTAAGTTCAGATGGCTTCTGATAACATTCCTACATAGATTCCTCAGGATTTAACTGTATGTTCTTGAAAACATCTTAATTTTAAGTGCTTCTTTCAAGATGGTGAATTAAATAGAGATAGGCATTCAACAGGTTGGACTCAGCATATGTTGAGTCCAAAATGGAAAGGACTGAGTTAGAGATCTGTGCAACAATGGGAATGATTTCAAAAAACATCGTGCTGAGCAGAATCAGGCAGACACAAAGGAGTATCTATGGCATGGCATGCATCTATATACGTGAAATTCCAGAAGAAGCAAAATCAGCCTATGATGAGAAAGGGATTGGCTGGGAAGAGGGAGAGTTCACTTTCTGGGGTGATGTAATATTGTAGATCTTGAAAGGGGCTTTGGATATGCGGTGTGTGTACTTTCCAAAGTTAGCAATGTTACACTTAAGGTTTGTATAGGTTGTTCTGTGTAATTCTTGTTTAGAAGAAAATTTTATAAAGAAATATTGAATTCTAGTTAATGTTAGTTTTGCTAAACTATTCATCGGAAGTATGTTGATGTCTCCAATTCAGTTGGAAATACATCTAAAATAAGATGGGCTGATGGAAGGATAGAGGGATGCAAAGATGGATAGATATGTGTTAAGTCATGTTCATTAAAATGTTAACATATCAATGCTGTATTTATAAACATTTTTATAACAAAATGTTGATGGTAATTGCCAAACCCACTTGTATCATATCAGTAATTTTTTTCCCTTTAAACAAGAGTTCCAAAATAATTATTTATGTTCTATATGTTTGAACAATTTTACACACAATATCAATTGGACTTTTTTATGTCAATTGATCTCGGCATTGTAAAATGCAAGGATACACAGGGAAAGCATGTAGAGGTGCTGCTTTCTTGGTTTTTGTTTTCAGGACAAAAACCAAATGGGAAAAACAAGCCTTCTATCTCTTTCCAAGGGAGAGGATAGACACACTGTCATATGTCCATACAAACGAATTTTTCTCAGCAATAAAACAAAGACAAACTATTAATATTTAAAACAATATGAATCAATGTGAACATGATTCTCCTGACTTTACAGAATTCAGAACAACAAGAATACATCTCCTATATGACTCCATTACATGAAATGGCAGTACAGGGGGAAGATAGTAGGATGGAGGGAGAAGGACAGATGGATTCAAGAGGAGGAGGAGAAAACTTTGAAGAGGGAGGAATGTGTTTATTATCTTGAATCTGGAATGTGGTGATGCTTTCATTGCTGTATCCATATATAAAAGTCAGAAAATTGTATTCTTTACAAAGAGGCTATTAATATACAGAAGTTTACATCACTTAAAGAGTAGGAAGGAAATTTGAGACACAAACTATTAGTTTTTATTGATCTGACAAACATTGCAAATATTTAAAAAAATTATAGAACTTTACCTAGAAATTTATAATTCAATTTAAAATGGAGATAAGAAAATACAAATTCACAATGGTCAGGAAGACAAGGTCTTCTTTTATATATTTAAAAATTTGTATTATATTCTTTGAAATATATCCAAAAATATGTCCACACTGTATGGAAAAATGAGAAAAAATATAAGAAAAAAGTCTTAAAAGTTACAGATCAAAATATTACACAAAGATACATTTACATATACATAAAACTGAGAGTGGACAGCTGTTATAATAAGAATACCTAGGTTACATTCCAAGAAAAATAATCACAGATTGTTGTTTAGCCAGTTTCTATAAACATTAACTTTTGAAAACCAATATTCACCTCTGCCGAAATGGGGAACTTCATGTCAGATTTTCAAAGTCCATACAGATTTGCATAACATAGTCTCCTTGGAATTATGATTGAAACTGTGAGAATTGAGGTCAGTTAAAAACACGATACCAAGTAACCACTAACAAGAGTTCACCTTCATATTTTAGAGCATTGCACCTGAAGCACTCAGGAGCACCCTTGGAAATCCACATGGAAGGCAATACAAACTTCCTGGAATGTATGGCCACCACCACACAAGGCACACATATTATTTTACAAACACTGGATTTACAAGTATTGGGGGAGAAAATAAATTCAAAATGCAACTAAGACCAATCCACATACCAAGACTCAGTTTTGTGCAAATCAATCCTCTCTAGAAAGCAGCCTCTGAGCTCTGTGGCACTTTTGTCTTCAGCCTCACAGCGGAGGTGAGTGCAGCCTGGGCTCCTGGGAGAGATGCACTGTCGCTGAGTAGCCTCCATCTGAAAGGAAGCAGGAGCTCTGGGCACAATGGTTAATTAAAGATGTGGATCAAATGCACAAGAAGGACAAAGGTCATCTTGTCACTGACCAGGAAAACATCCTCCGTCTTGGGCACTCTTGTCACATCTGACAATTATCTGGATGCAGGTTATCAGTAGCGGGCTCCTACCCAGATTAGGTCCAATGGGGCCAGGAAAAGCTTAGGTTCTGACAGTCGACGGCCATGAGCAAGGGTGGACGTGGAAAATGCAATGAGGAAAATGTATCCAAGTCTTCAAAGGTGAGGTAGGGAAAGAGAGTGTAACTGATCTATGAAAAGGCAGCCAGATAAAGGCAAGAACATTCCAACCAAGATCTTCAAGACACTTCCTCCTTCATAGACTCAAAACAATCAAGAGACTCTTCTTTGATTGGAGTTGGAGGCACTCATGTGGGGTGAGTCTGCCTTGATGCAGTGGTTGCTCCCCATCACTGGACTTTTCCAGCTCCCTCTCTGAGAATCTGGTGCATGCCACTCAGAACAAATACCCTCATCTCTATAAGATGCCCTCTCGTGAGCATAGTGGAGAGGTTTTGTAATGTGAGGGTGAAAACTTTCAAAGTAGAAACCTGTGATTTCTTTCCATTTGGACAATTATAAGGACTTTAAGACCCTTTCTGCTTTGGGTAAATCAACCATCTGCACAAGGCATGTTTTACAGAACAAAGGGCAATAGAGTCCTCATTCACATCCTGGTCATGTCACTCCTGGTGACTCCGCATTGCAAACATCCCAGCAGGGTGCAGTTCTTTTCTCTCCCATCCGATGGGCTTCTGGGGCCCCATCACTCTGATTGGACACGGACTCCCTGGAGGCAGCTCCCAAGAGCAGAAGACACAGATGACTCAGAAGTTCCTAGAAAGTCATCAAACCAGATGACACAGAACTCAAATGACATTTCACTTCGTTTTGTATGAGACAAGGTCTCACTCTGTTGACGAGGCTGTAGTGCAGTGGGGCGATCCTGGCTCACTGCAACCCTCACCTCCTGGGGCCAAGCGATCGTCCCACCTCAGCCTCTCAAGTAGCTGGGACTACAGGCGCTCGCTGCCAGGTCTAATTGTTTGAATTTTTTGTAGAGATGGGGTTTTGCTATGATGCCCAGGCTGGTCTCAGATTCCTGGACTCAAGCGATCTGCCCACCTTGGGCCCCGAAAGTGCTGGGATTATAGGCGTGAGCTGTGTCATTTCATGCCCCGTGACAGCCCAACGAAAAGGAAGGAACCCCGCGGGTCCATAGTGTACTCATGTGGCTGGACTGATGGCTGGGAAACCCCAGCACGAGGAGCCAAAAGAGCAGCCACCGCAGCCGCCTGTCCTGGTCCTCTCAGGGCGCCCTGAGGTGGCCAGGGCTCAGGTGGGGGTGGCTTAGGGCTGGGGGAGGGGAGGGGATAGGGATGGGGATGGGGATGGGGATGGGGATGGGATCGCAGTTGGGGAAGGGAAGGGAGAGGAGAGGAGGGGAGACGACTGAAGGGGGGCTGTTGGGCACCTGGAGGAGGAGGAGGAGAAAGGGGTCTGGGAAAGGAACCAGTTCAAACTAAGTCCTCAAGCCCTGGTGGGAGGTTCAGCTACAGGTCAGTGGGAAAGTCGATCAGCAGAGCAGCAGGACGCATGGGGTAGAGTAGCGGGAGGCTCCGGAGCAGTTGGAGGGAGACCAGGGCTCTGGTTTCCACCAAACCAGCTCCTGTCTGGGAGCTGCGTCAGCAACCCTGGGGCTTTATCCTCCCTCTCCACCAATCCCCGGCCCCGGTGGGTGGTGCCTCACAGTGGACATTCCAGGAGGTGCCCGTTTTCTTCCAACATCCCTCCCCTCCCCGTCCTGGGCTGGGCAAAATAGAGACCTCATCTCTACAAAATTTTAAAAGTTAGCCAGGCATGGTGGCATGCAGCTCTGGTCCCAGCTACTCAGAAGGCTGAGGTGGGAGGATTACGTCAGCCTCACAAAGGAAGACTCTGCTTGAAATAAAAGAAATTAAATTAAGTAAAACACAAATAAAAAGAAAGATATTATTTATTCACAAATTGATAGAATTAATATTGTGAAAATGTCTATCTTACATAAAATGATCTACAGGTGTAATGCAATCCTTATCAAACTACCAGTGACATTCTCCACATACAAAAGGAATACCCCAATTCATCTTGTCCCACAAAAGAAAATCATCAATAGTCAAAATAATTGAGTATAAAAAAAAGGGCAAAGCTGAAGGCATCACAGAATCTGCCTTTGAAATATACTACAAAGCCACAATAAGCAAAACTGTATGGTCCTGGCATAAAAAGACACATAGGCCAATAGAGCAGAATAGAGATCCCAGAAATAAATCCATGCATTTACAGCTAACTGAGGTGACAAGAACATACAATGGTTAAAGGACAAACTCTTCAATACATGGTGTTGGGGAAAAAAATGGACATCCACATACAGAACAAAGAAATAAGACCCACATCTCACACCACATATAAAAAGCAACTTGAAATAAAGACTTGAATGTAATATCTGAAAGTCTGAAACTACTACAAGACAACATAAGGGAAAAGAAAATACGATATTGGTTTGGGCAATTATTTTTTGAATTTAACCTCAAAATGCCAGGAAATAGAAGTAAATGTAGACACATGAGATTACTTCAAACTAAAAAGCTTCTGCACAGCACCACATACAATCAATGGAATGATAACCTAGGAATGGAAAAATATTTTAAAATTATAAATCTGACAAGGGGTTAATATCCAAAATATTTAAGAGACTCAGCTATACAACGAAAACAAGTAAGTATTAAAAATGAGGAAAAAACTTAGACATTTCTCAGAAGACATACGTATAACAAATAGATAAATTTGAAAATGCTAAACATAAATAATTATCCAGGAAAAGCAAATGAAAACCACTGTGAGACACCAACTCACTCCTTTCAGAATGACTATTAATAAAAAGACAAACAAAAACAAAAAACAAAAACAAAAACAAACCAAGGGTTGATAAAGGTGTGAAGAAAGAGAAGGCTTGCACATTGTTGGTGGGAATGTATATTGGTACAGCCATTCTGGAAAACAGAATGAAGATTTCAAAAAAATTAAAAATGGAACCACCATTTGTTACAGCAATCACACTACTGTTTATATATATATTTTTAAGGACATCAGTGTGTTGAAGAGACATTTCCATGCCCATGTTTACTGCAGCACTATTTACTATAGCCATGATATAAAAATCACCCCAAATGTACCGAAATCATGAATCCTGTGACAAATCCCTTCATTTCCAATCACACGGATGAACCTGAAACACATTATGTTAATTTACAGAAACCAGGTGTAGAAGGAAATATACCATATGTTCTCATATGTGACATCTAAACAAGTTCACCTGTTAAAGTAGAGAGTAGAATTATGGTTACCAGAGGCAGGGGTTTTTAGGAGGGCAGAGGGTTTGGGGAGTTGACTGTCAAATTAAGACATGATTACAGTGAGATAGGATGACTAAATTTGAGAGATTTATTGTACAGCATGTTGACTATACTTAACAAGGATGTATTGTGTTTTTAAAAATGAGAGGACAGTCAAATGTTTAGTTCTTACCACATAAAAAATTATATGGGGTAAAGCATATGATAATTAACTCGAATAAAGCACTTGACACGTATATACCTCAAAACGTCATATTTTACATGATATATACACTTTTATGTCAATTAAAAGAATAAATAAAATTATAGAAGGCTAGCAATGTTCCAAATAATGAATCTCTTTCTTAGTCATAAGCTTAGCTAAACAGTATCAAAAATATATAGTTTTTGTGAAGGTTTGGGTTTGTTCTCTTGTTTGTTTTGTTTTTTGTTGCCCAGGCTGGAATGCAGTGGCACAATCTCATCTCACTGCAACCTCTGCCTCCCAGGTTCAAGTGATTCTCATGGCTCAGCCTCCTGAGTAACTGGGCGTATAAGCACGCACCACCACACCTGGCTAATATTTGTATTTTTAGTAGAGATGGGGGTTTTGCCACGTTGGCCAGGCTGGTCTCAAACTCCCAGTCTCAAATGATCCACCCTCGTCGGCCTCCCAAAGTGCTGGGATTACAGGCATAAGCCACCGCACCTGGCCTTGTGAAGTGTTTGTTCTACCCTCTGTCAGCCATAAGCATAGGAACTCTATATTTTTACAGCACTTGCAGGACCCAGCACAGAGCACAGGAAAGGGCAGGTGCCTTTAACCCAAGGACTCCTAGAGTTTCTGGTACTCATGTTGATGGAATGGAAAATACTAAAGACGCAGGTGGCACTAACAGTCCCGCCACTAGCTACGCTGTGAACACAGAAAACAGGTTTACATTCCAACTCACAGAGAAATATTTAAATTCAGAAGCTGCCAGGACTCCAGAGATTTATCTAGAAACAATGACCAATGAGTTAGATACAGCTAGGTAGCTAAGACTGAGGACTGTAAACTGTGAACTACACAGATTACAATATAGGAAAATACTATGACATGAAACTGAAAAATCCTCCATGATTCCAATATCTGGAAAGGAAAGATCATTCAAAATTTCATTTTTTATTTTTTATTTTTGAGACAGAGTCTTGCTCTGTCACCCAGGCTGGAGTGCAGTGGTGTGATCTCAGCTCACTGCAACCTCCACCTCCCAGGTTCAAGCAATTCTCATGACTCAGCCTCCCAAGTAGCTGGGAGTACAGGCGACCCCCACCATGCCTAACTAATTTCTGTATTTTTAGTAAAGATGGGGTTTCACCATGTTGGCCAGGCTGGTCTCGAACTCCTGACCTCAGGTGATCTGCCCGCCTCGGCCTCCCAAAGTGCTAGGACTACAGGCGTGAGCCACCACGCCCCACCCATTCAAAATCTTAAGTCCACAGCGGTCATTCTCTTATTGCTCCACTTACACTCAAAAATACATTCTGCATGACAACATACATTGTGCTGTAAGTATTTCACAGAAAATGTAAAACTTTTTAGTTACCATAAACTCTCCTAAAAATTATTTCAAAATATATTGTCTCTTAAGACATTTCAAAATTTGAAGTTTCTTAATACAGTGCTTACCATATACAACCCACTGGTATTAATGCTTTTACTATTCAAACTAATGTTATAGTAACCACACTGTGTTAAGACTTAATAACATCTACCTTTTACAAATAAATCCAGACAATGCTAACTGACCGATTCAATTTTCTGGCCTGCAGACAGTGCACAGCTCTTGTCCCAATTCAGTGATCCAAATGTTGTATTCATAGCTATAAATGGCCTCAAACACTCCAGTGAAAAGCAATTTCTCACCACATTAGAAAATTCCAAACCTCTCATCAGAACCTGCAAAGTGCTATGTGGAGTGATGTGGGGTGGGGAAAACAGTGAGAAAGTTGTAGCCGTAAGACAGGCAAAGAAGGGCTGTGATCAATGCACAGTTAGGGATGAAAAGAGACAGCAGAAAGCTGAAGATTATTAGAAAATAAAACGAGTGGAATTCCTCTTTATACGTTTGGAGAAAGCCAGTTGTGTAGCCTGGGAACAGATGTCCTCTCTCCACATGCAAAATTAATACCATTTCTTCACCATGGATGTTTTCAGTCTCTAACTTGAAGACACAAACTCACTTCAACAGAATTATTTACTTCTAATTATGAAGTATGTTATTCACCTAGCATTATATTTGTTTACTTCATTTATACATCAAAGCCCAACAACTTATGAAGCATCCCCAGTGTTTACCTGAACAAGTGGGCCCAATAAAGTACATAAACTCAACTATGTCCATTATAAAAGTCAAAAGAATAACCAAAGAAAAATCGGCTTAAACCGGGTTCTCTAACCGAAAGAAAAAAGTACTAATTAAATAAAAATATAAATTAATATACTCATTGTGAAGTTACTCACATCTGGAAATGATTTGGGGAGTATCACTAAGTTTTATGGAAATTCTTCTTCTCATCCCTGGGCAGGTCATGGAAATAATGCTGCATGAACAATGGGATAGGAACATTCGATGTGAGGTCCAGCATGAATAACAGGCAAGTAAAAACAGAGGGTTTGCATGAGGAGATTCTGAACAAGGAGCCAGAATATTTTACAGGAATGAATTCAATACAAAGGAGAGAATAGAGGTTTCTTTCTAAATCTTTGAGGTTTACAGCTTTCTAGTAAATTATCAAGACTATTAAAATTGTTTCAATCCAATCTTATTTTTTTGTTGTGTGTACCTTCAAAATAGGTAGACATCCACACCCACACTCACACAATTACTTGCTCCATCTTTATTGTGTTTGCTTTGTTCTTTTTTTTTTTTTTTTTTTTTGAGACAAGGGCACGCTTTGCTGCCCTGGCTGGAGTGCAGTGGCATGATCATAGCTCACTGCAACCTTGAGATCTCCCAGGCTCACATGGTCCTTCCACCTCAGCCTCCTGAGTAGCTGGGACTGAAAGTGTGCACCACCGCTCCCAGCTAATTTTTAAAAAATCTATAGTGGAGACAAGGTCTTACTATGTTGCCCAGGCTGGTCCTAAACTTTTCAGCTCAAGTGATCCTCCCATCTTGGCCTCCCAAAGTGCTGGGATTACAGATGTGAGCCGCCATGTCCAGCCGAGTTTATCTTTACAGTAATATATTTGTATATTTAACTCCATGTAAATCAAAGCTGAATCTATGTGTTCTGCAGGGCAGAGAAGTTGTACATCCAACAAAGACTATAGGAAAAAATGTAAAAATACTCAGAAATATACGTATTTTATTTATACACCTGTATAATATTTATTATAGCAATAATAGTGACTCTGTAGTTACAAAAAGAGGGAAAGGATTTAAAAACATCCCTGGGAGATGCTATTCCACTATGCCACCCAGTAGCACCTTGTCACCATCTGTTATCGACATCTTCCACTAACATGGGATTGGTTTTTGGTAGGATAACGCTTTATTCTATGAACCGCAGGCTTAACACGTTTAACACAGTTGTGTTTAATTAAAAACAAATGAAGTTCACACAGAATCTTAAAAAGCATTTCAAAATTTATGGTATATTACCTTAACAAAATACTGGTAAAACTATTAATTTATAAAATTCAAAATGTTTCCCTCTTCCTATAATGCAGGTGTAAGATCAGCCGAGAGAAAGGATGAGGAGACCCAAAGTCAGGCAAGCAAGCTTTACTGAGCTGCTTGGCTGCTCTACCACAGTTGAAGGAGGCAGACCCGCTTACAGACAATAGCAGGCTTTTATAGGGCCAGAACCAGGTCGGGGTGGGGGAGCTGAGTTGGGGGTGCAGGAGAACTGGGTCAGGGTCGGGGAGCTGAGTCAGGGGTGCAGGTGACTTGTCCGCATCCTGGAGATGTTTTTTGCCAGCTTTGTTATGCGAGGTGAACAGATATGTTGACCGCATCCTGTAACTGTCTGGACGAACAGTTACTGGAGGGGTCAGTGAAGGGGGGTTTGTCTTTTGCCCTGGGGTAGCTGTGCGGAGAGCGCAAAGGACTGTATTGTAAGGCCTGTGGGAGGGGAAGGGAATGGTCTGGTCGGGGCGACCCTAACATTTTAGCCTTTTAATCGATGATAGGAAAGGGGATGCCATTTTTCGCCTGGCTACTTCAAGCTGAGAGGGGGCAGTGTTTAGGGGAAAGGCTGGAAGGTAGGGGTTGGTCCTGGTACTGGTTTTGAAATTGCCGGTATTCTTGTAGTAGCGTCATGTCTTTCATGGTTCCGTGGGTGAAAGCTCGGACGCGGTTCCGTAAAAACTGGGTACAGAGACGTAAGAGGCAGGGCCCAAAGACTGGAAGGAGAATGGTTAGGACGGGTCCTAGGAGTGGGAGTAACCAGGAGGCCTAAGAGCTGAGAGACCAAGGGGGCCAAGAGGGCCAGGCAGAGGAGGTGATTTTTCTTTTTTCTGTGAGTTGGGGGGAGGGCTTGGTCTTTTAGTTGTTTGACGGCACCCTGAACCAGGCCTGATTGATTGAAATAGAAGCAGCATTCCTCATCTAGGAAGATCCAGAGACTTCCTTTTTCTGCAGTAAGCAAATCAAGGCCTTTGCGGTTTTGTAGGGTACCTGCTGCTAGGGAGTCTAGTTGGTTTTGGAGGTGGGTAATAGTCTACAATTTTTTTTTTTTTTTTTTTTTTCAGGAAAGCCTGTAAGTCTGTAGAGAGTGCCTGGAAATACGATAATGAGGTTCCTCTTAACTGGTGTGTAGGAATAGATGGAGAGCGGAGGGTCCCTTGGGAGGAAGTGACAGAGCATATATGACAGTTTGAGGTTATGTTTTTTAATAAGGTAAATAGGTCGGGGGAAGAGAAATATAGGCAAAGGAGAAGGTACGGGGGTGCACACCAACATGGAAAGATTGGTGAAGCGATGTTTGAATTTTTTTTTTTTTTTTTGGTTTGTTTTTGGTGGAGGATGAGTTTTTTGATTATCTAGTTCCTTTGGAAGGAGGTTCCTTGTTGTAGTAGTGAGCCCTTTTTTTAGTGGGGGAATTCTGGGGTTGGATTGTAGGGGTAATGAGGAGGAGAGAGCCAGGGGTAGAAGAAAGGGAGACCTTCTTTGCTGCCTTATCAGCTTTCGTGTTTCTTTTTGAGATTTTATTTGAACCTGTTTGATGTCCTGCTTTGGTTGGAAGGTGTGCAGCCTGAAGTAGCTGGTAAATAAGGGGAGCTGTTAGTGATGAGGCTTCCTTTGGCAGTAAGGAATCCTCTTTTGCCAGATGGCAGCGTGGGAATGAAGGATGTGATAGGCATATTTGGAGTTTGTATAAATGTTGACTTGTTTGCCTTTGGAAAGGGTTAGGGCTCTGGTGAGAGCTGTAAGTTCTGCTTTTTTGGGGGAGGTTCCTGAAGGTAGGGGCCTGGCTTTAATTACTTGGTCAAGAGAAACAACTGCATATCCAGCAATTCTGGAGGAGCCAGTGGGCCTGGAAGAGGAGCCGTCTATGAATAGCTGGTCACTGGGGTTGGTGAGAGGCTTGGAGGAAATGTTTGGGAAGTGTGGCTGCAGGTGGTCTAGGATGTCAGTGCAAGAATGTGTAGGAAGGGAAGAGGATACGGGGAGTAAGGATGCTGGGTTGAGGAGAGCACTTTTGGCAAGGCAGAATTTGGGATTTTTGATAAAGAGGGCATGGAGTAATTGAATCTGGGAAGGAGGAGGAGAGCTTAATGCTTGGGAGGAGAGGAGATGTAGATTATGAGGACTGTAGATGGTGGTATTTGGGCTGAATGTTAGCTTCTTGCTTTCTAGAGCTAAAACTGCTGCTGCTGCTAGTACTGTAAGACAGGTTGGCCACCCTTTGACTGTGTTGTTGAGTTGTTTAGAGAGGCAGGCTACAGGAGAAAAGGAAGGAGGATTTTATTTTTGTTGTCTTAAGACACCAAGGGCTATTCCTTGGTTTTTTGGCAGTATAGAGAGTGAAAGGTTGGGAGATATTAGGTAAGGACAGAGCCGGTGCAGTGATAAAAGTGGTTTGGAGTTTGCGGAAGTTGGGGAGTATGTTATGTGAGGAGTTTAGGAGTTTATTGAGGGGGCCTTTGGCTGCTTTATAAAGGGGGTGAGCTAGGAGGGCAAAGTTGGGAATCCATATTTTAAAAAAGCCTGTTAGCCCTAGGAAGGAAAGGTGGTAGTTTTTTGAAGAAGGTGGAGATAGACCGTCTATTAAGGCTGCCCATGACGGGGTCATGGCTCGAGACCCAGGGGAAGGTTGAACTCCTAAGTAGGTCCCAGTAGGGGTGGAAAGCTGTTCTTTAGAGGGGGAGACCCTATAGCCTTTATTAGTAAGGAAATTCAGAAGGGTGGCAGTGTGAGTTTGGGAGTTTTTTATGGAGGGGCTGCAGAGAAGGAGGTCATCTAGATATTGAAGAAGGCGGCTGGGGGAAAGATCCAAGGAGGCAAGGTCTTGGGCTAGGACTTGCCCGAAGAAAAGAAGCCTATCCTGGAAGCCCTGAGGGAGGACAGTCCACGTGAGTTGTTGTGACTGGAGGGTGTTGGGGTCAGTCTGGGTGAAAGCAAAGAGGTTTTGGGAATCAGGGTGTAGGGGAATGGTGAAGAAGGCGTCTTTCAGGTCAATTGTGGTGCAGTGGGTGGCGTTGGCGGGGATGAGAGGGAGAAGTGTATAGGAGTTAGGGACTACAGGATGAATAGGGAGGACAGCCTGATTGATAGCTCGGAGGTCCTGAACGAGTTGGTATGAGCTGTCAGGTTTTTTAACAGGGAGGATGGGGTTGTTACATGGAGAGTGTGCTGGTCTAAGAAGACTGCGTGGGCAGAGCTTATGATGGGTTGTAAGTCCTTTGGTGTGTTAGGGAAGTGGGGTATTGGGGAATGCTGGGAAATTTAGAGGGGTCTTTTAACTGGATTTTGATGAGGTCCTGGTGAGCAGCTATGGAAGGGGTGATGGTGTCCCACACTACTGGGTTAATGAGGGAGGCGGGTAGTGGGTGCTGGGGAGTGGGGTTCAGGGGCCAGACTAGCAGAGAGGAGCAGGAGGGACTCTGGTTGAGGGGGACAGGAAAACATGATAGAAGCTTTGAATTTGGTTAAAATGTCTTGGCCTAGGATTGGGGTGGGGCAATGAGGCATGATAAGGAAGGAGTGTGAAAAAACAGTATTAAACAGGGAACAAATAAATAATTCAGTAGCACGTGGACACAAGACCAGTCCATCAACCCCTACAACAGAGACCTGGGAAGGGCAAGTGGGTCCTAAAAATTCAGGTAAAACCAAGTAGGTGGCCCTATTATCAATTAAGAAAGAGACTGGCTTACCTGCCATTAGCAGAGTTACCCTGGGTTCCGATGCAATGATGGCAGATGGGGCTGGGGGCTCTGGGCTCTGTCAATCTTCAGTGGCCAGGACAAGGAGCTGTGGGAGTGGGAATGACTCTTCACTCTTCGTTTTGCCAGGGCCTTGAGGAACCGGCCTGTTAGTCTGCTTGTTAAGAGGACAATGAGACTTCCAGTGACCAGTTTGTTGGCAGGCTGGGCAAGGAGTTTTTGGCAATCATGGGTTAGGGCATGCTCGGGCCCAGTGACCTTCTTTGCAGCACTTAAAACAGGGCCCGGGAGGGTCACTGCTATGGGGTCTTTTGTGCCCCTGGGCAGCCTGAGTAGGCTGACAAATAGCTGCTGCTAGGAGCTGGTATTTGGCACAATCCCCTTGGGCTTTATCTAATTTATTTTGCTCATCTCTGTTGCTGAAGACCTTAAAGGCCAGGTTAAGGAGGTCTCGTTGAGGGGTTTGAGGGCTGTCTTCTACCTTTCTGAGCTTGCGCCGTAAGTCAGAAGCAGACTGAGAGATGAAATGGGTATTAAAGACAATAGTTCCTTCCCGGGAGGTGGGGTTAACATGGGTGTATTTTTGGAGGGCCTCTGTAAGGCGGGAAAGAAATTTGGTGGGATTTTTGTCGGCCCTTTGGGAGATTTTTTTGAGTTTTTCAAAGTTACAGCCTTATGGGCAGCTTTATTAAGACCTGAGATAAGGCAAGTGATCATGTGGTTATGAGATGCCCGGCTGGGGTCTGTGGGTTGGTACTCCCAGGAGGGTTTTTCCCAGGGAACTGCAGCAGCCCCTATGGGCTTAGTACGGTCTTGTGGATGAAGATCATTGGCATGCCTGAGCTGCAAGCCACTCTTTTCTTTTTTTTTCTGGGAGGAGAGTATAAGAGAGGATAATATAGAGATCATGCCAAGTGAGTTTGTAAGATTGGGTGAGGTATTTGAGCTTTTTGATATAAGTGTCAGGATTGGAGGAAAAGGACCTGAGACGTTTCTTAATTTGGGAAAGGTTAGAGAGGGAGAAGGGAATGTGGACGCGAACGACTCCTTTAGCCCCAGCCACCTCTCAGAGGGGAAGTAAGGGGGCCGAGTGTTGGGCATGCTGAGTCTGAGAGCGTGTATGAGGTGGAGATGGGGAGGAACCAGAATCAGAAGCTGGGTGGTTGGAGAGAGGAAGACAACGAAGGCAGGAGCGGGATTGTATGGTGGAGGACTGTGATGATTTGGGGGAGGATTACGGTGCTGTTGGGGAAAAGTTGGCAGGATCAAAGAAGGAAGAATCGTTGGGAGGAGCGGTGACGGGGGGGGGGGTCTGAGGATGGGTCAGGTTTGGAGCAGGTGAGGATTTGGAAAGTAGAGCAGGACTGACAGAGGGAGGGATGGCTATGGAGGGCAAACGAAAGCCTGAACATAAGGAATCTCTGACCACTTTCCATTGCGATGGCAGAAGTTGTCTAGGTACCTGAGAATGTTGAAATTTAAAGTGCCGTTTTCAGGCCATTGGGAGCCATTGTTTAGTTTATATTGTAGCCAGGCGGTGTTACAATAAAAGATGAGGTTTTTTTTGGCTGAATTTCGGAATGGAGGCTAAGGGCGTTAAGGTTATGGAGGAGACACCCGAAGTGGGGATGTCTTTGAGGGAGGGGATTGGAAGGCTCCCATAGTGGAATGAGAAAGGGAGGGGTAGAGATGGGAGACTTGGCCGGAGACTAGAATGGTGGGAGAACGCGTCCTTTGTCCCACAGTTCAGGTCGGAGAAGTGCGATAATCCCCGGTTCAGGCATCCTTGATAGGAGATATCGAGGGCCTCCCTGGAGGCCAGGAGGAGGAAACCCTCGGCCCAGTGCTGGGTCTTTTAGGAAGGAAAGAGCAGACAAGGGTTCCAGACACAAGGCAAAAGTCTCCTTTACTCAACCCTGAGGAAGCCCTGGTGTTGGATGTGTTCGCCAGCAATGGAAAGTATGTATGAGATCCTTGGGTCTCTAGCAGGTTCTGGAAGGGGGAGTTCAGCCAGGGGAAGGAGGGAGAGAAAGAGAAAGGGAGAAAGGGAGGCCGAACTCTATCACCTTTCCGGGTTTCGGCACCAGAAATGTAAGGTCAGCCAAGAGAAAGGATGAAGAGACCCAAAGTCAGGCAAGCAAGCTTTATTGAGCTGCTTGGCTGCTCCACCACAGTTAGAGGAGGCAGCCCTGCTTACAGACTATAGCAGGTTTTTATAGGGCCAGAACTAGGTCGGGGTGGGGGAGCTGAGTTGGGGGTGCAGGAGAACTGGGTTGGGGTGGGGGAGCTGAGTCGAGGGTGCAGGTGTCTTGTCTGCATCCTGGAGATGTTTTTTGCCAGCTTTGTTATGCGAGGTGAACAGACATGTTAACCGCATCCTGTAACTGTCTGGACAGTTACTGGAGGGATCAGTGAAGGGGGGTTTGTTTTTTGCCCTGGGGTAGCTGTGCGGAGAGCACAAGGGACCGTATTGTAAGTCCTGTGGGAGGGGAAGGGAACGGTCTGATCAGGGTGACCCTAACAGAAGAGTATTATTCTAAACACCTATGTCATAAATCACTTACAAGTATATAAAACAACCACAAAGAGCCTCTCTACCAAGATTTTACTCATGCATCTTACATTTCAGTGTCTTTCACCTTTCACGGACAAGTGATGCACACCTAAGAGAAAAGAATTTCTCATATCTCTGATGCAGCAACAACTGACCATGTGTTTTCACATCAGCACTAGAAATGAAGACACAGCATCTACTGATTTGAGAATTGAATGACATCAATATTCGCTTTTCAAAGATTTAACATTTTTTCAATGCAAAAAAGTATATTTTGAATGTAATTATAACTCTACAAAAACTCAGTCTCATCCTCCTTTTAAACTTAAATATAAATGATCTATTTTAAGTCGAGATATCTCTGTAGACTCAACACAGGGATTCAGTGTCATTTCTGAACGTGTCCGTGCTCTATTCCTTTCTCCTTCAAATCCTCCATTGTTTACTTAAATTGGATTTTGCTTATTTTTCCCATTTAGTGTATTTGCAAAATATCTTTTAATATGAACTCTAGTGTTTTCTAAGCTATCATTTTTGAACAAATGTTATTCCACATTTATGAGATTTGTTGGGTTTCTCTACAAATTTTCTGAAAGTTTAAGCAACTGATGCAAGTCTTCCATCTAGTATAATTGTAATATTTTTTTCAGAAGAAATACTCTCGTGTGCTCTGGAGACTTATATTTCATGAAAGGTCTTTCAATAGTAATTACATCTATGATAACTTTATTAAGTCTGAACTCTGATGTAAAGTAGGATGCGAGCAGATACTAATGGCTTTGCCTATTTTTATATTTGTTTATTTTTTTCTCAAGTATGAATGCTTTCATGTACAGTCAGGTGTGAGAACTGGGTGAAGGCTTTGCCACACTTTTCACACTTGTAGGGTTTCTCTCCAGTATGAATTCTCTTATGTACAATAAGGTTTGAGGACTGGGTAAAGTTTTTTCCACATTCGTCACATTTGTAGGGTTTCTCTCCAGTATGGGTTTTCTTATGTTTGGTAATGTCTGAGAACCACATGAAGACTCTGCCACATTCTTCACACTTGTAGGGTTTCTCTCCAGTATGAATTCTCTTATGTACAATAAGGTTGGAGGACTGGGTAAAGTTTTTTCCACATTCGTCACATTTGTAGGGCTTCTCTCCAGTATGGGTTTTCTTATGCTTAGTGAGGTCTGATAACTGCTTAAAGATGTTGCCACATTCTTCACACGTGTAGGGTTTTTCTTCAGAATGAGTTCTCTTATGGTTAGAAAGGCTTGAGCAAGTCCTGAAGACCTTCCCACATTCTTCACACTGGTAGGGTTTCTCTCCGGTGTGAATCCTCCTGTGTTCACTGAGGTGTGAGGACTGTGTATAGGCTTTCCCACATTCGTCACATTTGTATGGTTTCTCACCAGTGTGAATTCTCTTATGTTTAGTAAGGTCTGAGAACCACTTGAAGATGCTGTCACATTCCTCACATTTGAAAGGTTTCCCTCCAATCTCGTTTCTCTGGTGTTTGGAAGGATTTGGGCCGTGGTTAAAACCTTTGTACCATGTTTCACATTTGGAGAGCTTCTCTCCAGCAAGAATCATCTGTTGATTAGAAAGGCTTGAGCAAGAGATAAAGACACTGCTGCACTCTTCATATTTGCAGGGTTTTTCCTCAGTACCATGCTCATGTTCAGTAAGGTGGGAGCACTGGTTAAATACTTTGCCAAATTCTTCACATCTGTAATGTTCCCCTCCGGCGTAAATTCTATTTTTAGTAAGGACTGAGCAAGTTTTAATGACGTTGTTACATTCTTGACACTTGTAAGGTTTCTCTCCAGTGTCAATGTTCTCATGTTCAGTAAAGTGTGAGCACTGGATAAAGGTTTTGCCACATTCTCCACATTTTTGGAATTTTTTTCCAGTGTGAATTTTCTGATGTTCAGTTAGGAATGAGAACATTTGAAAGGATTTGCCACATTCTTGACATTTGAAAGGTTTCTCTCCAGTATTACTTATATTACGTCTATGTAAATTTGAAAAGTTATCAAAGATTTTAACATATTTATTATATTGAAAGATTTTGCTATGGGTAGTTGATGAACATTGGTTAAGTCCATTATAATCTTTTTGCAACTTACACTCATCTAAACTTTCCCAGTCTTTCCTTAAATATAAATTATCAAGGCCACAATTTCCATATCCTCTCAGTATTGTTTTTGGGAATGCATCTTGTATGCCCTGCTCTGGCAGAAGGTCTTGGGTAAAACAAGAAGACATAGCTGAAAAAAAAAAAAAAAAAGTTATCCGACTTACTAGACACAGATGAATACACTTTATGAATCTAATCTATAAAATAATACTGAGTACATTAGCAAAATGGCATAAAAAATACCACAGGCCCTAATTTCTGTATAAACATATAAATGTAACAATACCTAGTGAGAAGATGCATCTGAACTCTAAAAACCATTTCACAGTTTGCAGCACCCCAGGTGAGCACAATGCTAGGAGCCAGATAAGAAGAAAAAAAGTTTGTTACATTTACCCACTACAGCCCCCGCTCCTCCGCAGTATAGCATAATGCCTTTAAGAGTACACCCTCAACTCTTGGCTTCTCCTTCAAAAGAGAAAGCAAATACTGGCACAAGTGTTTTTACTTTTGGCCTTTTGAAGCTTTGGCAAAGATTGGTTTCTGCCCCCCATGACACGGAGTGCTGAGAGAAATGGTGGTACTCTGAGTGACAGGTTGGGTCTGCTGAGACCGAAAGGAAATACCCGTGACAGCGGTAGGAAGGCTGCAGCAGCAGCACCAGGCAACAAGTGTATTGTGTGATTCCAGGGCACTACAAAGAAAGCTGAGAAACCCTCTTTAAATGAAAAATACACACACAATTCCACACAAGACACATCCCAGAACAGGCTTAAGAGGCCTCTAGAATCTGGGCCTATTTGTTTTAGATGACCCCAGGAGAAAGCCACATTATAAAGGTTGTGGCAGGAGGCTTGTTGTTAATGCCTGAATCTCAGTCAAAGATGACATGTACAAAGTATTAGGGTCACATGGCATAATCAAAGAAATAAAAAAAGTTCAGAAATCAACCCTAAAATGATGGAGATGCATAAATTAACTGAAAAAAATAAAATTACCATTTGAATAATGCTCAATGAGTAAAAATGGCAAAACAGCAAACTAAGTAAAATTAGGAAAATAAGGATACCAATAAAAAGACATGAAGTATGAAAAACAGACTGAGAAACTGAGGTATGAAAGGAAATAATTACTGAGAAATTCTCAAAAGTAAGAAAAAAATATAAAAAAATCAAGAAGCTCAACACATCAACTAGTATAAACAAAAAGGGACATAGGACACATTATAACCACAGTTTCCAAAGTCAAAGGAGAAAAGAATCCTGAAAGCAGCAAGTGAAAAGCAAGGTACATGCTCTTAGGAGATTACCAGTGAATTTGTCCACAGAAACATGGAGGCCTGGCTGGGCACGGTGGTTCACACCTGTAATCCCAGCACTTTGGGAGGCTGAGGCAGGCAGATCGCTTGAGCCCAGGAGTTCGAGACAAGCCTGAGTAGCATGGTGAAATCCCATCTCTACAAAAAATACAAAAAAATTAGCTGTGTATGCTGTTGCACACTTGTAGTCCCAACTACTCAGAAGGCTGGAGTGGGAGAATCACCTGAGCCTGGGAAGTTGAGGCTGCAGTGAGCCACGATCACACCACTGCACTCCAGCCTGAGTGACAGAATAAATCCCTGTCTCAAAAAAAGTACAACCTGAAGCAAGAAGGGAATTGGATGAGATAGTCTAATTGCTGAACACAAAACTTCCAAGCAAGAATAATATAACCAGTGTCCTACAAAATCATAAAAAATAAAGGCTTTCTAACATAACCAAGGGCTACATTACCACTACACATGTCAAACAAGAAATGGTAAAAGGAGTCCTTTCCATTGAAAATAATGCGATGCTATAAAATAATATATAATCATATCAAAATAAATATATGGAAAAGATACGCATATACAGAAAAATAAAATTCTGTTGTACTATAATGATGGTGCAGAAATCACTTTTAATTATTATCTAAAATTTGAAAGATGAAAGTAGAAAAATAATCATAAATAACTGTTAATGGATATACAACATTAAATGATTTAGGGATATCAGTAACAAAGTTGAGGGCAGATTTAATAAGAAAGAATTTTTGTATACAACTAAAGTTAAGTATTTACCAGTGTAAAATACCTTGTTGTAACTTTAAGATGTTTTATATAATTTCCATGGTAACCACAAAGAAAATATCTATAAGACACACAAAAGAAAATTAAAAAAGAGTCAAAGCTTATTATACAAAGTACAAGACACAAAAAAGAAAGAGAGAAAGAAAAAGCTACAAGAATCAAGTAAAAAAAATACAATGGCTAAAGTACATCTTTTCATTTCAGTAAATTGCTTATTTAGGAACTAAACTACTCAATCAAAAGGCATATGCTAAATAATTTAAAACCAAACTAAGATCAAACTATAGCTGACCTACAAGAGATTCACTTGAGATCTAATGACAAAAAGAGACTGAAAGTGGCAAGATGGAAATAGACATTTCATGCAAATGTTAATGAAATGAGAGCAGAAGAGGTTACAATTGTATTATGCAAAATACATCTTAAGTCAAAAAATGTCATACTTCCTAAAACATACTTTAAGTCAGAGCTCACAAAAAACAAGAACATAAAACAGTAACAGAAGGGAGAATGAACTGGGAACCTATGACAAGCGTGGGTGCATATTCGTATATATATTTAGGTATTGAAGTAACTTCCTATTACACTGCTATTTTTTGCTTCAATTTTGCAAGTTCTTTATAAACAATTACAGCATCAAAGCAAGAAACAGACAACAATATAATATTGGCATACTTCTACAACCCACTTTCAGTAATAAATAATAAAGCAAGACTTAATAACTGTAGAGAGGACTTGAAAGCACTACAAAACAATTCCACCTCACAGATATAGAGAGAACGCTTCACACAACACAGCAGGAGACACACTCTTCCCAAGAGCTCAGAAAACATTCTCTAGGATAGGCCATCTGTTAAACAAATAAATAAGTCTTAACAAATTTCAAAAAATTGAAGTCTTCTGCATTACTACATATGACCAAAATGAAATGAAACTGGAAATAACAAAGAAAAACAAAAAAAAAATCACAAATATATGGAAATTAAACAACACATTTGAGCATGCTCTTGTTCAAAGGTTGAAATACTTAATATTGCAAAGATGTTCACGCTGTCCAATGCAATCTACAAACTCCAGGCAATCTCTTTCAGATTTTGAATCCTCTTTTTGCAGAAATAAAAGCAACAACCTAAAAATCCTAAGACATCTCAAGGGGCTGTAAAGCACCCAACAATTTTCAAACAGAGGAACAATGTTGGAGGTATCACACTGTCTGATTTCAAAACACATTACAAGGCGACCGTAATTAAAACAGTTTGGTACTGGTATAAAGGCAGACAAATAGACCAATAAAACAGAATGTAGCACAGATTTAAAAATAAAAGACAGAAAAAACTGTAAAACAAATATAATAGCTAAAGTATGGGATTTATTCAACACCATGATCTAAACTAACATATTCATGAAAGAAGTCTTACAAAAAATACATAGCAGAAAAGCAGTAGAGGCATTATTTGAAGAAAAAAAGGTTGTTAACTTTCCAAATTTCAGTATGATAAAAATGTTACTAACCAAGAACACTTGATCTAGAATAATTTCACTTCAAAAGAACAAGGGGAAAATAAAGACTTTCCAAAATAAATAAAAAGATGAGGGTGTTCACCGCCACTAGTACAGTTCTACAAGAAATGCTAAAGGTTGGGTAGGCATGGTGGCTGATGCCCATAATGCCAGCTTTGGGTGGGCCAAGGCAGGAGGATTGCTTGAGGTCAGGAGTTAGGAATTAGCCTGGTCAACATAGCAAGACCCAATCTCTACAAAATACAGAAAAAATACTCAAAAGACTTCATCATGTTAAAAAAGACAGTGATGCTAGACAGCATTATAAAACCATATGAAAATATAAAACTCTGTTAAAGGTATATAAGCAAATATATAATACTTTACTATCATAATGATGGTGTAAAAAATTCAAAATTCTGCTATAATATCTGAAAAAATATCTGCATAAATCTTTGCTACCAGACACAAAATATATAATAATTTGTTACATTAACAGCACACTGGAGGGTGTTACAGTTTTTGTATTCAATGAAGTTGTGAGATTAAATTCTGTATTTATAATTTTAAGGTGTTTTATGTACTCTCCATTTTTCAAGGTGATCACAAAGAAAATACCTATACAAGGTCTGCAAAACACAATGAGAAAAGAATGAAAGCTTGTCCACACAAAATCAACAAAACAAATGATGAAGACAGTCAAAGAGGAAATGAGGGATAACATATCTACAAGAAACACAGAAAACAGTAACAATCAAGATGGTGATAGTAACTTCATTTCCTTCAGAAATTATTTTAAATATAAATTAACCTACTTATTGAACAGAAATAAAATAGCTGAATTGATTAAGAACAATATGCTAGCTACAGAAGACTCTAGCCTTAAATAGTAAAATAGGCTGAAAGTAAAAATAAAAAAAAAATTCCATGCAATTAGTAACCACAATCAGGTGGGGTGGTTATCCTTATATTAGACACAATACACTGTAAGTCAGAACTGTCACAGGAGATAAAGATTAATAGCATGTAATGGCAAAATGAGTACATTAACCAGGAACCTGTAACTGTTTATCCATCTATATTTATATCTAACATCAGGGCTCCCAGATATATAAAGCAAATATGGAGAGAAGTGAAGCAAGACGTACACAGCAATACAATAATTATCAACTCTAAGACCCCATTTTCAATACAGAATAGAAAACTACACAGAAGATCAATAAGAAAGCTTGGGCAACATTACAGACCAAATCAACTTAACAGACATGTATAGAACTCTCCAGTCCAAAGAAGCAGAATATACAATATTCTCAAATACACATAGTGCATTCTGTTACAACAAATAACAACTCTTAAAGATGAAAGTCTCATGACATGTTTTCTAACTAAAATGTAATAAAACTAGAAATCAAAAGCAAAAGTAAAACTGGCAATGCCAAAAATGTATGGAAATTAAAACCCTTGAACATACACATTCTTGCTCAATGGTCAGATAATTTAGTTTTTTAAAGATGTCAATACTGCCCACACTAATGTACACATTCAATGTAATCTCTATCAAATTCCCAAAGCTACTTTTTGATTTTTTTATCCTAAAATTAGTTTAAAAACAATAACTAGTCAAAATTCTTTAAAAAGAACAAAGAGGCATTACACTTTCTGATTTTAAAACATATAAAGAGCTACGAAAATAAAAACAATGTGGTACTGTCACAAAGACAGATAACTAAATGATGAAACAAAGCAGAGAGCCCACCTTGTGGATAAAATCAAGTAATTCTCCATAAGGTATCCATGACCACACAATGGAGAAAAGAATCCTTTCAACAAATGATGTTAAAAACCAGATATCTACATGGAAAAATGAAGTGATATCTTTTCCTTGCACTATATACAAAAATATTTTAAATGAAAAACATAAAAATAGAATAGGCTGGGTGTGGTGGCTCACGCCTATAATCCCAGCACTTTGGGAGGCCGAGGCGGGTGGATCACGAGGTCAGGAGATCGAGACCATCCTGGCCAACACGGTGAAACCCCGTCTCTACTAAAAAAAAAAAATACAAAAAATGAGCTGGGCGTGGTGGCGGGCGCCTGTAGTCCCAGCTACTCAGGAGGCTGAGGCAGGAGAATGGCGTGAACCCAGGAGGCAGAGCTTGCAGTAAGCAGAGATCGCACCACTGCACTCCAGCCTGGGTGACAGAGCAAGACTCCATCTCAAAAAAAAAAAAAAAAAAAAAAAAAAAAAAAAAGAATAAAACTCTTAGAAGAAAATATAGGACAGCAAATGCATAAGCAACAAAAGAACAGAAAAACTGAACTACATCAAACTTCAAACTTTCTGCAAATCAAAGAAAACAATGAGTGAAGTGAAAATACCACCTAAGACATGGGTAAAAATCACACATTTGATAGGACTTAATATTCAGAGTATATAAGGAACTTTTACAACTAAACAACAAAAATTAAATAATTTGATTTAAAAATAGATGAAGGACTAACTGAAATCTCTCCAAAAAAGATATGGAAATGCCCAACAAGCCTTGAATGAATGCTCAATTTACTAATCTGTAGAGAAATGCAAAACAAAATCACAATTAAGATATTTCCTCACACCTATTAGAATGGCCACTGTAAAAAAAAAAATCCAGATCTGTCAAGGATGTGAAGACATTGAAAACCACGTAACCTGCTGGTAGGAAAGAAAAGATGCAGCCACGATGAAAGATAGCATAGGCCGGGCACACTGGTTCACACCGGCTCACACCTGGAACCCCAGCACTTCGGGAGACCGAGGCGGGTGGATCACTTGAGCCCAGGAGTCCGAGACCAGCCTGGGCAACATGGCAAAACCCTGTCTCTATTAAAAACACAAAAGTTAGCTGGGTGTGCCGGTGTGCCCCTGTAGTTCCAGGTCCTCAGGAGGCTGAAGTGGGAAGAAGGCTCGAGCCCAGGAGGCAGAGGTTGCAGTGAGCTGAGATGGCGCCACTGCACTACAGCCTGGGTGATAGAGTGAAACTCTGTGTTAAAAAAAAAAAAAGCATAAATGTTCTTAAAAAAATTAAAAATGGAATTATATGATCCAGCAATCCCATTTCTGGATCCATATCAAAAGTATACAAAGCAACTCAGGACTTAGAAGAGATATTTGCACACCCATGTTTACTGTACCACCATTCAGAAAAGTCAAATGGGGGAAGCCTCAAGTGATGAACACACAGAAAAAATGTGGTATATACATACAAGGAATATTATTCAACCATAAAAACAGTAATATGGAATTACAAAACACCAAGAGATGTTAGTCATAAAATCTGCTATGAAACATTGATGTACCATTAAAAAAGAATTTGCCTAGATAACTACAATATTCAACTGTGACTGTGTAGTCATGAAAACTAGGTATTTTGAATCACTGGCATGCAGTGGACAGCAGTAACATTTCACAGAAAATGCACTACAATCATTATGAAAAGACTCTACTGAGAACATTTTAATGACTAAGAGATACTAAAGGTAATTTTTATTATATGTTTACTATACCGATGCTATTCTTATGCAAATGTAAAATGCTGCCATCCAACTTTTAGAAGCAAGGAATAGCCTTATATTTCTAAATAAAGAGAAAAATATAAATTATGTAAAATATGGTGAGAGTCACTGATCTATAAAATAAACATCTGGGAATAAATCATATTACTATTTATATACAGGTTGAAGAAATAGGATAATTTAATCAATGTGGAGTGCTTGCCGGCTGCAGTGGTTCACGCCTGTAATCCTGACACTTTGGGAGGCCAAGGCGGGCAGATCACCTGAGGTCGGGAGTTCGAGGCCAGCCTGACCAACATGGACAAACCCCGTCTCTACTAAAAATACAAAAAATTAGCCAGGCATGGTGGTGCATGCCTGTGTGTAAATCCCAGCTACTCAGGAGGCTGAGGCAGAAGAATTGCTTGAACCTGGGAGGTGGAGGTTGCAGCGCCGAGATCGCGCCATTGCACTCCAGCCTGGGTAACAAGAGCAAAACTCTATCTCAAAATAAACAAACAAACAAACAAACAAACAAATAGTGCTTACTAAATAATTCAGACATAACACATTAATTCTAGCATATTGTTCTGCATATTAGAATTTGAAATTAGAGATAAGTTTGAAATGGAACAAAAGAGAAAGTGAAAATGTACAGGACAGTGACGTAGAAAAATGGTGACATAGGTGGACCCTGGGTTATATATTCCCCGACAGCAACAAAAATGTGTCACTCTTCTTGTACAGAAATGCCTTTCCAAGAGAATCAGGCACCACGGCTCATGCCTATAATCCCAACTATTCAGGACCTCGGGGTGAGAGGCTCACTTCAGGCCAGAAGTTCAGAACCAGCCTGGGTGACACAGAGAGACCTCATCTCACAAAAATGCCTTTAATAGAGCTTAGTAATCCAGGGAGGGGTTTGTAAAATTCTGCTAAAGACCAAGACTATAGATTCAATAAACTTCTTATCAAATTCCAGTGGCCTTTTTCACAGTAATGAAAATAGAATTCTAAAATTTATATGGAATTACAATAGACTTGGCATAGCCAAAGCAATCTATAGGAAAAAGAACAAGGCAAGAGGCATAATATTTTCTGTTTTCAACTGACATTTTAGGACTACAGTAGTAAGAACAGGATGGTATGCGAACAGAGAGGAAAACTGCCGCAGAGACCAATGGGACAGAACAGAGAGCCCAGAATTAAACTCATGCATATCCACTTAACTAATCTTTCACAAGTGCATGAAGAAGATACAATACAGACAGTATAGTCTCTTCAACACTTGGTCCTGGAGAAACAGAATACCTGCAATCAAAATAATGAAATAGCCCATTTTTCTTACACCATACTCAAAAATTAACTTGAAATCAAGCCTTAAATGTAAAACATGTATCCTTAAAAACTCTGAGAGAAAACCTCTGATATTGGTCTTGGCAATCATTTTTTAGACACGACACCAAAAGTACAGCAACAAAAGTAAATATAAACAAAATGGAGTACATTAAGCTAAAAAGCTTGTGACACCAAAGACAATTTACAATCAAACTTTTGGATACTAGGATGGCTAATATCAAAAATAAGTAATATATTAGGGCTGTGCAAAAGTCATTGTGGTTTTTGCCTTCTAAATAGTAAGAAATACTCTTACTTTTGCGCCAATCTACTAACAATGTTGATAAGGATGTAAAGAAAAAACAATTCTGAACGCTCAGAGTTCTCAACTGGTAGAGTCATTATGAAAACCAGGGTGGGAGGGCGTTATTT
Source organism: Gorilla gorilla gorilla (assembly GCF_029281585.2). Lineage (NCBI taxonomy): Eukaryota > Metazoa > Chordata > Mammalia > Primates > Hominidae > Gorilla > Gorilla gorilla. Next base: position 9,799,633 of record NC_073233.2, read on the forward strand.
AAAAGTTAAAAAAAGATAAACCTACCCTGCAACGCAGCAGTCACACTTCTGTGTATATAATAACTGAAGGGAATAAAAGCAGCATCTTGAAGAATTATCTGCTCCCTCATGTTCACTGCAGCATTATTCACAATTGTCAAGATATAAAGACAAGCTAAACGTTTGCGGATGCTGAATGGATAAAGAAAATGTGATATAAATAGACAATAGAATATTACTCAGCCATAAGAAAGGAATGAAATCCTGTCATTCAACAACGTGGATGACCCTGAAGGACATGCTGCTAAATAAACTCAGCCAGGCCCCAAAGACAGAGACTGCACGTTCCCCCTCAGACGTGGAATCTGTCATGGCTGAACTCACAGGAGCAGAGGACAATGGCAGTTGCCAGGGCCTGGAGTTGGGGAAAATGAGCTGTTGTTCAAAAGGTACAAACTTTCAGTTGTAAGATGAGTAAGTTTGGGGAATCTAATGAGTAGCTTCACGAATACTATTAATAATCTTTTGTATGCTTAAAGTTTGCCAACGGTAGACATTAACTGTTCTCACTACAAGAAAAGGTAATTACGTGAAGTGATAGATTTGTTCCTTGAAGTGATTGCACTAATTATTTCACAACATATACACATATCAAATTATTACATTGTACACAATATATACACAATTTTTATTTCTAAAATAATCTGTTACACATATGCCCACATAGACACACTGTATATATGTGTGTGTATATATACATGAATGGATAAAGAAAATATGATTTAAATAGACAACAGAATATTACTCCAGCATAAAAAAGATGAAATCCTATCATTTCAAAAGGATATGTTGATAAATGATATATACACACATATATATGATATATACGCACACATATATACACACATATATACATATGCACACATACATACATATGAATGACAGAGTCCTGATAAGCCTCCTACTAAAAAAGAAGAAATTATAAAATGATAATATTATAACTATTAGAGTTGGGAGTTAGGGAATATAAATGACCAACCTCAGCTCATACTAAAAAAAATAAAATAAAATGTTGAAGTAAAATAACATTAGATTATCTCATATTTGGGCAGATGCCTAGTGTTCGGAGAAAACTGCTGAGTATACATTTCTGTAGACTCCCATTTGAAACCTCTGTAGGATACGAAATCATAAAGCAGAAAGCATACAACATCTGTTTACGGGACTTCTGGGATTTCTGAACCAATCACCATCACCACGCCTCTCACACACTTCAGACATGATGCAAAGGAAATCAGAAAACATTTAACAGAGTTCCTCAAAAATAGGCAGGTACAGGCATGTTCCCAAAAGCAGTGGCAGAGCACGCCATGAGACCACACGGGCCCTTACTCGTCAGGAGGAGGACTCTGATTTTTACTGTAACCTTTATAAAGGAAGATCACTAAACAGGAAGCAGAGTCTATACAAAATTTAAGAGAATGAGACAGAAGACGCTCCTAGGGTACAGCAAGAGAAAGACACCCAGGCTCTCAGAAACCATCTCCACTAGGGCAGAGCTTCTCAAACCACATTTTAAGGTCTGGCTTCCTCCTCGACCTCTGGACCTCTCACCTGGGTTACCTGCTTCATTCACTCCCACCCACCTGGATGTCCGTCTGCTGCCTCCTGTCTCTTCACATTCCAGGGCTCTTTTCGTTGCTCCAGGCAGGTGATCAGGCCTGGCTTAGAGACAGTGAGACCTGTTTTATTAGAAAAAAGTGACATTACTCTTGCTGAAATTCTCCAATTACCAACCTTGTACTGTGCTTAGTAGAGTGAACATTATAGAAGATTCTAGAAAATTAATCCCCAAATTATGCTTCCTGACATCACCTTTAGAATATTCAGTATTTTAAATCTGTGGGTTCTTAGTTTCACCACTCAGTACTGCTGAAATAAAAAATTGGTGGTGGAAATTTGACTTTAAGTTGTGGGCAACAATATTTCATGCCACTGAATTTCTGGAATTGTCACTAGAGTGAAAGATACAGATCAGCTGAAAAAAAAGGAAGGTTTATGTCAAGATGAACCACATTTTGAAGATTTTTTTTTTTACGTCAACTATTCCCCATGTTTTTCTTAAAAGCAGGGATCTGAAACTCATTCATGCAACGCAGAAACTCCCAAAAAACATTCTGCAGAGGAACGAAAGGAACTGTTTAGGGCATAGGAGGAACTACGTATTGAAGTTATCCTCACCAACGGAGAACAAGTTTCTGTAGTTCTCCAACATCACATCCCTGTACAAATTCTGCTGAGCGAGGTCCAGGCATTTCCACTCCTCCAGGGAGAATTCTATGGCCACATCCCTGAACGTCAACAGAGTCTGAAGAAGAAACAACAACAATAACAAATACTTACCAAGTGGCTTTGGGCAGAGTTCTTAACTTGATTCGAGGTGAAATGAGCGAGTGAAGAGAACTGGTTCTGACTTACACAAGTGACCGAAATTATACAATAAGGTAATTCTTAGCAGAAGAATACTCTCTAACTCTGAGGAAAGAGAACTGCCTAAGAGCCACATAAGCAGTGTACATACAATACTTTTCTGGTTGATAACAAGTATAACATTAAGGGCATCAACAAAGGCATGTCCATTTTTGAGTGCTACATTTACATCACATGAATAAGCTGTGTATATTTCGCAGGTGGAAAAGTCATGGTGAGTTAGAAGCTGCCTCTCCAATTTTCATGTGTCCAATAAACTAGTGTGCAGATTTTGCTTCAGGAAATCGGAGGTCAAGGCTGAGTTTCCGAATTTCTAATGCGCTCACCAGTGATGCCAGTCCTTTGGGCCCAAGGACAATATTTTGTCAAAAATCCTGTAAGTGGCAAGCCTGGGTTTATCCCAGTTTTTCTAAACCATAAACAGAGATGAGATTCTTCATCTTCTAAAGCAAGGCATATGCAAAAAGAATCTAAGAAGCAAAACCTTTCAGATTAAATGTGATTATTTATGCACATTAATTAGTAAATTTCCTCAAGGTACTTAAAAGAGAAAAAAATAAACTCCACAATGGAAAATCTGTCAGGGAGCTCTTTAAACAACTGAATAAAACTAATATCAACTGTAATAGGACAGATTTTTATCACGTGCCAATGCACAGAGAAGGACATATTACTGGTGTGATATTGGCCAAAAGGTCAATTATAATCCAAATCATATCATACTGAAACCTTAGTGTTATGCAAAGTTCAAGAGACAAATAAATATCTCCCAGGTTCTGACAAATATCTCCTAGGTATTGTGGGATCTGGCCAGCAGCCCACAGTGCAACGGGGCTCCTTCTTTGTTCCCAGGTGGATCGGCAGGTTGAGAAATAATAGACACACACAAGATAGTGAAAGCTGCGTCCGGGGGGTCACCGCTTTCTTGTCCTGTGATGCCGCCAGTGCACTGGATATACCAGCATTTATTATTAAGTTTAGTGAGGGCGGGGGTAGGTTAGTGAGGGATTTAGGGTCGTTTGATTATGAGGTGAGATGGTCACATGGGAATGAAGTAATTCTTTAACATAACATCCGTATGTAGAAGTACAGTATACAGAGATAAGAATTTACAATATAGTGTGTGTCAGCAATTTCTAACAGAGCCTTAAAACAGAAACAGTCTATCCACAACTTATGATTAGCAAGATATTAAACAGCAGTAATAATTGCAGCAGAAGCTGGTTGCAAACAATCAGTGGAAGCAGGACGTGAAACTAGACAACCGGTGAGACCAGAAATTCTCAGAAGGGAGTATGTCTTAACCCTGAAGAGACCTAGAACAGCCGTGGCAAGATAAGGGCCTTTAGAGCCCTGTCTTGTCCATATGAACAGGCGCCCCTCATGCGTCCGTTTATAGGCTCTCCACAAGGGTCGCATTCCATTCCCAGAGCTATGAACATTTGCTTTTCTGGGATAGGACTCTTCGTGATGTGAAACCTCCCTCACTGCACGTCCATTTATAGGCTCTCTGCAGGGGGAAGCACATCACGCGCTATTGGCTCGTTCTGGCAGCCCAGCCTGGCATTGTCTTTACACAATCCTGCATGCAACTTTGTATTTACAATAATTAGGAGCATTTCATCTTTTATTCCATAGCAATAGTTTCAGGGGGTCTCCCTACACCCAGGTTCTGACAAACACCTCCCGGGTTCTGACAAATATCTCCCAGTTTCTGACAAATATCTCCCAGGTTCTGACAAATACCTCCCAGGTTCCGACAAATAAATATCTCCCAGGTTCTGACAAATATCTCCCAGGTTCTGACAAATAAATATCTCCTATGTTCTGACAAATAAATATCTCCTATGTTCTGACAAATATCTCCCAGGTTCTGACAAATATTTCCCAGGTCCTGACAAATATCTCCCAGGTTCTGACAAACAAATATCTCCCAGGTTCTGACAAATAAATATCTCCTATATTCTGACAAATATCTCCCAGGTTCTGACAAATATCCCCCAGGTTCTGTAATCTGTTTTCTTTTGTCTTGAGACTGAGTCTCACTCTGTAGCCCAGGCTGGAGTGCAGTGGCGCAATCTCGGCTCACTGCTACCTCTGCCTCCCTGGTTCAGGCAATTCTCGTCCCTCAGCCTCCAGAGTAGCTGGAACTACCCACATGTGCCACCACGCTTGGCTAATTTTTGTATTTTTTTAGTAGAGATGGGGTTTCACCATGTTGGTCAGGCTGGTCTCGAACTCCTGGCCCCAAGCGATCTGCCCACCTAGGCCTCCCAAAGTGTTGGGATTATAGGCGTGAGCCACCAAGCCCAGCAGTAATCTCTAATAGTGTATTAAAAGAGTCTTTCTTTAGCATTCTAAAAAGCAAGTGTCTTTTCATTTTTCTCTTTTCCAGAATGCTTTGAGTTATTCTGGGCAATAAATGTCATCGGGTTTAAATGTTTATTTTCTTAGTCCTGTCCTGCATGCAGCTTATGGAGCATCCAGATGAAATCTAAATAGTGCACATTTCCCTTCTTTGCTGACATCCAAAAACCGCACCCCATCCTCAAGAGGAATCCTGGGTATCCACACGTTCAGTGCCACGAAGTGAACATTTTCAATACTGCAGGTCATAAAGTCATGGTAAGAATTCTTCATGGCATATAAGAAGTCAAGGTGAAGATAACAGAGAGACGGCTTTGGTATATAGAAAACAAATATTTTCAGAGACACTTCATTATTATAAGAAAAAAAAGTAGTTGAAACAAACTTATTATGCAGAAACACCACAAGTAGAGAAGTAAAGGTTTCCAAATTCTAAACACATGACATTTCAGGAGCAAAAGTGGACACAACCCCTGACCTGAGATGCATTTACCTGAGCACCAGCCATTTCTTTCTCTTTCTCCTGCTTCTCTGGGATTTCCTCTTAGGAAAGATTCTCTGGACAAATCACACCTGCATCGTGAGAATATGCCTTTAAAGGTGTTAGCACAACCCCTTCACCTGCTACCACCACAACCATCAACAGAAAGACCAAGAAATACAGAAAAAGTCCATGCTTTTCTGTTCTTTATAAAAGAGATTCGGGAACAGTAAACTTCTACATGGAGATCAAAATGTGACTTTCTCTCTTCCTGCTCTCAGGTTCCCTCTCCTGCTAAACAACAGCAATTCTGCTTCGGCAATTGGAGTATAAGCTGCACTGAGCTGGCCTCTGAAACCTAGGCAAAGAAGGCCCTGTGACCTCCCTTTGGAACCAAGGCTGAGCTCAACTCGTACAAGTGCATCTGAAACCCCCCATCACTGATTCTGGCCACACCTTAGAATCCCATGATGCATGTGATTTAAACAGCACTGGTGCTTCCACCCAAACCAATAGGCAGACTCTGTGAGGGCAAAGGTGAGGGCCTTTTTTTGAGTTGTCCATGTGATTTAATTAGAAGCCAGGCTGAGAACCATTTAGCTAAGCCTTGCTTCTCAAGCTTCAATGTGCATATGAATCTTTTGGTAATTTTGGCCCCACTCTAAGTCATGTGATTCTGAAGATTTCAAAGGGGTTCATGGGTTGGATTTTTTAACAGTTCTGCCATTAACGGTGATGCTGCTCCCCTAAGACTTGTGATCATTAACACTCAGCTAAAGAAAGCAGCCCCAGCACAGTCCCTCACACCCAACCCTCTGACCACAACATAAGTTCTTCTGGTGCAAATGGAGACAGCCAATCTCTATTCTGAAAGATTACATTATTTCCTGGCTCTTTAAAGTTTTCCAGGGCTGGAGAAGGAAGCAATGTCTGAGTCTGTCTGCATTTGGAAAACAATGTGTACACACGTATGAATGCAGTGTTTATTAAGCAGGCACGGGGTGCTCGGATGTATGTGACAGCACTGTGCTGGGCACTTCACGTCATGTGAGTTAATCCTCACCACACCCTGGGTGATGGAACCAAGTGTCCTGCAACTCTCAAGATATAGATGAAGGGACCAGGCTTTGTGCTTCTTCTTCTATTTTCCTATCATTAACTTTTTAAAAGTGTAGTGATAAAAGCTCCATATAGACCAATGGAAGGGATACAGAGGGGATGAAGTATAGCGCAAAGGCACTTTCCATTGTTGTGTTTATCTTCACTTTCTTGTGGCTTGTGAAGCAACTATTAGACCTACAGGACTGAGAAACAGGTTGCTGGATACGATGTCTCTAGCAGCACTGGTGTTAGTAAAAAAGAAAAATTAAGGCTCCAAAATAGAGAGTTCTTTGATCCCATTTATCTGCTTTGCGGTTTCCGAAAATTCTGTGTATCAGTTCCGGAGAGGCAGCAGGAGTCAAACTCTGATTTAACTCTGTAGTTAAACCCCAAACTGATTTAACTCTGTAGCTAAACCCAAAACTCTGATTTAACTCTGTAGTTAACTCTGTCGGAGGAGAGTCCAGCGTGAAGCCAGACCTGGATGAGACTCAGAGAAGGAGAGTCTGGGCATGTCTGGGCAGGGAGAGGGCCCTACGCAGGATTCTGCTCTCTATGCTACTAGAGTATTTACAATTCTGTTTTTCCTAAAACTGCCCCCCCCAAAATTTAAATCCCAGGGTTTGTATAATTTTAATCTATGTTGGCCACTTCCTTGTCTATTTTGTAACATAAAATAACAAGCAATTTAACCAAAACCTTTAGGATTTTCTAGGACACATATGGTAGAAGCTAAATATTTATTTTTAGCCGGGCAAAAGCAACAGAAATAATACCACCACCACCTTGTCTGTCTGAATATCCCTTCAATATGACATCAGAACTCACAACAACCACATCAGGAAAATGGCCCAAATGAAGCCGAAGTCCCTTTGACCACTCCCTTCTTCATGCTGACCCCAAGACGCTGAATTCAATGATTTATCCAGTTACTGGAAATGGAAAAGTTTCTGGCTTGCAGGGACCATGGCTGCTTTCTCTGTTTTCCTAATGGCTACACAAGATGGAATCAATTAGTTTATCAGTTTGAATCTCCAGATCTCATTTTTGTTTTTTACTCAAGTACCAGAAAACTGGAGTAATTCCCATGTGGATACCAATGAGGTTTCTTCTCTGAGGGGAGGAACAAACCCTGGATGACTCATTTCTCTTATTCTACAACAGAAGCACAGATAGACCGTTTTGTCAGCCTGAGCCCCGTCTGCACAGTGCACTCCTGAATGTCCGAAAGACTCCAGGTGCTGGTGAGAGAGTTCCTGGTGACCCTGGACGGAGGCCCTCTATGGCCATGAGATCCATGATAGTTGCTACCTTCTCCCTGTTGCAATCCTCCTTTAGAGTTCAATAACTTCCTATCTAAAGCTAAATTTATTTTATTTGACGAAGTCTAGAAACAGCCCCAGGATAATAACGATTCCATACCCAGGAAGTCCTCCCCAGCTCCCTTCCATCCCAACTCTAACTGCATCTGCCTGTGGGTCCCCAGTGCTCCCGGGCTCTGCAGCTTCTCTCCGTAGAAAGGCTCCTTCCGTGGTTGCTGTGAGCAGTCTGGGGCACCCGCAGGGGAGGCTCCTCGGGAAGCACTAGCTAGGCCAGGGGTGTCCGATCTTGGCTTCCCTGGGCCACACATAAAATACACTAACACTAACGATAGCTGATTAACTGGAAAAAAAAAAAATCACAAAAAAATCTCATAATGTTTTAATAAAGTTTATGAATTTGTGTTGGACCACATTCAAAGCCCAGGACAGCATGTGGCCCAGGCCTGTGGGTTGGACAAGCTTGAGCCAGGCCTTCGATTGCTTTCTTTTGCAGACTCAGTATTGGCCTTAGCTTGGAATGACTGTTCTTGGGCTTCAACTTCCCAATCAGGGTTATCCACTTAGGTTTAAATAAGAAAATAACCAGTGTTGGAAACATCCAACAAAATCACTCAAACAGTTTACAGAAGAAAAGGAAACTGTAAGCACTTACACTTTCACCTCCACAGAAAAAGCAAAATTATTTATTGCTTTCAGACAATGAACTTGTCATTTAACTATTTCCATAACAAATCATATAGTAAACAATCACATGTGAACACTTTTAGAAGTGCTAAGTTCCATCTCCTACAACTTAGCATTAAGCTCAGACATCTAGAGAACAGGATATAAAACAGAGATATTCACAACAACAAATTCATCCTGCAAAAAGAGCTCATATTCTGATGAATCTATGTAATTTACCAAGTAATCTACCATAATTTTTTTGTAGAAAATGTAAACATTCTCCACAGCCATCCAAGAAGCATTTTATGTTCCCTGGTAGCATTCCCAAAGCTAAGCCCTGGGATTCTGTTGGAAATCATCTTCCACAAAAGAACAGACCTAAGTAACTTTCTACCCTTAATCACCCTGGAGAAGAAAAAGGTATGTATGACTAGATATTTAACTTTTTTCCTGAAATTGACCTATTTCATGTCCTTTGTAAGTATTTTCTTACCTTTCAAGCTCTACTGATAAAATGTAAATTTACAATTAAAAATCCAACGTTGCAGTAAGTGAATAAATTATTTCAAGGAGACACAGAGAGTGGCAGTGCCGACTGGAACACAGACACAGCTAATGACTTGTGTCAAGTCAGGCTATTCTATTCCTTGGGAGATTCTCCCACCTCCATCCTGTTTACCGAAGTGCTCACCGGCCACCCCCGATGATACACTGCACTGTGCCCCGCTGAGTGTCCCAGGTGAATTTTGCTTTACAGGTTTTGCACCATCTCATGGGGGTGAGTTTTTCTTGCTCTTTGAAACATTCTGTCTCCCTTCACAAATCTGAGAGTCCAAAGGGCAGAAATGATTTCGGTCTTTTCCCTCTGACAGCGGCATGTGATTGGCTGATCAGCCATGTGTCTCCAAGGATTGAAAGTTGGGTTGGGCAAAGACAATCTTCATGTCCTAAGTGGTTACCTCTTTAGAGGAAGAGTAGACCAGGAGATTTCTCTCAGCCCAGGGCATCCAGCTGCTCCCTGGAGAGGCCACACTTCATACCTCAGGCTGTCCTCTGAGAAATAACCCAGGGCCTGAAATTCACTAGATGCTCCAACAGACATGGCCATGGTGGGCATTCTGCGTTATCCCTGGACAATACTGAAACTGAGGAAAAAGTCCAGAGGGTGGCTGAGAGCAAATCACCCTGTCAAGTTTCCAAAGTGGAACCTCAAACCAAAGACATTCTGGTAAGTTGTCTGTGCCTAGGGAAAATAAAAAGGAGGAGAGGCACAAAGACTTTTTACAATAGCGTCAGGGGATGATTCTCTGCTTTCCTGTCATGTGGAATGATTACAAACAGAAAACAAATCTCTTAAAAAATGCCGTCCAGGCTGGGCGCGGTGGCTCACGACTGTAATCCCAGCACTTTGGGAGGCCAAGGCAGGCGGATCACATGAGGTCAGGAGTTCAAGACCAGCCTGGCCAACATGGCAAAACCCCGTCTCTACTAAAAATACAAAAATTAGCCGGGTGTGGTGGTGCACGACTGTAATCTCAGCTACTCGGGAGGCTGAGGCAGGAGAATTGCTTGAACCCGGGAGGCAGAGGTTGCAGTGAGCAGAGAACACACCACTGCACTCCCAGCCTGGGTCACAGAGCAAGACTCCGTCTCAAAAAAAAAAAAAAAAAAAAAAGAAAGAAAAAAAAATGCCATCCAATGCATTGTGAAAAAAATGATTCATTAAAATACTGTGTCTAAAATTACAGCCAAGGACGAATAGTTAATAATGTTGTGAATTAGAAAGGGGAAGTTAGCATTTGGGAAAGTCTGGAAGGTACAGGAAATTTAGTATTTTACTGCAGGCCAGAGTTAGGCCTGAAGAACATGGTGGTGGTTTTGAGACCCTGCTTGAAATGCATTTGGAAAATGCAGGGGGAAAACCAGTTTTCTCTGGAGTGTTAAAATAATTAAATAGGCCAGCGGAGTGGCTCACACCTGTAATCCCAGCCCTTTGGGAGGCAGAGGCGGGTGGATCACCTGAGGTCAAGAGTTCGGGACCAGCCTGACCAACATGGTGAAACCCTGTCTCTCCTAAAAATACAAAAATTAGCCGGGCGTGGTGGCTCACTTCTGTAATCCCAGCTTCTCCAGAGGCTGAGGCAGGAGAATCACTTGAACCCGGAGCCGGAGGTTGCAGTGAGCCGAGATCGCGCCACTGCACTCCAGCCTGGGCGACAGAGCGAGACTCCATCTCAAAAATAATAATAATTAAATAGCAGGCAATCCGACTGAGGTGGCTCTAGTGCCCTGGGTTCTTATGTTAAAAAAAAAATCTAACTCAGATGCGTTTCTTGCAAATGACTATCTTGCAGAAACAAAATTCAGGCTTCGTCAACCACAAACCTCTAATTAACTTCTGATTACAGGACCAGAAAATTTCAGCCTAGATAGCTCAAATCAGGAGATGACGTAACTGTACCGAACTAATGAATGAATGTGGTTTGCTTCCTCATGCACCTGATAAAAGCCTTTCCTTCAAGGCCGGCTGGTGGGACCTCCAAACCCAAAAAACATGGTTGGGTCCTCTGCCATTCATGAATCGCTCTTTGCTCAAATAAAACTCTTTCACATTTTTGCAAAGACTCCCTCGAGAGAAAGGAGGGACTGGGGCCCCCACGGGCTACAGATCATCCTCTTATGCACAAACCACCCACGGAGTCGGGATTCTCCCTTCCTGACTCGGGGAGACGAGGGTCTACGGGCGAAGAGCTGCCGGGGGGACATGGCTCTGGGCTTGGGCCAAAGCCGCTCTGCAGGGATGCGCCGGGGCGCGCGGGGCCCGGCCGCCATGGTGCAGCTGGAGGGGCTTCGGGTCCGCGGAGCCCGGAACCCACCCGGGCAGCCCGGTTCCCCCCGAGCCGGTACCGCGGGTTCCAGTCCGCCCCTCCCTGTCTCTCAGGAGGCCTGGCCCCTACACTCACCATCTCCTGGCCTCCAGAGAGCCTGGCGTTTCACTTCTGGATCTCCCGGTGCCTGCGGGTCACACGGCCTACGGCTAGCAGGGGACACAGAGCCGCGGGGACAGGAAGTGGAGCTCTGTCGGGACAAAGGCCCCGCCAGATCCCGGAAGCCGTCCTCTCCTCTCCAGACATGTGCCTGATTGGACAGTCCCCGCCCCTACTCCTCTGATTGGATAGGGCCTCACGCCCCGCCCCCTCAGGCCCTGAGTGACAGGAGCTGTAATCAGACAATGGGCCGAATGAGACAGCAAGGACAGGTGCTGGCCGCGATCCTTTGGAGCGGGGCTTCCTGCCTGCGCTGTCCGGCCCCACCTAGAGGATATTTACATTTCATCTTGTGACTGCGATTATGTTCATTTATAAATAATAAATATATGTTATTCACCAATGGAAAGAAGAAAATAAAGACAATCATTTTGAATTTTTATATTTTATGGCCTTCCTGGCTTTTGGTCCTTTGAACAGACCGCCTGAAATTTCAAAAAGGATTCAAGCCTCTAAGAATTAAGATGTGAGCCATGTGTGAATCTTAAATTTTCTAGTAGCCACGTTTTAAAATGTACTAAGAAACAGGTGAAGTTGATTGTAATAATTTAACCCACTATGTAACCATTTTCCTCTATGGTCAATATACAATTGGTAAGGAAGTATATATTTTGGGGTACTAAATCTTTGAAGCTCACTCTGTATTTTACCTTTTCAGCACATTTCAGTTCAGACCAGCTGTATTCCTGTTATTCAATAGCCACACATGATCAATAGCTGCCACACTAAAGTGCAGCTCTGAGGTCTAACCTCCCTTATGTCAGGAAGTGGAGGGTCTGAATGTCCCTTTTCAGCCAGAGGTGAGGGAACAGCCTCTTGCTACAAACATCTCTCCTCCGGTCGAAGGGTGGACGAGATGGTGATCCTAGAGAGCATAAGGGAAAGCAAAAGAAAATATCCACGGGTAGAGGACGGCTGCCCATCAATAACGGGGCCCCAAGAGGAAAGAACACATCTTCAGATCTGTCCACAGCCTTGACTTCCAACATTTAGATATGGAGGAAATAGACTAGAGGCAGACATCTTGCTATTTGGCCTTAGCCCTAATGATCAAGCTGTGATTGTCTGTTTCTTCCTGTGGTTGGGGGGCTGTGTGAGTAAAAGCACCAATCACATATATACATGTGTACATGCATTTCTGTATGACGGAACATTATCTTACAAAAGATCCAACTTTAAATAAGGGGGGAGAATTAGTACCTATAAAGTGCTTTCTTCTTGCAGGTAACTAGGAATCAAGCTTTCATTGAATCCTGGCACCCTATCTGCCCTGGGTGCATGTATTAGTTAGCTATTGCATAACAAATCACCGAAAACTTAATAGCTCATGATTGAGTTCATCAGCCATTTACGCTGAACTCAACTGAGCTATTCTTGTCACAACTGGACTGCTTCATGTATGTATGGCCAGCTGCTGGTTGACTAGGTGGCTCTGCTTCTGGGGATGAGATGGCTAGCAACAGTGGCACCTTCCTTCTCCCCAGCATGGTATGTCATCCTCCAGCTGGCTAATCTCATAAAGATAGCAAGGTTCTGAGAAAAACAGAAGCATTTAAGACCTTTGGAGCCTAGGCCCAAAACGAGCACAAAAGCTGTCATATTCGCAGTTGATACGGTCTGGCTGAGTCCCCAGCCAAATCTCAACTTGAATTGTATCTCCCAGAATTCCCGTGTGTTGTGGGAGAGACCGGGGGAAGGGGGTAATTGAATCATGTGGGCGGGTCTTTCTCATGCTATTCTCATGTTAGTGAATAAGTCTCACGAGATCTGATGGGTTTATCAGGGGTTTCCACTTTTGTTTCCTCCTCATTTTTCTCTTGCCGCCACCATGAAAGAAGTGCCTTTTGCCTCCCGTCATGATTCTGAGGCCTCCCCAGCCATGTGGAACTGTAAGTCCAGTTAAACCTCTTTTTGTTCGCATGTTCAGGAATGTCTTTATCAGCAGTGTGAAAACAAACTAATACAACAGTTTTCTATAGCCAGAGAAAATAGTGCCAGCCAGATGCAAAGTTTGGGAAACACATTCCGCCTCTTGATGGGAGGAGCTGTAAGAGCATACAATAAAGAGCATAGATACAGAGAGGAATGAAGAATTGCTGCTGTTTCTGCAATCAGTATTGTTCTACCCTTTCTTGCAGAAGAGGTTTATATTACTGCTCCAAGTCAAGAACCTTGCCCAAAGCCCCACAGCTGCTAAGCAGCTGGGCTGGTGGTACTCAGGATCAGCTCTGCCTGGCTCTGCAGCCCTTACTCCTGCATAGACTGCACTGCTCATAACAGCTTCCCGAGGCCTGCAAGGTTCTGGAGAGTGACTCTTCTGCAATAGAGGCAGAATTCCTTTTAGATTTGGGCCCATATGTTGCTGTTTACCATTGGGAATAATAATCACCTCGAGAAATTGCAGAAGCTTCTTGGAAGGACATGGAATAATTTGGGGGAAATGGCTGATAGATGACTTTAGGAAATCAGAGCCCAACAACAGAGGAGCAATTTTAAAACAGAATGTATCCTATATGTCTGTAAATGCTTTCCTTCCTTTTTGGTATTTGTAGGCTGTTTATAATTTTCAACACTGACTATAAGTACTGTGACTGAAACAACCTCTTACTCTGAAATCAAGTGACTTAAAGATACATCTGCTGAGAAGACTTTTTTTTCTGCAGCAATTTATCCAAACAGCTAAGTACACCTTGGAGGTGTCCGTTGATTTTTAACAAGGAAGAGCTATTTTTCAAGCCCCTATGTGGCAAATCCCATCAGTATGCATGGAAACCAGCTACAGTGAATGCATTCTTCACCCTGAATCAATTGTTCTCACCCCTGCTACATGTAAAATCACCTGGGGGGATGGCATTTAGAATTTCCCAAACCCAAGTTGCCACCGACCAGTAAAATGAGAATCACTGGAATGGAGCCTGGGCAACATTGTGGCTTAAAGGTCTCCGGGGGATTAGAGTGTGGGCCAGACCCCAAACCACTGCTTTTTTTTTTTTTTTAAGTTCAGGGACACAGGTGCAGGTTTGTTATATTGGTAAACTCACATCATGGGGGTTTGTTGTACAGATTATTTCATACCCAGGTATTTGTTTTCTGCTATATCCCCAAGACCATGAATCATATCTGGCACATAATAAGCATTTCCTAATATTTGTTCAAAAAGGATTTGGCAGTCTTGGGGGGCAGAAGGGGGGGTGGGGAAAATTTTTAAATAACACAATTTTTTTAAAAGGCACAATGTTCTACAACGTCAAATTCTCTTGTATATTCAGGAAAATTGAGGATTTTTTCTAAAACACGCTGACATAATGGGAAATAAGATGCAAAATTTGCATGAATGTTTAAGACAAAGTCTGAGGTTTCCAAGAGATGTTGTGCGGGGGAGGCTGTGTGCTACAAGCTCGCAAAGCTCTGGGAGGACAAAGCATTCATCCTCCCTCAGCAGAGGCCGTGAGGTGAGAAGCTCGGTGGAGCCCCCAAGCCTTGCACTTTTAATATAGAGTGTTCGGGTCCTTATAGTTAGGGCTCATGGCACAAGCAGGTCACAGGTCTCTGGCTCCTCTGACCTTTACCCTCCTTCCCAAGGGAAAATGTGACTCTCCAAAGCAAGAAACTTGAGGGCGTGGTTCACCCCAGCCCTGGCATCTGCCCGGAGCCTGAGAAGGAAGGAACAATGATCCTCCAGCTACCTCACAGGGCTGGCACAGGGGGTCACTGCCTTGTTGATTGCCCAGCTGTGTCGGGCAACCTGGACCCTATCTGTGGGGATGTAAAGAGGAAAATACAAAAGTCTCCATGAGGGCACTGGGAAGGTAGAGGCAGGAGAAACCTCCAGGCCTTCACTACCCAGCCTTGGACCCATGGTGGAAAGAGAACATAGTTGGTGATCTTGTGTGCTTACACTCCAGGTGGCACTGTGGCCTCGTTGTGGCTCTGAAAATGAAGATTTGGAAGGAGATCATCACAGCTAATGTTTAACAAGCCCCTACTGTATGCCAAATCATTCACCCCTTGCAGCAACTTAATAAGCTAGGGATTCATATTAGACGTATTTTACAGAAAAGGAAACAGAGACATAAAGAGGTGAATGAACTTGCCCAGATCGCACAGCTAATAAGTGGTGGAGGCAGAACAGAATCTACACAGCGTGGCTCTGGAGCCCACATTCATTGATTCCACAAGTGTTTATTGAGCACCTGCCATGTACAAGGTCTGTGCGATTAAATAGGGCTATAATTAATAATATAAGCATTATAAACCACTAGCACTTTTTAGAGTTAACATTTTCTTCTTTTTTTTGTAGGTTTGAGGCACAGAACTGTATATACAATAACAGTGAAATTGATCCCACTACTAATTATGACAAAAATGATCATCCACGTAAACAGGTTGGATGTTTTCTAGGTATTATCTCATGAAATCTTGACAGAAACTGAATGAGGAGGGGGCCGGGTGCAGTGGCTCACGCCTGTAATCCCAGCACTTTGGGAGGCCTAGGCGGGGGGATCATGAGGTCAGGAGATCGAGACCATCCTGGCCAACATGGTGAAACCCCGTTTCTACTAAAAATACAAAAAAATATTAGCCAGGCGTGGTGGCGGGCCCCTGTAGTCCCAGCTACTTGGGAGGCTGAGGCAGGAGAATGGCGTCAACCCGGGAGGCGGAGCTTGCAGTGAGCCGAGATCTCGCTACTGCTCTCCAGCCTGGGCGACAGAACAAGACTCCATCTCCAAAAAAAAAAAAAGAAAATGAGGAGGGAAAGTTGATTGTTCCGATTTCACACAGAAGGAAATTGAGGTTAGGAGGGGTAAAGTAATTTTGCATGGCATGAAGTAGAAATTCGAAGTGTAGGGATTTGAACTTGGTCCTGCCCTTTTCTGAAGCCTCCATGCTCTTGACCACTGTGGACTCAAACCTTACCTTGTTTCTCCACTCATTCAACAAATAGATTGGTTTAAATTATCAAATAGGTTGCCACTCGTCATGAGCCTCTGTTCCCATTCTACAGGTGGTGAAGCTCCTTATGGTCCTGACCCTACAGTTCCTGTCCCATGACCAGGGCCAGATCACCAAGGAGCTGCAGCAGTTCGTAGTCAGTGGCAGCCCCATGCGAGCACCCGAGGAAGGTGAGTGAGTACAGACAGATGGGTCCTGGTGCCCTGGAGCAGTTCCCGGGTCTCGGCTGCCCCAGGTCTCATAGTGTGGCCGTGCTGGGGGAAGCTTAGGTAGTCACAGTACTGGCCTTTTTGGGTGAGTACACTGGTGACATGTTACTGTATTCTTGGGCTAGTACAGTGGTGACATGATGCTGTATTCTTGGGTGAGTACACTGGTGACATTTTGCTATATCCTTGGGTGAGTACACTGGTGATGTGTTGCTGTATTCTTGGGTGAGTACACTGGTGACATGTTGCTATATTCTTTGGTGAGTACACTGGTGACATGATGCTGTATTCTTGGGTGAGTACGCTGGTGACATGTTGCTGTATTCTTGGGTGAGTACACTGGTGACGTGTTGCTGTATTCTTGGGCATGTACACTGGTGACGTGTTGCTGTATGCTTGGGTGAGTACGCTGGTGACATGTTGCTGTATGCTTGGGTGAGTACGCTGGTGACATGTTGCTGTATTCTTGGGTGAGTATGCTGGTGACACGTTGCTGTATTCTTGGGCGTGTACACTGGTGACATGTTGCTGTATTCTTGCGTGAATATGCTGGTGACATATTGCTGTATTCTTGGGCGTGTACACTGGTGACATATTGCTATGTTCTTAGGCAAGTACATTGTTGGCATGTTGCGCATTCTTAGGCAAGTACATGGGTGATATATTCCTGCATTCTTGGACAAGTACACTGGTGACATGTAGCTGTATTCAGAGGTGAGTACACTGGTGATATATTGCTGTATTCTAGGGTGAGTACACTGTTGAAATGTTGCTGTATTCTTAGGTGAGTACACTGGTGACATATTGCTATATTCTTGTTCTTCATGTCTAGCAACTCATACATGTTTACCAGAATATTCCTAAAGGTTCATTTTCACCATCAATTCTACCCAAAACTCGGTTAGCCCTTTTAACAGGCAGATTCAGCTTTTCCTTTGTTTTAGGAAATTTTCTTGTTTTGTGCTTAATCACGGCCTCTCCTCCGTCTGCCTCTTTTCCTCCCCCTGAAACTCCTATGTTAGTTGCACCCGATGTCCTGGGTCTGTTTTCAAATCTTTTCTTTCATGTTTTCAATTTCTTTGTATTCCTGTCAATTCAAGATTTTTCTTCTACTTAATCTTCGAGGCCATTAATTTGAATCTTAATGAATACCTTCAATTCATTTGCAACCGTTTTTCAGTAGGCTTTATTTTTTGGAACAATTTCTGCTTCACAGCAAAATTAAGCAGAAAGTGCAAAGAGCTCCCATAACCACCTGACCCCACACATGCACAGCCTCTCCTACTATCAGCATGCCACACCTACTATCAACATGCCACACTAGAGCGGTACATTGCTTGCAATCGATGAGCCCATGTGGACACATCATAATCACCCCAAGTCCATTGTCCACATTGGAGTTAACATTCCATGTTGTACATTTTTTGGATTTTGATAAGTATAATGGGAAGAGGACAGACACTGATCTCCACTCTGTTCTGTGGCTCTTTGTGGTCCAAGGTTTTCTTCAGACCCATCACATTCCAATCTTCTCCCAGACCATGGTCTCCAATGCTGTTACCCAAGTTCTATCCCACCCAGAGTTTCAAGTGAAGCCTAAAACCTTATCCACAACCTTACGACCTCTCTGCCCACTGTGCTGCAGAGCAGAGGCTGAAATGGGTTGGAGTGAAAGTCAGCAGGAGAGGTACTATTTACTCAAGCTACCATCTTCCAAGAACATCCTTCAAATTTTAATTCTGAAAGGACATGCAAAATTTATAAATGTTAGTCAACAGAATTCAACAGGGAATCAAAATACATATACACTATAACCAAGCTGGATTCATTGCAGGCATGCAAGGATGGTTTAATATAAGGAAAGCTAGTTCAATAGACAGAAGCAGAGACAACTACGTGGCCATTCTAGGGAGGCCCGGAGATGAATGAGTAACCCAAACACAGATGCTGCTGACTGAGCTGTTAAATTCACCATTTAATCAGGTAAAAGTCTGCCTTTATGAGAAGCAAGGTGCATCTCTGCAGAGATTAGCATATAATTTGCCAATCTGGAGGATACCTCACTGGGACTGGGATCAGAAGTAGGGACTGATGGAGAAACAGAAGGAAAGGAGGGAAATTCTCATGCAAAAGGGAGGAGTCCCAGACAAGGGCAGCTGGGCCTGGGGCCTGAGGAAGAAGGCAGCCAATGGGAACCAATGCCCAAGAGCATGGCCAGGAGAATTGGGGAGCAGGTACATCTAGTAAGCAGACTTCAGTTTTCTTTTCAGCAATGTGCTCCTCTTATGCTCTTCTCAGGGTTTAACGTACATCCCTTAAACAAAATAGCCTTTTATTAGCAACGATTTGGTGATTATAGAGTGTCTTAGTCCATTATGGCTGTTATAACAGAATATCTGAACTGGGTAATTGATAAAGAACAGAAAGTTACTCTCTCATAGCCCTGGAAGCTGGGAAGTCGAAGATCAAGGTGCTGGTGTCTTGTGTGGGCCTTCTTACTGTGTCCTCACATGTTGGGAGGCAGAAGGGCAAGAGAGCATGAAATGGTGTCCTCACATGGAAGAAAAGCAGAAGAAGGTGAATGCCGGGCTGGCTCTTACTGCCTGCATTGCGGGGGGTGCCTTGCCCCCCTGCGATGGGGGTCCTAAGAGCCAGGGGGGCAAGAGGGGCTGGCTCTTACTCCCCGCATCGCAGGGGGTGCAGCACTCCCCTGCGATTTGTATCGTAATATCCGGGGGGGATAGGCGGGTGACATTACTCCCCGCATCGCGGCGGGCGCCCTCTCCCCACTGCGATGTGGCTCTTAATATCCGGGGGGGGGGGGGAGAGAGGGTGATATTACTCCCTTTCTCCTAGTATTTTTTCTCTACTGCCACACTTGGTTAACACCCTGGGACATTATTTTCCATATACGAAGAAGGTGTCACTGTTTAAGTCCCAGGGGGTATACACCCTGTGATATTATTCGTGATATTGTAGCGAAATGTGAATCCTGATGTCACAAGTCTCTACACACTCTGATAGTATTCGCAATACCCTAGCGGGACATTAATAATAATGTCACAATGTGTGTACAGCTTGTGCTATTATTCTTAATCTCCTAAGTGGAGGTTGATTTTATTGTCACACGGAGTATTTTCCCTTTGGTATGATTCGGAATATCCTGGAGGGATGTCACTCCTTATGTCACAGGGTTTGTACACCTTGTCAAATTACTCGTGTTACCCTTATAAGATGTCACTCCTCATATCACCGAGGGTGTACACTCTGTGATATTATCGTCATATTCTAGGGAAATGTTGCTTTTAATGTCACAGATGTTGCACATCTTGTGAAATTTTTCGTTATAGTTTTGTGGGATGTGACTCCTAACGTCACACGGGGTGTACACACAGTGATATTATGTGCAATCTTCTATAGAAATGTTACTCGTAAATCACAGGTCCTGTACACCCTTTAATATTCTTAGTCATATTCTAGGAAAACGTGACTACTAATGTCACAGGGCGTGTAGACCCTGTCATAAAATTCGTAATATCCCAGCAGGAGTTCACTACTAATTTCACAATGCGTGTACAGCCTTTGATATTGTTCGTATTATCCTAAAGAGATGTGACTACTGATGTCCCAATGCATGTACATTCTCTGATATTATTCGTTATATCCTCGGGGGATGTGACTTCTAATGTCACACGGCGTATACTCCCTGTGTTCTATTTCATAATATCCTAGGGCAATTGTATTGTTAATGACACAGGGGGTGTACACATTGTGATATGATTCATGATATTCTAGAAGGATGTTACTACTAATGTCACAGGGGTGTACACCCTGTGATAGTATTCATAATTTCCCAGGGGTCTATACTCCTAATGTCACAGAAGATAACACCCTGTGACATTATTTGTAATATTCTGATGAGATGATTCTCCTAATGTCACAGAAGATAACACCCTGTGACATTATTTGTAATATTCTGATGAGATGATTCTCCTAATATCACAGGGGGTGTACACCCTGTGATAGTATTCTTACTATTCTAGGGGGATGTCACTCTTAATGTCACAGGTGTGTTCCTTCTGTGATATTATTGAAAATATGCTAGCTGGATACTACTACTAATGTCACAATGCGTGTACACCTTGTGATATTATTAGTAATATTCTGGGGGGATGTTACCCCTAACATTACAGGGGTGTACACCGTGTGATATTGCTCCCAATATTGTAGGGGGATGTTACTCCTAATGTCACAGGGGGTGTACAGCCTTCGATATTATTTGTAATCTTATAGGGAGATATTACTTTAATGATCACAGTGGGTGTACACACATGGGCTACACCCACTGGGATATTATTTGTAATATCTTAGGGAGATAAAACTCCTAATATCACAGTGGGTGTACCCCGTGTGTGTACATCCTGTGATATTATTTGTAATATCCATGGTAAACATTATTTCTAGTATCCCACAGAGGTTACACCCTGTGATATTTTTCATAATATCATAGGGAGATATTGTTTCTAATAACACAGTGGGTGTACACCATGTGTGTACACTCTGTGATGTGATAGCTTATATCCTAGGGAGATATTCCTTCTAATATCACAGTGAGTGTGCACCCTGTGATATCATTCGTAATCTCCTAGAAAGATGTTGCTGCTAATATCACGGAGGGTGTGCCCCCAGTGACATCATTTGAAATATCCTAGGGAGATGTTACTCGTAATGTCACAGGGGTTGTACACCCTGTTATATTATTGTAATATTCTAGGGGGGTGTTACTTTTAAAGTCACAGTGGTGTACACTCTGTGATGTTATTCGTAATATCCTAGGAAGGGGTTACTCCTGATATCACATGGGTTATCCTACGAAGAGCTTACTCCTAATATCACACTCCTAATATCACACCCTGTGATAGCATTCGGAATATCCAAAAGGGATGTTACTTTTAATGTCACATGGGGTGCACACCCTTTGATAATATTCGTAAGATCCTAGGGACATATGACTTCAAATATCACATTGGGTGTACACACATGGTGGACACATTGTGTGTGAACACTTCCTGTGATATTATCCATAATATCCTAGGAAAATGGGACTCCTAATATCACAGTCAGTGGACACCCTGTGATATGATTGGTAATATCCTAAAGAGATGTAACCTCTAAGGTCACAATGTATGTACGCCCCCTGATATTATTCGTTATATCCTCAGGGGATGTTACTCGTAATGTCACACGGTGTGTACTCCCTGTGATATTATTCGTAATATCCTAGGGGGATGTTACTTTCAGTGTCACCGGGGGTGTATATCATGCGTATTCAACACCTGTGATACTATTCCTAATATCCTAGGGGCATGTTCCTCCTAATGTCACATGGGGTGAACACCATATGTGTACACCTGCTGTGATATTATTTGTAATATCCTAGGGGAATATTACTCCTGATGGCACAGGACATGTACACCATGTGTGTCAACCGCCTGTGTCATTATTCGTAATATCCTAGGGGGATGTTTCCTTGAATGGCACAAAGTGTGCACAAAAGGTCACAGAAGGTGTACACCTTGTGATGTTATCTGCAATACCCTAGAAGGATGTTACTCCTAATATGTCACAGGGGTGTACACACTTTGATATTATTTGTAATCTCATAGAGAGATATGACTTCAAATATCACAGTGGATGTTCACACATAGTGTATACTCTGTGATATTATTCGTAATATCCTGGGGAGATGCAACTCCTGATATCACAGTGCGTGTACACGGTGTGTGTACACCCTTGATATGAGTCGTGATATCCAGGGTAAATATGACTCCTCATATTACACAGTATGCACACCCTGTGATATTTTTCATAATATTTAAGGGAGATAGCGCTTCTAATATCACCTTGGGTGTACCCCATGTGTGTGTACTCTGTGACAGTATTTTTTATATCCTAGGGAGGTATTACTCGTAATGTCACAGTGGGTGTTCACCCTGTGATGTCATTCTTATTTGACCTTGCTGCCTTTTTTAACCCCCCCTACAAAAGGAATGGAACAGATAAGAAGATATTGAGATGAGACTGTGCTGCCGTGTGGCCGCTGCAGGACACTTTTAATATCCATGTTTCTCAGGCTGTAGATGAAGGGGTTCAGCATGGGTGTGACCACCGTGTACATCACTGAGGCCACTGCACCCTTTCTTGGGGACGATGACACATCTGAACCGAGGTACCCTCCAACGCCTCTTCCATAAAATCAGCAAACAACTGACAGGTGAGACCCACAGGTGGAGAAGGTTTCTACTTCCCACCTGATGATGAAACCCTCAGAATGGAGGAAACAATTTTACAGTAAGAGAAAAGGGTCCCCGAGATGGGAAGAAAACCAAATATGGCAGCAGGGAAATACATGTTGATGTTCCTGGTGAAGGTGTCACAACGTGCAAGATGGGGGAGTTGAGAAGGTTCCCAGAAGAAATTAGGAATTTCCACATCCTTGAAGCAGGTCATTTGTAAGGCAATCAAGTTGTGCAGCTGGGAGTCTGAAAGACTGAGAAAAAAAAAAAACAAAAACAAAGACAACAAATCTAGGAAGCCACAGAAACACGGGTTAAAGATGGCTGAACGATATAGAGGGTGACAGATGGCTACAAACTGGTCATAGGCCATCAGACTCAGGAGCATGTCTCTCTTCCATGCCTCCAAAAATGGCAAAGAGAGACATCTGAGTCAGGCAGCCTGCATAGGAGATGACTCTGCTGTGAGACTGGATGTCCATGATCATCTTGGGGACCGTGGTGGAGGTGAAACCGATGTCAGGCAAGGACAGGTTGGAGAGGAAGAAGTACATGGGGGTGTGGAGGTGGGAGTCAGGGCTGACGGCCAGGATGATGAGCAGGTTCCCCAGCACCGTGACCAGGCACATGGACAGGAACAGCCCAGCGGCGACCGGCTGCAGTTCTGGATCCTCTGAGAGTTCGAGGAGGAGGAATATAGAGACATCTGTTAGACTCTGTGGGTCTGTATCGTTTGGATACAACCCTCTTTTGCCTGGAAAAGAGGGTTGAAAAATCGGAAACAAGTAAACCAATACCCAGCATTGTGTCTGCATTTTGGATAGAAGCAATTCACAAGTAATGTTTTCAGATTTCAGAGCAATCCACACTCAGCAATATTTGTAGTTCTGACAAGCTCAATTGCCTTATAATGCTTTCAACATCGATTGCTGTGTTATTCTCGTCTTGCTGTACACACCTGCCTTAGAGACACTAGCTTCAAGAACGTTCCAAGAACCAGATCATCATATATAACAAATTCGTAATTGCTAGAAAATACAGCCTATCTTTTCCGAAGAAAAAGATGTAATAAAACCATTGTCTTCACTTTAAGAAAAAGGTTATCCTAATTAAAGGAAATTAAGAACTCAAATATTTTATTTATTCTACTAGATTGATACAAATTCCCTTGATTTAGAACATTTGTAAACACTGTATAACAGCTGGGACCATGCCATCTGGAAATGAAATGAAAGTTGATAGTTCATAAGCAGAAAATAGTTCCCCATGCCAGTTAGGTCCTAGTGATTTCATCATTCTGTTTTCGGACCTTTCTCCTTCGAGAGAGTAATTGCTTACTCAAATCGGTGGGTCTTGTTTTAAAATTCATGGAAGCTCTAACTCCTGTCCTGGACTTAGAGTTTTCATCAGAAAGTTTGGCCAGATGCGGTGGCTTACGCCTGTAATCCCAGCACTTTGGGAGGCTGAGGAGGGTGGATCACGGGGTCAGGAGATCAAGACCATCCTGGCCAACATGGTGAAACCCCGCCTCTACTAAAAATACAAAAACTTCGCCCGGTATGGCGGTGCGTGCCTGTAGTCCCAGCTACTCGGGAGGCTGGGACAGGAGAATGGCTTGAACCTGGGAGGCAGAGACTACAGTGAACCGAAATCACACCACTGCATGCCAGCCTGGGCAACGAGAGCAAAACTCCGTCTCAAAACACAAAAAACAAAAAGAATCAAGTAAGTCAAAGTCACGCTGATGACAGCCAATTTTGGTGAAGCAAGGAAGTGTCAATTCATTCATTAAAATAGATTTTGACTTTTGCTGTCTCCTATGTGCCAAGCAAGATATAGGCTCTGGGGAATCAGAAACCAAAGAGACTCACTTGTTCCTCTCACAGTACTCAGTCCTTACTGAGATAAGGACAAAACAAAATGTCCTGTCTGGAATGCGGGGAAAGCAGAACTTCAGGTCAGGGGATATTTCCGTTGAATTGTGTGGAGTTGAAGCTGGAAATCTTAAGGAATGTATCTAAAATTCACTTTGCCTTTACTTTATGCATCCGTCACCTAGAGATCACGCAGCGGGCACCCACGATCGGCTTAATCATCACTCACTTCCATCGGATCAACTGGAAATCAAGTCAGATGAGAGTGCTGAGTCTCAGAGGATGGAAGTCTCACCCCTTGCCATACAGAGAAGTAGAAAGCGTGGTATTCAAAATTCATGGCCAGACTCGACGTCCTGGGTACTATACTTCCTGGTCTTCCAACTCTCAAAAAGTTGTGGGTTTTTTTTGTTTTTGTTTTTGTTTTTGTTGTTTTGAGATGGAGTCTCATTCCGTTGCACAGGCTGGAGTGCAGTGGAGTGATCTCGGCTCACTGCAACCTCTGCATCCCAGGTTCAAGCTATTCTCCTGCCTCAGCCTGCCAAGTAGCTGAGGTGACAGGCGCCCGCCACTACGCCTGGCTCATTTTGTTCTATTTTGAGTAGAGACGGGGTTTCATCATGTTGGCCAGGCTGGTCTCGAATTCCTGACCTTGTGATTCGCCTGCCTCAGCCTCCCAAAGGGCTGGGATTACACGCGTGAGCCACCGCGCCCAGCTTCCAAAAGTTTTAAGCAGAGCTCAGAGGTCTTAACCACAGGCACATCGGAGGAGCATTTTTGAAACGCTTTCCAGCTTCCTCAATAGGAATGGAAGCCAGACTCCGAAATGATGACTCCTTTGAGGTAGTCGAGAGCTGTAAGGAAAGCCAGGAACAGGGGCAAGGGAGAGATGCGTCCCGAATGATCCTGTGCCAATTCTTTCTGGAATCCTCGATGTGATCTCAGCTGCCCTTTTTATACTTGACACAGTGATTGTGGCACCCACTGGTCTAGCTGTGGTCTACAAGGAACCCGCAAAGGGAAGGGCACAGTGAGCAGGGGCATCTGCCTGAGTGACGAGGATTTGAGAGGGCAGGTTGGTTGCAGGGAGAGGACTGGCCAAATGCCATGTGTCTGGACTTAGACTGCCGGTTCAAATTGGACTTCATCCTTTTTGACTTCATGATCTAGTACGAGTTATATGGAAAGGCGTTGCTCCTTTTCTAGTCTGTAAAATCATCCTGAAATGTGCACTAATAATGTGGAGACCATGCAGATGCAATGAAACAAGCTGCATAGAGCACAGAGCTCAGAGCCTGGCCTTTAGGAAGCCCTCAGTAAGGGTTCGTGATGCCATGGTGTCTGTCGTCATCCTCTTTACCCTCATCATCACCTTCATAATCTTTTTGTTGTTCTTAGGGAATAGTTTAGAGGGACTGATTCCCTGCCATCATGGGTGAGATGTCTATGAAAAGGACAACCAGTGGGGGAGGAAAGAAAAATTTTGAATAAGATTTCCGAGACCCCCAGCACAACCAAGAACAGAAACTCCACAGTCTGCTGAGCGGACAGTTTGCACATTGGTCTCCTCCCATCTGCCCACCGCACTCTCCTGTTTGTTCTGAGGAGGAGGAAACAAACAAGGCTCCCATCCATTTCTCAGCACTCACTTGAATGGGTGGCCTGCCCCTCCACACCTGTGGATATTTCTAGTCAGGTGGGATGAGAGACTGAGGAAAGAAATAAGACACAGAGACAAAGTATAGAGAAACAACAGTGAGCCCAGGGGACCGGCGCTCAGCATACCAAGGATCTGCACCGACACCGGCCTCTGAGTTCCCTGTTTTTATTGATTATTATTTTTATTATTTTAGCAAAAAGGAATGTAGTAGGAGGGCAGGGTGATAATAAGGAGAAGGTCAGCAACGAAGATGTGAGCAATAGAATCTATGTCATAAAGAAGTTCACGGGAAGGTACTATGACTGGACGTGTATGTAAGCCAGATTTATGTTTCTCTCCACCCAAACATCTCAGTGGAGTAAAGAATAACAAGGCAGCATTGCTGCAAACATGTCTCACCTCTCAACAGAGGGCGGTTTTTCCCCCATCTCAGAATTGAACAAATGTACAATCGGGTTTTATACCGAGACATTCAGTTCCCAGGGGCAGGCAGGAGACAGTGGCCTTACTCTCCCTCAACTGCAAGAGGCTTTCCTCTTTGACTAATCCACCTCAGCACAGATAGTTTACGGGGGTCGGGCTAGGGGATGGTCTGGTCTTTCTCATCCCATGAGGCCACTTTTCAGACTATTACATGGGGAGAAACCTTGGACAATACGCCGCTTTCAAGGGCAGGGCTCCCTGCGGCTTTGCACAGTGTATCGTGACCCTGGTTTATTGAGACTAGAGAATGGCGATGACTTTTACGAAGTATACTGCTTGGAAACATCTTAACAAGGCACGTCCTGGGCAGCCCTAGATCCCTTAAACCTTGATTTCATACAACACATGTTTTTGTGAGCTTCAGGTTGGGTCAAAGTGGCTGTGGCAAAGCTACACATTAACAACATCTCAGCAAAGCAATTGTTGAAAGTACAGGTCTTTTTCAAAATGGAATCTATTATGTCTTTCCTTTCTACATAGACACAGTAACAGTCTGATCGCTCTTTCTTTTGCCTACACTCACTGAACTGCCCTTCCCCTCTGCTGGGCCATGACCACGGAGAACAGGTCCACTGTCCTCCCTGCATGGTGCGTGATGGATGCTCAGACTCCGTCCTCAAGGCTGGCAAGAAGACACATTGAGACATGTGCCTCCTGATACAGGTGATGGCTGTGGAGCCCACAGGACTGCAACCTCACGCTGCAGGGCTGGAGGCACAGATTATTTACTGTTCTGTATCCTGGGGGGCTCAAGGCACAGAGCTCCTCATTAGCCAAAGTCACCCAAGTTCCCCAACCTCTAAGTATTTCCTCATCATCATGCAAGAAGAAGAGAAAAGTGAGTGTCCATAGAAGCTTTGGGGCTCTTCCTCTAATCAGGAGAAAGCTGGTGTGTATTCTTCGCTTCTTTCTTTGCTTTTTAAAGATCCAACTGCTTTAATTTTCATCTTTTATTATGGGAAAATATACCACGTATAAATATTAAAAATTATAAATATATATTAGTGCATATAGAATGGCCAGTATAAACATTTACAGTTTCCACGCTTTTTCAGTTTACAGTTTCATGACACTAAGTACATTCGCATTGTATAGCAACCATCACGGCCATTATCTCCGGAACAGTTTTATTTTTCAAAATGGAAATTGCAACCATTCGCCAAGCTCTCCACTCCTCTCTCTCGCCCACCCCTGTGGGCCACCTTTCTAGTTTGCAACTCTAGGAGTCTAACTACTCTAGACACTTGATAGATAAGTGGAATCATACCGTGTTTAAGTTTTTTTTTTTAGAGATAGTCTTTCTCTGTCACCCAGGCTGGAGTGCAGTGGCATGATCTCGGCTCACTGCAACCTCCACATCGGGGGTTCAAGCAATTCTTATGTCTCAGTCTCCCGAGTAGCTGGGATTACAGGCTTGAGCTATCATGACCAGCTAATTTTTGTATTTTTAATAGAGACGAGCTTTCACTATATTGGCCAGGCTGGTCTCGAA
The DNA here is from genome assembly GCF_029281585.2 of Gorilla gorilla gorilla. Lineage (NCBI taxonomy): Eukaryota > Metazoa > Chordata > Mammalia > Primates > Hominidae > Gorilla > Gorilla gorilla. The sequence goes on from NC_073233.2 coordinate 9,828,053, forward strand.
CTCCTGAGCTTAAGGGATCCGCCTGCCTCAGCCTCCCAAAATGCTGGGGTTACATGTGCGAGCCACTGAGCCTGGGCATGTTTATCCTTTTGGGATTTATTTATTTCACTGACAATAATGTCTTCAAGGTTCATCCATGTTGCGGCCTGTGTCAGAAGTGCCTGTTTGTTTTTGTTGTTTTTTTTTTGGTTTGGTTTTATTATGTTTTGTTTTGCGTTTTCATGGAGTCTCACTCTGTCGCACAGGCTGGAGTGCAGTGGCACAATCTGGGCTCACTGCAACTTCTGCCTCCCGGGTTCGAGCGATTCTTGTGCCTCAGCTTCCTGAGTAGCTGAGATTAGAGGTGCGTGCCACCACACCAGCTAATTTTTGTATTTTTAGTAGAGATGGGGTTTGCCATGTTGGCCAAGCTGGTCTTGAACTCGTGAGCTCAGGTGATCCACCCGCCTCAACTTCCCAAAGTGTTAGGATTACAGGCGTGAGCCACTGTGCCCAGCCCAAGGATGTGTATATTTTCTATAGAGTTTTGATGATAATACTTTGACAGCAAATATATTGTGACTATATATATACATGTATATATAGAGAGAGAGAGAAAGAGAGAGCGCATGTGAGAGAGACAGCGAGAAAGAGAGAGAGTCTCCCTTTTTCACCCAGACTGGAGTGCAGTGGCACAATCATAGCATGCTGTGGCATTGAATTTCTGGGCTCAAACAATCCTCTCACCTCAGCCTCCTGAGTAGCCGGGACTACAGGCATGTACTACCATGCCCGGCTAACTTTTTATTATATTTTTTTGTAGAGATGAGGTCTGACTTTTTTGCCTGGGCTGGTCTTAAACTCCTGGCTGAAAGTGATCCTCCTGCCTTGGCCTCCGCAAATGCTGGGATTACAGGTGTGAGCCATTGAATCTGGTGTGAAGCTGGGATTGCAGGTGTGAGAAATGGCCTCTTGTGTGAATATCTCCTGGTAAATACCTTGTACTTTCACTTTCATTAAGATGTCTTTCGACCTCGTGAAATTATCTGAAAAACAGGGATGAAACACTGTTCTGCTCCATCTTCCCTGCAGGCACTTGGGTCCCATCCTGCTCTATTGCCCCCCTGTTCTAGTGAATGGCCAGATAGGAACTATTGCAGGTTTATGGGCCATGTGGTCTCTGTTGCAAATATAACAGCTCTGCTGTTGTAGTGCAAAAGCAACCACAGACCATATGGAAACCATCTTTCCTGCATGGCTTCTGTAATCTTTTAGAAATACACATTGGGTCACACCACTGCCTGACTTAAAACGTATAGATGACCTCTTCCGTCTCCTAAGCTATTAGGTTGTTGCAAAAGTAATTGCTGTTTTCATTAAAGTAATGGCAGAAATTGGCTGGGCATGGTAGCTCACATCTGTAATTCCAGCAGTTTGGGAGACCGAGGCAGGTGGATCACTTGAGGTCAGCAGTTTGAGATCAGCCTGGGCAACATGGTGCAACCCCATCTCTACTAAAATTACAAAAATTAAAATTAGCTGGGGGTGGTGGCGTGCGCCTGTAGTCCCAGCTACTTGGGAGGATGAGGCAGGAAAATGGCTTGGATGTGGGAGGCGGAGGTTGCAGTGATCTGAGATCACGCCATTGCATTCCAGCCTGGGTGACAGAGCAAGCGTCTGTCAGAAAAAAAAAAAGAAATTCTATCAGAAATTCCATGTAGAATTGTTTCTTTTTTTAAACACAGAGTTTGAACAACTGACTCTTGATGGACACAACCTTCCTTCTCTCGTCTGTGTGATAACAGGTACCGCCTAGGACCCTGGGTGTCTGCTTGGTTGGGGCATGGCGGAGAGGGAGGGGCACATAGCCTTTACCCTGTGCTTCCCACGATCTTGTCTCCTTAATCTTCACTGCAGCTCTCTGCCATAGGGTCTTATACTGCTTGACATGGGGGAAACTGAGGCTCAGAGGGTTTCACAGCAGGGCAGGGAGCCCAGATTTGAATCTGTAGATACCAAGCTTTCTACTTTTTCAGTAGTTTCCAAGCATCTTTTTTTTGTTGTTGTTACATCATTGGTGTCTTTTTTCTTTTTTTTTTTTTGAGACAGAGTCTCTGTCACCCAGGCTGGGGTGCAGCGGTGTGATCTTGGCTCACTGCAACCTCCACCTCTCACATTCAAGCAATTCTCATGCCTTAGCCTCCCGAGTAGCTGGGACTACAGGGGCCCACCACACCCAGCTAATTTTTGTATTTTTAGTAGAAACAGGGTTTCATCATGTTGGCCGGGCTGGTCTTGAACTCCTGACCTCAGGTGATCCACCCACCTTGGCCTCCCAATATGCTCGAATTATAGGCATGAACCACTGTGCCTGGCCATGTCATTGGTGCCTTAACCAAGCCTCTTTTAATTTTTCAAACGGAAGAGCCCCTGTCCCACAGTTACTGCTGCTGAGCCCTTTCAAGGTGACTCTGAGGACGGAGAAAAGCGGAAGTGGTGTGAGAAGAGGCGGGGTCTGGGCCAGCTGCTGGTCCTGCTCTCCTCCCTCCTCTGGCCTCTAGGCTCCCAGGAGTGGTTTGGAGCCCGCGCCATGTGCTCTGGGGGCTGTGGCAGGGCAGGGGCGGTTTGGAACCTGCGCCATGTGCTCTGGGGGCTGTGGCAGGGCAGGGGGAGTCCTTGTGTTCCCTGTGCACAACACAGACAGAAGGCTGGGTCCACGCAGTGGGCAGTCGACTGCCAGGCCAGTGCTTACCCTGCCATGTTTGCAGCCCGAGGCCAGCTGGCTGCAGGTGCAGGGCTGTGCGTCAGGGGTCAGGGTGCACACACCCCTGCAGGTCTAGGGGCTCCTGCGTTGCTTCTGGAAGGGCCCGGATGGGACCTGACTGGAGCTGCCGAGGGGTGGAGCTTCTGGGAAAGGGGTCCCTCCTAGGGGGGAGTGTCTTGGGCCTGGGGCCAATTGGCAGGGACAGAGACGAGTCCATGGCAGTATCTGCTCTTCTCTGTGAAGGCAAAGGGCCTCTGAGGGAGTATTACAGCCGCCTCATCCACCAGAAGCATTTCCAGCACATCCAGGTCTGCACCCCCTGGCTGGAGGCCGAGGACTACCCTCTGCTTCTAGGTGAGAGGCCAGCAGGAGGCTCAGGGAGGAGGCGGGGCCTTAAGCAGGGGGAACAGCGGTGGGCGGGATGTACTTTTTCTGAAAATGTGGCTCTGGAGGCCACTTGGGGACAGGACCTGGGCTCTGGCTGAACTCCCAGGAGGAGGCTACTTCCTGGTGTGCCAGCCCCTCCCTGCCAGGTGGCCCCAGAGGCCCTTTACCAAGGGGTTTGAGGAGGCCACGTCCTTTCAGCCTTCCGCGCCCTCCATTCAGTCCTCTTCCTTCCTGCAGGAGGGCTGGGCCTGGGGTTGGGGGCCACTGTTGCCCAGGTGTGGGAGGGCAGTGGCTTTGGGAGGTACAGGGATGATGTGTCAAACAGCGTCGCCTCTCCCAGTGAGATGGTTCTCCTTTGCCTCCGTCTCTTTCCCCGTTGATTTCTCCAAGTGGGGAGTCGTGGCTTGGTCCTGATGCGTCTCTAGAGCTGCATCTTCCAGCTTCGAGTGAGCAGAGCAGTTGGAGGCTGAGGGCCTTTTCCTGGCAGGACTCTCCAGTTAGTCTTTGTTTTAGACAGTCTCGCTCCATTGCCTAGGCTGGAGTGCATGATCTCAGTTCATGCAACCTCCGCCTCCTAGGTTTAAGTGATTCTCCCACCTCAGCCTCCCGAGTAGATTACGGGATTACAGGAGCCCGCCACAACACCTGGCTTATTTTTGTATTTTTAGTAGAAACAGGGTTTCACCGTGTTGGCCAGGCTGGTCTTGAACTCCTGACTTCAAGTGATCTTCCCGCCTTGGCCTCCCTAAGTGCTGGGATTCCAGGCGTGACCCATCATGCCTGGCCCCAGCTAGTCTTTAGAAATGTTAAGCTGTTTCGCTTTATTTTCACACTGACAGCTGGTTTGTAGTGGGTGTGCTGTGGTTTATTATTATTATTATTATTATTATTTTGAGACGGAGTTTCGCTCTTGTAGTCCAGGCTGGAGTGCAATGGCACGATCTTGGCTCACTGCAACCTCCGCCTTCCCAGGTTCAAGCAATTCTCCTGCCTCAGCCTCCTGAGTAGCTGGGATTACAGGCACCTGCCACGATGCTTCGCTAATTTTGTATTTTTTTTAGTAGAGATGGGGTTTCACCATGTTGGCCAGGCTGGTCTTGAACTCCTGATCTCAGGTGTTCCACCCACCTTGGCCTCCCAAAATGCTGGGCTTACATGCGGGAGGTGAACCTGGGAGGTGGAGGTTGCAGTGAGCTGAGATTGTGCCACTGCACTCCAGCCTGGGTGACAGAGTGAGACTCTGTCTCAAAACAAAACAAAACAACAACAAAAAAACCAAATTGTGGTTACGTAGAAAAAGTGTCAACTTACATTTTCAGATGTCCCAGCCAGGCCATGTGGCTGCTTGGCCAGCTTAAGCCACTTGTGCTTGGGGCTGTCGGGGGACTTATCCGATTTTCACTCCCCTCGGGGGATGTTGCCTCACTGTGCTGGGAGGATTTGTGTTCCCAGGGCAGAGACCAGCGCTCTGACCGCACCCCTCTTGCCCAGCAGGGTCGGTGGATCTGGGTGTCTGTCTGCACACATCCTCCAGTGGCCTGGACCTACCCATGAAGGTGGTGGACATGTTCGGGTGCTGTTTGCCTGTGTGTGCCGTGAACTTCAAGTGGTAGGAGCAGAACCCGAATCTTTCTGGGGATAGCTTCACAGATCTACCGCTGAGGGGAAACAGTGCAGAGTGAGCTGCCCACGGTGAGGCCCTGCCCCTCAGTCAGTCCAGCACACACTGGAGGCCACGAGGAGGAGCCCTGCGGTTACCGTGGCTGGGCTGAGCCTCACTGAAGTAGTTGCTTCCATTTAGAGCTCATGTTATATTTAGGTTGATACAAAAGTAATCACGGTTTTTGCCATTAAAGATGGCAATTACTTTTGCACCAACCTAATATGAAAAAAAAGCATCTTAAATACTAGAACTCCACTCGGGGCTTTTGCTCCTAGAGTAGAATTGGCAGGAATTGCCTGCAGGCTTACATGGTTTTCTTTGTTTCTTTCTCTCCCACCATGTCCCTTTTGGCCAAGCTCACGTGCTGGGTTTGAATCAGTTAAATGAGTGTCATGCTGTGGCCTCACTCCACCCAGCATAGACGGGTGTTTGGAAGGGTGGAGTTAGAGGAGATTCTAGAAGCTGTAGCCCCAGCACAAGCTGAGCCCTTGGCCCCTGCTCAGGAGCCGGCTCCTGGATGGGATTCAGGGATGTGAGCCCCTGGTGTGAGCTGAGCTCAGGGAATGTCGGGATCAAACCTGCTGCCCTAGAAAAGGCATCTTTTATGTGCTGAGCCAGTCCCCAGGGGGTTGCCTTTACTTGTTCCATGGCCATGGAATTAAGAAAAACATGCAAAAATAATTCTTCAGTCCTTGAAGAGCATCCAGCACAGAAGGTACAAACCCTCCTTAAGGCTCCCTCCTCAAATCGGTTTGGCCATTTTGATGTGCACCCCCCCAGGTCTTTATACCCTTCAGATGCCAAATCTAAGAACCAGCTCCCGGAAACCACACCCCCTGTTCCAACCCCCAGCCTGGCTTGAGCATGGGGTGTGGGGGGGAGCCCAGGTGGGCACCCCAGGGGTCTGGTGTCTTCTCCAGGCAGCTCTCAGGCTCCCTTGGTTCTCTCTGCAGTTTACATGAGCTGGTGAAACATGAAGAAAATGGCCTGGTCTTTGAGGACTCAGAGGAACTGGCAGCTCAGCTGCAGGTAGCCACATCTGCCACCACGCCAGGGTGGGGAGGGTTCTGGAGACTGGCACCGAGCCACGCTCCCTGATCCCTGCTTCCCACAGCCAGGGTGGGACCGTGTGGGGTCTGGCGGAAAAGCTAGGGAGGGAGCAGAGGTCACAGAGGCCGGCCCACTCTGCTGTCTCGTTTCGGTACAGTAGGCTCAGGAAAGTTAAGACACACCCCCACCTGCCCTCTGGATTTATGGAGCTGACACTCCACAAATGATGCTGGAGCCAGGTGGGCCAGGCTGCAGTTTAGGAAGTGAGCAGGATCACGTAGGTGGGTGGGCAAAGGGAGCTTCTGGGACCAGCCTTGAAAGATGGGTGGAATTCTGCAAAGGTTACTTGTTTCTTATTGCTAAAAGTAATACATCATTCTTGCCAACAGAATGATTGGCAGGATTTTCAGTAAAGGTTCAGGTTGGAAGTCATTTAGACTGGGTCCCCCAGTCTCTGTCAGAACCATGGTACTCTGTTGTGGTGTGAAAGTAGCCACAGATCATCTGTCGATTAAGGGGGTGTGGCTTTGTTCGAATAAAACTTTATTTACAAACACAGGCTGTGGGCTGGATTTGGCCTGCAGGCTGTAGTTTGTGATCCTTGATTCAGACAGTTTAGCAAGGCTGAAAAGAACACTGACACCCCCTTGTTACCCACAGATGGGTGGGACTGTGTTGGCCAGAGGCCAAGAGGAGGGTGCTCGCAGGGGAACATACAGCATGTAGAGGCCAGGAGGTGCTCCAGGGCACCAAGTGTGGGAAAGTGGGACATACAGGGAAGTTTCCAGAAAGCATGATGTCAAGTTGGAGGTGGAGCGCTGCTGGGGCGTGAAGAGTCTCGAGTCCAAGTGAGGGAGTTAGGAACTTGGGAGGGGTTGTTGTTGGGTAGGGGACCTGGGGTCAGCCAGGTGGTGACATGGGATGGGGACAGGCAATGAAGTAAGCTCTGCTCTTTATTTTTTTGCAGATGCTTTTCTCAAACTTTCCTGATCCTGCGGGCAAGCTAAACCAGTTCCGGAAGAACCTGCGGGAGTCGCAGCAGCTCCGATGGGATTAGAGCTGGGTGCAGACTGTGCTCCCTTTGGTTATGGACAAATAACTCCTGGGCCAGAGGCTAAAACCCCGAGACCCCTGCTGTCCTTCCCGCAGCTTCTTCTCGGAGTCTCAGGGCAAATCCTTTTGAGCAGCGCCTCCCAGTGGCCAGAAGCTGAAATGACGGCAGTGGTGCCGCCTGGTGAATGAATTGGTTCTGTGACCCGGGAAGCTGTGCTTGGCTCTGATTTCTTTTCTGGAGGCTCGGAAACACTTCCTCTCTTCTTCTGTTCTTCATGCCCCATGCCCCTGCTAGCGTATTACTGTTCTGTGACTTCCCTGTGACCTTTGCAGTACTCCTCATCCTGCGTTTGGTCTCCAGGTGTCACCTTTCTGCCATGTTCCTAACATTTTGATTCCTGTCTTTAAAAAAGCACCTGCTGCACCATAAGCCCAGGGATGTGGCAGCTGCAGCGGGCTTGGGTTTGTGAAGAACCGAGTGTGTCCACCGATGTGGCAGCTGCAGCGGGCTTGGCTTTGTGAGGAACCAAGTGTGTCCACCGATGTGGCAGCTGCAGCGGGCTTGGCTTTGTGAGGAACCGAGTGTGTCCACGGATGTGGCAGCTGCAGCGGGCTTGGCTTTGTGAGGAACCGAGTGTGTCCACGTTGGGGGAACATCATACTTGATACACACGTTTTTATTTGCACAAAGAAAATGCTATTTTTGGAGCCAGAGTTTTCATGTCTGATTGATGGCGATTTTCTTAAGAACCAGAACTGCTGGCAGAAAGGGAGCACGCACACGCTTAGATAGCCGATGTCTTATCAGAGGGCAGTTTGTGGTTCCTGATTTGGAAATTAACATTCTCCAAACATTCCAGTCCAATGAAAGTTTTATCCGCTTTCCCATATAAAAACTCTTCCTATGAGAGTGACTTGATTCTCACAATCCCGTTGGAGTCGTGTGTGAGTCCTACAGTGTGAGGTTCAGCATTGCCATCTCCAAGTGCTCTTCGTAGGGAAAGAGTTTCTGGTCATGACGAGGTTCCACTTCCCATCTGATCCTGGCCCGGCCTGGAAACAGCACATGTGTTTCAGGATGGCAGTGTTTGGGGACAGGACATGAGCATATTGTGTGGGGCTGCTAGGACAGGCCTGGCGGGGTAGGGGGGTGTCCAAGTCAGTTTACTTGGTTCACAGGTTCCCAGGCCCACCCAGGTACCTAGAATTGGCCTCCAGGATGGGACCAGAGATCTGCTTTTGCATAGAAATGGCTAGCAGCAGGCACCGTGCCGCTGTCCAGTCTCTGCCCGCGTCTGCCCCAGCACTTGGCACAGCGGGACAGACGCAGAGATCTGAACCCACATCTACCTGGCTGCTCAGTCAACCCACTCTTCACAAAGCTTAGAAAGCGGCCGGGCACAGTGGTTCACGCCTGTAATCCCAACACTTTGGGAGGCCAAGGCGGGTGGATCACTTGAGATCAGGAGTTCGAGACCAGCCTGGCCAACATGGTGAAACCTCATCTCTACAAAAATACAAAAATTAGGCAGGCACAATGGCGGGTGCCTGTAATCCCAGCTACTTGGGAGGCTGAGGCAGGAGAATTGCTTGAACCCAGGAGGCGGAGGTTGCAGTGAGCCGAGATTGTACCACTGCACTTGAGCCTGAGTGACAGAGTGAGACTCCATCTCAAAAAAAAAAAAAAAAAAATCACACACACACAGCTTAGAAGGGGCTGGTGTTCTCATAAGCACAGATGTCTGAAGAGCCGTTAGCCAGAATGATTCTTTTTTTTTTTTTTTTTTGAGATACGATCTTGTTCTGTCACCCAGGCTGGAGTGCAGTGGCACAGTCATTGCTCACTACAGCCTCGACTCCTGGGCTCTAGCAATCCTCCCACTTCCTGAGTAGCTGGGATGACAGGTGCGTGCCACCATGCTAGTAATTTTTTTATTTTGTAGAGATGGGGTCCTGAATGCACGGCCTCAACTGATGCTCCTGCCTCAGACTCTTTTATTATTATTTTTTTAGACAGAGTTTTACTCTGTTCCCAAGGCTGGAGTGCAGTGGTGCAATCTCAGCTCACTGCAATGCATCCCAGGTTCAAGTGATTCTCCTGCCTCAGTCTCCTGAGTAGCTGGGATTATAGGCATGCACCGCCACGCGTGGCTAATTTTTGTGTTTTTAGTAGAGATGGGGTTTCTCCGTGTTGGCCAGGCTGGTCTTGAACCCTTGACCTCAAGTGATCCGCTCACCTCAGCCTCCCAAAGCCTCTGCCTCTTACAGTGTTGGGATTACAGGCGTGAGACACTGTGACCCGGGATGATTTTCATCACAGTTTTTTGTTACGAGTGGAAAATGTGTATTTATAAAAATGAAGTAGTACAGACATGAACGTGTAGAAGTCTCTATAATCCTGCCATCCGAGGATGGCACCTGTTAACGTGTATATCAGGGATGTCCAATCTTTTGGCCTCCCTGCACCACATTGGAAGAAGAAGAATCGCCTTGGACCACACATAAAATACACTAATGCTAGCAATAGCTGATGAGCTAAAAGAAAAAAAATCACAAAAAAACCTTGTACTGTTTTAAGAAAGTTTACAGATATGTGTTGGGCCGCAGGTTGGACGAGCCTGCTATATATATGTTCTAGGTTTTCCCCTATAGGTATACTTATGTGAAAATGATGATTGTGATAATTTTTTTTTGAGATGAAGTCTTGCTATGTTGCTCAAGGGGGCCACAAACTCCCGGGCTTAAGCCATCCTCCCGCCTCAGCCTCCTGAGTAGTTGGGAATATAGGTAGTCATAAACATGTGTGGGTGATTATTATTAGTTTTTAAACAAAAATGGGGCTGGGCGCAGCAGCTCACTCCTGTAATCCTAACACTTCGGGAGGCTGAGGCAGCAGATCGCTTGAGGTCAGGAGTTCAAGACCAGCCTGGCCAACATGGCGAAACCTCGACTCTACAAAAAATACAAAAATTAGCCAGGCGTGGTAGCACGCACCTGTAGTCCCAGCTACTCAGGAGGCTGAGATGGGAGGATAGCTTGAACCTGGGAGGCGGGAGGTTGCAGTGGGCCAAGATGGCACCACTGCACTCCAGCCTGGGCAATACAAAGCCAGACTGTCTCAAAAAAAAAAAAAAAAAAAAGGTGGGTGGGGGCTTATACTATGTGTGCTGCTTGGCACTGTTTTTTTCACTTCAAAGATATTGCAGGTATTTTTTCACATAAGTATCTGAAGAAAGACTTCCTTTTTTTTTTTTTTTTTGCCTTTTTGAGACAGGGTCTTGCTCTGTTGCCCAGGCTAGAGTGCAGTGGTGAGATCAGGGCTCACTGCAGCCTCCACCTCCTGGGCTCAAGCCATCCTCCCACCTCAGCCTCCCGAGTAGCTGGGACTACAGGTGTGCGCAACCATGCCCGACTAGTTTCTGTACGTTTTGTGGAGATGGGGTCCCACTATGTTGCCCAGGTAGGTCTTGAACTCCTGGTGTCAACAAGTCCTCCTGCCTTAGCCTCCTAAAGTGCTGGGATGACAGGCCTGAGCCTCATGCCCGGCCAGCCTCCTGTGCGAGGTTGTGCGGGACTCTGTCGTGGAACCCAGTGTGTCTTCATGTGCTGGCTTGTTTGTTGGCTCTGTAGTTAATGGGCTGCCCCACGTGGACAGGCATTGGACCCGTGTCTCTGTGTGCAGGCAGAGGCTGCTGCGCGTGCATCTGTGCACATAGCTGCCAGGAGAGGCTGTGCTCAGGGGGAGCTGGGGCAAAGGCTGGTGGCAATGGGGGGCTTGGGTGTAGTGTGGAGGCACGAGAGCCAGGTGGCCAGGCTGCAGTTTGTGGGAGCTCGGGGGTTGCTTGGCCTCTGTGTGTCCCAGTGTCTTTGTCGGTGAGATGGGACAATGATAGCACACTCTCACAGGTTCTGGGGGCTGACAAATGTCAGGTCTGAGGACAGTGGCTGGCTCACTACGGGGCCAGTTCCCCTTCTCTATAGTCACCCTGCTCGTCTTCCATCAACTGGGTGCTCAGGACAGTGGCATGGTGGATCCGCCTGTACAGCCTGTGCTCCAGCGTCCTGCAGGCCACAGCTGTGTCCAGCCCTGACCCTGACTGCCCCTTCCGCCACCTCCATTTTATAGATGAGGAAACCGATGCCCAAGGGCTTAGGGAACCTTGCTCTGAAGCACACAGTAGGGCTGCTGGGCTCAGATCCTCCCTCCCTGTGCTGAGCTGCCCTCCTCCTGCCGCAAGCCCCCCACGCCACGAGCCCACCCTGCTCACCGGCCTCTGCCCGAGTTCCCCGCATGGTGTGAGAGTGTGGGGCATCCTAGCTTTTACCCGGCACCCAGTTCTTTCACTTCCACTGGAGTCCCGCAGGGACAGCTCAGGGATCATGCAGGCCCGGGTGGGCCTGGGGGTTCACCTAGCTCGGTGATGAACAGCTGGCACATCTCTGGGTTGCAGACGGTAAAGGCCACGTAGACTTGAGGAGCCCGCTGGTGCTCCCAGTAGGCAGCCAGCCTCTGCAGGACCCCGACCAGCGACACGATGGCTTCTGGGCAATACAGCACGCCTACGGTGAAAGCTTCAGGTTACTGAAAGGGACCAGCGGACAGTTCCAGGTCATGCTGACCTCAGCAGCAGGGCGAGGCCAGAGAGGCAGTGGTCATATGAGACTAGTAGATGCCATTTGACCATTTGGGCCATTAGATGGAAAGGCAATTACTTGGGTGAAAAAGGAGAACCCTTAGTAGAGAAAGCTGCAAAAGACCGAAGCAAAAGAAAAAAATCTCCAGACTCACTGGTGTTCCTTAAAAAACGAGCCCTGGTTCTCGGCCTATCTAGAGGGCTGTGAATGACACAAAGCCTGACCCTGCCATGAACTTCGTGTTTCAGGCATCTGCTGATTTGTCTGCTGGCTTGCAGGGGTGGGCCTGTGTCCCTGGCCACCCCTGGACTGTGGGTTTCAGGGCTGGGACCCAGGACCACAGGCAGAGCTCTGTTTGACCAGGGAGGGGACTGAGTGTGCTGGCAGGGGCGAGGGGTTTTCGGTGGCCCAACCAAACACCACCTTCTCTCAAGGGCCCTGTCCTCATCCCAGAAGTGGTTGTTTTCCTCCAGTAGTCTCTGAAAGACACAGGCATGGCTCTGGGACAGAGCCATGTGGTGACGACTGTAACGGGAGTATGCCTGTCTCCAACAAGAGGGCTGTGGCTGGAAGGTCACTTTAAGAGAAACCCCTGTCCTTTGATGTCACCCTGGAGGCCCAGAGTAACTCTTCTGGAAGCCCCATCATGTCCATGCCCGACAGCGTCCATTGTTCCCTTTTCCCAGAGCCAAGAGCTGGGTAGAGCTTCAAGGATACCGCCTGCACAGAGTGCCCGGGGCTGGGCATTACCTGCTGCAATGACAACATCTGGCTAGATGGCAGAGAGCTGACGGACCGTCGCGATGTCCCAGTCCAGCTGGGCCACTGTCACCCTGGGGCTGTCTAAGTTGGCAGAGATGTCTGCCTCTTATGAGAGCCCATTGAGAAGGACATTCCCTCGGAGCTTCTCGAGGACCCGTCTGTGACAGTAGCTGAAGATGTATGCCCGAGGGCGGCACATCTTGCAGATGGCCAGGCCTGTGAGGCCGGTGCTACTGCCAAGCTCTAGGACAGTCCTGGTGGGAGGAAAGGGAACCATGTCTACGACAGCAACAGGGTAAGCCTGCCTCAGTGCCCTGCCGTGCACCCCGAGGTCACCTATGGGAGAAGGCTGCCGGGTTCTTGATGGCCCATTCTGCAAGGTAGAGGGCAGCATCTCATGTGACCAGGCCTGTGATGCCGTGGGAGATGATGGCTGTGCTCTCGGAAAGTGTGACCGAGCCTCCCGAGGGCTGCACCAAGAGAGGGTGAGAGAGTCAGTCCAGCGATCAGAAGGCAAGTGGCTTAGAAGACAAGTAGCCATCCACCACATGGCTGAATAAACCATGACAGGACCAATCGCCACTCAGCAATGAGAAGCAGCTAACTGTTGACATGCCAACAGCTTGCACGGGCCTCAAGGGTGTCACGTGGCATGAAAGACACTCATCTCAGGCCACACAGGATTCCATTCATTGAACATTCCTGAGACAACGGAATTCTGGCGATGGAGCACAGGTCAGTGGCGGCCAGGGGCCGGGTGTGGCTATGAAGGGGTGGCTGCCTTGTGATGATTCAATACGCTATGTTTTTCCTTTGTGGTTTTCTGTATCTATGTTTTATCTTATTTTTTTTTTAGCTCCATTCCCCAGGCTGGAGTCAGTGGCACAATCTTGGCTCACTGCAACCTCTGCCTCCTGGGTTCAAGCAATTCTCCTGCCTCAGCCGCCCAAGTAGGTGCAACTACAGGCATGTGCCACCATGTCTGGCTAATTTTTCTACTTTTTTTTGAGACAGAGTTTCACTCTTGTTGCCCAGGCAGGAGTGCAATGGCGCAATCTTGGCTCACTACAACCTCCCCCTCCTGGGTTCAAGAGATTCTCCTGCCTCAGCCTCCCGAGTAGCTGGGATTAGAGGCACCCACTACCACACCCGCTAATTTTTGTATTTTTAGTAAAGACAGAGTTTCACCATGTTGGCCAGGCTGGTCTCAAACTCCTGACCTCAGGTGATCCACCTGCCTCAGCCTCCCAAAATGCTGGGATTACAGGCATGAGCCACCACGCCTGGCCTAATTTTTGTATTTTTAGTAGAGACAGGGTTTCACCATATTGGCCAGGCTGGTCTTGAACTCCTGACCTCGGATCCACCCGCCTCAGCCTCCCAAAGTGCTGGGATTACAGGTGTGAGCCACCACACCCAGACCTGTCAAGTATTCTTTGAGGACTGGACACCAGGTCCCTGTGAAGCAGGTAGAGTGTGTCACCTATTGGACAAATGCCCAACAACCCCATGAGACATGCTGTTGTTGTTGAAGTGCTTGATTTACAGACAGGGAAACTGAGGCTAAAGAAGGTTGACGGACCTCATGTCTAAGACTGCAGAATGGGTGAGTCAGGATTTGAACCCACACCCACGTTTTCACTTTGTGCAGGAAGGGTATCTGGGCTGTGAGGGGGAGGAGGGTGCCCTTCTCATACCAACAAATAGCTCCGGTGGCCCTGGGTGGACTCTTTGGCCATCAGGGTCTCTGCCATCGCCTCGTACAGCTCGTCCAAAGGCTCTGTGTGGACAGCCTCGTGCTGGAGGCAGACAGAGTGAGAGCTTGTTTGCTTTCGTTCTAATATGTAAAAATGGTCAGATGATTTTCACCAAGTTTGGAGGGGAGATTTGGGATGGAATGGTGTAATACCGGCCAGCTGGCATATAAAATATTCACTTCATTGGGCTTGGTGGTGTGTGCCGAATAGTCCCAGCTACTCTAGAGGCTGACATGGGAGGACTGCTTGAACCCAGGAGTTCGAGGACAGCCTGGGCAGGACACCTTGTCTCTAAAAAAAAAATTCACTTGGTAGGGAAACCTGGATGGGAGGGCCTTCAACGAGAGCTGTAGAGAGGGTAGTGTTAGGTGTAGTCTAGGGCAGGAGACAAGGATTCCGTGAGAGCTGCCACATGACCATGACAGAGAGGAGGAAAACAAAAGGTGCTTTTAAGTGAGCCCAGGCAGAACTGTGAGGGCGGCCCATGCTGCAGGCTGTGGCTGTCAGCAGGCTGCTTCTCCACGGCTGGCCCCATCCTAAGATTCACAGGGCAGCAGCAAGATACACTGGGTGACTGCTGCCCTCTCCTGGTGGCACAGGGCAGACCTGCTGGTGACCACAGATGCACCCTTTTGGGGAGGATTAGGGAGAAAGCAGGTATTGGAGAAGCAGGGGATTGTTTACTTGCTAAAAGTGTGGCCCTTTCACTCAGCAGGTCTGCTACTGCCTACTGAGGAGCGGCCTCTCGACATTCTTATGTCAAACCCTGCATGTTCGGGCCCATCTTTAAAATCCATCCTAGGCCAGGTGCAGTGGCTCATGCATGTAATCCCAGCACATTGGGAGGCCGAGGCAGGCGGATCACCTGAGGTCAGGAGTTCGAGACCAGCCTGGCCAACATGGTGAAACTCTGTCTCTACTAAAAATACAAAAATTATCCAGGCATGGTGGCGTGTGCCTGTAGTCCCAGCTTCTTAGGAGGCTAGGCACGAGAGTTGCTTGAACCCAGGAGGCAGATGTTTCAGGGAGCAGAGACTGTGCCACGGTAATCCAGCCTGGGCAACACAGTGAGACTCTGTCTCAAAAAATAAGTAAAAAGTAAAATCCATCCTGTATCAGTCAGGAAAGAGCTCATTCCAGCAGGATCAATGCAGAGAATTCACCAGAGGAACTAGTTCCAAAGTTATGGCAAGAGCTAAATCTTCCAACAGGGGCCCATGCGGCAACCCAGAGATGGACAAGAGTAGGAAACTCCAAACCCTTCGGCGGGCAGGACAGAGGGTGTGGGTGAGGGTTCCAGTGCTGTGGGCTGGGCCAGCCTGGTAGGAATGAGAATCCATATGCTAGGAGCTGGGGCCCCAGAGAAGCAGCTGCGGCGGAAACCCCAGGAGGCAGAGTGAGGGAGAGACGCTGGCCTCCCCTTCTTCCCGCCCTGCATTGTCTCCCATGGGTCACACGCGGCTGCAGCCAGTTGCCTGGTTAGGCCCCTGCCACGCTGGGGTTTGCAAAGCAGGCCCAGGGCCTGGGAAGGACGGGGGCTCCAGCACGCAGGTGGCTATGCTGTCCGGCTACTGGGCGGACACTCCCCATAACTGACCTTTTTGATGAGTTCTGAGAGAAAGCACCGGGCATATTTGATGGACGGCGGGTGCTTCACACACACAGGATGCTTCACAGTTTACTGCAAAGGACAGAACGTTGGTTGCTCGAGAGCCCGTCTTAAGTCCCCTATGAGCTTCAAGCCTACACAGCAGAGGGCAAACTCCAGGCTACCCGATCCCTCGGCAAAGATGTAGATGGACACAGCGTTCTGGCCCCACGCATCTGAAGTTTGTCTTAAGATATAAGCCGTTTCCTAAAAATGCTTCCACTGCAGTGGCACAGGCTATGGCAGCATTTCTAATGCCCATTCTGAGCAAGAACGCAGGCCACGTGGGCCCAAACCACCTCCCTCCCAGGGGAGCCAGTGTGAGTGTGAACCAGGGTTTGCAGTAAAGACAGTCGCCAACTGTCTGGCTCTATGGAAGAGGAGGGAAGGCCCACTCGGCAACTGCTCTCTTGCAGTGTGTGTCCCTGGGGACAGGATGGAGGGGAGGGGATGCTCAGGGTGACACTCCAGCTAAAGCCGAGAGAAGCCAAGTGCAGGATGAGCAAGTTCCAGGCAGTGGCAACAGCTGATGCAAGCTCTGAGGTGACCACGGCCTGGCACTTGGAAAGGAGGGCAGAGGGACTGGTGCAGCAGGAGTGGGGATGGTGAGAAAACAGGAGCCTAGAGGGAGAGGGAGGAGACAGTCTGCAGTGCCTGCTGGCTGGGAGGGATGCAGATTCTGCCCAAGTGCAGCAAAGTACCCCACGCAATACACAGGCTCTTCAGGCTGGTGCTGGTTTTTCATTTTTTCTGACACAGATTCTCGCTCTGTTGCCCAGGCTGGAGTGCAGTGGCCCGATCTTGGCTCACCGCAGCCTCTGCCTCCTGGGTTCAAGTGATTCTCCTGCCTCAGCCTCCCGAGTAGCTGGGACTATAGGCGTGCACCACCACGCCCAGCTAATTTTTGTATTTTTAGTAGAGATGGGTTTTTGCCATGTTGGCTAGGCCGGTCTTGAACTCCTGACCTTAGGTGATCCATCCACCTCAGCTTCCCAAAGTCCTGGGATTACAGGTGTGAGCCAGTGCACCCAGCCTTGTGCTGGGTTTTAAAGCAGCTATCCCTACATTTCATGCTTCACCACCTACGAGAGTGAGGCTCAGGGTGAAACTCAGAGGAGGGTGAGAGATAACCAGGTATCTCCATGCTCGAAGCCCTGACCTACTGCATTGCCCCAAAAGTCTTCCCTGCTGTGGCTGCATCTTTTCCACATGGATAATCTTGGTTCACCTCTAGCACAGGAATTCTTCACCGGGGCTCCTAGGATGGGCTGGGTGGGTGGGGGTGGAGGATGTCTGCCTCGAGTTTGTATGGAAAATGTATTCTTCTGGTGCACTTCTTTCTGGGAGGGAGTCTATTGCTTTGTCTTTTCAGAAGGGCTCATGGCCCTTCGAAGGTGAAGACCCAGGATGCAGGGTGATCTGCACTTGACCCTCAAGGCCAAGGTCAGGCTGTGGCTGTGCTGGGTGGTGATCCTGCCTCTCACCTGCATGCAGATGCTCTTGAGTCCAAACCCCACCCTGGGCAAAGTAAGGGCCCATTTAGGTCTAGAAGAGACAGGAGTGGGCAGGACAGGCCTCATGAATGCAAAAAGGAAAGTCTCTGAGCATCTACGAAATGCTAGAAGCTGTTTTGCACCTGTCATCTCTGTTTTTGCTGTGGATGGTTTAAAAAACTTACCCTAGATTTCCCCCCTCTCATGCAGATTTTTGTATATTCTGATGTCTTTGTCTAAGTCTTAGATAGAAAATGAAAGAGCTGGAGCTGTCGGAGGTGCCGACACCCACCTGCAGTGCTGACTCAATGGTTTTGTTCTTTGAACAGGTGTGTTTTTAAAGGGTACAAGCACACCTGTGCTTCTTCTCTCAGGTCTTCCGGAGAGATTCAGGAGGCAGGGTCATGAGTCCCAGGGACTCTGGGATTCTTACCTTCTGCAAAATATCCCGCAGAAGCTCAGAATCTGATGAGTCTCTTAACTTTGCTTCTAAGCTCTGTGTGGAGGGGAGAGAGAGAAATCTCAAGGGCGCATTCACAGGAACATTAAACACGCAATAGAATGTGTTGGCAAAGCGCTGTGTGATCTCTCCCTGGGGATGTGGAGCCAGTTGGAAGTGGAAGCCACAGCAGCTGAAAGCCTGACCTTCAGATGTCGCAGGGTGCACCTGGATGAGTCACAGGAAGAAGGCTAGAAGGCTGACTCTTGGCCGCATTAGTCCTGGCTACTTAGCGGCCACCCGGGTCATGGGCCAGCTCCCTGGTTGCACTGGTCAGCCAGGAATTACCAGGGCAGCCATGTCACCAAGGTTTGATGGGCTTGCCATCTGAGTTTAAGTGGAAATGCAGAATGTGCCCATACCAGCCTGGGTTACATTGTCCTCTTACAGGGGCCTCAAGCCCAGCAGCGAACTTTGGCTCCCGAATTAGGCAGACTGTCTCGGCTGGTATGTGACACAGGGCAAGGCACTTCATTGCTTCAGAGCTCCTTCCATGCTGTAAAAGGCCCTGCAAGACCTGGTCCTAATCCCTCTCTCTGGCCTGTTCTCCCTCACCCCTGGCCCACTCTGCTCACTCCACTCCAGCCACACTGGCTGCCTTGCTGTTTTTCCTCAACCACAGCTGGCTTGTTTCCACCACATGGCCTTTGCATATCCTGTTCCCCAAGCCCTTCCCATGGCTGGCTGCTTCACCACTCAGGCCCCAGTTCAAATGCCACCTCTTTGGGGAAGGCTTCCCTGATTCCCTGACTTTGGTGACTCTTCTCCCTAGTTGTTCCATTCACCATTTCCCTGTTTTATTGGCTTTAAAGCCACTCTCATCTGGTCTTTTCTTGTTTATTCATTTATTTGTTTATTCTCTGGCTCTCCCATGCAAGCAGAGCCTCATCTGTCATGGGTACTGCTGATCCATGGTGCCTGGCTCACGGAAGGCATTTATTAAACATTTTGAGACTGAATAAAAACACTAGCTAACACCGACATGCATTTACCATGAGCCAGGCACTGATCCACAGGCTTTTGTACTTAACCCTGACAACAACCCTAAGAGGTCGGTATCATTATATCCCCCATTTTATTAATAAGAAAACAACAGCACAGAGAGATGCAGTCACTTGCCCAAGGTCACACAGGGCCAGGGGTTGGGCCAGGATTCGAAGCAGGCAGGCTGTCTCCTGGGTCTGAACTCTCAACTACTGCACCTTAATCAAACAATCCCTCTGGTCAAATGTGAGTGATAATAATAGTACCCACCTCGTGGATGTTGAGGGTGAGCCCAAGTTAGCATTCAGCGTGAGCATGTGGACAATTATAGTCAATATTGAATGGAGACCTATGATGCTTTTATGAAGGTTTCTATTTTGGGTTAACAATGCACAAATTTCTCCTGACCGGAAATGATCTCTGAGTGCAAATATTTTATGTCAATGGAATAACGCAAATGATTAAGCTACACCCCATAAAATGGGGCAGACCCAGGGAGGAATATCTATCCAAACTGACTCATCCCAGTGAGCTCACCGCACATGAATTACAAATGGGGCCGGGTGCATTAAGCCCCTCTACTGGCAGAAGGGAGGCTGCTGCCTGCCATGCGCCTGTGCTGAGAATGGCAGGTCCCCAGGGAGACAAGAGGCCACCCCCTTCTCTGTCTCTTCCATCACAGGCCTGAGAGCCTCAGAGCATGAGACTCGGAGCAGAGCCCAGGAGACAGGTCTTGGGGCGGGGCTAAGGCCAGACCCGGAGAAGGGCTCAGGAGGCGGGGCCAGGGTGGGGCCTTGACTATGTCCTAGCACGTGGCCAGGCGCTGCTCGGACTCTGGGAGGCGGAGCTTAGGACGCGCCGACGTGGGGAGGGGCCCAGGGTCCGGGAGGCGGGGCGGAGTCCGGGCTGCGGGCTGCGCTCAGGAGGCGGGCCCTGGGAGGCGGAGCTTAGGGAGGGGCCGGTGTCGGGAGGGACCAAGGGACTGGGAGGCGGGATGGGGCTGGGCTCACGGGCCGAGACCTAGCTGGGCTTGAGGCGGGGCCGAGACTGAGCGAGGGGTCCAGAGTGTGGGAAACGGAGAGGGGTTTGAGGAGGGGATTGGAGCGTGGCTCAAGTTCGGGAGGCGTTACCTGTGGAGGGTTTGAGGCAGGCCCGAGACCACGGTCTGCCGACGCGGGACCAGGGGCGGGCCCCAGGATCCGGAGCTTCGGGCGGGCCCGAGTCCGGGTTTGGGGCCCGGGAGGCGGGGCCGGTTAGGGCGAGGGTCCCCGGGATCGTCGGGTCAGGCCTTGGGCCAACGTAGGCACTCTCGCAGTTCCTCCGCCTTCAGGAAGGTCTTTTTGGCAGGGGCCTTATGGGTGCGCGCTTCGGTCCTGGAGGCGTCATCCTAGCCTCCCCTCCATCAGCGCCACCCGTCTGGGGCCCGATAGGAGGGAGTTTTCCCTCTGCCCCCCAGCCTTTGCAATGTCACCAAACAAGCCATTCGTTCACCAAATACTTATTAAGCGCCTACCATGTGTCTGGCAAGGGAGATGTAACAGTGAGAAAAACTAGATGCGGTCCAGGCCCTCCAGGGGCTCAGGGGCTCGTGGAAGAAGTGGACATTGAAGTACTTATCACAAAAATGTGTATAAAAGTACAATAGCGATATCCGCCATGAAGGCGAGCAGACAAGACCTAGCGGGGCTTCCAGGAGGAGTTTTGATCTTGCAGGGACAGGAAGGAGGAGTTAGCTCCTGGGGGGCGGGATTGGGGGTGGTGGTGATAGAGATGTGGGGACAGAGTGGAAAACAACAAAAATATAATTATTTTAGTTCAAAGTTATTGTGTCTTGAGTTGAAAGGCAGGGCAGTTAGCAACACAGTTCAGATTTCAGTACTGCCCCTGAAATCTGAACTGTGTTCAAAGTCTAAAACGTTTACCTTAGCAAATCCCTCATAAAACTCCATTTGGAAGAGTCCCGAGAGCTAATTTGTTAAGTATACTTGCAGAAGGTAGATGAGGAGACTGATTAAATCTTATTACCTCTTTCAGATGAGAGGCACTTGAGCCCTGCTCAGCTGTGAGAATGAGAGGGGAATTATTTCTAATTGAATACACGTGTTCTCTCACAGCTGTTGTTCCCCACCAGAACCAAATGAGCGCAAGACCTGACAAAGAAAAAAAAAAGGTTCATCTTTTATTCCCCCAAACACTTTCATTTAAATCAAGAGGGTGGGATGTGGTTATTGCTGTGGTTTTAGACAGAATCAACAGTTTCTGGGTCTGAGATATTGCATACACCCTCTCAGTCCCTGTATCCTGAGATGGAGCCACCTAAGAATCCACAGCAAGTCCTAACCAGGGATGGGTCTGGGTGGTTAAGGAAGCTTGGCTTCAGAACTGGGCCAGGGGCACTGCTTTGCTTTTGCTGTTTTGATCAGCTCTCTGCCTGCAGGAGACCAGGAAAACCAACGGGAACAGGTTAGTTACACTCATAAATCCTGGGCTTATTTTATTAACTCACATAATAGCTATGAATTGCCTTTCCTCCAAGGAGCAAAAGGACGTATACGGTCAATGCTATAAAAAGTAACACTGTATTATGTTATACTAAAATATTAATAAATCTAGGTTGGTTGAGTCTTTCCTGATTCCATAGGTTGGAAGCGGATTGAGGAAGGACCCTAGCGGACCACAGAGCTCAGCCATGCACACAGAATAAATCTTTTCTTCTTTTGTATTTTTTTGAGACCTAGTTTCGCTCTCTTTTTGCCCAGGCTGGAGTGCAATGGTGCGATCTCGGCTCACTGCAACCTCCACCTCCCGGGTTCAAGCGATTCTCCTGCCTCAGCCCCCCGAGAAGCTGGGATTACAGGCGTGAGCCACCATGCCGGGCCATTTTTGTATTTTTAGTGGAGACAGGGTTTGAACACGTTGGCCGGGCTGGTCTCAAATTCCTGACCTCAGGTGATCCGCCCGCCTCTGCCTCCCAAAGTGCTGGGATTACAGGCGTGAACCACCGCACCTGGCCAGAAGAAATCTTTATCTTGGTGTGCGGGCTCCAATGAGGGACAAATGTCATCCATCTTGAATCTGAATCTGGAAGGATCAAGGCACTGAAGGGATTTTTTTGTTTCAGACAGTCTCCCTCTGTTGCCAGGCTGGAGTGCAGTGGCATGATCTCGGCTCCTGCAACTTCTGCCTCCCGGGCTCAAGCGATTCTCCTGCCTCAACCTCCCGAGTAGCTGGGACTACAGGCACGCGTCACCACGCCCAGCTAATTTTTGGATTTTTAGTAGAGACAGTGTTTCACCATGTTGGCCAGGAGTGTCTCTTGACCTCATGATCCATCTGCCTTGGCTTCCCAAAGGGCTGGGATTACAGGCGTGAGCCACCATGCCTGGCCTTACAGAAGGGATTTTTTTAATGTCACGTGGCTCTCACAGGTGCGGTGTGTTCGAGTGCAAGTGAAGATTAGAACTGATGCTTAAAACCAAACGTAAAATTCCAGGTGGTGTTGCTATGGGGAACAGCATTAGGACAATCTGAGTGGTTTCAGTTGCAAGAGTGTGCGTGTACGTGCAAGAACTACAGTCGAGGTTCAACTTCTGGCTTTGAGGGTCTCTTTAATAACAGTAATAACAACCTAAGGCAGTTTAACAGTATGGAATGGTTGCCTTTTAGAAATTAAGCTATGGGCATGGAAGTTCAATCAGTACATTGAAGTTTTTCCTTTATCTCTCCTATGGTTAATGGTTTCTGCAGAAAAGGACCAATTGATTTCTTTCTAAAACGTTGCTTCAGGGTGTAGAGATCTTTATAGGTCATGTTTCAACTTACAGAAAATTTTATAGTTCAAATATAAATTACGTTCAATGTGGACTTTGTAATAGAATTTAAAGTTAAGTAAACTTTCCACTTTCCTTAGGCTGTTTGCAGTGCCCAGCAGGCCCCATGATACTGAGATGGAAGTTATGTTAAAGGAGGAGATTGGTCACGGATGGGCAGAATAAGGAATATGGGCCACTCAGGCTAATGATACAATGATTGAGGTGTAGAAAGAGGGCCCCGCACGGGATAACGCCTGTAATCTCAGTGCTTTGGGAGGCCAAGACAAGAGGATCACTTGAGGTCAGGAGACCAGCCTGGTCAACAGAGTAAGACCTAATCTGTACCAAAAAAAAAAAATTAGTTGGGCATGGTGGTGTGCGCCTGTAGTCTCAGCCACTTGGAAGGCTGAGGTCAGGGGATCCCTTGAGCCCAGGAGTTTGAGGCTGCAGTGAGTTATAATCACATAACTGTACTCCAGCCCGGGTGATAGGGTAAGGCCATGACTCAAAAAAATTGAGTCAGGGAAAAAATTGGAAATCTTAATCCTCTGTACCCAGGAATGTGACCTTATTTGGAAATAGGGTATTTGTAGATGTAATCAAGTAATGAGGAGTCATACTGGATTGCGGGCTGCTGGTGAGGAGGCAGATGCAACGACTGGTGTCCTTATAAAAGGAGAGAATGAGGGCCGGGCGTGGTGGCTCATGCCTATAATCTCAGCACACTTTGGGAGGGTGAGGTGGGCGGATCACTTGAGGTCAGGAGTTTGAGACCAGCCTGACCAACATGGTGAAACTCCATCTCTACTAACAACACAAAATTAGCACTGCATGGTGGTGGGCGCCTGTAATCCCAGCTACTCAGGAGGCTGAGATGGGAGAATCACTGGAACTTAGGAGGCGGGGGTTGCAGTGAGCCAAGATTGTGCCACTGCACTTCAGCCTGGGTGACAGAGGGAAACTCCATCTCAAAAAAATAAAATAATAGAGGAGAATGTCAGGTGAAGACAGAGACACAGGGAGAAGGCAGCCATGTGATGAGGGAGGAGAGATTGGAGAGATGCATCTACAAGGAACACCAAGCATTGCCAGCGGCCACCAGAAGCCAGAAGAGGCAATGAAGTATTTTCTCTTACATGTTTCAGAGGAAGTGAAGCCCGGCTGACACCTTGATTTTGGGCTCCTAGCATCCAGGCCTGCGAGACAATACATTTCTCTTGTTTTCAGCCACCTTCGGGGCCCTCATTGTTGTGGTGGTTTTTTTTTTGTTTTTTTTTTTTTTGGAGATGGAGTTTTACTCTTGTGCCCCACGCCCGAGTACAATGGCGCGACCTCGGCTCTCTGCAACCTCCTCCTCCCAGGTTCAAGCTATTCTCCTGCCTCAGCCACCTGAGTAGCTGGGATTACAGGCATGCACCACCTTGTCCAGCTAATTTTTATATTTTTAGTAGAGATGGGGTTTCACCATGTTGGCTGGGCTGGTCTCAAAATCCTGACCTCAAGTGATCCTCCTGCCTCAGCCTCCGAAAGTGCTGGGATTACAGGCATGAGCCACCGTGCCCGGTCTTGTGGTTATTTTTTTAGACAAGATCCCACTGTGTCATCCAGGCTGGAGTGCAGTGGTACAATCTCAGCTCCTGCAGTCTCGACCTCCCTGGGCTCAGGTAATTTTCCCATCTCAGCCTCCAAGTAGCTGGGACTACATGCTTGGCTATTTTTGGTATTTTCTGTAGAGATGGGGTCTTGCTATGTGGCCCAGGCTGGTTTCAAACTCCTTGGGCTCAAGCCATCTGCCTGCCTTGGCCTCCCAAAGTGCTAGGATTACAGACATGAGCCACTATCCCTGGCCACCTTTGTTAAAAAATAAAGAATTTCAAGATGGTGATGGCAGATTTTTAAACCACAGTGGGGACTCTTCTGTGTCCCTGTGGGACTGTCCAGGTTGCAAGCCCATGAAGCCAGCCCTGGCTGCTGGGTTCTTCGGGTGCTGGACTTCCTGTGGCGTGTGGCAAGGAGTTGTCATGGGTTATCACAACATATGATGATCACCTACGGGAGACCCAAAGACCACTCAGTCCTTTTTCCAACGAATGGCTGTGTGTGTCACACTAGCAACAAACAGAACCGCAAGAGCTCCTGTGACAATGCTGAGCCCGATCACTGCGCCTTGCAGAGCAGATGCCCTGTGTACCTCCCTCCTGTTAAGAAACCAGAGGGTTTTTAATTGCCTGATTATTAAGAGGCTGTTCTGGCAGCTCCTGATTCCCTGGGAAGTTTCCCATCTAGCCACCAGTGAGTATTCATTATGGAAATGAAATGTACATTGAACCCAAGAAAATGCTCACTCTAGAGAAATCACATAGGGCAAGTCGTTGAAAGCCGATTTACTAAATGACCTCTTCGCCAAATGACCCATTTGCCTAATGACCACTTTGCCAAATGATCAATTTGCTGAAAGCCAATTCGCTGAAAATCTGTTTGTGGGATGTCCTGCTTATCAGTAACTGACAGTCAGACGCAGCTTATCCCAGGCTCCCAGTGGGATGTGGGACAGGGGAGGGGCTACAAAATAGTTGTAGCAAAACTCCAAAACTTAAAAAGAAGAAAAATCCTCCATAATTTTGCGAATTGGTCATTCATTTAATTAGTTTTCTACAAAAGGGACTGCTTTCTGTATGTTCACAAGGAGATCATGGGCAGTGGCTTACAAGAAGTGAAAGGATGTATATCACCAGTGCCCTCCCCTCTTTTCCTTTTTTTTTTTTTAAGGCAGGAATTGGAGTGCCGTAGTACAACCACAGCTCACTGCAGCCTCAAACTCCTGGGTTCCAGCAATCCTCCCGCCTCAGCCTCCCCAGTAGCTGGGACTACAGGCATGTTACACTACATCCAGCTAATTTATTGTAGAGACAGGGTCTCACTCTGTTGCCCAGGCTGGTCTCAAGCTCCTGGCCCCAAGTGATCCTCCTACCTCGTCCTCCCAAAGTCCCAAGTATGAGCCACTGTGCCCAGCCCATTACTCCTTTTTGCATGTAATTGCTTTAAGCGCTCGTTAGATCACTGGACAGTATCCAAGTCTCTCCTGGCAAAAGGAAAGATAGCCAGTGTTTGTAAACAACCCACAAAAGAAGGCAACAGCAAATTCTGAGATTATTTTATTCTTCCTTCGTATTACCCAGATTGAAGGGGTTTGAAGTCTTGAGAATTTGCAGTCTCATTTCAGACTCTCCCCTCTCCTTTTTTCAGCATTGAAGGGACAGGGTTTTGCTCCTCCCCTATGAAGAGCTTTCTGTGCTATTGAAGGAAGGCTGATTTCCGTATCTGGAAGGGGCATCTTGGGGGCAGACTGTACACAGTGATTTCCTTAGGACCGGAAGGATTGCAGCCCGACTTTCTCTATAGAGCACCTTCCCTTTGCCTAAAAGGCACTATGTCAAATGTTACCAGCAGGTCGAGGGATTCCCTACCTCCCGTGCTATCTGTTTGGAGCTGTTGGCATCTTGTTCCTCGGGCTCCAAAGCTGCTGGGAAACAGGATTATTCTGCTTGAATTCCCTCCTCCCCACCATGAGACCACTTTTTGATTCTTTTCTACGTCAGGACAGAGCACACTCTGCTGACAGTTTTCTGGCAGTTGCTTTTGTGTCTCACCTGGCTGCTGGTCATAAGAGTTCATGACCATTTCCTGGGTGACTGCCAGGGAGCCGTTGTGGGTTTGGGGGTGACTCCCAGGAGCTTACACATGAATGGGGAGATGTGGATGCTGTTTAAAGGCTTGGCCAGGCGATTCCTCTTGAAATCTGGCCTGAAAGCTCTGAATATGGTCTTCATATCCATGAGGACATTATCAAAGCCATGTCTGCCTTTGTTGAAACACATTATAATTCTCTGAAAAATAATAACAATAAAAAAGCCATTTTAGATTCCAATCCGCTGAAAGAAAACTGTCCCTTAGTTAATGTCATGCTTGTTGGATCCATGAAGTCTTTGAAAATTTAAACTACAAGGACACTGCCCTCTGTGGTGGTGGAGAGAATACCAATGATTGAAAGGTCTTTAAGAAAGAGAATGTAGAAAGCGTACCCATTGGAAACAGCAAGATGATGATAATCGTACCGACAGTAATAATAAGCTCAAATATATAGAGCTTACTATGTATCATGAATTGTTCTGAATGCTTCATAAATATACGTTCCCTCCTTTACCCTCATGGTAGCCCAGTAAAGGCACCATTCCCCATTTTACAGCTGGGGAAACTGAGTTACAGAGCTTGTCTGCACTGAGTCAACAGGAGCAAATGCTAGATCAGGTAATGGAACCCAAGCAATCTGGTTCCAGAGCAAAATAAATGTATTTTTTATGGTATAAATACACATACATACATTTTTAGGGGAAGGGTGGGGGTAGGATGGGATGAGGATTCTGGGTAATTGCTTGGTAAATGCCAAATACCTTTCTTGTCTGTCCCTCTTTTCAAATGATAAAGTAATGTCAATTGCAACACTTTTTTTTTTTTTGAGACAAGGTCTAGCTGGAGTACAGTGATGCAGTCACAGCCCACTGCAGCCTCAAATTCCTGGGCTCAAGCAATCCCACCACATCAGCTTTGCAAGTAGTTGGGACTACAGGCCCACACTATTATGCCCAGCTAATTATTTTAATTTTTGTAGAGATGGCAGGTGGCGGTGAGTAGGGGGGGCGGTTTCGCTATGTTGCCCAGGCTGGTCTCAAACTCTTGACCTCAAGTGAACCTCCTGCCTCAGCCCCACAAAGCTCTGGAATTATAGGTGTGAGCCACTGTGGCTGGCTACAATACTATTTATTTATATTTTAGACCAACAGATATTCTAGCATATAAGAAATGTGATGCTCTCTGTACATTGAAGAGTTGGTGTAGTATTTGTCCTGGTGGATAAAGAAATTGCCTGTCTGCTCCGCTCTGGTTGAAGAAATCAGTCCGATTGTCTCTGAGGCTATGGAGCAGTCCATCAAGAATGAAAGCCCTCTGCCAGGCACGTTGGCTCACACCTGTAATACCAGTGCTTTGGGAGGCCGAGGCAGGTGGATCACTTGAAGTCACGAGTTTGACAACAGCATGGCCAACATGGTGAAACCCTGTCTCTACAGAAAATAGAAAAATTAGCTGGGCCTGGTGACGTGTGCCTGTAATCACAGCTACTCAGGAGGCTGAGGCAGGAGAATCATTTGAACCTGGGAGGCAGAGGTTGCAGTGGGGAGCTGAGATCACACCACTGCATTCCAGCCTGGGCGACAGAGCGAGACTCTCTCAAAAATAAAAAAAAAGAATGAATGTCCTCATGATGGCCTCAAGCACATTGGTCCCTGAAGAGAGTCAAGGAAGGCCCACTTTACTCTGCACTGCAAAGCAGGCAGGTGGACAGGATGAGAAGTGGATTCAGTGAGAGGCATTGACCCAAAGAATTTTCTGCCTAATGGTCGGTCCAGCAGAAGATTAAACTGAGCACAGCATCCTGTTCCCTCAAACTATCTGGTTGGTCAGTGGGGAATGTTCTTGTCTCGTTAAATGTCCTCATGTTACTGTCAAGATATCCTGTTACAAAACATCATAAACCAGGTTTACAAATAGGCCAGGTGACTGTGGAATTTCTCCTTGGCAAGGCCTTAGCTATGGGCGTGCGATTGGTGTGCAGTAATCACAGTGTTCCGGGCCACTTGAGGGATAAAATATACCTTAGGTGATAAACTGTTGTATTTTAATGTGAATATTTCCACCAACATTAAACAGTAACCCCATGAGTTTTCTCATACCTGTTACACTCTGGAGTTGCAACAAGCGAACACGAAGCAAGTTGCAAACATAATGATCGCATTTGGCTCCTATTCACAGCAAGGGTTCTTCAAGCTGTACCTGGGACAGTCTTCCCTCACATGAGGTTTATAGCTTCATTTATTTAATTAATTATTCATTTTTTGAGATGGAGTTTCGCTCTGTCGCCCAGGCTGGAGTGCAATGGTGCAATCTTGGCTCACTGCAACCTCCGCCTCCCCGGGGTTCAAGCGATTCTCCTGCCTCAGCCTCCCGAGTAGCTGGGATTATAGGCACCCGCTACCACAACTGGCTAATTTTTGTATTTTTAGTAGAGACGGGGTTTCACCATGTTGACTGGGCTGGTCTCAAACTCCTGACCTCAGGTGATCCACCCGCCTCAGCCTCCCAAAGTGTTGGGATTACTGGCGTGAGCCACGGTGCCTGGCTATAGCATCATTTCAACTTTGTTTCTGCCATGAATTGTTACTTGGTAGTTAACAAAAAATAGACCACCTCATTTATGTCTCACAGTTAGCATTGGTTTTTCTGTTTTCTTTAGGCTTGTCTTTTAATTGTTTTTAAAATTGTGAAACAGGATCTTGTTCTGTTGCTGACGCCAGAGTGCAGTGATACAATCTTGGCTCACTGCAGCCTCAACCTCCTAGGCTCAAGCAATCCTCCCACTTTAGCCTCCTGAGTAGCTGGGACTACAAACACGAGCCACCACCGCTGGCTAATTTTTAATTTTTTTTTTTTTGAAATGGAGTTTCGCTCTGTCGCCCAGCAGGTTGGAGTGCAGAGGGGTAATCTCGGCTCACTGCAACCTCCACCTCTAGGGTTCAAGCGACTCTCCTGCCTCAGCCTCGGCACCCACCACCATGCCTGGCTAATTTTTTAAAAATATTTTTAGTAGCGACAGGGTTTCACCATGTTGGCCAGGCTGGTCTTGAACTCCTGACCTCAAGTGATTCACCTACCTTGGCCTCCCAAAGTGCTGGGATTACAGGCGTGGCCCTTATGCCTGGCCCTTAAAGCTGCTTTTTAATAACAGCCTTACTGAAAGATAATTCACATACCATACAATTTACCCATTTAAAGTGTACAATTTGGCCGGGCATGGTGGCTCACACTTGTAATCCCAGCACTTTGGGAGGCTGAGGTGGGAGGATCGCTTGAACCCAAGAGTTTGAGATGAGCCCGAGCAACATGGCAAAACCCTGTCTCAACCAAAAATACAAAACATTAGCTGGACATGGTGGGTGTGTCTGTAGTCCCAGCTACTCAGGAGGCTGAAGTGGGGGAATGGTTTGAGCCCGGGAGGTGGAGGGTGCAGTGAGTTGAGATTGCACCACTGCCCCCATCCTCGGCAACAGAGCCAGACCCTGTTTCTAATTTAATAAATAAAGTATATAACTCAGTGGTTTTTAATATATTCACAGAGTTGTGCAGCCATCACCACCATCAGTTTTAGAAATTTTAATTACCCCGGAAGAGACCCTGTATCCATTAGCAGTCACCCCTTATTTCCCCCTGACTGTCCCCACCCCTGGCTCCTGGCAACCATTAATCTGATTTGTTTCTTTGGATTTTCATATTCTGGGCATATATACATATGTGTGTGTGTGTGTGTGTGTGTGTGTGTGTGTGTATATATATATATATATATATATATATATAATCATCTACTATTTGTCTGGCTTCTTTCACTTAGCCTAATGGTTTCAAAGTGTATCCAGGTTGTAGCGTGAATCAGCCCTTCATTCCATATTTTGGCTGATTAATGTTCCATCACACGGGTGGACTGTACTTGTTTGCCCATTCATCTGTTGTTGATAGGCATTTGTGTTGTTGCCACCTTTTGACAATTATGAATAATTT
This sequence comes from Gorilla gorilla gorilla, assembly GCF_029281585.2. Classification (NCBI taxonomy): domain Eukaryota; kingdom Metazoa; phylum Chordata; class Mammalia; order Primates; family Hominidae; genus Gorilla; species Gorilla gorilla. The sequence continues at coordinate 9,858,207 of NC_073233.2, forward strand.
TGCTACGAGCATCTGTGTGTGTCTTTGTAGGAACAGGCTTGCATATTTTTTGATATAGGCAAATGAGAACTAGTGGCGGAAGGCGTTTGTGGTGAACTTTTTGGTGATCTTTGTGTACTCTGTGTAATGATCAGCCATGCAGGCTCAGGGGCAGCACTTAACCTTCCATTTCTTTCTTTTTTTTAAGATAGGGTTTCTCTCTCTGCCACCCAGGCCAGAGCGCAGTTGACGCAGGGCAGGGGAGCCCCCAAGTGGAGCATAGTGTGTCCGTAACTGGTGGGTTCTTGGTCTCATTGACTTCAAGAATGAAGCCACGGACCCTCGCGGTGAGCGTCACAGTTCTTAAAGGCGGCGTGTCCGGAGTTTTTTCCTTCTGATGCTCGGATGTGTTCAGAGTTTCTTACTTCTGGTGGGTTCCTGGCCTCGCTGGCTTCAGTAGTGAAGCTGCAGACCTTCAAGCTGAGTGTTACAGCTCTTAAGGCTTCGTGTCTGGAGTTGTTTGTTCCTCCCAGTGGGTTCATAGTCTCACTGGCTTCAGGAGTGAAGCTGCAGACCTTCAAGGTGAGTGTTACAGCTCATAAAGGCAGTGTGGACCCAAAGAGTCAGCAGCAGCAAGATTTATTGCAAAGAGCAAAAGAACAAAGCTTCCACAGTGTGGAAAGGGACCCCAGCGGGTTGCCACTGCTGGCTGGGGCAGGTTGCTTTTATTCTCTTATCTGGCCCCACCCACATCCTGCTGATTGGTCCATTTTACAGAGAGCCGATTGGTCGGTTTTACAGAGAGCTGATTAGTCCATTTTGACAGGGTGCTGATTGGTGGGTTTACAATCCCTGAGATAGACACAAAAGTTCTCCAAGTCCCTACTAGATTAGCTAGATAGAGAGTGTCCATTGGTGCATTCACAAACCCTGAGCTAGACACAGGGTGCTGATTGGTGTGTTTACAAACCTTGAGCTAGATACAGAGTGCTGATTCATGTATTTACAATCCCTCAGCTAGATAGATAGTGTTCATTGGTGCATTCACAAACCCTGAGCTAGACACAGGGTGCTGATCGGTGTGTTTACAAACCTTGAGCTAGATACAGAGTGCCAATTTGTGTATTTACAATCCCTCAGCTAGACATAAAGGTTCTCCAAGTCCCCACCAGACTCAGGAGCCCAGCTGGCTTCACCAAGTGGATCCCGCACCGGGGCCAGCAGGTGGAGCTACCTGCCAGTCCTTCGCCCAGCGCTGGCACTCCTCAGCCCTCGGGTGGTTGATGGGACTGGGCGCTGTGGAGCAGAGGGCGGTGCTCTCTGGGGAGGCTCAGGCCACTCAGGATCCCATGGCGGGTAGGGGGGAGGCTCAGGCATGGCGGGCTGCAGGTCCCGAGCCCTACCCTGCAGAGAGGCAGCAAAAGCCCGGTGAGAAATTGAGCACAGCAGCTGCTGGCCCAGGTGCTAAGCCCCTCACTGCCCAGGGCCGGCGGGGCTGGCTGGCCGCTCTGAGTGCGGGGCCTGCCGAGCCCATGCCCACCCGGCACTCGCGCTGGCCCGCAAGCGCCGTGCCCAGCCCCGGTTCCCACCCGCGCCTCTCCCTCTACACCTCCACGCAAGTTGAGGGAGATGCCTCCAGCCTTGGCCATCCCAGGAAGGGGCTCCCACAGTACAGTGGTGGGCTGAAGGGCTCCTCAAGTGCTGCCAAATTGGGAGCCGAGGCAGAGGAGGTACCGACAGTGAGCTCCAGGGCTGCCAGAACGCTGTCACCTCTCAATAGCACATGAGGGTTCTTGCCTTTGCCCAGGAAAGAATTCAAGGGCAAGCCAGAGGTTTAGAAGAAAACAGCTTTATTGAAGAGGCAGCGTTACAGCCTGTGACTGCTCCTGTAGGGCAGGGCTAGCCTGGAGGCAGAGAGTAGCAGCAGAGAGTTTGCAATCACATTTATACCCACTTTTAATTGCATGCAGATTAAAGGGCAGTTTATGCAGGAATTTCTAGAAAATTGGTAGTAACTTTTGAGTCATTGGGTCATTGTCATGGAAAGGGGCAGTAACTCCCGGGTGTTGCCATGGCAATAGTAAACTCACATGGCACACTGGTGGGCATGTCTGATGGAAAGCTGCTTCTGTCCCAGCCCTGTTTTAGCTAGTCCTCAATTTGGTCTGCTGTCCAAGCCCTGTGGAGTCAAGTCCTGCCTCCTATCTCACAGTGGCGTGATCATGGCTCACTGCAGCCTCAACACCCCCGGGTTCAAGCAATTCTCCCACCTCAGCCTCCTGAGTTCTGGGGCCACAGGCATGTGCCACTACACCCAGCTACAACTTTTTGCATTTTTTGTAGAGATGGTGTTTCACTGTGTTGCCTAGGCTGGTCTCAAACTCCTGGGCTCAAGCAATCTACCTACCTTAGCCTTCTAAAGTGCTGGGATTACAGGTGTGAGCCGCTGCACCCAGCCCAAGCTTACATTTTTAATCTCAAGTCACTTCTCTCTAGGTTTTGATTTCTTCTTTAAAATGGTGGAACTAAGAGCATCTATTTTATAGGGTTGTTGGGAAGGCATAATGAAAGAACTGCTATTCAATGTTTAGTGAAGCGCTGTGCACAATTTTGAATAATGAAGTTGGTGTTTATTTTTTATTATTTGTTTATTTTTTAGAGATGGGGTCTTGCTCTGTTGCTCAAGCTGGAGTGCAGTGGTGCAATCACAGCTTACTGCAGCCTTGACCTCATGGGCTCATGCCACCTCAGCCTCCTGAGTAACTGGGACTACAGGCATGAATCGCCATGTCTGGCTATTTATTTATTTGTTTGTTTTTTGTAGAGATGGAGTCTCCCTATGTTGCCCGGGCTGGTCTCAAACTCCTGACCTCAGGTGATACACCTGTCTCACCCTCCCAAAGTGCTGGGATTATAGGCGTGAGCCACCGTGCCTGGCTGTGTACTTATGTTTGCTTTTTGCAGAACCACCCTTCCCTAATGGTTGTCTCCTAGATCCAAGGTGACTTTATTCATTTTAGAATGAACTTACCCCATTGATACTGTAACCAGAGTTGGCATGCATCACGATTGGCAGAACTTGGTCATGTTTAGCGAGATGGAAGTGTTCTGGAAACTCCTCCTCCTTGTAGACCTGGAGATCAGGGTGCGCATTCTTCAGTGCCTGGTAAAGGGCTTCCTCTTGCCCCAGTTTGGGTAGGGGCAGCCCAAAGCCACCGTAGCCCACAACATCAAACTTCACCCAGTTCCTGAACTTGATGTAGTTGGACAAGGGATCTTGTTGACATTGGGTCTCTTCTTCAAGGTGGTCATCCCATGGTCTCATGTGATGATGACGCTGAGGTGCTCTGCAGGCTCTGTTTCTCAGTGGCTCCCACCAGATACCCGATGGTCCTGTCGATTTGCTGAATCATCAACTTCCTGTTCTCTGCCTCTGGCCCGAATCGATGTCCCACGTTATCTGGCTGTCTGTAGTACAGAGTCACAAAGTCAAAGTCTTCCTTGGTGAACCCGTTCATGATGGTATCGATGTTCTCCCTCCGCTCTGTCTCGTTGCTGTTTGGGTGAGTGTAGGACTCCACCAGGGACCGCTTGACAGCCTCACCCTCGTATTTAGCACCTCCCCTGGAATAGTGGGATGATGCTGCTTTGTTCCCCTGCAAGTACAAGAAGAAAATTCCATCAGGGCCATTTCTCATACCTTTCTCACAATTAGCAAACCTCGAGTTGTCTACATCTGTGCCCCAGTCCAAAGACATAGAAAATATGTGGTCTTTGGAGTCAGACAGGGGGGAGTTAGATTCTGGGCTTCCCCAGGAGCTCATAGCATCTACAACACTGTTAGTTACAAGACGTGCTATTATTTTATGGACTACTAAGCAGAAAAATGCTGCCAACGAGACCGTGACATGCCAGTGATTATAAGATGTATTCCAACTTCAGAGATGGCAAAATGAAAAAAAATTCCTTAGAATAGAGGGAGACGGTAATTTCTGAGTTGTTGGTGGTGAATCTGTGCATGTGTGTTTTTTATATATATACACACATATATATACACACACTTATACATGTATATATATGTGTATATATAGACATACCTATATATATATACATATATATGTGTATATATAGTGGTGCAGTGGTACATTTGAACTCCTGGGCTTAAGCGATCCTCCCACCTCAGCTTCTTGAGTAGCTGGGGCCACAGACATGTACCACCATACATTTTTTTTTTTTTTGAGACACGGTGTCACTCTGTCACCTAGGTTGGAGTGCAGTGGCGCGATCTCAGCTCACTGCAACTTCTGACTCCTGGGTTCAAGCAATTCTCGTGCCTCAGCCTCCCAAGTAGCTGGGATTATAGACACGTGCCACTATGCCCAGCTAAGTTTTGTATTTTTAGTTGAGATAGAGTTTTGTCGTGTTGGCCAGGCTGGTTTTGAACCCCTGGGCTGAAGTGATCCACCTGCCTTGGCCTCCCAAAGTGCTGGGATTACATGTGTGAGCCACTGCGCCTAGCCCTAATATTTTTTTTTTTTTTTTTTAGTATTTGTAGAGATGAGTTCTTGCTAATTTGCCCAGGCTGGTCCTGAACTCCTGGGTTCAAGTAATTCTGCCTCAGCCTCTCAAAGTGCTGGGATTACAGGCGTGAGACACCGTGCCCGGCTGGTGGTGAGTTTTAAAATTTTCCAGTGTCTCAGTGTTTCTACCTGTAGAATGCCAAAAAGTAGATGGCATCTTTACGAGGATTAAGCCGACTAGCTTTTTTTTTTTTTTTTTTTGAGACAGAATTTCTCTCTTGTCACCCAGGCTGGAGTGCAATGGTGTGACCTTGGCTCACTGCAACCTCTGCCTCCTGGATTCAAGTGATTCTCCTGCCTCAGCCTCCCAAGTAGCTGCGATTACAAAGCCAGCTAGCTTTAAGATAGTGTTGGGCATCACATTTTGGCACGGAGCAGGCACTCTTTTCTTTGCCCCCAGGTGGGACTAAGCCACCACAAGCCTTCCCTGGTGTGTGCAGTGGGTGATGAATGCTTGCCTGCTCAGCACCCACTACATGGTGGGCTGGGTCACATTACTCTGACTCCCCCTTGAGCTTCAGTCCGTGCCTGGTTCAAGATGTATTGACTCAACTCGAGGATCCAGAGGTGGGATGTGGCTCTGGCCTGGCCAGAGGACCGAGGATGCTGCATGCCAAGACTACAGCAACTGGTTCAGCTTTGGGCTCATGTCCTAGTCAGAGCCAATGAGATGTAATCTTGGGATATCTGCTGGGCTGTTGGGAAGGGGACAGGCTGCCCTGCTCATCCCCATTCCTGATGCTGAGGGATCTGAGAAAATCACTTGTAAAATTTGGGGGTGTTTGGAAGAAGGGGAGACTGATGTCTCCTTCTCTCTACAGACATCTGATCAGCTACAAAGCTTGACTGACCTACCCAGAGGCAGAATGATATGGTGGTTAAAAGTGTGCTCTGGGCCGAGATCTTGCCACTGCACTCCAGCCTGGGTGACAGAGTGAGACTCAGTCTCAAAAAAAAAAAAAAGTGCTCTGGGCTGGGCGTGGGGGCTTACGACTGTAATCCCAGCACTTTGGGAGGCTGAGGCAGGAGGATCGCTTGAAGTCAGGAGTTTGGGATCAGACCCTATCTCTAGAAAAATGTTTTCTAAAAATTAGCTGGGTTGGTGGTGAATGCCTGTAGTCCCAGCTACTCGGGAGGCTGAGGCGGGAAGATTGCTGGAGCCTGGGAGTTCAAGGCTGCAGTGAGCTATGATCAGGCCACTACACTCCAGTTTGAGGGACAGAGAGAGACCCCATCTCCCTAAAGAACAAAAAAGTGTGCTCTGGTGCCGCACTGCCTGGTTTGATCCTTTGTCCAGCACTCAGATGCCTGTTACATAAATGCTCTCCTCAGTTTCCTCATCTGTAACTTGGGGATGATAATGCTGCCCCATGAAGTGGTTGTGGGGACTAAATGCATGTGGGCACATTGGTAAGTATTCAACAAGCTTGATTTTTCCTGGAGAGGGAGAAAGAGCATAGAGTGAAGTGGCATGGTCAGGTGCATTGGGGCAAGGATTATTTCCTCTGGCTTCTGCCTCCTGGGAGGTACTAAGGATGGATCTGAAATGTGTCTGCAGACCCCAGAGTTGGGGACTGCAGAGGGAAATTGAGATCAGGAACCCCAGTCTGGCAGAAATGGGTGCAGCATGGGGCATGGGTTCCTTCCATCAGAGGCATGGTGTGTGTTGCAGACAGTCATGAGATGTGGCTGAATCTTGCAAGGGAGCCGCAGTCCTAGGGTTGCTGCTTGAGACAAAGAGGGCTGTCAGTGGAACCTGGTGACCTTCACCCTTCTGTGTCAGGCTGCAGAGAGCAAGAGATGGCAGCAGATTACACCCAACAGGAAAAGGGCCATTGCTATCCCACAGGTTGCCATAGGAGGAGATGACATCTCTTCCCTCTCCTCCTCCAGCAGCGTCAGGTGGGGAAGAGGTGGGTGGGTGTGCACAGAAGAGTAGACCGCAGACCATGCTCCTTCTCCTCTAGTCTGCTGGGGCCCCAAGAGAGTCTGCAGCCCTTGGCCAGGGACCGGCTGACACAGGAGAACAAAAGATCTCAGGCTGGGATAACATGGTGGTGCAGTTCACCCTCTGGAGCTCCCTGTGAGATCAGACTGGAGCCAGTCTCCAGCTGAGACCACATCTCACTTAGCTCCTTCCCTGCCATATCCTGTTTTCCTTACTCCTATCTCCTGAGTGTCCTGAATGAATTACATGCACTCAATCCCTGCCTCAGGCTCTGTTTTTAGGGAACTTGACCTAAGACAGATATCTTAGTACTAAATACTTTGCAAGGCCTCAGAAGCTCTGCTATCCACAGGCAGGTGAGATACTACCTTCCCTACCACCTGGCAGTCATAGTCTATGATGCGATTCAGCTTTGTGGAAGTGCTTCTCTAAAGAACTTCCCCCAATTTATGATGATCTTAATTTGCTTACTTGTTCACTGTCCATTTAGCTGCTCTAAAATGTGAGCTCCAAATCAGGGGCCATGTCTTGTTGGTTACCCATTTCCTGGGACCTAGAATGGGCCTAGCTCAGAGCAGGTGCTCACTATTGATGGAATGCATGTTGAAAGAATGCGTGAATCTCATCTCCTTTTGTGGGTGAAAAACTCATCCTATTCTCATCCTGATTAACTTTCTTTCTTTCTTTCTTTCTTTCTTTCTTTCTTTCTTTCTTTCTTTCTTTCTTTCTTTCTTTCTTTCTTTCTTTCTTTTCAAAACGGAGCCATGATTTGTCACTCAGGCTGGAGTGCAATGGTGCGATCTCGGCTCGCTGCAACCTCTGCCTTCTGGATTAAAGCAATTCTTCTGCCTCAGCCTCCCGGGTAGCTGGGATTACAGGTGCACGCCACCACGCCCAGCTAATTTTTTTGTATTTTTAGTAGAGACAGAGTTTCACCATGTTGGCCAGGCTGGTCTCAAACTCCTGACCTTGTGATCTGCCCGCTTTGGCCTCCCAAAGTCCTGGGATTACAGGCATGAGCCACCATACCCAGCCACTCTTGATTAATTTAATGAAAATATTTACAGAGATTCTTTCTCTTCTGGGTTCTAGCGTCTTATCTGTAACCTCTGCAGGTAATACATTTTCCTTCCTGATAATAGCATTTCTATGGTTGCTTTCACTTGCAAATCCTCTAATACTGATTTATTCCATTTCTGATTGGCATTAGACATAATTCTCCATTTTTAGTGACAGCACTTTTGTTAACTTACCTATAAATCGACTTTGCCTTGAAATGTGACATTGACTAGAAGGATGAAACTTCTAACATGCTGTAGAACATAGTTTGACTGGCTAATTTATTATTTAGAAGAAGCTAATATTACCATTATGAGGGACTTAGGTGGCTCTGAAGAACCAGTTGTATTTCTGATGTTTGCAATGTTAAATCATAGATATTGCCAATGTGAAATAGTTTCCGTATGCTGTGTTCTCAATACACACTTTTCCAAAGATATCTCAAGCTGTAGTCTTAGGAAACTGTGATTTTTCTTATTTGGTCTCATAGGAATTTGGGGAGCTATGCGGGATCTCCATAAAATGAGCTCCAGAAAGACACATGTGTGCACATACACACACACACACTCACACATGTACCACACCACAATTGACCCTGGTTATTTGGGACCCATGATTATTTTCAACAAACACTTCTGAGAAATAATCTGAACACTTAATTGGATGCAAAAGAGTGGGCATTTACTATTCTACCCTTTAATTAGCATAATCAGTGTTTCCAGCAGCAAAAGCAATTGGAAAAGCGCTAGTTTTATCAGGTTCATTATTCTCCCTTAGCGTAGTGTGGCATCAGCATGGCTATTATTCTTAAATTGCCTCTTTAAAACAAGGGCTTGTGCTTCTTACAGGCAATCCCTAACTCTTGAGTTTTGTAGAGAGTCCAAAACTCTTTAGAACCTGTAATTCAAGGAAAGGCTCCACTTTGGTTTTGCATTTTTTCTGGTCTCTTTGGGTGACAGAATTTATGTCACAAGGTGCACATGTTTGGGGGAGGCTCATGGACAGCCCATCGCGCTTGTGCTTTGGTAGGAAGTACGTGCCATTAAGGGGAAGGAGTTAGTTATTGATTCTAGGGAACAATTGAGTAGAAAGAGATGGACTCCCTGTGTTTGAAATTCAGAACTCAAGCTTGGCTCTAAGTGTTTCCTCGCTTTGCTGTGCTCCAGGGGAGTCACTGAGCAGAAGGAAGTGAGTTGCCTGAGATTCCTCAAAGCCCGCAGCCCTTTTGGAGGTTACATTGTTATTCTCAGAGCCTTTATGATGCATAATAAAGACCTAGCTTGGACCAACGTTAGGATGAGTTATCTTGCTATGAACATTCTTTTAGGTAGAAGTTGCTGGTCCCATCTTGCTCACAATCCTCCAAAGTTTGAAAGTGATTTTCCAGGAGACTTGGCTTGTACTGAGAGCTGCCCTCCCACCCTCTCTCCAAATTTCCTCTTGGGGGTAGCCTAACAAGGTGCTGTCACAGACCCTTGCCAGCCACGATGACCCCACCCAGACCATCCATCTGCTGGTTCACTCTTTGATACTCTCTGGAGCTCTCTGGGGAGGGGTGAGACCTGCCGTCTGGTTTGTATGGTTTGCCCAGGTCCTACAGTCATGGCTGGCTGCCTCTCTCTGAGAACTAGGACTCCTGAACTTGGTGAAATACCTCAGCCATCAATCATGTTGAATTATTGGGGACACTCATTTAAAATCGGAGCCTGTTCTGGATAGACTCTCTCTCTTTCTGCCCTGACGGTGAGAGAAGCCCTGCTGGATGGTGGAGACGCTCGTGGGCTGTGAGCAAGGGATGCAAAGGCTGCCGGGAATCCCATGTTTCCAGCATCATCTGCCAAGGCACATTAGTTCCTGGGTATCTGGATGGGTTCTAGCAGCATTACTGTCATTGAAGGAAAAATTTTAGCCATATTAAAGGTGAATGCAGCAATCTCCACACAGGCTGCCTGGAAGGGACGCAGGACAAGGGTAGGTTTTCTTGTGATGGACAGGAGGCAGGCGGCCCTCCCACAGCCCTGCCTGGCAATGCAGATGTGTCCCCATAAGGCACTGGGGGCCAGCTGGAGTGCTGTGCTGAGGCGGGCTCACCCGGGCCGTGGGTTCGCTCTGATTGCAGCGGTTTCCCGCTAGCTCCTTGGAGAGCTGGCGGATGGCGCAGCCCCACAGCAGGAGCCACGAATGGCAGAACGAGATACAACAATTTGATATCCACTTGCCAGACGAGCCAGGTGTCGTCAGTCGCCTGGCTCTGTGCCCAACCTCTTTTTGCATAAACACTTATGAATTCAGCCAAGAGGAAAAGCACTCTGATTATGAATTGAGCAGAAGGAAACAAAATTCTGCAGATAAACACCAATGAGACAAAAAACCACAAATAAGAAAAATGACAGAAAAGGAGAACCTTCCCAGAAGCCTCCAGCCAGTGAACGGCCACCAGAGCAAGAGCATGGAGAGGCCCTCGGTTTTGAACTGTGAGATAAGGAAGATGATGAAAACCTCCCTAGCAGCCAGGCAAGCACAAGATTCCTGTGAAATCCAGGTCTAAGTGTTTTGACCACAGAAGTAATATTATATCATAGCTGAGAGCTGTGAGTTGCTGAACCCAAAGTGAGTTCAAATCCGAGTTCTGCCTCCTGCAACCTGTGTGACTTTGAGAAATTCCAGCACCACTTTGTGCCTCAGTTTTGTCATCTGTTAAATGGGCATAATCACAGCTCCTGCCTCAGAGTTGTTGTAAATTAATACATGTAAAGCACTGAAATCAGCCTGGTATAGAGTAAGTGTTATGAACATTATTTTCTTGGAAGGACAGAACTTCTTTTCATGGTCTAAGCCAAAAATCTAAAAAATATGAGAGAAGAGGAAAGAATCTAGAGTGTCACCATGAGGGGGAAAAGTCAACTTGAAGCAGGACAGGGTCATTGACAATTTCCTGTGATTCTACAGCTGCCTTGTACACTATGGTAGCTCCTAGCCACTTGTTGTTTAGATTTCGTGATTTAGAAATGAATTAAGGCCGGGCATGGTGGCTCACACCTGTAATCCCAGCACTTTGGGAGGCCAAGGTGGGCAGATCACCTGAGGTCAGGAGTTCAAGATCAGCCTGGCCAACATGGTGAAATCCTGTCTCTACAAAAATACAAAAATTAGCCGGGCATGAAGGCGCTTTCCTGTAATCCCAGGTACTCAGGAGGCTGAAGAAGGAGAATTGCTTGAACCTGGAAGATGGAGGTTGCAGTGAGACGAGATTGTGCCACTGCACTCCAGCCTGGGGAATAGAGTGAGACTCTGTCTCAAAAAAAAAAATTAGTTAAAATAAGAGAAAATTGAAAATTCAGCTCTTCATTCTCACCAGCCACATTTCAAGGGCTCAACAGCCCATGTGGGTGGCTAGCAGCTCCCATGTTGGACAGTGCAGGGTAGAGCAAGTCCACCATTGCAGAATGTTTGATTGGACCGTGACTGAATAGTCTATTGTAGTGGTCCCCAATTTTTTTTTAGCACCAAGGACCAGTTTCCATGGATTTGTGGGGGGATGTTTCAGTATGATTTAAGTGCATTACATTTATTGTGTACTTTATTTCTATTGTTATGAACAGTATAATATATAATGAAATCATTATACAACTCACCATAATGTAGAATCAGTGGGAGCCCTGAGCTTGTCTCCCTGCAACTAGATAATCCCATCTCAGGGTGGTGGGAGATGGTGACAGATCATCAGGCATTAGATTCTCATAAGGAGCACACAACCTAGATCCCTTCCACATGCAGTTCACAATAGGGTTGGTACTCCTATCAGAATCTAATGCCACTGCTGATCTGACAGGAGACAGAGCTCAGCCAGGAGGATCAGCTGTAAATACAGATGAAGCTTCACTCGCTAGCCTGCTGCTCACCTCCTTCTGTGCAACCCAGTTCCTAACAGGCCACAGACCACTACTGGTCCTTGGTCTGGGGGCTGGGGACCTCTGGTCTATTGGATAACACTGGCTTGGAGCATACTGATCAGCCAAAGAAGCGCTGAGATGATTTGGCCTCCATTAGTAAGAATGATGGACTTTTTTGTTTTTTTTTGAGACAGAGTTTCACTCTTGTTGCCCAGGCTGGAGTGCAGTGGAACCATCTCGGCTCACTGCAACCTCTGCCTCCCAGGTTCAAGTGATTCTTATGCCTCACCCTCCCAAGTAGCTGGAATTACAGGTTCCTGCCACCATGCCTGGCTAATTTTTATATTTCTAGTAGAGTCGGGGTTTTGCCATGTTGACCAGGCTGGTCTTGAATTCCCGACCTCAAGTGATCCACCTGCCTTGGTCTCCCAAAGTGCTGGGATTACAGGCGTGTGACACCACACCTGGCCAGATGGACTTTTTTTGAGCATGTAGTTCCAAGCACCTTCCCTGCACTTTCTCAGTTAATCCTCCCAGTGACTCTTTGAAGCAGGGACTATGACAATCTTCATTTCCCAGATGGAGCAACTCAGGCACAGAGAGCAAGTCATTGGCCACGGTCACCCAGCTGAGGAAGGATGGAGCCGGCTGAGATCATGTTCTGGGGATCTAACTCTGCAGCCTGCATTCTGGGCTGCTGTATTCTCCCATGTTGCTATCTGACGAGCACAGCATGGGCTCAGAGTACAGAGAGGAGGAACCAGGTAATAAGGAGAGGTCTGGGAGAAGGCTGGTGCCTTGGGGAGGAAGACAGAAGTCCCATTCTAAAGGGATGGCATTGGAAGCTCATAGTGATAAAGCAAAGCCGACAGGTTGTGGGGCTGGGAGTTAAACACACAGCTCTGGTTTCTGCCTTTTCACGGTGGTGATGAATGAGCACTGAGATTCTCTCAAGCTAAAGTTGTCATCACTGCTCTTCATAGTCTGAAGGTGCATGAAATGGTCAACTTTTTTCCAAAGGGCTTTTATGCCTAAGTCTGTGGTTAGTGTATAAACAGATATTTACTGAAGTCCTGCTGGGTGCAGACACTGTGGCCAGCCCTGAGGCTACAGTCGAGATGAAGCCAGTCTCTGTCCTCATGGAGACCTGTCTATTGATAAGAAAAGAGAAAGCTCACTGAGCATTGACCCTGTGCCCACTGCTTTTGATGCATCTCTCATTTAATCCTTCTATCAAATCTGTGAAATAAACACATCACCATCATCCCTATTTCACATTTAGGGAAACATATGCTTAGAGAGCGTAAGTAACTTGGTCAAGGTCGCACAGCTTCGAACTCTCATCCCACAGGCGCAGGAATGAGAGGCAGCAGCCGGGGAAGCCAGGGTCTCCGGAAGTCCTTGTCTCTGGGCGGTGACCCAGAGAGAGAGAGAACACGATTGTCTCAGCAATGGGTCTTCTTCTGCGTCTTGAAGGAGCACTTCCAGAGCCTCTCGGTGTTAAACATCATGTTGTGAATGACTCCGTGAGCTCTGACCCAGTGACCTTGGGGATAAAGGAGGGGAGGTACGGATAAGCTTTTTGAATGGATGTTGCCGGGGTGTCAGTGTTCTTTGAGGGCACAGACTATGTGTCACCAAAGAAAGAGCCCAGTGCCTTTTCTCACTGCTCAAGAGATTGAAGGGGTAGGAAGAAAAGATGTTAAGTTATAAACGCGTTTCCGTTTTGGTACCAGTTGAAGCAATTTACGTTTTGAAGAGGAAAGAGTCTTGCCTACAAAGTCTGCCCCAGGGTTTTCCTTCTGCTTGTGGAATCCAGGCAATGGGCAAAGAGAAAAAGAAAACTAAGGAATCAGCCAGGTGCAGTGGCTCATGCTTTTAATCTTGGCACTTTGGGAAGCTGAGGCAGGTGGACTTCTTGAGTCCAGGAGTTCAAACCAGCCTGGCCAACATAGTGAGACCCCATTTCTACAAAAAATACAAAAAGTTGCTGAGCATGGTGGCATGCAACTGTAGTCCCAGTTACTTGGGAGGCTGAGGTGGGAGAACTACTTCATCCCAGGAGGTTGAGGCTGCAGTGAGCCATGATAGTGCCACTATACTCCAGCTGGGTGGCAGAGTGAGGCCCTGTCTCAAAAGAAAACAAAAAGGATAAGAAAAAGAAAACTAGGGAATCTAGACAGAATAAGTTTATATATATAATAAAGAACTGAGATAGAACTGGGTTGACTGAGTAATTATTTGAATTGCTTTTGACTGAATTTTTCTTATTGGAGTCTACCTTTGTTTTTGTGTGTGTGTGTGGTTTTTTTTTTTTTTTTGGTTTAGTTTTGTCTTTGTGTTTTTTTGAGACTGGACCTTGTTCTGTTGCCTAGGCTGCTGGAGTGCAGTGGCGCGATCTCAGCTCACTGCAACTTCTGCCTCCTGGGTTCCAGCAATTCTTCTGCGTCAGCCTCCCCAGTAGCTGGGACTACTGGGCATGTACCACCAAGCCCAGCTAATTTTTGTGTTTTTAGTAGAGATGGGGTTTCACCATGTTGGCCAGGCCTGGTCTTGAACTGCTGGGCTAAAGTGATCCACCTGCTTCGGCCTCCCAAAGTGCTAGGATTACAAATGTGAGTCCCTGCGCCCAGCTAGAGTCTACCTTTCTTTGAATTCACTGCAGTGCAAAGACTGGGACACGTGGAACTCCAGGTGTGTATGGGTTACATAGAGATGCTGGGGGCTGATTAAGGAAGGAAAGAGATGAGAAGCCTGCAGAGCATGCTTTCCCAGACTGTATGGGCCCTGGGAAAGGAGAAGTGGACAGAAAGGGAACACTGGATGCCCTGGAAGAGAAGATTCATCCAAGTCATCAGGGAAGTTACTAATGCAAGGAAAGAAATGCAGAGACAGGGCCAAACACGCTTCTTCCAAGTCCTTTCTGTCCGCTCAGTCACCTCTATGCTTATTTTTCTTCTTTCCTGTAAGTAGTGTCATGCGTTTTCTTCCCATTCCTAGTCACTCCTAGTCAACTAACTCCTCTCTACCATCTTTTCATCAGAACTTGAAATCTCTTCTCCTTCATGTATTAGTGATCATGTTTCTCCAAATACTGCTAGAAACAAGAATTGAAACCTGGAAAACCTGCATTTGAGTACCAGATCTGCCTCTACTAGCTATTTGAGAAGTTATTTTGTTCCATTCTTTTTGTTATTGTTGAAACAGGGTGTCATTCTGTCGCCCAGGCTGGAGTGCAGTGGTTCAGTCTTGGCTCACTGCAGCCTCAACCTCCTGGGCTCAAGCAGTCCTTCCACATCAGCCTCCTGAGTAGCTGGGACTACAGGTGTGTGCCACCACATCTGGCTAATTTTTAATGTTTATTTTTTTTTTTTTTTGTTTACTTATTTGTTTTTGTAGAGATGCGGTCTTGCTATGTTGAGCAGGCTGGTCTCAAACTCGTGGGCTCGAGTGAACCTCCTGCCTTGGCCTCTCAGATAAAATGGGAAAAGTTCCCTTGTCCCCCTCGAAGGGCATGCGATGGGGGTGTGGTTCATTTCATCAGTGCCCCACTGCTCGAACCTCTAGGGGAGCATACAGACAGGCAGGGAGCCCCATGGCAGTGTCTAGGGGTGAATGTTTATAGTTGAAGCCCCAGTGGGCGTGTGTTACAGGGTGCTCTTTTAGTTTAGCTGTCCGTAAGTAGCTTGTGTTAGTCGGCTCAATTAGACCCCCGCCCTATTGCAAAGACAGAGGACTCTCTTTGTCCCGGGGTTCTTGCCTTGGTGTACCGGAACTGGTGCGATCTCAGCTCACAGCAAGCTCCGCCTCCAGGGTTCACGCCATTCTCCTGCCTCAGCCTCCCGAGTGGCTGGGACTACAGGTGCCCGCCACCACGCCCAGCTAATTTGTTTGTATTTTTAGTACAGATGGGGTTTCACCGTGTTAGCCAGGATGGTCTCAATCTCCTGACCTCGTGATCTGCCCGCCTCGGCCTCCCAAAGTGCTGGGATTACAGGCGTGAGAGTGCAAGGTTTTATTGAGTGGAAGTAGCTCTCAGCAGATGGGGGAGCCAGAAGGAAGATGGTTTTCCCCTGGAGTCAGGCGAGTGGCCCGACTCTTCTCTGACTGTCCCAGCCAAACTCTGCTTGTTGTGCCAGTCAGTGGCCTGCAGTGTGCCGGTGCCCATTGGTGCATTCCTCTTGACGTGCAGCGCCCATGTGTTCCTCCACTGATGTGCTCCTCTCGAAGTCCAGCCGCCTGTGTGTCTGCCAGCTAGGGTCTCAGGGTTTTTATAGGCACAGAATGGGGGTGTGGCAGCCAGGGTGGTCTTGGGAAATGCAACATTTGGGCAGGAAAACAAAAATGCCTGTCCTCACCTAGGTCCGTGGGCACAGGCCCTGGGGTGGAGCACTAGCCAGGGACCACACCCTCCTCTGCCGAGTACTTCCCTTCCTCACTTCCATATCATTTAAAGGGACCACATTCTTCCCTTCCGAGCACTTCCCTTCTGTATCACAAAGTGCTGGGATTATAGGCATGAGCCACTGGTCCCAGCCAATTCCGTTCTTTTAATGCAAACTAGAAAATAGGTGTTCAGAAAGGCCTCCCCTATCCACCTCAGGGAGTTGCTATGAAGATCAAATTAGATCATGTGCAACAGAAGTTTAGAAAAGATTCCAAAAGCACTGTGCAATGGGGTTGTATTTTCAAACTCCACTGAGTGGACTTAAAACTACGTATTTTTAATTTCTTTTTTTTGTTTGAGACAGAGTTTCACTCTTGTTGCCTAGGCTGGAGTGCAACGATGCCATCTTGGCTCACTGCAACCTCCACCACCCAGGTTCAAGTGATTCTCTGCCTCAGCCTCCCGAGTAGCTGGGATTACATGCGCCCACCACTATGCCTGGTTAGTTGCTTTCTTTCTTCTTTTTTTGTCTTTTTAGTAGAGATGGGGTTTCACAGTGTTGGCCAGGCTGGTCTCGAACTCCTGACCTTAGGTGATCCACTCACCTTGGCCTCCCAGAGTGCTGGGATTAAGGCTTGAGCCACCGCACCCAACCTGTGTTTCTTTATTAAGCAAGAAAACAAATGTCTCTCCCCAGCACTCACTAAACCAATCCCTCTTTTTTTCCCCCATAGGATTCTTATCCTTCTTGCTCCAGTGCAAACAATCTATTTTCTTTTGTCCCTTCCGTCCATCTGTGAAAGGGGCAGGCTTTCTAGCTAACCCTTCATCAAAATTTTTGATGACCACAGTCAAGACAGTGCTTATTATATGTTTTGAGATGGAGTTTCGCTCTTGTTGCCCAGGCTGGAGTGCAATGGCGCAATCTCAGCTCACTGCAACCTCTGCATCCAGGGTTCAAGTGATTCTCTTGCCTCAGCCTCCCAGGTAGCTGGCATTACAGGTGTGCAACACCATGCCCAGCTAATTTTTGTATTTTTAGTAGAGATGGGGTTTCTCCATGTTGACCAGGCTGATCTCGAACTCCTGACCTCAGGTGATCTACCCACCTCGGCCTCCCAAAGTGCTGGGATTACAGGGGTGAGCCACCCAGACTGGCCAAGACAGTGCTTATTAATGCCTGAGATGCATTCAGGAGCACATGACCTGGCTGTGACTGTTCTAACAAAGTTCCCCAAATGGGTGGCTCAGGACAACAGAAAGTCATTCTCTCCAGTTCCAGAAGCTTGATGTCTGAAACGGGCAGGGCCGTGCTCCCTCTGAAGGCTCTAGGGATGAATCCTTCCTTGCCTCTTCTGGCTTCTGGTGGTTGCTGGCAATCCTTGGCTTGTGGCCACATCATTCCATTCTCTTCCTTCATTCTCATGTGGCCTTCTCCCCTGTGTGTCTGTGTCTTTTCTTCTCTTCCCGTGAGGATGCCATTATTACTCCATTTAAGGTCCACACTATTCCAATATGACCTCTTTGTAATTAGATCTGCAGTGACCCTATTTTCTTTTCTTTTTTTTTGAGATGGAGTCTTGCTCTGTTGCCCAGGCTGGAGTTCAGTGGCACAATCTCAGCTAGCTGCAACTCTGCCTCCTGGGTTCAAGTGATTCTTCAGCCTCAGCCTCCGAAGTAGCTAGGATTACAGGTGCATGCCACCATGCCTAGCTAATTTTTGTGTTTTTAGTAGAGACAGGGTTTTGCCATGCTAGCCAGGCTGGACTCAAACTCCTGACCTCAAGTGATCCTCCTGCCTCAGCCTCCCAAAGTGCTAAGATTACAGGCATGAGCCACCATGCCCCGCCCCTATTTTCTAATAAGGTCACATTCTGGGATTCCTGGTGAATGTGAATTTTTGGAGGACAGTATTCAGTCTAGCAAAAGGCAGGGCATCCTCATTTTCTTCCCTACCTCAGAAATAGGGAAGTTAACTTCAACCCCTCGGAGAGAGAGAGAGGCTTCCTGAGCTTCCAACAATCAATTATCCAAATATTAGTCACAGAAGAGCACTAAGGGTTGTGCACAGCACGTGGCCAGCCCGTTCTCAGAGTCTGTCAAGTTTAAGGTGAACGCTAATCCTGAATGAGTTTTAAAATGTATTTGGCATTTCCTAGTCATTGTAAAATGTTCTCACATCGTGATGGCTGGGGCTTCCCTCTCAGGTGTAATCTGCGAAATCAGACGTGACAGCCTGGGTGAGGTGGGCCAAGCTGGGAACTGGGTTAGGAGGGAAGCTGGGGAATGAGCGCCAAGGTCTCAGATCCCAAACTGTCTTTAGCCTGATTCACCCAGAGGGACCTGGTAAAAAATACACATTCCAGGGCCCACCCCAGACCTAATGAATCAGAATTACCTGGGAAGGAGCCTGGGGAGCTCTGTTTTCAGAAGCAGCCCAGCCGAATCCTACCGTCACACAGGGCTAGGAAACCGAGCTCAGTCTAGGGCAGTAGTTCCCAAACTCGTCTGAGCTTCAAAAAATACAGATGCTGATGGCCAGGCTTGGTGGCTCACACCTGTGATCCCAGCAATTTGGGAGGCTGTGGCGGGAGGATCACTTGAGCCCAGGAGTTTGAGACCAGCCTGGAGAACATTGGGAGATACTGTCTGTATAAAAAATTTAATAATTAGCCAGGTGTGGTGGTGCCCGCCTGTGATCCCAGCTACCCTGGAGGTTGAAGTGGGAGGGTTGCTTGAGCCCAGGAGTTGGAGGCTGTAGTGAGCTATGATTGTGGCACTGCACTCCAGCCTGGGTAACAGAGCTAGGCTCTGTCTCAAAAACAAAAAACAGAAAAGAGATGCTATGTCCCATTCCAGAGGTTGAGGTTTAATTGTTCTGGGGTGTGGTCTGGGTTTTGGAAGATTTAAAAAAAATCCCAGGTGACCCTAAAGTGTAGATGAGTTTGGAATCCACATATCAAAGGCACACTTGAATGGGGGAGCAGTGAGGTGGCGTGGGCTAGCCGGCCAGAACCCAGGGGTGGGGCGGTAGGAACCAGCATTGCAGAGGCCATGAAGGCTGGGAAGCATAGTGTCTGGGGCCCATAACCATGCTTGGAAGTGAATGCTTTAGACCTAAGACAATTGGCTCCTAAATGTGAAAACTGCAAGGCTGAAATGAATGCATGTTTAATGATTTGCAACACTGTCAAGTGGTCAGCTGCAACTCCGTTCTGAGGGCATGATGCCTGAGATATGCCTGTCATGGGGGTTGATTTTAATGAATTTAATATGGTGTGGAGTGGGGCCTTCAAGAGTAAAAATGTCAGTTCTAAGTTTGTTGCGGGGGTTTGGGCAAAGGTCTTAAAACCCCATGGTGAGCAGATGGCCAAACCTAAACACCCCAATTTTAAAACAGGGCCTTTTCTCCAAGAGGCTTTTTGAAAATAGCTCCTATTTTGAGGGGAGGAACCCTGGTAGGAAAGAGCCAGAGTTAAGCCCAGCTGAGAGGGGGTTGGCAGGCAGGGGTCTGCCTGGTCCTCACTGAAGCTTGCTACTCAGGGTGAGCTTCCTAAACCAATGCAGATTTGCCGGCCCATTCAGCCTCCCAGATGAGAACCTGCATTTCAACAAGGTCCTCAGTTCAGCACAGTTTGAGATATACTGGGCTAGAACACCCAGAGGACCCAGAGTTTCTCTGAAAACTAAGGAAAATAGTCAAGGTGTGGTTGCTCACACCTGTAATCCTTGTATTTTGGGATGCCAAGGTGGACGGATCACTTGAGGTCAGGAGCTCGAGACCAGCCTGGTCCAACATGGTGAAACACCGTCTCTACAAAAGATACAAAAATTAGCCAGGTGCAGTGGCAGATACCTATAGTCCCAGCTACTCGGGGGGCTGAGACAGGAGAATCGCTTGAACCTGGGAGGCGGAAGTTGCAGTGGCCCGAGATCGCACTGCTGCACTCCAGTCTGGTGACAGAGTGAGACTCCATCTAAAAAATAAATAAATAAATAAATAATAAATAAATAAATAAATAAATATAAATACTGGGCTGGAAGACCCAGGAGACCCAAAGATTCTATCAAAACTAAGGAAAATAATCTAGGTCACAAATATATTCTCTTTCTTCTTCTCCCCATTGCCCCCCTCTGCCAGTAATCTTTATACACTCAAATAGAGTTGATATTCTACAATCAATTCTAGTCACTTTTATTTATATTTATTTATTTTAGAGATGGGGGTCTCACTATGTTGCTCAGGCTGGTCTCAAACTCCTGGGCTCAAGTGATCCACCCACCTCGGTCTCCCAAAGTGCTGGGATTACAGGCATCAGCAGCTGCACCTGGCTGTTACTTTATTTTTGATGTTCAAATTATCCCTAACCTGGCCAGTGGGAGCTAATGCCTGTGAGACCATAGATTCTTTTTATGCACTCAATACATTTTTGTGTTTATCTTACATTTTTCTTATGGAAAAGTTTCTGTTTTTTCCACTTGTTTCTATTTGATAATGAACCCCTCTGTGCCTATCACCAGCCTCAGCTGCCATCATCTCATGACCAAATTGGGTTATTTTGAAGCAAATATCTTCTAATATTTAGCCAGTGTTCAAATTTCCCTAACCATCCTAAATGAGTGTTTAGAGTAGTTGTTTCATTGGAAACAAGGTCAAAACAGGTACATTTTACATTTTTAGGCCAGTCTTGAAATTAAGTGTGAAACCATATGTGGGGTAGGAGGTGGGACTAACCTCTCAAGGCGGGGCCTGGATACCAGACCCAACTGCAGACTAGCTAAGACAGATTCCACGATGAATAATACCAGGAGGTGGGAACATTAAGGTCCATTGCGAAGGTTGGCTACCGCAATTATTTGATCAACTAGTTATCAACCCTGACTGCAGCTGAGAGAGATTTGTTTTTGCTTTTTTTTTTTTTCAGAGACAGGGTCTTGCTATGTTGCCCAGGCTGGACTCAAACTCCTGGGCTCAAGTGATTCTTCTGCCTCAACCTCCCGAGTACCTGAGACTACATGTGTGTGCCACTGTGCCCAGCAAGATTTTAAAAAATACGTATGCGTGGACACCACTCTAAACCAACTAAATCAGAATCAGATATAGTGAAGTCATTAATCATTTTGCTCCTGGGTCTTTATGACAGTTTTGTTCCTGGGGAACTCCTGGGAATGTGGTAGAGAGAGAGAAAGAGATGGGAAAATAAGATTTTAAGAAATATTGCTCTGCATTTTGAAAATAATTTTTCTTTGATGTTTGTCTTGAGGGACAGCGGTAAACATTTCAATTGCCTTTAAGTATGCTTGCATGCTGGAATGATGGTTCTTTGAATGCAGCATCGAACTGGGATTGGGCCACATGGCAGCCAGCGTGAGCCTTTATGCCACATTTATAAAACATGAATGTCATGAGCTCACTCTCAGGGACCTTACAATTTGGAGGGTTAGGTCAGACACACAAATCTCTTCTATCTCATGGTAAAGGAAAGCTGGCGTGTAGCAGGAGATGGTGTGATAACAATAACATATTGCATGA
Source organism: Gorilla gorilla gorilla (assembly GCF_029281585.2). NCBI lineage: Eukaryota > Metazoa > Chordata > Mammalia > Primates > Hominidae > Gorilla > Gorilla gorilla. The sequence continues at coordinate 9,879,586 of NC_073233.2, forward strand.
TCAATATTTGTATTCTTCTTAGCAATATTAAACTTCTTGACCCCCTCCATTGTGTCATCAATTTGCTTAATACAGTTTCTGCTTCAGCGTCAGTTTTTAGGCCTGGCATAAGCTGTTTGAAACCCAGGCACGTACCCCGCCCATCATCTTTGGCCTAGTTAACACCTCCCCTCCTTGTGTGGTGGTTTGCAGAACCTGCTTGTTCCTCATCCCACTGATCCCAAACCCAGGACACCCCACAGCTGCTGACCATGATTAAGCCTAACGGAGATTTAATGCCTTTCTTCTGATTCTCAGGGACTGACATTCATTCACTTAAATACTTGCAGACTCAGCCAGGCGTAGTGGCTCACACCTGTAATCCCAGCACTTTGGGAGGACAAGGTGGATGGATCACGAGGTCAAGAGTTCGAGACCAGCCTGGCCAACATGGGGAAACCCCATCTCTACTAAAAATACAAAAATTAACTGGTGTAGCAGTGCGTGCCTGTAATCCCAGCTACTCAGGAGGCTGAGGCAGGGGATTTGCTTGAACCTGGGAGGTGGAGGTTGCAGTGAGTTAAGATAATGCCATTGCACTCCAGCCTGGGCAGCAGAGTGAGACTCCGTCTCAAAAAACAAAAAACCCAAAAACTTGCAGAGTGAATTCAGGAAACCATGAAGTCCAGAGTTTGATCCAATCCCTTCCTTTTCTCTTTCTCATATATTTTGAGCCAGGTACTATTCTAGATTATCCTGTGATATTTACAATCTAGGAGAAGGCAGGAGAGAGAACTGAGAACAGAGAGCATGTTCTGAGATGTCTGCTGTGTTTGCAGGTACCTTCCCTCAATTTCCCTACTCATTGGCCATGCTAGAAAGCAGGTCTTGGCGCCATATTTGTACCATGGTACTTCCCCTCCCTATACTCAATTGGTTGGCCAGAAGCCCAATTGTCATTCTCTCTCTCTCTCTCTCTCTCTCCCTCTCCCTCTCTCCCTCCCTCCCTCCCTCTCCAAGATATCCAGTAACTGATCAGCTGGTGGTGGGTTCTGCTGGCTGCCATGATGGGCCACCAGCAAGAAGGGAAAATTGGTTGTGAGTGAGAGAAGCAGAGATAAGAAAGTCCACAGGGCTGATAAGAAAGACCATGGGCTGCCGGGCGCGGTGGCTCATGCCTGTAATCCCAGCACTTTGGGAGGCCAAGACGGGTGGATCACGAGGTCAGGAGATCGAGACCATCCTGGTTCACACGGTGAAACCCCATCTCTACTAAAAATACAAAAAATCAGCTAGGTGTGGTGGCGGGTACCTGTAGTCCCAGCTAATTGGGAGGCTGAGGCGGGAGAATGGCATGAACCCCGGGAGGTGGAGCTTGCAGTGAGCTGAGATCGCACGACTGCACCCCAGCCTGGGCGACAGAGCGAGACTGCATCTCAAAAAAAAAAAAAAAAAAAAAAAAAAAGGAGATCATGGGCTTCTGAGAGCCAGAAAGAGGCATTTTGGTTTCTGTAACTGCAGTTTCCATTCTCTCATGGCCTCTCATTTGTTTCTCGTGCCCATGAGTTTGCCTGTTAGAGATAAGGTGTGCTCCTTTCCCTCCAGCTCATGCAAATGGGTTTCTGTTTCTTAGAATCATTGTTCCCAGATATGGATGGTGACTGATGCTCTACTAAATGCTGAAGAAAAGCAGAGTGGAAGCACAGAAAAGAGGGCTTCTCTGAGGAGGTGACGTTACAGCCCAGTTGGAAGGCAGGAGTAAATGTGCACCATGATTTTTTAGGATTAAAACCAAGTATCTCACTGCTTGGCCACATGTAGATAGAGGTGATTTAACAGTAAACTGCCCCAGTTATACCCATTGTCAGTTACCTCACCACAGGGATTATGTAGCCCTGAGTTTGCTTAGTGCTTATTTATTTTAGGTTGTTGTTTATCCAAACCTCTTAAATGATACGCGTTTGGAACAAGTGACAGCATCGTTCACTGATGTTGTGGACAAACCACTATTTTATTACTCAAGACTGGGTAATTTATAAAGAAAAAAAGGTTTAATGGGCTCACAGTTCCATGTGGCTGAAGAAGCCTCAAAATCATGGTGGAAGGCAGAAGGCACATCTTACGTGGTGGCAGACAAGAGTGATGAGAGCTATTTTGGTCATTGTTCACTGACCATAGAATTTACTTCTATATTTTGAACCAAGACAAGAGCCAGGTACACAAGACGGTTACAGATCTGTCTTTTGTTTTTGATGATGATGATGATGATGATGATGATGATGATGATGAAATGGCTGACATGGTTCATGACTTGCTGTTTCTCATCATCTCAGACCTAGATTTTTGGCTGGACTATTGGCTTGGGATAGATGAAAATCATTCCTTGTATCCCCTGATCTTAAAGTCAAGACTGAAGCAGCCTCCAGATGCAAGCCTTCATGGGGCTTCAGATACCATGAGGAATGGGCATCCCTGCAATATTGTCATGGCTGTCAAAAGTGTTATTGGAGCTGGGCAAGTGGGCACTCTCCTGCCATTCCATCCTGCTTAGATTTCCCATTCAACATCAATCTTATTTCCTTTTTTTTTTTTTTTTTTGGCAGAGTCTCACTCTGTCTCCTAGGCTGAAGTGCAGTGGTGGGATCTCGGCTCACTACAGTCTCCACCTCCCAGGTTTAAGTGATTCTTTTGCCTCAGCCTCCCAAGTAGCTGGGATTGCGGGTACACACCATCAAGCCTGGCTATTTTTTTTTTTTTTTTTTTTGTATTTTTAGTAGAGACAGGGTTTCGCCATGTTGGCCAGGCTGGTCTTGAACTGCTGACCTCAAGTGATCCACCTATCTTGGCCTCCCAAAATGCTGGGATTACAGGTGTGAGTCACCGTACCTGGCCCCATTTCTTCTTATACCATAAGTCATTGCCTGCAGATGTGTTTTCTCCATTAGTTTGCAAAAGCTTCCTGAGAGTAGGTCTGTGCCTCATTTATTCTGGAATCTTCCTGGCACAAAGCACAGGGCTTTATCCTCAGTAGGCATCCAACAAATGTTTAATTTCATTCAACAGCTCCTCTTACCACTGCCCCCACCTTATTTGCAGGTGGCTAAGTACAATCAGAATAAGTAGGTATCATAAGATTTAGTCCAGAGTCAATTTGGGAAGAAATTACTTTAGTGATATGAAAAGAAACCATGCTATTTAGTCAGAATACTTCTGAGAGTATCCCCTGTCCAAGCATTTGCTGAATTTCTGTCTACTAGTTTTCAGGTGGATCAGTATGGTTGCAGAGAGTACATTTGGACATAGATACACTTTCATGCATTCATGTCTTTAACAATAATTTGTGGCCCTACTGTGTTTGTTCACTAACTCCTTCGAACCTACCATATAAGCTATATCTTTATTTTCCTTGTAATTTGGGAGGTCCAATGCTTCATTAAGCTCACATGCCTGAAACTAATGAAGAAAATAGCTCGTTAACCAGCTAGTATAAAAATAGCCACCAAAACAAGTCTATCACCCGCCTTAAATCAGCCCGGTACTCCTATCTTGAGCGGAGAAGCCCATTCTGAATCACATTCAAGACACTGATGGAAGAACAGCTCTCTCTGGATATCAAAACCACGCTCACCCCAAATCCTCCTCCCTAGAGTTCTACTCATTGCTCACCCACTGAACCCAGAACAAACCAGAAGTGCTTGAAATGAGGTCGGGTGGCTCCGTGTACCAATTGGAATTTAAACTGTATCAATTCCTGCTATAGAAATGAAGCGTCTCCCCAGGACCAGCATTCCATGAAGGCAGCCCTTTTCTAGATGGAGAAAACAGAACCTGAAGGCACCCGTTTCCCTAAACTGCTCTTGCTCATGTGTAAGTACAAATGAAAAATGCTGACGCTGCTTCTGTTGGCATTGCTTTATAATTACGGCCATCAATAAATCATTTTATCCTTGAACAAGACTTGAGAATGGCCCGAAGGCAGAGGCATGATTCCTTAGGAATTAGGCCAACAGAGAATGGGCTATCTCTCTTCCCACCCCTTCTCTTACTCTGCTGTCAGAAACAGAAACGTTCTCTGTGAGTAGCTGGGAGCAGACGGCCGCACTTGAGTTCCATCTGGGGGTTCTGTTGACACAGTTTTACCCCAGCCTGCCTTGATGGCCACTGCCACACAAGCTGCATCTGTTCTTTCTTCTGCGCCTTTTGTTACTTCGTTATTTTTCCTCTTTCTACTGTAGTGAGCTGAATGGTGGCTTTGCACAAGATATATGCAGATCCTTGTGCCTAGAATCTGTGGAGGTGGCATTATTTGGAAAAAGAGTGTTTGCAGATATAATTAAGTTAAGGATCTTGAGATGAGATTCTCCTGGAGTAATTTAGGTAGGCTGTACCTCTAAAGACAAGTGTCCTTATAAGAGGACACTTTTGTCCGGGCGCAGTGGCTCATGCCTGTAATCCCAGCACTTTGGTAGGCCGAGGCGGGTGGATCGCCTGAGGTCAGGACTTTGAGACCAGCCTGACCAACATGGAGAAACCCCATCTCTACTAAAAATACAAAATTAGCCGGGCATGGTGGCGCATGGCTGCAATCCCAGCTACTGGGGAGGCTGAGGCAGGAGAGTTGCTTGAACCCAGGAGGAGGAGTTGGCAGTGAGCTGAGGTCACGCCATTGCACTCCAGCCTGGGCAACAAGAGTGAAACTCCATCTCAAAAAAAAAAAAAAGGACACTCTTTTTCACGCGCATCCGTGTGAAGAGACCACCAAACAGGCTTTGTGTGAGCAATAAAGCTGTGTATTTCACCTGGGTGCAGGAAGGCTGAGTCCAAAAAGAGAGTCAGTGAAGGGAGATAGGGGTGGGGCTGTTTTATAGGATTTGGGTAGGTAAAGGGAAAAGGGGTTGTTCTCTGGCAGGCAGGAGTGGGGGTCACAAGGTACTCAGTAGGGGAGCTTTTGAGCCAGGATGAGCCAGAAGAAGGAATTTCACAAGATAATGTCATCAGTTAAGGCAGGACCAGGCCATTTTCATTTATTTTGTGGTGGAATGTCAACAGTTAAGGCAGGAACCGGTCATCTGGATGTGTACGTGCAGGTCACAGGGGATATGATGGCTTAGCTTGGGCTCAGAGGCCTGATGTTCCTGTCTTCTTATATTAATAAGAAAAATAAAACGAAATAGGGGTAAGGTGTTGGGACGGCGAAAATTTTTGGGGATGGTATGGAGAGATAATGGGCGATGTTTCTCAGGGCTGCTTCAAGCGGGATTAGGGGCAGCGTGGGAAGCTAGAGTGGGAGAGATTAAGCTGAAGGAAGATTTTGTGGTAAGGGGTGATATTGTGGGGTTGTTAGAAGAAACATTTGTCATTTAGAATTATTGATGATGGCCTGGATATGGTTTTGTATGAATTGAAAAACTAAACAGAATAAGAGAAGGAGAAAAACAGGTATTAAAGGACTAAGAATAGGGAGGACCTAGGACATCTAATTAGAGAGTGCCTAAGGAGGTTCAGCATAGCCTTGCCAGCAAAGATTATTTATTTAAGAGTTAAGAGTGGCGGTTTGGGGATAGCACCAGGAGATATCAGCTGTGATGGCTTGGAGAAACAGTGTAAACCGGCAGCGTAAACAAGAGCAGGGCATGTATGAGTAGTTGAGAATGGTGAATAGGAGTATGACTAGACAGAAGATAGTAGGGATGACAAGTTTTTGGGGGCACAGTCCAAGTTGGTCTGGTGTCTGGAATGAGACTGGGGCCTAATAAAAAGGAGCGTCTATACAGGAGCTCAAATGGGCTGTACCTTGTAGCATTCCGAGGACAGGCCTGAATTCTGAGAAGGAAAAGTGGTAAAAGTATTGTCCAGTCCTTTTTAAGTTGGTAGCTGAGCTTGGTGAGGTGTGTTTTTAAAAGACCATTAGTCTGTTCTACTTTTCCTGAAGACTGAGGACTGTAAGGGATATAAAGGTTTCGCTGAATACTAAGAGCCTGAAAAAATGCTTGGCTGATTTGACTAATAAAGGCCTGTCTACTATTGGACTGTATAGAGGTGGGAAGGCCAAACTGAGGAATTACGTCTGACAGAAGGGAAGAAATGACCGCGGTGGCCTTCTTAGACCCTGTGGGAAAGGCCTCTACCTATCCAGTGAAAGTGTCTACCTAGACCAAGAGGTATTTTAGTTTCCTGACTCAGGGCACGTTGAGTAAAGCTAATTTGCCAGTCCTGGGTGGGAGCAAATCCCTGAGCTTGATGTGTAGGGAAGGGAGGGGGCCTGAATAATCCCTGAGGAGTAGTAGAATAGCAGATGGAACACAGAAATTATTTCTTTGAGGATAGATTTCCACGATGGAAAGGAAATGAGAGGTTCTAAGAGGCGGGCTTGTGGCTTGTACTATAGCATAGCCTGACTTTTCTGGTGTGTGGCGATTAGGCTGGGTGGAACTGCCATTAATAAACTAAGTGTGATCAGGGTGAGAAACAGGAAAGAAGGACATATGGGGAAATGGGGTGAACATCAGGTGGATCAGAGAGATACCATCATGAGGGTCAGGTGTGGTATCAGGAATAATGTGGGAGGCCGGATTGAAGTCTGGGCTAGGAACAATGGTAATTGTGGGAGACTCAACCAAGAGTGAGTACAGCTGAAGGAGCCGGGGAGCAGAAAGTATATGCGTCACTTGTGAGGAAGAAAATAGATTTTGGAAATTATGAGAGCGTAGAGAGTGAGTTGAGCAGAGTTTGTGATTTTTAAGGGCCTCTAAAAGTATTAGGGCAGCAGCAGCCACTGCACGGAAACATAATGGCCAGCCTTAAACAGTAAGGTCAAGTTGGTTGGACAAAAAGGCTACAGGAGGCAATCCTGGTCCTTGTGTAAGAATTTCGACTGCACGGCGCTGCACTTCAGTTGTGTGTAATGAAAAGGGTGGGGATGAGTCAGGGAGAGCTAGGGTGGGGGCAGTCTTTAAAGCTGTCTTCAAGGAACAGAAAGAGGAGTGGGGAAAGGATTTAGGATCTATGGGGTCAGCTAGGTTTCCTTTTTTGAGTTTATTTAATGGTTTTGTTAGGATGGCAAAAGTATCCAACCATGCCCAGGAAGGAAAGGAGTTGTTTTGTAGGTGGGGTTGGGGTTTGAGAGATTAGTCGGACACGATTGGCAGGGAGAGCACGTGTGTTTTTATGAGAATTATGTTGAGATAGGTAACAGACAAGGAAGAAATTTGGGCTTGACTGAAGTAATGGGGGCTGTCTGTGAAGCTTTGCGGCAGTACAGCCCAGGTAAGTTGCTGAGCCTGATGGGTGTCAGGGTCAGTCCAAGTGAAAGTGAAGAGAGGTTGGGATGAAAGGTGCAAAGGAATAGTAAAGAAAGCATGTTTGAGATCCAGAACAGAATAATGGGTTGTGGAGGGAGGAATTGAGGATACGAGAGTATATGCGTTTGGCACCATGGGGTGGAGAGGCAAAACAATTTCGTTGATAAGGCATAGATCCTGAACTAATTTGTAAGGCTTGACTGGTTTAGGACAGGTAAAATGGGGGAATTGTAAGGAGAGTTTATAGGCTTTAAAAGGCCATGCTGTAGCAGGCGAGTGATAACAGGCTTTAATCCTTTCAAAGCATGCTGTGAGATGGGATATTGGCATTGAGCTGGGTAAGGGTGATTAGGTTTTAATGAGATGGTAAGGGGTGCATGATAGGTCACCAAGGAAGGAGTGGAGGTATCTCCTACTTGTGGGTTAAGGTGGGTGGCAATGAGATGTAGCTATAGTCCAGGAATAGTCAGGGAAGCAGATAATTTAAAGTGTCTCGGCCTAATAAGGGAACTGGGTAGGTGGGGACAACTAAAAAGGAGTGCTTAAAAGAGTATTGTCTAAGTTGACACCAGAATTGGGCAGTTTTAAGAGGTTTAGAAGCCTGGCTGTCAATACCCACAACAGTTATGGAGGCAAGGGAGACAGGCTCTTGAAAAAAGGTAATGTGGAGTGGGTAGCCTCCGTATTGATTAAGAAGGGGACAGACTTACCCTTCACTGTGAGAGTTACCTAGAGCATCTGTGACGGTCCTGTAGGCTTCCGAAGTGATCGATCTGGCAGTGTCAGTCTTCAGCTGCTAAGCCAAGAGGATCTGGGAAGGGGTCAGTCAGAGAGGCTTGGGCCAGAGTTCCAGGAGCTCTGGGAGTGGCTGCCAGGTGAGTTGAACAGTCCAATTTCTAGTGGGGTCCTGCACAGATGGGACATGGCTTAGGAGGAATCCAAGGCTGCGGGCATCCCTTGGCCTGGTGGCCAGATTTCTGGCACTTGTAGCAAGCTCCTGGGGGAGGCGGTTCTGGAGGAACACCTGGCCACTGTGCTTTAGGCGTTTGGAAGTTCTTGTGTGCTGGAGATGTGGCTGCAGTTTGTCTCACAGCGGAAGCAAGGAATTACAACTCAGAAATATGTTGCTACTTGGCTGCCTCTACTCTATTATTGTACACCTTGAAGGCGAGGTTAATTAAGTCCTGTTGTGGGGTTTGAGGGCCGGAATTTAATTTTCAGAGTTTTATTTAATGTCAGGAGCAGATTGGGTAATTCAATGTATATTGAGAATAAGATGGCCTTTTGACCTTTTAGGGTCTAGAGCTGTAAAGCATCTCAGGGTTGCTGCCAAATGATCCATGAACTGGGCTGGATTTTTATATTTGATGAAAAAGAGCCTAAACCCTATCTGATTTGGGATAAAGAAAAAGGAGCATTAACCTTGAATATGCCTTTAGCTCCAGCCACCTTTTTCAGAGGAAATTGCTGTTCAGGTCGGGGAGGGCTAGTCATGGAATGAAACTGTAAGCCGGACCCAGTGTGAGGAGGGGAGGTGATAAAAGGATTATAGGGTGGAGGAGCAGAGGCTGAGGAAGAATTGGGGCCTAGCTCGGCCTGGCGAGGAGGGGAGAGGTCAGATGGGTCTGTAGAAAAGGAAGATTAGAAAGACTCAGTGACGCTTGGGGTTGCGACTGAGGGGACAGGTGGGAGGGAAAGAAGGAAGATTTGGGATGATTTTCACTGGGAACAGACTAGGGAGGGACCGATGTGTAAAAGAATGCCTGGACGTCAGGCACCTCAGACCGTTTGCCCATTTTACGACAAGAATTATCTAGATCTTGTAGGATGGAAAAATTGAAAGTGCCATTTTCTGGCTATTTGGAACTACTGTCGAGTTTGTATTGGGGTCAAGCAGCATTGTGGAAGAAAATAAGGCATTTAGGTTTTAGGTCAGGTGTGAGTCGAAGAGGTTTTAGGTTTTTAAGAACACAGGCTAAGGGAGAAGAAGGGGGAATGGAGGGCAGAATCTTGCCCATAGTGAAGGAGGCAAGCCTAGAGAAAAGAGAGAGTAGAGACACAGAGAGAAGGGGCAGGGGGTTCTTGCCTTCCAGAAAAGCAGGAAAGGGGTCGGGGTGCAGAAATAAAGGGTTGTGATGCAGAGCTAAGAGGTCAGGGCACAAAAATAAGGGTTTGGGGTGCAGAGATAAGAGGTCAGGTCACAGAGATAAGAAGTTGGGGCATGTAAATAAGGGATCAGGGCACAGAGATAAGAGGTAGGGGCACGGAAATAAGGGACCGGGGCACAGAGATAAGAGGGGTTTCCTGCCCCTCCCCCAGAAAAGGGGGACTTGCTGCTAAGGGTGAAGGAGAAGGGGTTGAGGGGTTCTTGCCCCTTCCACCAGAAAAGTGGGACTTGACACTAAGGGTGAAGGACGAAGGCAGGCGTCCCTGCGTGGTCTGACACCTCTGAAACCTGTGTGGATAATCATAGAGGTGTCCCTGCAATGATTAAACATCAAGGAAAGGCTGCCTTCTCTAGTCCATGACAGGCGCCGGAGTTTTGGGTCCACGGATAAAACATGTCTCCTTTGTCTCTACCAGAAAATGAAAGGAATTGAAATTAAGAGAAGGGAGAGATTGAAGTGTGGCGCCAAGATTGAAAGGAGAAAGAGGTTGAGGGATAGTGAGGGAGGTTGGAGAAGAGAGTAAAAAGAAGCCACTTACTGGATTTGAAATTGGTGAGATGTTTCTTGGGCTGGTCAGTCTGAGGACCTGAGGTCGTAGGTGGATCTTTCTCACAGAGCAAAGAGCAGGAGGACAGGGGATTGATCTCCCAAGAGAGGTCCCCCGATCCGAGTCACGGCATCAAATTTCACATGGGTGTGCGTGAAGAGACCACCAAACAGGCTTTGTGTGAGCAGTAAAGCTGTTTATTTCACCTGGGTGCAGGTGGGCTGAGTCCGAAAAGAGTGAGTGAAGGGAGATAGGGGTGGGGGCATTTTATAGGACTTGGGTAGGTATAGGAAAAAGGGGGGTTGTTCTCTGGCAAGCAGGAGTGGGGGTCACAAGGTGCTCAGTAGGGGAGCTTTTGAGCCAGGATGAGCAAGGAGAAGGAATTTCACAAGATAATGTCATCAGTTAAGGCAGGAACTGGCCATCTAGATGTGTACGTGCAGGTCACAGGGGATACGATGACTTAGCTTGGGCTCAGAGGCCTGACACTCTTCCTCCAGAGAAGGAGACCCAGACAGAAGAGGAGAAGAGGAGGAGGCAAGGTGATCACAGAGGCAGAGATTGGATCATGCAGCCACAAGTTGAGGAATTCTAGTAGCCTCTACAAGCTGGAAGAGGCAAGGAATGGATTCTCCCCTAGAACCTCTGAAGGAGCATGGTCCTGCTGACATTTGATTGATTTTGGACTTCTGGCCTCCAGACTTTTTTTTTTTTTTTTTTTTTTTTAAGACAGAGCCTTGCTCTGTTGCACAGCCTGGAGTGCAGTTGCACGATCTCGGTTCACTGCAACCTCCACCTCCCAGGCTCAAGCCATTCTCTTGCCTCAGCCTCCCAAGTAGCTGGGCTACAGGTGCCTGCCACCATGCAAGGCTAATTTTTGTATTTTTAGTAGAGATGAGGTTTTGCCATATTGGCCAGGCTGGTCTTGAATTCCTGGCCTCAAGTGATACACCCACCTCAGCCTCCCAAAGTGCTGAGATTATTTAGGTGTGAGCCGCGGCACCAGGCCCAGACATTGTTTGAAGCCACCCATTTCATGGTTCTTTGCTGCAGTGGTTGTGGAATATGAATGCACTCATGCTGTTGGTTGGACTTTGCTGACCTTTTGTATGTTATTCCCTGGCAGTTCTACAGGGCCTGGAGCTGATACGAAAAACCTCCCTTCTTTCCCAGATGATCCCCAGCTTCCCCGTTCACTGAAGGCCCTGCAGTTGGGAACAGTCAGGACTTTGCACCCAGTTGTGGGTGTTTGGCCGACCCTTCCTTTTGTGTGATTCATGGACCCGCAGCATTGCGTCACCTGTGAGCTTTTGGAATTGAAGACTCTCAGGACTCACCCGGGAGTACCTGCTGGGCCAGAATCTGCATTTTAACAAGATGTCCAGGTGATTTGCGTACACTTTCAGATCTGAGAAGCGCTAATAAGAGAGGCTTTAAGGTGGTAATTAGATCTTTTCTCCACCTGCAAGAATCTTAGTTTCTTCATGTTAAATCTGTTAACTGTGGCAATGGCATGGGGGTTATAAAACAAAACAAAATCCTTACATCAAGAATGCACCCTGGTGTGTTATGGATGTGGGTGAAATGAAATGTGTGGAATTTGCTTTAAAATGTTGTAAAATAGCAAGAAGGAAAAGAAAAGCGGGAACTGGAATGAGATTGGCGAACTGTTGACAAGTTCTTGCAGTGGGACGATGGGTGCATGGGGGTGCATGGTGCAATTCTCTCCCCGCTTTTTGTGCATATGGGAAATTTCCATGAGGAAAAGTTAGAGGTGGGGCACGGTGGCTTGTGCCTGTGATCTCAGCATTTTGCAGGCTGAGGTGGGTAGATTGCTTGAACCTAGGAGTTCAAGACCATCCTGGACAACATGGCGAAACCCCATCTCTACTAAAAATGCAAAAATTAGCCAGGCATGGTGACAACATGCCTGTAGTCACGTTGAGGCATGAGGTTGAGGCATGAGAATCACTTGAACACAGGAGGCGGAGGTTGCAGTGAGCCGAGATCGCACCATTACACTCCAGCCTGGGTGACACAGTGAGACCTGGTCTCAAAAAATTTTTTAATTTTCTTTTTTTTTTTGAGACGGAGTCTTGCTCTTTTGCCCAGGCTGGAGTGCAGGGGCATGATCTTGGCTCACTGGAAGCTCCACCTCCCGAGTTCACTCCATTCTTCTGCCTCAGCTTCCAGAGTAGCTGGGTCTGTAGGCATCCACCACCATGTCCGGCTAATTGTTTGTATTTTTAGTAGAGATGGGGTTTCACTGTGTTAGCCAGGATGGTCTCGATCTCCTGACCTCGTGATCTGCCCACCTTGGCCTCCCAAAGTGCTGGCATTACAGGCATGAGCCATCGTGCCTGGCCTTAATTTTGTTTAATTTATTTCTTTTTTGAGACAGGATCTCACTCTGTAGCCCAAGCTGGAGTGCAGTGGTGCAATCCCGGCTCACTGCAGCCTCTACCTCCTGGGTTCAAGCGATCCTCCCACCTCAGCCTCCAGAGTAGCTGAGACCACAGGCATGTATCACCACACCTGGCTAATTTTTTCCCATTTTCTAGAGGCTATGTTGCCCAGGCTGGTCTTGAACTCCTGACCTCAAGCAATCTTCCCGTCTCAGCCTGGGAGTAATCCCAAAGTGCTGGGATCACAGGTGTGAGTCACTCTACCCAGCCTCAACTGTTTTTCATGACTCCACTTTTTCTCCTCTCTTGGAAATGAGTAGTCTTTGAGGGAATGTCTTTTTTGTCTCCATCTCTGGTTTCTTTGCTCAGTGCACCTGTGTTTGGGGCTTTGTTGATCTCCAGGCCTTTTTCAGCAGCGTTGTCCCTGGAGAGCAGGATGGGAGCTGATAGCTTCTCAGCATCTTTTAACTGAGTTTAAAAATGACTATCAACAACATCTAGTCAGCATCTGTTGCTCTTGGCAGCTGGGACTTCATTTCCTTTCTCTTTCTCCACCTCTCTAACCTCTTTAAGACTCTGTCTTTGTCATGGGTACAGCATCACCTGTGTGGCCCTTAGGCTCTCTTAGTTACGTGTGATCTGCATATTATGTCTTTACTTCAGGGCTTCTCAACCAGGGGGTGATTTTGCCCCCCAGAGAACATGTGGCCGTGTCTAAAGACAATTTTGGTTGTTGCAGCTGGAGGAATTGGTGCTACTGGCAGCTAATGGGTAGAGGCCAGGGATGCTGCTAAACAGCCTACAATGCCCCGGACAACTCCCACTGAGACAAAATAATGATCCAGCCCCAAATGTCAATAGTGCTGCAAGTGAGAGACCCTGATTCCATCTTAGAGATCATCCAAGCACACTTGGCCAAATTGTTTTTGCTACTGTCCCATGAAGAAAAGGCAGACTCTCATGACTGATGGCAACATCGATAGGAATTTTGTTTACCTCTTCTTGGTGGACTTTGGGATACGATGACTTACCATTTGTGCAAGTTGTGTGCTGCACACCTCCAGGAGGCGCCACCCACATATTTATGAAAATGCCACCCCAGGAATTGCACAGTACATAGTCTACATGGCTATAAGCAGTTTCTCTGGCTTTGGTGTTGCCCTGGGGTGCTCTGGAACTGGGAGGAACTTTATTTCTGGCCATTAGAGGCCCTGAGCATGACATTGAGTATCCTTTCAAGAAAGGAGAAATGTTGAACAGAGAGGACCTCATTTTGTTTAAATTTTATTGTTATTATACTTTAAGTTTTAGGGTACATGTGCATAACATGCAGGTTTGTTACATATGTATACATGTGCCATGTTGGTGTGCTGCACCCTTTAACTCATCATTTAGTATTAGGTATATCTCCTAATGCTATCCCTCCCCCCGGCCCCCACCCCACAACAGTCCCCGGTGTGTGATGTTAACCTTTCTGTGAGAGGACCTCATTTTTATAACTCTTGACCATCATCTAGTTACGGAGCGTCCACTTTTCACCCCGGGCCATATCCATTTGACAGATGTAAAATCATCAAATGATAATATCATGAATTATACTTTTGATAGCTTCTGCCCGGAACATGGTGGTAAGAGCTTCTCATTTTCAATTGATTCATTGGGAGAGAAAATATACACGGCTGCCCTAAGACTTTCTATTACACACCATTTGCTTGACGGGATTTCTTTAGTTTCTGTAGCATAACTTATTCTAACTGGTCCTCAATCACTTTGCAATAAAAACTGAGATTGTGAAAATGTTCATTGTCATTACCAGTGACGGAGCAGTAAGTACAGAGTTCTGCAGAGGGAAGGAACCGAGAGATTTAAACTAGTAGAATGAGCCGCTCACCCTCAGAATTGCTTTTAGTCTTGGTGAGAACTGAGGGGAATTTCGACAGGGTTCAGCGGGACTGCGGGGAGTGGGGCTGGGAGGTGGCTGTTTGCACGTGTGGTCAGCAAATCCAGTGAGGGGGTCCATGTACTGTGGGCAGCCCCACAGATGGAGTTGGGATTGCCCTGGACTGAGTACTGGCTCATCAGACTGCAAACCGCCATTCTCAAGACATCGAGGCCCAGGCTGGTGCAGGAGATGCATTGCTGTGTGTCAGCCTTTCTTCCATCGGTCCTCTCCAATGACAGCCCCCGATTTTCCACCGGGGAGTCACTTGTCCCCCACAGCATGTGTGCAACTGGCCACTCCCCACCCTGATCTGGGGCTGGGGCATGTGGTCCCAGCCTGGATGTCAGTATCCTTCCACCACCCTGGCCACAGTGATTGGGTCTGAGAAGCAGATTAGCCAAAGGAGAGACAATCTTGGAAATTTCATGTTCATGCTTAAGAAACTAAAATGGAAAGTTGAGGGAGGGTGAGGGGTCATTCTGATGATATAGTTTGAGGACCTGGATGTAGCCACACCTGTAGCTGTCAACTCTGTGCCACAGTACTCCTTTTTTTCTTTTTCCTTCAAATGTAAATACTTTCTAGAGGCAAGGTCTTTCTATGTCGCTTGGGCTGGTTTTGAAAAGTCCCTTTTGGGGGGATGCTTTCACTGCTTCACTTCCTTTCTATGACAGCTCAGGGAATCAGAAGACAAGGGAGATGACTTTTTTTTTTTTTTTTTTTTGAGACACGGCTTGCTCTATTGCCCAGGCTGGAGTGCAGTGGTGTAATCACAGCTCGCCACAGACTTGATCTTCTGGACTCAAGCTACCCTCCTGCTTCAGCCTCCTGAGTAGCTGGGACTATAGGCGGGTACCACCATGCCCAGCTAATTAAATTCTTTTTTTTTTTTTAGAAATGAGATCTCCCTATGTCACCCAGGCTGGCCTCAAAGTCCTGGGCTCAAGTGATCGTCCTGCCTTAGCTTGCTAAACTTACAGCTGTGAGCCCCCAACACCAGTCAACACTGTGGTCTTATGCACCTGGTGTCCCCCTAGGCACTGAGCAATGATCCTCCTGCTTCAACCTCCCAAAGTGCTGGGAAAACAGATGTGAAGCACCATGTGTGGCCCACATAGTATTGTTATGGGTTAAATTGAGTCCTCCTCAAAAGATGTTGAAATAAGGCTCTGAATGTGACCTTATTTAGAAATAGAGTTTGTGCGGGCCGGGCATGGTGGCTCACGCCTGTAATCCCAGCACTTTGGGAAGCCGAGGTGGGTGGATCACCTGAGGTCAGGAGTTTGAGACCAGTCTGACCAACATGGAGAAACCCCATCTCTACTAAAAATACAAAAGTAGCTGGGTGTGGTGGTGCATACCTGTAATCCCAGCTACTCGGGTGGCTGAGGCAGGAGAATCGCTTGAACCCAGGAGGCAGAGGTTGCATTGAGCTGAGATCGTGCCATTGCACTCCAGCCTGGGAAACAAGAGTGAAACTCCATCTCAAAAAAAAAAAAAAAAAGAAAGAAAGAAAGAAAGAAAAAGAAATCGGGTTATTGCAGATGCTATTGATTAGGATGAAGTCATCCTGGAGTAGGGAGGGCCCAAAGTCAATGACTGGTGTCCTTATAAAAGAGGAGAGGACACGTTGAGTCACAGAGACACAGGGAAGAAGGCCATCGATTGGACGGAAGATTGGACTGATGCGTCTGCAAACCAAGGAACGCTGAAGACTGCCAGGAGAGCACAGGAAGCTAGGACGAGGCAAGGCAGGACTCCCCGACAAGTGCAGGAGGGAGTGTGGCCCTGCTGGCACCTCCATTTCAGACTGGTGGCCACCAGAACCACAAGACAATTTCTCTTGTTTCAAGTCACCCAGCTTGTGGTACTTGGTTGTGGCAGCCCTAGGGAATGAATATAAGTACTTTCTTTTTTTGAGACGGAGTCTCACTCTGTCGCCCAGGCTGGAGTGCAGTGGCGCTATCTCGGCTCACTGCAAGCTCCGCCTCCCAGGTTCATGCCATTCTCCTGCCTCAGCCTCCTGAGTAGCTGGCACTACAGGCGCCTGCGACCACGTCCAGCTAATTTTTTGTATTTTTAATAGAGATGGGGTTTCACCGTGTTAGCCAGGATGGTCTCCATCTCCTGACCTCGTGATCCACCTGCCTCAGCCTCCCAAAGTGCTGGGATTATAGGCGTGAGCCACTGCGCCAGGCCGAATATAAATACTTTTAAATTAACTCTCCTCTTCTCTCCCTCTTCTTCTAAATCATCATTTTTGCCTAAGCAACAGCTAGGGTCTAATACGGATGTGATGACTCACTTCAAAGTGGGGGAAGCCAGCCCCCATGTGCGCCCAAAGCTCCTGCTGCCTTGGCCCTGGGCTCAGAGACTGGACCATCATTCTGGAGGCTTGCTGGAGATCTGAGCCAGGACACCATTCTCTGTTGCCTTTAAACAAAGGCTGGTGCTCGCCCAGGCATGTGAGCTCCACCGAGGATCTATTTGGAAGGCAGAATTCTGAGATGACCCCTTAGGTTCTTGCCCTGGATAAACGCCAAGCGTAATCTCCTCTCCCCTGGAGTGTAGGCAGGACCCGTGGCTTGATTCTAACCTATACCTATGGAAAAGTTGAAGGGATTTTGCAGATGTAACTAAGCCCCTAATCCGTTCGCTTTGAGTTAATCAAAAGGGAGATTATTCAGAGTGGGTCTGACATCTTCAGGTGAGATCTTCAATGAGGGTCTGGAGGAGAGAGACTCCTTCCTCCTGGTTTTTGGTTTTTGGTTTTTGTTTGTTTGTTTTTGAGATGGAGTTTCACTCTGTTGCTCAGGCTGGAGTGCAGTGGCACGATCTCAGCTTACAGCAACCTCTGCCTTCCGGGTTCAAGTGATTCTCCTGCCTCAGCCTCCCAAGTCGCTGGGATTACAGGCATGCACCATCATGCCTGACTAAGTTTTGTGTTTTTAGTAGAGACGGTTTTTCACCATATTGGCCAGGCTGGTCTCCAAATCCTGACCTCAGGTGATCCACCAGCCTCGACCTCCGAAAGTGCTGGGATTGCAGGTGTGAACCACCACGCCCAGCTGGTTTTGAAGAAGCCAGCCACGTGAGTTCCACAGTTGCGTGGAAATAAATTCTGCCAACAACTATGTGAGGTTGGGAGAAGACCCCAAGCCTCATATGAGACACTAATTCCAGCCAACTCCTTGATCACAACCTTGTAAGGACCTGAGCAGAGCACCCAGCTAAAGCTGCACCCCCAGACTCCTGACCCACAGGAAAGGAGAGGTAATAGATGGGTGTTTTAAGCTGCTAAATTTGTGTTGATTTGTTATGCAGCTTAGAAGTGAATACATCATTCCATTTTTAAAAAATCATAAGCTAATCACACCATTCGATTTTTTTTTTTTTTTTTTTTTTTTGAGACAGAGTCTCACTCCATCACCCAGGCTGGAGTGCAATGATGCAATCTCGGCTCACTGTAACCTCTGCCTTCAGCGTTCAAGTGATTCCCTTGCCTCAGCCCCCCAAGTAGCTGGGACTACAGGCATGCACCACCACACCCAGCTAATTTTTGTATTTTTAGTAGAGATGGAGTTTCACATGTTGGCCAGGCTGGTCTTGATCTCCTGACCTCAAGTGACCTGCCTGCCTCAGCCTCCCAAAGTGCTGGGGTTACCGGCATGAGCCACCGCACCCGGCCTGACACACCATTCAATTTTAAGGAACTTCCAGGTGCTGTGGTCAAGCCCCTCTTGTGTGGCATGGAGGTAGGGAGAGATGGGTTGGAAGATGACTGGATGGGGGCATGGAGCTAGGTAGGAAGAGGGAAAAGTGTCTTGAAGGAAGTAAGTCCCTTCAGATAAGGGAGGGAGAAGCTTGATTAATATGCAGACTTGCACAGTCCTTCAGTCCTGGGGATACTAGAGGAGAGACAGGTCTTACCTTGTATTTGAGAGTTGCCATCCCAGGCAGAGGCCCTACTTGCACCTTCTTGCAGGTGGGGCTGGGGGGCAAATACTTAGAGGAGAAACGAACACCCTTGGTAAGCATGTGAAAAGTTTCTGGAGTGGAGAGATGATGAAGCAGGATATTTAGAGTCAACAGCCAATGTTTTAATTTTATTTTTTATTTTTTATTACACTTTAACTTTTAGGGTACATGTGCACAACGTGCAGGTTTGTTACATATGTATACATGTGCCATGTTGGTGTGCTGCACCCATTAACTCATCATTTAACATTAGGTATATCTCCTAATGCTATCCCACCCCCACCCCACAAAAGGCCCCTGTGTGTGATGTTCCCCTTCCTGTGTCCATGGGTTCTCATTGTTCAATTCCCAGCTATGAGTGAGAACATGTGGTGTTTGGTTTTTGCGATAGTTTGCTGAGAATGATGGTTTCCAGCTTCATCCATGTCCCTACAAAGGACATGAACTCATCATCTCTTATGGCTACATGGTATTCCATTGTGTGTATGTGCCAAATTTTGTTGATCCAGTCTATCATTGTTGGACATTTGGGTTGGTTCCAAGTCTTTGCTACTGTGAATATTGCCGCAATAAACATACGTGTGCACGTGTCTTTATAGCAGCATGATTTGTAATCTTTGGGTATATACTCAGTAATGGGATGGCTGGGTCAAACGGTATTTCTAGTTCTAGATCCCTGAGGAATCGCCACACTGACTTCCACAATGGTTGAACTAGTTTACAGTCCCACCAACAGTGTAAAAGTGTTCCTATTTCTCCACATCCTCTCCAGCACCTGTTGTTTCCTGACTTTTTAATGATTGCCATTCTAACTGGTGTGAGATGGTATCTCATTGTGGTTTTGATTTGCATTTCTCTGATGGCCAGTGATGATGAGCATTTTTTCATGTGTCTTTTGGCTGCATAAATGTTTTCTTTTGAGAAGTGTCTGTTCATATCCTTTGCCCAATTTTGATGGGGTTGTTCGTTTTTTTCTTGTAAATGTGTCAGAGTTCATTGTAGATTCTGAATATTAGCCCTTTGTCAGATGAGTAGATTGCAAAAATTTTCTCCCATTCTGTAGGTTGCCTGTTCACTCTGATGGTAGTTTCTTTTGCTGTGCAGAAGCTCTTGAGTTTAATCAGATCCCATTTGTCAATTTTGGCTTTTGTTGCCATTGCTTTTGGTGTTTTAGACATGAAGTTCTTGCCCATGCCTATGTCCTGAATGGTATTGCCTAGGTTTTCTTCTAGGGTTTTTATGGTTTTAGGTCTAACCTTTAAGTCTTTAATCCATCTTGAATTAATTTTAGTATAAAGTGTAAGGAAGGGATCCAGTTTCAGCTTTCTCCATATGGCTAGCCAGTTTTCCCAGCACCATTTATTAAATAGGGAATCATTTCCCCATTTCTTGTTTTTGTCAGGTTTGTCAAAGATCAGATAGTTGTAGATATGTGGCATTATTTCTGAGGGCTCTGTTCTGTTCCATTGGTCTATATCTTTGTTTTGGTACCAGTACCATGCTGTTTTGGTTACTGTAGCCTTGTAGTATAGTTTGAAGTCAGGTAGTGTGATCCCTCCAGCTTTGTTCTTTTGGCTTAGGATTGACTTGGCAATGTGGGCTCTTTTTTGGTTCCATATGAACTTTAAAGTAGTTTTTTCCAATTCTGTGAAGAAAGTCATTGGTAGTTTGATGGGGATGGCATTGAATCTATAAATTACCTTGGACTGTATGGCCATTGTCACAATATTGATTCTTCCTACCCATGAGCATGGAATGTTCTTCCATTTGTTTGTATCCTCTTTTATTTTGTTGAGCAGTGCTTTGTAGTTCTCCTTGAAGAGGTCCTTCACATCCCTTGTAAGTTGGATTCCTAGGTATTTTATTCTCTTTGAAGCAATTGTGAATGGGAGTTCACTCATGATTTGGCTCTCCATTTGTCTGTTATTGATGTATAAAATGCTTCTGATTTTTGCACATTGATTTTGTATCCTGAGACTTCGCTGATGTTGCCTATCAGCTTAAGGAGATTTTGGGCTGAGATGATGGGGTTTTCTAGATACACAATCATGTCATCTGCAAACAGGGACAATTTGACTTCCTCTTTTCCTGCTTGAATACCCTTTATTTCCTTCTTCTGCCTGATTGCCCTGGCCAGAACTTCCAACACTATGTTGAATAGGAGTGGTGAGAGAGGGCATCCATGTCTTGTGCCAGTTTTCAAAGGGAATGCTTCCAGTTTTTGTCCATTCAGTATGATATTGGCTGTGGGTTTGTCATAGATAGCTCTTATTATTTTGAGATGTGTCCCATCAATACCTAATTTATTGAGAGTTTTTAGCATGAAGGTTGTTGAATTTTGTCACAGACCTTTTCTACATCTAATGAGATCATCATATGGTTTTTGTCATTGGTTCTGTTTATATGCTGGATTTTGTTTATTGATTTGTGTATGTTGAACCAGCCTTGCATCCTAGGGATGAAGCCCACTTGATTATGGTCGATAAGCTTTTTGATGTGGTGCTGGATTTGGTTTGCCAGTATTTTATTGAGGATTTTTGCATCGATGTTCATCAGGGATATTGGTTTAAAATTCTCTTTTTTTTTGTTTTGTCTCCACCAGGCTTTGGTATCAGGATGATGCCGGCCTCATAAAATGAGTTAGGGAGGATTCCCTCTTTTTTTATTGTTTGGAATAGTTTCAGAAGGAATGGTACCAGCTCCTCCTTGCACCTCTGGTAGAATTCGGCTGTGAATCCATCAGGTCTTGGACTTGTTTTGGTTGGTAAGCTATTAATTATTGCCTCAATTTCAGAGCCTGTTATTGGTCTATTCAGAGATTCAACTTCTTCCTGGTTCAGTCTTGAGAGGGTGTATGTTTCAAGGAATTTATCCATTTCTTCTAGATTTTCTAGTTTATTTGCATAGGGGTGTTTATATTATTCTCTGATGGTAGTTTGTATTTCTGTGGGATTGGTGGTGATATCCCGTATATCATTTTTTATTGTGTCTATATGATTCTTCTCTCTTTTCTTCTTTATTAGTCCTGCTAGTGGTCTATCAATTTTGTTGATCTTTCAAAAAAACACCTCCTGGATTCATTGATTTTTTGAAGGGTTTTTTGTGTCTCTATTTCCGTCAGTTCTGCTCTGATCTTAGTTATTTCTTGCCTTCTGCTAGCTTTTGAATGTGTTTGCTCTTGCATCTCTAGTTCTTTTAATTGTGATATTAGGGTGTCAATTTTAGATCTTTCCTGCTTTCTCTTGTGGGCATTTAGTGCTATAAATTTCTCTCTACACACTGTTTTGAATGTGTCCCAGAGATTCTGGTATGTTGTGTCTTTGTTCTCGTTGGTTTCAAAGAACATCTTTATTTCTGCCTTCATTTTGTTATGTACCCAGTAGTCATTCAGGAGCAGGTTGTTCAGTTTCCATGTAGTTGAGTGGTTTTGAGTGAGTTTCTTAATCCTGAGTTCTAGTTTGATTGCACTGTGGTCTGAGAGACAGTTTGTTAAAATTTCTGTTGTTTTACATTTGCTGAGGAGTGCTTCACTTCCAAATATGTGGTCAATTTTGGAATAAGTGTGTTGTGGTGCTGAGAAGAATGTATATTCTGTTGATTTGTGGTGGAGAGTTCTGTAGATGTCTCTTAGGTCTGCTTGGTGAAGAGCTGAGTTCAATTCCTAGATATCCTTGTTAACTTTCTGTCTCGTTGATCTGTCTAATGTTGACAGTGGGGTGTTAAGAAATCCCATTATTATCGTGTGGGAGTCTAAGTCTCTTTGTAGGTTTCTAAGGACTTGCTTTATGAATCTGGGTGCTCCTGTATTGGGTGCATATATATTTAGGATAGTTAGCTCTTCTTGTTGAATTGATCCCTTTACCATTATGTAATGGCCTTCTTTGTCTCTTTTGATCTTTGTTGGTTTAAAGTATGTTTTATCAGAGACTGGGATTGCAACACTTGCCTTTTTTTTGTTTTCCATTTGCTTGGTAGATCTTCCTCCATCCCTTTATTTTGAGCCTATGTGTGTCTCTGCACATGAGATGGGTTTCCTGAATACAACACGATGATGGGTCTTGATTCTTTAAAAGACACACACTGGTAAATCGGATAATCAGATAATTTAGCCCATTGACATTTAAGGTTAACATTGTTATGTGTGAATTTGATCCTGTCATTATGATGTTAGCTGGGTATTTCGCTCGTTCGTTGATGCAGTTTCTTCCTAGCCTCAAGGTTCTTTACAATTTGGCATGTTTTTGCAGTGGCTGGTACCAGTTTTTCCTTTCCATGCTTAGTGTTTCCTTCAGGAGCTCTTGTAGAGCAGGCCTGGTGGTGACAAAATCTCTCAGCATTTGCTTGTCTGTAAGGATTTTATTTCTCCTTTACTTATGAAGCTTATTTTGGCTGGATATGAGATTCTGGGTTGAAAATTCTTTTCTTTAAGAATGTTGAATATTGGCCCCCACTCTCTTCTGGCTTGTAGAGTTTCTGCCGAGAGATTAGCTGTTAGTCTGATGGGCTTCCCTTTGTGGGTAACCTGACCTTTCTCTCTGGCTGCCTTTAACATTTTTTCCTTCATTTTAACTTTGGTGAATCTGACAATTATGTGTCTTGGAGTTGCTCTTCTCGAGGAGTATCTTTGTGGCATTCTCTGTATTTCCTGAATTTGAATGTTGTCCTGCCTTGCTAGATTGGGGAAGTTCTCCTGCATAATATCCTGCAGAGTGTTTTCCAACTTGGTTCCATTCTCCCCGTCACTTTCAGGTACAACAATCAGATGTAGATTTTGTCTTTTCACATAGTCCCATATTTCTTGGAGGCTTTGTTCATTTCTTTTTATTCTTTTTTCTCTAAATTTCTCTTCTCACTTCATTTCATTCATTTCATCTTCCATCACTGACACCCTTCCTTCCACTTGATCAAATCAGCTACTGAGGCTTGTGCATTCGTCACGTAGTTCTTGTGCCTTGGTTTTCAGCTCCATCAGGTCCTTTAAGGACTTCTCTGCATTGGTTATTCTAGTTAGCCATTCATCCACTCTAGTTAGCCATTCGTCTAATCTTTTTTCAAGGTTTTTAACTTATTTGCCATGGGTTTGAACTTCCTCCTTTAGCTTGGACTAGTTTGATCATCTGAAGTCTTCTCTCAACTTGTCAAAGTCATTCTCTGTCCAGCTTTGTTCCATTGCTCTGCGTTCCTTTGGAGGAGGAGACGCACTCAGATTTTTAGAGTTTCCAGTTTTTCTGCTCTGTTTTTTCCCCATCTTTGTGGTTTTATCTACCTTTGGTCTTTGATGATGGTGACATACAGATGGGGTTTTGGTGTGGGATGTCCTTTCCGTTTGTTAGTTTTCCTTCTAACAGTCAGGACCCTCAGCTCCAGGTCTGTTGGAGTTTGCTGGAGGTCCACCCCAGACCATGCTTGCCTGGGTATCAGCAGCAGAGGCTGCAGAACAGTGGATATTGTTGAGCAGCAAATGTTGCTGCCTAATCGTTCCTCTGGAAGTTTTGTCTCAGAGGAGTACCCAGCCATGTGAGGTGTCAGTCTGCCCCTACTGGGGGGTGCCTCCCAGTTAGGCTACTTGGGGGTCAGGGACCCACTTGAGGAGGCAGTCTGTCCATTCTCAGATCTCCAGCTGCATGCTGGGAGAACCACTCCTCTCTTCAAAGCTGTCAGACAGGGACATTTAAGTCTGCAGAGGATTCTCCTGCCTTTTGTTTGGCAATGCCCTGCCCCCAGAGGTGGAGTCTACAGAGGCAGGCAGGCCTCCTTAAGCTGCAGTGGGCTCCACCCAGTTCGAGCTTCCCAGCAGCTTTGTTTACCTACTGAAGCCTAGGCAATGGCAGGCACCCCTCCCCCAGCCTTGCTGCCGCCTTGCAGTTTGATCTCAGACTGCTGTGCTAGCAATGAGCAAGGCTCTGTGGACGTAGGACCCTCCGAGCCAGGTGTGGGATATAATCTCCTGGTGTGCCAATTGCTAAGACTGTTGGAAAAGCACAGTATTAGGGTGGGAGTGACCCGATTTTCCAGGTGCCATCTGTCACCCCTTTCTTTGACTAGGAAAGGGAATTCTCTGATGCCTTGTGCTTTCCAGGTGAGGCAATGCCTCACCCTGCTTGGGCTCACACTCAGTGCACTGCACCCACTGTCCTGCACCCACTTTCTAACACTCCCCACTGAGATGAACCCAGTACCTCATTTGGAAATGCAGAAATCACCTGTCTTCTGCATCACTCATGCTGGGAGCTGTAGACTGGAGCTCTTCCTATTCGGCCATCTTGGCTCCACCCCACTATTATGATTCCTACAGAGTCCTTTGCTTTCCAGCAGCCTCCTCTCCCTCCTTTTTAGGTCAGAATCCCTCTATTTTAGTGGCCACTGGGATTCTGAAATGACCAGGTCTTTGTCTTAGAGACCTCACACATGCTGTTCCCTCTGCCTGGAACACTTTTCCTTGCTCTGGTCCCCTGAGATCTCTTTCAGCTCAACTGCCCCATGCTCTGAGAGCCCCTTTCTCCCTCTCTAGGTTGAAGCCAGTTTACCCCTGTAGTTTGTGCCTGGAAAACTCGTTTTCCTCCTTGGTGCCTCCTGAGTTGTCATGGGATGTATGTGCCTGTTAGGGTGTCTGGTGTCTGCCTCCCTAACTGGACTGCATGCTGCTGGTGAGCTGGAGGGACTGGACTAGCACAGGCCAAGTCCCTGGGGCTGGAGGCAGCAGGGCAGAAGGCACAGGCAAAAGGCCTTTGTGATCTGGGGGGAGGTGAAGGAGAGGGAGAGAGATGAGAGAGGCTGGCCAAAGATGGGCCAGGGGCCAGGCTGCTTGGGATCTTTTGGGCCACAGAAAGACATTTGAATTCTCATGTAAGAGAACCAGGACACCATTGGAGTGTATGAGTCACCTCATCTAACTGAGCTCTGTAAATGTCAATGTTGTATTATTTGTGTACAATTCTTTAAAAGTGATTTTAATTATTTACCTTTTTATTTTTATTACTTTTATTTGTTTTTCTGAGACAAAATCTTGTGCTACTGCCCAAACTGGAGTGCAATGGCATGATCTCAGCTCACTTAAACTTCCACCTCCTGGGTGCAAGTGATTCTCCTGTATCAGACTCCCGAGTAGCTGAGGTTATAGGCGTCTGCCACCACGCCCAGCTTATTTTTGTATTTTTAGGAGAGACGATGTTTCACCATGTTGGCCAGGCTGGTCTTGAACTCCTGACCTCAGGTGATCCACCCGCCTCAGCCTCCCAAAGTGCTGGCATTACAGGGGTGAGCCACCATGCCCAGCTTTATTTACTTTTTTAAAAAAGATCAGGCCAGGCACGGTAGCTCACGTCTCTAATCTCAGCAATTTGGGAGGCTGAGGCGGGATGATCACTTGAGGCCAGGAGTTCAAAATCAGCCTAGGCAACATAGTGAGACACCCCCTGCCCCAATCTCTTAAAAAGTGAGAAAATTAGGCACGGTGGTTGGTCTGTATCCCCAGCTACTTGGGAGCCTGAGGTAGGCAGGACTGCTTGAGACCAGGAGTTTGAGGCTCCACTGAGCTGTGACTATGCCACTGAGCTACAGCCTGGGCAACAGAGTGAGACCCTGGAGCTTCCTCAGTCTCCCTAGAGCTGACCGAGCTCTGCTTCTTATTCCGGGAATGACGGGCACTGGGGCTTTGATGGGCATCGGGTGAAATGGGCAGAGTGGTGCTTACCCGGGATGGCGGTGAAGTGGGACGGGGAGGTCA
This sequence comes from Gorilla gorilla gorilla, assembly GCF_029281585.2. Lineage (NCBI taxonomy): Eukaryota > Metazoa > Chordata > Mammalia > Primates > Hominidae > Gorilla > Gorilla gorilla. The sequence continues at coordinate 9,905,632 of NC_073233.2, forward strand.
TCGTGACAAGGGGCGGCATGAGGTATTTGGCCTTGACACCCTCCCTGGCCAGACGGTCCAGGTTGGGGGTGTCCACATCCTGATCCTAGTCCCAGCGGAAGCCCTGGAAGGAGGTCAGCACGAGCTGTGAATGCTCTTCCTCCCTGGGACGGGGTGGCTACCCAGTAGGACAGGTGGCAGCAGCAGCAGCAGCAGCTGGAGGGCCCCGAGCCCTGTCATCCCACGAGCACCTGTCATGCACTCCTCACAGAGTTCATGGGCTTCTCCCTCTTTAGTCCGTTGTTGAACAAAGTCCACGTTAATAATTCAGCCCAGCTCTGTTGTGGGACAAACAACCCGGAGTGTAGCAAGGTGCCGCATATTTGCAGGACAGGATGAAAGCGTTCTGGAGATGGATGGGGGACATGGCTGTACAATGTGGTGGATGCACTTAACGCCACTGAATTTTTCCTTTGAAAAATGGCTAAAATAATAGATTTTGTATGTATTTTACCACAATAAAAAATTAAACTGGCCGGGCATGGTGGCTTACACCTGTAATCCCAGCACTTTGGGAGGCCAAGGCGGGTAGATCATTTGAGGTCAGGAGTTCGAGACCAGCCTGGCCAAAATGGAGACACCTCATTTCTACTAAACATGCAAAAATTAGCAGGGCGTGGTGGTACAGGTCTGTAATCCCAGCTACTTGGGAGGCTGAGGCAGGAGAATTGCTTGAACCCAGGAGGCGGAGGTTGCGGTGAGCCGAGATTGTGCCACTGCAGTCCAACCTGGACGATGGAATGAGACTCCGTCTCCAAAAAAAAAAAAAAAATTCAAACCATGTGAAATATTTTGGACTCTTATGCTAATTCCAACATTTTGAAGATCTGGGGAGAACAAACTAGATTGGTGCTTTCCTTGGCTTAGTATGTCCTGTTTTTATAGGGAGAGCAAATTATTGTTCACCAGCATTATTAAAATAGCTACAACAGGATGGGCATGGTGGCTCACACCTGTAATCCCAGCACTTTGGGAAGCTGAGGTGGGAGGATCACTTGAGCCCAGGAGTTCAAGATGCCAGCCTGGGCAACATGGTGAGACCCTGCCACTACCAAAAATACAACAACAACAACAAAAATAGCTGGGTGTGGTTGTGTGCACCTGTAGTCCCAGCTACTTGAGAGGCTGAGGTGGGAGGATCACTTGTGCCCAGGAGGTTGAGGCTGCAGTAAGCTGCGATTTTGCAACTGTACTCAGCCTGGGTGACAGAGTGAGACCCTGTCTCCAAAAAAAAAAAAAAAAAAAAGCTGCAGTGGACTCAGTGATCATGAGCCAGGCACTGAACACATATACATCACCTCATTTAATTTTTTCTCTTGTTTAAAATTATTTTTTTCTCTAATCCCCATGTTGATCAACATTTTCTTAATCCTAGGAATTTATTAGTTGAAAATTTCACATAAGAATTAAAAATTGCCTGGCGTGATGGCTTACACCTGTTATCCTAGCACTTTGGGAGGCTGAGATGAGAGAATTGCTTGAAGCCAGGAGTTTGGGCCAGTCTGGGCAATATAGTGAGAATGCGACTATAAAAAAATTAAAAACCCTGGGTGTGGTAGCGTTCACCTGTAGTCCCAGCTACTTTGAAGACTAGCTGGGAGGATTGCTTGAGCCCAGGCGGTAAAGGCAGCAGTGAGCTATGATTGTGCCATTGCACTGCAGCCTGGGTGATGGAGTGAGACTCTATCTCTAAAATAAATGAATAAAATTGTGGTATAATATATGCAACATTTACCATTTTGTGCATCTGAAAGTGTACAATTCAGTGACATTTTGTACATTTATCATGTTGTGAAATTATCACCACTACCTAGTTTCAGAGCTTTTTCAACACCTCAATTGGAAGCCTCATATCCATTCAGCAGTCACTCTGCATACCCACTCCTGCAGGCCCTGGAAACCTCTCATCTACTTTCTATCTCTGTTGATTGGCTTAGTCTGAACATTGCATATGAATGGAATTGTGCAATATATGACCTTTCATGTCTGCTTCTTTCACTCAGCATGTTTTTAACGTTCATATCACACCATGGATAAGTTTTATTTTCTTTTTAGACCCTATCTAAAAAGAAAAAATAATTGTAAAACAAAAACAAAAAATTATATAGGATGGAGATCAGATGTATCCTGCAAAGCTGATAATATTTACTATCTAGCACTTTACATAGAAGCTTGCCTAACTCTGAATGATATGCAGGTACAGGGATGACATTTATCTTGGCACTTATAGAAAGACCTGTAAGTTGTATAAAGACGTCTTCATTGGATTTCCAGTAACAAGAAGCGGCAAGACATGACGGTGTGTCCAGGAGTTCAGGTGAAGTTTAGGGAAGGTCTTGTCTTGGTGAGGTCGGATGTGAGACTCAGATGAGATAACCCCATTTCCCCTGCTGAAATTGCCTGAGAATTTCGTTCCAGTTATTTGCGTGGGTTGATTCTTTCGGTGGGGGGTGGGGTGGGTGAGGAGGTGAAGTGTCAGGGGAGTTCTATTGTGTATTTGCATAACTTGGCTTTCTTTTCACTTGGTGTGGGGTTTTGCTGTCTGAGGAATTTCATAGAATTTTGTGATGAGTATGCAGCCTAGTGGTTTGAATCCTGCCAGGCCGAGGGCCATATCTCAGCTCTGCAACTCATTATCTGTGATGCCTTGGGGCAGGTCCCATAACTCTCCAAGCCTCTGTTATATACTCCATGGAGTTGTGAGGTTCAGATGAAATAATGCATGCTGGCAGGAATGGTTACTGCTCATGGGATTTCCATGTGCTCCCCGTATTCCCCAGACCCCCGGTAGTTAGATGGATCCATGCCAGGGTCCAATGCTCTATAAGTGGAAGTCACTGACATCACCTCTAGTCTACAGCTTTTGAGGGGTTGGCAATAACTATCTCATCCTCTCATCTCCTGGTGCAGTAACTATGAGAGAATCTCTGCAATAAGATGGTAGAATTTCCATTATTCTAGGTCTTTGAGTGGCCATATGGAGCACACCATACCCAGCCAACCCATTGTGGACATGGAATGTAAGAAATCAACCTTGGTTGCTAAGCTGCTGAGACTCTGGGGTTAATTTGTTACTGCAGCATAACCTAGCCCATCCTGACACATGCAGCATGCAAACCACTTACGTTGACCCTTAGCCATGGTAAGTGCTCCACAGATGTTAGTTACTTTTGGTAGGAAGATAGATTGCCCCTGAAAGTTTTGTTAGCTGATCTCATGATGCCAATGTTGTTATTTTGTAATTGGATAAATTGGACTTGGCTCTCCTTCCAGCATGTGGGAGACACAGATGACTGAGAGACAATAAAGCACTATTATCTTCAGTTTGTGTCCTTGGATACCCTTGGTGGCAATGAACAATGTATGCTCCTCTGAGAAAACTGGACCTAAAGGAGAATGGGAGGTGATACCAGAATTGGGAATGTCCAAGGACCCAGGCATTCCCTGGTCTGGAGACCACTTTGAGTCCTTGGTTGGGGAGATTCTCCAAGGGAACATAAATGCTTTTACTGTCTAGTTTGTCTCTTGGAGCACTAAAACTCTTTTTTTTTTTTCATTCCAGTAGCTTTTGGGGTAGAGTTTGGCTCTTTGAGAATTGCATACTAATTAATTTTAGGGGTCATCCGTACACATCTCTATATTCCTGAAACACAGTAGAAACAGCCAGCAGTCAGGCAACCATCTACCATGACCACTAAAACAGCCCCAAAGTGAAACACCAGATGTGATCTGCTAGGTTTATGGAGGTGGCTGTCTCAAGAGTTGATTATATTCGTTATCGTCACTGTGGTGATTATGGCCACAACATTGTGATGTGTCTTGGTCTTCTTCTGGTGAGTTGCAGTTTGGAAGGAATAAATCCATTATTCTTTTTCCTTTTTCTTTTTTTTATTTTTGAGTCTCGCTCTGTCACCCAGGCTGGAGTGCAGTGGTGCCATGTCAGCGTACTGTAAACTCTGCCTCCTAGGTTAAAGTGCTTCTCCTGCCTCAGCCTCCCAAGAAGCTGGGATTACAGGTGCCCACCACCACACCTGGCTAATTTTTATATTTTCCAGTAGAGATGGGGTTTCGCCATGTTGGTCAGGCTGGTCTTGAACTTTTGACCTCAGGTGATCCACCTGCCTCAGCCTCCCAAAGTGCTGGGATTACAGGTGTGAGCCACCACTCCCAGCCCCATTATTCATTTAACCAATATCTATTGAGCACGTTGGGTATGGTGGATGAACTGCAGGGGAGGGAGGAAGCCTCCTCCTGCCATTATGTTTTCAAGTTGTGCTAATACTGCACCATGGGACACACAGGTTTGTGGGTCCCAGAGCTCTAAAAGCATCTCCCAACCACACCATCCTGACCCAGGTTCTACTGAAAAATACATGAGTCTAGCAGAGCCATCTCTGACACTTCCCTTCTTTTGAATGGCTGATCTGTCAGTCATGGGGATCCCTTATGAAACTGCAGTGTGCTTTGTGAAACCTGAGGTTGATCAAAGAATACCATTAAACTTTGTTAAGAAATCTACGTATTGATGACATACGCAGTGGGGTGGAGGTGGGGAAATTCCCAGATACATTTTAGAAATTATCTCAGAAGGAGGTAATAGTCAGACTCTTGGTTGCCAGTGACAGAAACTCATCTTACTAGTGTGGAGTGGAAAATGGATCATGTTTTGGTCTGCACTCCCCAACCCCAACCCCAAGCAGATCCTGAAAGAGCGACAGGATTGCAAGTGGATTATTTAGGAGATGATTCCAGGGAACACCAATAGGGGAGTGAGGAACTGATTCATGAAAAGGCAGGAGGCGACACAGGGGGCTTCAGTGAGCAGCTTACCACTCCAGGCAACTAGGATTTGACCCCACAGGGGACCTCTGGGAGGTGATGTGGAATACATTTCAAAGTTGTTCCATCCAGGGGGTGAAGATATTGAAGGATTTATAGCCTGGCTCCCATCCGTCACTGGCTGAGGACTGGTCCCAGGGCATCAACTCTCTGGCTTTTCATTTTTCTTTTTTTTTTTTTTGAGACATAGTCTTGCTCTGTCACCCAGGCTGGACTGCAATGGCATGATCTCGGCTCACTGCAACATCTGCCTCCAAGGTTCAAACGATTCTCTTGCCTCAGCTTCCTGAGTAGCTGGGATTACAGGTGCCTGCCACCATGCCCTGCTAATTTTTTTAATTTTTTGTAGAGAAGGGGTTTTGCCATGTTGGTCAGGCTGGTCTCGAACTCCTGACCTCGTGATCCACCTGCCTTGGCCTCCAAGTGTTGGGATTACGGGCGTGAGTCACTGCACCCGGCTTCTGTGGCTTTTCTGACATATTCCATGCCTGACTTTGAAAAAACTCTCAGGTGAAAGTCTTGGTTGTATGCAGTAGCAAGCATGGACTAGGTTGATAAATACCAAGGGGCTTACCACAAGATCTCTCTCTCCATCTCTGGATGGAGACACCATCAGATCTCTCTCTCTCTCCATCTCTGTCTCTAGATTTGTCTGCATACTGGCTTAATTTCTTCTTACTCAAGCCTTTTCTCCATAAGGCGAGATATGTGGCCACAAAAGCTCCTGTATTTCTCACTACACACAGTTCCTGTCATCACAGAGAATGATTAACTTGGTCTGGTTCCAGTTTGGAAAAATATTCAAGGGAAGAATTCTGATTGGCCAATTTAGTCCAGATGTCCATCCCTGGACCAATCAACTGAGGCCAGAGGGGTGGAGTCATGTGAGAACATGGCAACCCCCATGAGAGCCACGTGACTGGAGTAGGAAGTGTGAGTCTCCATAGAGGGGAGGGCTGCTAGGCTGAAAAGGCAATAGATGTCTGCAGCGAAAGGAATAGATTAGGAGATGTATTTTGTTAAACCTGTTAATTATTAAAAAAAAGAAACTTTCAATATAGAGTTACAGTATATGTGAGCTGGTGGCTCACGCCTATAATCCCAGCACTTTGGGAGGCCGAGGTGGGCAGATCAGAGGTCAGGAGTTCGAGACCAACCTGACCAACATGGTGAAACCCCGTCTTGTGCACCTATAATCCCAGCTACTCAGGAGGCTGAGGCAGGAGAATCACTTGAACCCGGGAGGTGGAGGTTGCAGTGAGCTGAGATCATGCCACTGCACTCCAGCCTGGGCAACAGAGTGAGACTCCCTCTGGAAAAAAAAAAAAAGTTACATTGTGGTTCCTTCAGCATGATTTATCAGAAAGGAAAAACCATATGCATATTTCTTATGCACAGGCTACTGCTACGAATTCAAATTCTTAAATTCCAAAGATTAATTACAATGTTTCTCAAGACACATAAACTGTGTTAGAATCTGCTTACAATGAGGCTGAAGTTGAGTAAGAAGAGAACTGGCATTTAGTACACTACTTTTCTTCTGTCGAGTACTGTCAAGTTTACGTTCTGCCTGGAAGTAGATGCACCTCAACGGAGGGTTACATGTAAAGGGGTGTGTGTGGTAGTTTCCAAAGATGGGTACAACTTTCTGCAAACGCTCGTGCAGTGTAATTGAACCAATCTTTCCTTTAAGATTGGTTAGATTGTAGAATTTATATTCCTCTACATGAATCTGGGCTGCCTATGAATTGTTTTGGCCAGTGGAATGCTGCCAAAGTGATGGTGACCAACTTTTAGCCGTGAAGCGAAAATAAACCTTGGGGCCCCAAGATCACTAAGCTAGGCCAGGCTCGGTGGCTCACGCCTGTAATCCCAGCACTTTGGGAAGCTGAGGCAGGCGGATCACCTGAGGTCAGGAATTGCCAGCACTTTGGGAAGCTGAGGCGGGCAGATCACCTGAGGTCAGGAGTTCAAGACCAGCCTGGCCAACATGATGAAACCCCGTCTCTACTAAAAAATATGAAAATTAGCCAGGTGTGGTGGCAGGCGCCTGTAATCCCAGCTACTTGGGAGGCTGAGGCAGGGAAAATTGCTTGAACCCTGGAGTTGGAGGTTGCAGTGAGCTGAGATCGCACCACTGCACTCCAGCCTGGGGAACAGAGTGAGACTCTGTCCCAACAACAACAACAACAAAATATTACTAAGCTAAAGAGAAAAGTCAAGCTGGGAACTGCTTAGGGCAAACCTGCCTCCCATTCTATTCAAAGTCACCCCTTTGCTCACTGAGATAAATGTATATCTGATTGCCTCATTTGGAGAGGCTAATCAGGAACTCAAAAGAATGCAACCATTTTTCTCTTAACTACCTATGACCTGGAAGCCCCCTCCCCGCTTCGAGTTGTCTCACCTTCACCTTCATCTGGAGTTGTCCCGCCTTTCCAGACTGGACCAATGTACATCTTGCACATATTGATTGATGTCTTATGTCTCTCTAAAATGTGTGAAACCAAGCTGTGTCCCTACCACCTTAGGCACATGTTGTCAGGACCTCCTGAAGCTGTATCACAGGCGTGCGTCCTCAACCTTGGCAAAATAAACTTTCTGAATTAACTGAGACCTCAGATTTTTGGGGTGCATATAGTCTTAGGCCTTGAGAGCCCTCTCGTAGTTTCCATATTGTTGCCCTCTTGGATGCTGGCACCAAGCAAGCCTTGGCTATCCTGCTTAAAGGGCCACTTGGAGAGGGGCTCTGGAGGGCGAGGGGCCACATGGAGGAAAACAAGGTTCCCCGGCTGACAGCCAGCACCAACTGCCAGGCACATGCGTGAGGCTGTCCTGGATGATCCGCCCAGCTGGCCCTCCAGCTGCAGGTAGCCACACAAATGAACCCAGGTTAAACCAGCCAGGAAGTCTCCATGCAACTCACAGGGTCATGAGCAATAATGATTTGTGGTGGTTTAAAATTTCTAATTTTAGGTACAATCGGTAACTGAAATAGCCCACAAGTCTGTGAGCCAGTGGAGGGTGCATTTCCCACCTGTTGAAGCTTCTCAATTCCCAGGATCCAATCCGGATAAGACTCTTGTTCTCAGTGTCCTTGATGGAAATGGCAATGAACTTTTTGCAGATTGGACCATCTCAGGGGAATCCCAAAGATCGGAAACTATTTTCTTTCTTAGAAACTTCCACACAGCATTGAGCCTTAGGAATTTCTAAGAAGGATCTGGAATGAAAAAAAATCTTTTGGAAAGGTATTTGTATAGCTTCACTTCAGCAAGATTCATGGTGGGTGTTAGACTAAGTGCTGGTGTTAAGCCAAACCATGTTTTTCAAAGACTCATCTGGCCTCAGGGTTGGCAGGATCAGAGTGGCCTCCCAGGATCTATCACATCCTCAGAAGAGTCGGTTCAACTGGCATGTACCCAGATCTCTTTGAGCTAGTATGACAGTCCCTTGAGTCAAAGGCTGCCACATCACATCTCCTTTAAGTCCCCCTAAGTACGACCCCAGAAGCATTGACAAAGTGTGCTATTACTGAAGATTTCAGGAGGACATAAATGAAGAGATTAAACTGCAAGGTACCAAAACTTCAATCTTTGCTAAAGACCCTCATCCAGGCTGGGTGCGGTGGCTCATGCCTGTAATCCCAGCACTTTGGGAGGCCAAGGCGGGCGGATCACCTGAGGTCGGGAGTTGAAGACCAGCCTGATCAACATGGAGAAACCCCGTCTCTACTAAAAATACAAAATTAGCCAGGTGTGGTGGCACATGCCTGTAATCCCAGCTACCAGGGTGGCTGAGGCAGGAGAATCGCTTGAACCTGGGAGGTGTAGGTTGCGGTGAGCTGAGATCGTGCCATTGCACTCCAGCCTGGGCAACAAGAGCAAATCTCCATCTCAAAAACAAACAAACAAACAGAAAACCCTTATCCAATGGTCATGCCACTCTATCTGGCCATGAAATTTCCCCTCCTGGCTTTCTGTAGCAACAGCCTTCTGAGGAACCTCACTCTGCCATTCAAAACCCCTTCAACTTGTACCCTTCATCAGCAAAGTATTTAGCTCAACATGTATGCCTCTGGTGGAACTCATCCACATGCCGTTTAAGGATATTTCCAGCAACATCATCTTCACTACCCCAGGACAGCATTTTGGAGTGGATGACGTGCCTGCTGGATGTGGTGTTCTTGAGCGAGTTAGAGAAAACGCTACACTTTGAGATGAATTAAGAGTCTGTTTATTTAGCCGGCGGCTAAGAAACGGCTAACGTTTAAAGTTCTCTCGGCTTCGAAGAAGGGGCTAAGATTTTCTTTTATACTTTGGTTTAGAAAGGGGAGGGGGGCCTAGTTAAAACAATTTTACATAAGTAAAGTAGGCAAAAAAGTTAAAAGGATAAATTGTTACAGGAAAGTAAACAGTTCTAGGTCTAGGGCCTTTAAGACTATTATAAGGTGATAGATGCGGGGCTTTGGGTGTTATCAGTTGGACGAATTCCTGGGAACTGTGGATATTGCTCACCACAGCATCTTATCAGTTAATTGCATTCTTCGATGTGCTGGGAGTCAGCTTGCACAAGTTAAGTCCTTGAGGAAGGGGCTGCCAGTGAAAGAGCCAAGATGGAGTCTGTCTGGCTCTCTTAGCTAAGGGAGAGTCAATTCAGGTGGAAACAAGGCAAGGTGATTAAAAGAAAGGGAGAGTCTAAAAACAGGGTGAGTAAAAACAAGGTTGGGCATTACATTCCTCACTTGTGTTTTTGGGGAATCAAATCGTTGATTCTTCAGTTATAACAAGGGGTTATATTGAGTCTTCAGATACGTAAGTTTGACAGAAGCTATGCGTTGTTGTACAAAATTAAGAAAGGAATTTAATATACAAGGCCCCAAAATTAGACTTATTAGTAGGATGGGGAGGGGGTCCGGCTAACTTAGTAATTAGAGTGGTTAGCTATGGGTTCTAGTTGAACATGCTTTGATACTAGGGGATGTTATTTTCTTGTTCTTGTTGGCGCTTGTCTAGATTTTCTTGCACTTTCTGGAGTGTATCTTTTATGACTAAGAAAGGTGGAGGAACAGTTAAATCAACTTTGTCAGGGTGTTTCTGCAACATAGGGTTACTTAGATCAGTTAAAGGCCTGACTGGCTTGGGTGGGCTTTATGAGACTAGGGTTTTTTTGGATGGTGAACATAGACTTAACACTAAATCCTGGGATAAAAAATCTTAATCTTCATGACATGCCATGATACTATTGAGTTGAATTAAGGTCATGGACAGTTATAGTAAGAGGATTACAATTTTTTCTAGTACATAATTTAGGATGAGAAGCAGGACTTATGGAAAGAGTTGAAGATCTGGTTGATGTTTTAGAGTAGGTGGCTAAAGTTACACATGTCTAATCAGGGCAGAAAAACTGATAAGTATCTTGACAGCTAGCGTCAGGGTGATTTCTAGGACAGAGGTAAAAGTCAATATTTTGGAGTCTTTTTTCTGTACTTTTGGAGCTTCTACAATTAGTTTGGCTCTTGGAGTGTCTGAATCTTGCTGCAAGGTCGACACTTCCTGCTCCTGGGACTGGCAGATTGTGTTGCTTTTCGTGGGTATGGGCTGGCTTTGGGAAAAGTACAAATAAGTCAACTGCAAAGGAGACTTCCTTGGAGGTGCTGGCCTTCTAAGTGGTGTTTGCAAATACACGTCCTGATGTGAAAGAGGTGAGGAGAAAGGAGTAGGAAGGCACAGAGGACGTAACGGGCAAAAACTAAGTGAGGTAGATAAAAAGAATGAATCTAATGGCTTCACCTGACTTAGGTGCAGTTTTAAGGGGCCTGACTTAGGCCTGGGGACTTATGTTTTGAGCTGAGCTCTGTTGGCCTTTTTTGATGCAGTAGTGATGAATCTAGGCAGGAATGCCGTCTACTTTCAGAGCAGTTGGAGTCGTGAGGATGACAGTGTGAGGTCTTTTCTAAGCAGGAGTGAGTCTTTCTTTTTGGAACTTTTTAACAAACACTGGGTCTCCTGGCTGGAATGAATGGCAGGACTTTGCCTGGTCAGGAATTGGATTGGGATGGGCTCCTCCAACAAGTGGCAGGATGACCTCTTGTACCTGTTGGAGAGACTATAGGTACTGTAATAAATTAGTTTGTGATATTTCTGCTAATTTGGTATCTCTTAGCTTAGGCAAGATAGGCAGCGCCTTCTTATACATGATTTCAAAGGGTGAGAACTTAGCCTGGTAGGGGGTGTACCTTACTTTAAGAAGGGCTAAAGGAAGGAGACTTACTTAATTTACACTGGTTTTTAAGATTACATTTGTAAGAGTGTTTTTTAGGGTGTGGTTCATGCGTTCTACTTGCCTGGAGCTCTGGGGTTGATAGGCACAATGGAGCTTCTATTGAATGTTTAACCCCTTACTGACTGACTGAGCTATAGGCGAGGTGAAGGCTGCTCTATTATCAGACTTTATGGCAGCAGGCAGCCTATATTGAAGGATGATTTCATTGAGTAAAAACTTAACTACTGTGTTGGTGGTTTCGTTTTCGGTAGCAAATGCCTTAGTCTATCTGGAGAAGGTGTCTACTCGTAGTAGAAGGTATTTGTACTTATCCTGGTGTGGTTTTACTTCTGTAAAGTCAATTTCTTACTTTCTTCTTGGCGAGTTTTTTCAGAGACAGTGGCCTGGGCTGGGTTTAGGACTTTGTTTGGCATTTACATGGGCGCAGGTTGTGCACTGGAGAGCTGCTTAATCTGTTAGGCTTTGAAGATGGGGGATTTTAAAATGGCTCCGGAGAAGCTGAGGTAGCTTTGCTCTTTTTAAGTGGGTGGTAGACTGTAGGTGACTGACTAAAGTTTCTTTAAGAGTTCAGGATATGAAGATTCTAGAGTCAGGAAGAATCTACTTTCCTGATTTTTATTGGCTCTGAGATCTGAAGCCAGTTTTTTGTTGTTGTTGTTGAGTATACGGGATTGTCAGGCAGATCTGGCTGTGGAAAGGAGACTGTGGGCAGCAAGTTTAGAGGAGTGACTGAAAGTCTGGCTGCGACCTGAGCTGCTGAATCAGCTTTCTGGTTACTATGGGCAACGGCCGTGTTTTCTTTTTGATGTCCTTTGCAGTGGATCACAGCTACCTGCTGAGGTGAGTAGCCTGCTTTCCTGGTAGATGGCTTTATGTACATGCACAGTAGCTAAGGCGTACTTGCTGTCAGTGTAAATGTTAATACGTTTATTCTGCTTTATCAGAGAGCCTGAGTGAGGGCGATCAATTCAGCCTTTTGTGCTGAGGTGTTCGCTGGTAAAGCTTGAGCTTACAACACATCTGTCTCCGTGGTAACAGCTGCACTGGCTCTTTATACTTCCTGCTTGAGGAAGCTGCTACTCTCTGTGAACACGGCGGCATCTGCCTCTTCTAGGGGCACAGCTTGAAGATCAGATCGGCCAGTTTCGATAGTTTCTAACAGTTCTTGACAGTCATGAGCAGGAATAGTGGAGTCTGGGTCAGGAAGTAGTGTAGCTGGATTGAAACACTTTGTGGGAGAGAAAGTCAAACGAGGCTGATCTAAGAGTAAACTTTGATACCGCAAGATGCGAGCATTTGACATCTATTTGCCAGAAGCACTTCGTAGTAAGGTCTTTACGGCGTGAGGAGCTGTAAGGGTTAAATTTTGGCTTAGAGTTAACTTATCATCTTCTTGGGCGAGGCTTGCTGTAGCCACTACGGCTCGCAGACAACTTGGCCATCTAGAGGCCACAGGATCTAGCCTCTTAGATAAATAGGCCACTGGGCGGCTTTAGGGTCTTAAAGCCTGAGTCAGCACATCTTTAGCCACTCCTTGGCTTTTATGGAGATATTAGCGAGGGCTAAAGAAGGGGCTTCAGTTAATGCTAAATTAACGGGCTATTTCATTCTGTACTTCTTGGATAGCTGCCTCTAAGATTTTTGTTTGTCTTTTGAATGCTTTATCAGCAGCCTTTTCAGCTGCCTGTGTTCCTTGTTTTTGTTTTTTAAACTTTTTATGGTCAAAAACTTTTTGGGCTATTTCTAAAAGCTGACTGATGTTTATTCTAGCAAATCTTTCTAGTTTTTGGAGTTTCTTTTTAATATCCGGGGCTGCCTGAGCCACAAATGCTAAATTAAGAGCATGGCTATTTTTGGGAGCTGCCGGGTCAAAAGGGGTGTAAATCCGATAAGCCTCCTGGAGGTGCTCTAAAAACGTTCTTGGTGACTTATCGGGCCTTTGGACAACTTCGGTCGTCTTAGACAAGTTTATGGCTTTCTGAGCGGCTCTTTTAATACTTGCGAGGAGATACCGGTGAAAATCGTCTGAAGCTCCCTTTCTACTTGAGGAATTTGGGTCCCAGTTAGGCCGGGTAGAGGGAAAGACCTCTCAAGGAGGTCTCTAGCTTCTTTCGGTCTATTGGCTGATGTGAGGAAGTACTTTTTGGCTTCTTTTTGGATACGTTCTTTCTTTTCAGAGGTGAAAAGGGTTAAAAGGAGCTGTTAGCAATCATCTTAGGTGGGCGGGTGAGTCCGGAGTACAGAGTCTGTCAGAGAGGTCAAAGCCTGGGGCTTTTCAGAGAAGGGAGGATTATGGGTTTTCTAATTATATAAGTCAGAAGTAGAAAAAGGAACACAAACTAAGAAGGGTGCTGAGCGCTCGTCACCTGGAGGGACTTGTGCCTCTCTCAGCGGTAGTAGAGGGGCTACTTCTTCCTGCCACGGTCATGATTGAGAGGCAATGGGTGGCGAGCCTACAGGGGACGTCGTCGAGGAGACACGGGATAACTTTAAGGGAGAAGGCTGGTTATAAGGCGGTGGGACTGGGTGAGGGAGACTCTCTTCTTCAGAGGGAGGCAGTACAGGGGGAGCTGAACCGGCTGAGGGTCGAGGCGAAAACGCGGTCTGGCTTAGGAGGACCTTGGAGGTAGAATTATGAATGCGCATGAGCGGAGCTATGGAGGGGGTTCCTGACTAAACTTAGCTATTGATCAATGTAGGGAAACTGATCAGAGTGGCTAGGAGTTTCAGTAACAACCTGCCACACAGCTTGAACAATTGTGAGGTTCAATGACCCTTTAGGGGGCCACTTGACTTTAAACTTTGGCCGTTTTATATTGCAGAGTGTCTGGAGCTTGCCTTTTTTAAGGCGGACTTTATAATCCTCTGAGAAACTGAGAGGAAAATTCTGCAGCATATGTTGGAGAGGGCTTTAACTTTACAAGGCTGGGAGGAAGTGTTTTTTTTTTTTTGAAGGCAATTTAATAAGATTTGAGCATAGATATAAAACTTAGCATGGACAGAGAAACTTATTTCTTGGGGGACTGGAGTAGTGAAAGAACAGAATCAACATGACTAGAAAGAGCAGAAAAACTACAACAGCTAATACTACTTGCTACATTGCTGTAGCTTTAAGATTGAGGGAGGAGGACTAGAGCCAGCCTGAGATCTTCTGGGTCAGTTTGATCTAGGCGTTCTTCTTCTTCTAGATCTGCACTTTAAATACTTTTGGTGTCTTTATGACTTAAACACAAATAGCTTAAACTTAGCTTTTTCTTTTAAGGGTTTAAGGAGTGAGAGCAGAGCCAAGTCCTGGAGACGGTAAACTTGCTGTCGCACCGTAAAACGAGATGTGTGGGATAGGGGGCAGGGACAAGGTGGAAAAGGACTACTCGGATCATTTTTAAGGTGGGAGAGTAGCCACAGAGGAACAGAGTAAGAATCTAAACGAAGTAAAGCAGTACGGGCGTACATTTCTTTACACAGTGTTCTACTTAAGGGCACAGGAAAAGTTACAGAATGACAAGAGAGGTGAGCAAGGAAATCTGCAGGGTGGCTGTTTTGAACTCACTACTGGTTTAGTTTAGAGGACGTCTAATCACTTGGACGAGGAGTATGACGATCTAAATACTCACAACTTTCATGGTGCTAGAAATCTTAATCAGGCAAATGTTTTTCACACTTGTTCTTGTAACAACACTTGACTTGCTTCTGGCAGGAAAGACAGGACTGTGGTGGCCAGCCTAAAAGATTGATGAGAAATTTAACCTCCTGTGACAAAAAATCAGCATTAAGGACTTTGAAGAAGTTTTTACTTAGACGTCTTGGGCAATATCAACGTCTTGACATGCAAAACTTTGACAACTACTAACAAGACAATAGACTCTGAACAGATCAATATAAAACAAACAATTGACTTTAGGGCATGTAAACAGTTACGACAGTTTCTTCCTTTTTTTTTTTTTTTTTTTAAGACAGACAAGGGGAGGGGTTCCTGTGATGGGATCAGTCAGATGCCTGCCTGGCCGCTCCCCCTGAGGGGAC
The DNA here is from genome assembly GCF_029281585.2 of Gorilla gorilla gorilla. Classification (NCBI taxonomy): domain Eukaryota; kingdom Metazoa; phylum Chordata; class Mammalia; order Primates; family Hominidae; genus Gorilla; species Gorilla gorilla. Next base: position 9,920,818 of record NC_073233.2, read on the forward strand.
TTGGGCTCCTCTTAGAATTGGCAGGCCGGTATAAACTTCCGGCTCAGATCAAGCTATGCCTGATGCTGCCTTAAGCCTTATGAGGTAGCCAAGGAACCGCAGGTGAGGGTCTACTTGAACTCCATAGCTTTCGCCGTGGAGCTACAAATTGGAGGACAAGCGCAAGCCCTTGTCCTCCCTCATTCATTCATTATTCACACAGAGTATATAATAGTTTTTTTTTTCTTTCTTGGAGATTCTTCAGGAAACTTGAACAAGAGAAAGATGAGAGATACAAAAAGAGAGAGAGAGAGTGACCGGTCTGCCAGAAACCAGGACTCAGTCCTCCAGCATCCTGGGATGTGGACTGAGTCAAGGGAGGGCCCCTGTCAGGGCCACTTCCCTCCTAGAAAGAGACACACAGGTGCCTAACAGAAAACCAGGGCTCTACCTTCTAGCGTCCTAGAGAAACAGGCAGAGTCAAAAGAGGGACACCCTGATCAGGGCCGCTTCCCTCTTACTAGAACTGAAGTCAAATCTGACCTACCTGACCTCAGGGTCAGAAGTCGAGGACTCAGAGGTGGAATTTTTATGGGCACCCACACGGTAGTCGATCCGCTCTCCTCTGGAAGACGGTCACCTTTCGAGGACCTGAAAATTTTTTTTTAGGTGGCACCCCCCAGAAGCCGGCCATCCTTCCGGGGGAGCCCGGAGCGAGTCCGGCTCTCGCCTCGTGGCGTTTCTCGCTGGGGAATCCAAATGTTGTACTTGAATGAAGAAAATGCCACACTTTCACATGAATTAAGAATCTGCTTATTTAGCCGGCGGCCAAGAAATGGCTAACTCTTAAAGTTCTCTTGGCCCCGAAGAAAGGGCTAGATTTTCTTTTATACTTCAGTTTAGAAAGGGGAAACGGGTCTAGTTAAAGGAATTTTACAGAAGTAAAGTAGGCAAAAAAGTTAGAAGGATAAATTGTTACAGGAAAGTAAACAGTTCTAGGTCTAAGGGCTTTAAGACTATTACAAAGCGATAGACGTGGGGCTTTAGGCATTATCAATTGGACAAATTCCTGGGAACTGCAGATATGGCTCGCCCCACAGTATCTTACCAGTTAATTGCATTCTTAGATGTGCTAAGAGTCAGCTTGCACAAGTTAAGTCCTTGAGGAAGGGGCTGCCGTGAAAAAGCCAAGATAAAAGCTGTCCCCAGTGCTAGAGGTGGGGCCTGGTGGGAAGAGATTGGATCATGGGGGTGGATTTCTCATGATTTAGCATCATTCCTTTGGTGCTGTCCTTGCAATAGTGAGTGAGTTCTTGCAAGATGGGGTTGTTTACGACTGTGTAGCACCTCCCTCCTTACTCTCTTGCTCCTGCTTCACCTTCTGCCATCATTGTAAGTTTCCTGAGGCCTCCACAGAAGCTCAGCAGATGTCAGTGTCATGCTCCCTGTATAACCTACAAAACTGTGAGCCAATTAAACCTCTTTTCTTTATATATTACCCAGCCTCAGGTATTTCTTTATAGCATGAGAGAACAGCCAAATCCAGCAGCCATAGACAATATGTAGCAAATGTGCATGGCTGCGTTTCAATAGAACTTTATTGACAAACACATGCGCAAGCAGGTCAGATTTGGCCCATGGGCCATAGTGTCCCAACCTCTGCTCTGGAATATACTCTTCAGCCTGGATGGACATCTCTAGGTTTTTTTTTTTTTTTTTTGAGACAAAGTCTCACTGTTGCCCAGGCTGGAGTGCAGTGGTGCAATCTTTACTCGCCACAACCTCTGTCTCCTGGGTTCAAGCAATTCTCCTGCCTCAGCCTCCCAAGTAGCTGGGATTACAGACACCTGCCACCACACCTGGCTAATATTTGTATTTTTTAATAGAAATAGGGTTTCACCATGTTGGCCAGACTGGTCTCAAACTCCTGACATCAGGTTATCCACCCACCTCAGCCTCACAAAATGCTGAGATTACAGGCGCCCACCACCACACCTGGCTAATTTTTGTATTTTTAGTAGAGATGTGATTTCACTATGTTGCCCAGGCTGGTCTCGAACTCCTGATATCAAGTGATCCACCTGCCTCAGCCTCCCAAAGTGCTGGGATTACACGTGTGAGCCACTGCAGCTGCCCTCTAGATTTTTTTTCTTTTTTTGACCATTGCCTATTTGGTTTGACTTTCATTTTCTTCCCCATTGTGGTAGTCATTTTCTGAATGCCTGTTAGTTTGTCCATCTCTCTCCTCTGTAGTCCCTAGAGTCAGATGAACTCCTCTGCAGGTGCAATGGTGTAACACACTCTAGTGCTGAATTTTGAGCAGGAGAAAGAGAGCAAGAGTGACCAGTACCTTTGGAAACTCTGGCCTCCTGAGAATTTGGTGTCTTCTCTGCAAATGTTGCAAAGCTCTTAACCCACAGGCTGGAGAGAGAGACAAGCCAGAATCATGATCTGCTGAGCTTGAGTTTAATATTTGATGCTCAGAGATCACTGAGTTTTTTTATAAGAATTAGAGGGGGAATAAATGGCCACAGAGAACAATTTCTATCTCCAGGCGAGGATTCAGGAGATAATTCTGTGAACAGAACTTCCTGAGAACTGAGATGGGGGAAATCGCTGGTATTAGAAGAGTGAAAAGGTCAGTAATTAAGGTTATGACTGTGCTCTTAGAGGCAAAAGAAAATGAGACTGCCAGGCATGAATAATGAGAAATCTTTGATGGAATTAGCCATGCAGAACAGATACTAAATGCATCCTCATTCTTCTCATAGTCAAAAGTTTTTGCTTAAGCTGGATGGGAAAAAGAGAATCCCATTTCACTAAGTATAAAAGAGGGGATTTTAGAGAAGATCTCAGAAGAAACAGATGTGGGGGTTTGGTGAAACTCACCAGAGGCTGAACCCTCTCCAGCATAACACAGGGACTGGGAGGAGCAGGGTGGCATTAGGCTAGGTGCATAGCCCAGTGCTGCTCTCTCTGGACTTTCTGCTCTCTCTGGACTTTCTGCTCTCTCTGGACTTGTTTGCTAGCTGAACTTATCCATTTACATAATTTTCAGTGCCATTTCTCAGCTGATGAGTCCTGAACTTTTGTCTTGAGGCTAGACTTCTCCTTCAAACAGCAGTCTTAAACACTCAACTTCTTTCTTGTTTTTTCCACTTGTCAACTCATGAACACCTCAACCTTGTTACATCCAAAGCCAAATTCATGGCTTGGAGTGGTAGGTGATGGCTGTAATCCCAGTGCTATGGGAGGCTGAGGTGGGAGGATTACTTGAGGTCAGGAGTTTGAAGCCAGCCTGGAAAACACAGTGAGACTCCCTACCTACAAAAAAAAAAAAAAAAAGCTAGCCATGGTGATGTGCATCTGTAGGATCTGTAGTCCTGCTACGTGGCAGGCTGAGGCAGGAGGATCACTTGAGCCCAGGAGTTTGAGGCTGCAAAGAGCTATGATTGCACCAATGCACTCCAGCCTGGGTGACACAGCTGGAGACCCTGTCTTTAAAAAAAACCCAAAGCCAAACTCTCTTTTTCCTCCTCCTTCTCCATGGGCTCTGTCCATGCCATCTCTGTTCTGTAAATGGCACCACCCCCTGCTGAGCTGCTCAAGGTGGTCATAACTCATGTGTTGTGCTAACTCTGCTTTCGCCCTCTTCTCCAGTCAGCAAGTCCTATGATTCTAAACTTTATCCAACTTGTCCACTCTCTCTAGCTTCACTGTCATTATCTTTGCCTAGGACACCACTATCTCAGCTGGGCTACAGCAGCAGCCTCCTAACTGGTCTTAACTGGTACTCTGCACCTGCTCTCCATGCTCAGCAATACATTTCCTACCTGGCAGCTTCAGTGATCTTAAGGTGTCCATTGAGTCTCATCCCTGCCTTTCCTGCCCATGCATGGTACATAGAATAAAATCGAGACCCCGAGTCTTCTGCCCGTTCCTGCCACCTCTCCAGCCCTCTCCTATCTCCTGCCCTTGGCCTACTCTATTTCAGCCACTGTGGCCTCCTTTTGTTTTCTTGGACTTTCAAACCTTTTTCCACAACAGGGCCTTTGCACTTGCTGCTTCAGCCTGGAATGATTTTCCTCTGCACCTCCCCAGATTAGACCATCCTTTAGGTCTCAGCTAAAATGGTGCTTCCACAGACAGCTCTTTCCTGACCCCTTTATAAAGTGGACTTCCCAGCTCTTCTCCACTTTAACCTCTTATTGTTTCTTGTTGTGGGAAGTCAGGGACCCCAAATGGAGAGGGACTGGCTGGAGCCATGGTAGGGGAACATAAATGGTGAAGATTTCATGGACATTTATCAGTTCCCAAATAATACTTTTATAATTTCTTATGCCTGTCTTTAATCTCTTAATTCTGTTATATTCATAAGCTAAGGATGTACATCACCTCAGGACCACTGTGATAATTGTGTTAACTATACAAATTGATTGTAAAACATGTTTCAACAATATGAAATCAGTGCACCTTGAAGAGAATAACAGCAATTTTTAGGGAACAAAGGAAGACAACCATAAGGTCTGACTGCCTGCAGGGTTGGGCAAAAAGAGCCATATGTTTCTTCTTGCAGAGAGTCTATAAACGGATGTGCAAGCAGGAGAGATATCACTAAATTCTTTTCCTAGCAAGGAATATTAATAGTAATACCCTGGGAAAGGAATGCATTCCTGGGGGAAGGTCTATAAATGGCTGCTCTGGGAATGTCTTTCTTATGTGGTTGAGATAAGGACTGAGATACGCCCTGGTCTCCTGCAGTACCCAAAGGCTTACTAGGGTGGAGAAAAACTCCGCCCTGATATATCTGTGGTCAGACTGGTTCTCTGCATTTGAACCCTGTTTTCTGTTGTTTAAGATGTTTATCAAGACAATACATGCGTGAATGAACATAGACCCTTATCAGTGGTTCTGCTTTTGCCCTTTGCTTTGTGATCTTTGCTGGACACTTATCAGTAGTTCTGCTTTTGCCCTTTGTCCTGTTCCCTCAGAAGCATGTGATCTTTGTTAGACCCTTAGTAGTAGTTCTGCTTTTTACCCTTTGAAGCGTGTGACCTTTGTACGTATTCCCTGTTCTTACACACACTCCCCTTTTGAAGCCCTTAATAAAAACTTGCTCATCTGAGACTCAGGGGGCATCACGGCCCTACTGATGTGTAATGTCACCCCCAGCAGCCCAGCTGTAAAATTCCTCTCTTTGTAGTGTCTCTCTTTATTTCTCAGCTGACTGACACTTATGGAAAATAGAAAGAACCCACATTGAAATATTGGGGGCAGGTTCCACCTATATTTCTTTCATGGATTTACTTATTTTTTGTTTGTCCCCCTCTGTATCCTAGAAACTCCTGGAGGGTAGAGGCATGCCTGCCATCTTCATCATTGCATTACCACCACCCAACACTATCGGGGGACCTGCCTTGATAATCAGGTAGGTTCTTTTCTATTTTCCTAAGCATTGACTGGCTTGAGAAATAAAAGGACAGAGTACAAAAGAGAGAAATTTTAAAGCTGGGCATCCAGGGGAGACATCACACATTGGTAGGATCCGTGATGCCCCACAAGCCACAAAAACCAGCAAGTTTTTATTAGAGAGTTTCAAAAGGGGAGGGGGTATACGAATAGGTGTTGGTGACAGACATCAAGTACTTAACAGGGTAATAGAATATCACAAGGCAAGTGGAGACAGGGCAAGATCACAGGACCACAGGACCGAAGTGAAATTAAAATTGCTAATGAAGTTTTGGCACCATTGTCATTGATAACATCTTATCAGGAGATAGGGTTTTGAGATCAACCCGTCTGACCAAAGTTTATTAGGTGGGAATTTTCTCTTCCTAATAAACCTGGGAGCACTATGGGAGACTGGAGTTTATTTCACCTCTGCAATCTTGACCCATAAGAGACAGGTACGCCCTGGGGGGGCCAGTTCAGAGACCTATCCCTAGGTGCACATTCTCTTTCTCAGGGACGTTCCATGCTGAGAAAAGGAATTCAATGATATTTCTCCCATTTGCTTTTGAAAGAAGAGAAATATGGTTCTGTTCTGCCCAGCTCACCGGCGGTCAGAGTTTAAGGTTATCTCTCTTATTTCCTGAACAATTGCTGTTATCTTGTTCTTTTTTCAGGGTGCCCATATTTCATGTTGCTCAAACACACATGCTGTACAATTTGTGTACTTAACGCAATTATTACAGGTTCTGAGACGATATACATCCTTCTCGGCTGACAGGATTAAGAGATTAAAGTAAAGACAGGCATAGGAAATCACAAGGGTATTGACTGGGGAAGTGATAAGTGTCCATGAAATCTTCACAATTCATGTTTAGAGATTGCAGTAAAGACAGGCATAAGAAAGTACAAAAGTAGTAATCTGGGGAACTAATAAATGTCCATAAAATCTTCATAATCCATGTTCTTCTGTCATGGCTTCAGCTGGTCCCTCCGTTTGGGGTCCCTCACGTCCCGCAACACAGCACAGTGCCTGGCACAAAAGAGTTGCTCAATAAATAAATCAGGATGAATAGATAAATACACGGATAGGCACTTTGAACTACAGATGAGCTTAAATTCTTTGTGTTTTTCTTAGTCAAACATGTGCAATTAAGCATGTGATAAATGTTATGATGACCACACCTGTGTCTTGCCTGATGTTCTTTGCAATCACTAAATGAAGTCAATTGTGCCTGTTTTGACAGTTCTATTTTCAACCTAATGATCTGTTTATTTTAACTTCTGGCTGTTGGCTTTGTTTGGGTTTGTTAGCCTGACAAAGTGGTAGATATTGGTATTTGCTCTTTTGTTTAAATGTCACGAACTTTAAAAATGCCTTTGCTTTAGGTATAAAAATGCCTTTGCTTTTGGTAAGAAACCCTAGTTAGGACACCCTAGCGGTCAGGATGATTTGGGTTCTGGTGCAGTAACAACAATCCCCAAATCTCAGTGGCCTCATGCAGTGAGGTATTTGTTTGTTTGTTTTTGAGACAGGGTCTCACTCTGTCACCCAGACTAGAGTGCAGTGGTGCAATCTCAGCTCACTGCAACCTCTGCCTCCCAGACTCAAGTGATTCTCCTGCCTCCTGAGTAGCTGGGATTACAGGCCCATGCCACCACTGTCTGGCTAATTTTTGTACTTAGTAGAGACAGGATTTCACCATGTTAGCCAGGCTGGTCTTGAACTCCTGACCTCAAAAGATCCACCCGCCTTGGCCTCCCAAATTTCTGGGATGACAGGCATGAGCCACCATGCCTGGCCACAGTGAGGCTTATTCTTGGTCACGTTGCATGTCTGGGCTGTGTTAGGACATTGTGGGGTGGTCTGTTCATTGTGTTCACTCAGGGATCCAGGCTGACAAAAGCCCCATCTCTGCATGTGTCCTTGATCACCACTTCAGGGGAAAGGGAATGTGGTGGATCACAGAGCCTCTTAACACTTCCACCTGGAGGTGACTCAAGTTGCTGCTGCTTATGGTTCCTTGGACAAAACGGATCACAGAGTCATGGGCAACTTCTCTGTGCCTGGAAGGGGAAACAAAATATGAATAGCCACATTGATTTTCCCTAGATATTACACAGAAGGCCTCATTTAAACACAGTTACTTATTTGTGTTTTGAAGCTAATTGTAGTCCATCAACCTTCACAGAAGATATGTGCACTTCCAATCTATTATTAAGCACATTTTTTTTTTTTTTTTTTTCTGAGACAATGTCTCACTCTCTTGCCCAGGCTGGAGTGCAGTGGCATGATCATGGATCACTGCAACTTCTGCCTCCTGGGTTCAAGTGATTTTCATGCGTCAGCCTCCCAAAATGCTGGGATTACAGACACCCACAACCACGCCTGGATAAGTTTTGTACTTTTAGTAGAGATGGGGTTTCACCATGTTGGCCTGGCTGGTCTGGAACTCCTGACCTCAGGTGATCCACCTGCCTCGGCCTCCAAAAGTGCTGAGATGACAGGCATGAGCCGCCGCGCCCGGCCTTGAGTATGATTTTTGATTTGGAAGGTCAGAGCTAGGGTTTTAGTCTGAGGACTGTATGATGTGAAGGTGAAAAGCAGAGCTTGGCTGTGAGTTTGCTGGGATTCCTGTGCTGCTTCTACAGCTCTTTGGCTGTGTGACCGTCACTTTTGGCAAGTTTCTTTACCTTTCTATGTGTTGGTTTCCTCATCAATAAAATGGAAAAAATATAATCATAATCATAATAGCTATTGGTGTTGGGATAGCCCAGTGGTTGACACATAAGGACTCAAACATAGTTTTGTTTTGTTTTGTTTTGTTTTTTTGAGACGGAGTCTTGCTCTGTTGCCAGGCTGGAGTGCAGTGGTGCAATCTCGGCTCACTGCAACCTCTGCCTCCTGGGTTCAAGCAATTCTCCTGCCTCAGCCTCCCGTGTAGCTGGGATTACAGGCGCCTGCTACCACTCCCAGTTAATTTTTGTATTTTTAGTAGAGACGGGGTTTCATCATGTTGTCCAGGATGCTCTCGATCTCTTGACATCATGATCCACCCACCTCAGCCTCCCAAAGTGCTGGGATTACAGGCATGAACCACCGTGCCCAGCTCAAAAATACTATTATTAATTTTGGGGGGCAGTTACTATATTTTGTGAAAATCAGAGTTCAGTACCTTGTAACACTGAGTTGGGATCTATCCCTGAAGGGCCAGGCTTCTAAAGAGGAAGGCATCGAGAGACGGGCAAAAGTTTAGTGGACGCTGTAATGACTTTAGGTATATGGACCTGGGGCTGAGTTCTAGCTGGGGCCACCAGGTAGCAAGGTGGACTTTGCTAAATTCTATCACTTTCTTGGGCCTTAGACTCACTTGTTACAAATGGGGTTAAAGCATCCCTCTTTCAGGGCTAAGATAAAGATGATTAAGTAAGAGGGAATGAAAGCAACTTCCATCAATGGTCAAAATATTCATTTGACTTTTTTTTTTTTTGAGATGGAGTCTCTCTCTGTTGCCCAGGTTGGAGTGCAGTGGCATGGTCCCGGGTCACTGCAACCTCCACCTCCTGGGTTCAAGTGATTCCCCTGCCTCAGCCTCCTGAGTAGCTGGGACTACAGGTGCCTGCCACCACGCCTGGCTAATTTTTGTATTTTTAGTAGAGACGGGGTTTTACCATGTTGGCCAGGATGGTCTCGATCTCCTGACCTTGTGATCCACCCACCTTAGCCTCCCAAAGTGTTGGGATTACAGGCATGAGCCACCATGCCTGGCCCATTTAACTTCTATATTACTTTCCTGTTGGTGGATTTACCAGTGCAAACTGAGCAGCTTAAAACACCACCCAGTTATTATCTGTTTCCATGAGCCAAGGGTCTGGGCAGGGTTTAACTGGGTCTTCTATTCAGGGTCACAATACTGCAACCAGAGTGTCAGCTGGGGTCTCATCAGATGCTCAGTGTCCTCTTCCAAGCTTATTCAGTTTGTGGACTGAATTCAATTTCTTGCAATTGTTGAACGAAGGCCCTCAGCTCCTAGAGCTGCCACCTCCAAAGACAGTTCACAGCATGGCCATTTGTGTCTCCTTGGAGGCTAAGGGTTGAATCTCTGAAACTTCACCTTTTAAAGACTCACCTGATTAGGTCTGGCCCACCTAAGATCATCCTGCTTTGGATGAACTCAAAGTCGACTGAGCAAATGTGCTTAACAAAGCAAGTGTGACCATAATCACATTTGCAAAATTCCTTCCCCTTGGCCAAATCACAAGCTCTGCACACACTCAAGAAGAGATGATACAGGGAGCAGATATAAGGGAGTGGTTCTCTTGGGGGCTGCCCTAGAATTCTGCCCATTACAACTTCCTTTCTCAAGGAACAGCAGGCCTGGGGAGAGATGATCACGGATGAAAGCAGCCCACAGGATGTGAGTGCCATGTGCTGGCGTAGGATGCAGGAGGCTGCCAAGCAAGTATGAAAAGCCTTCTCTGGGCTGGGTGGAGTGGCTCACACCTGTAATCCCAACACTTTGGGAGGCCGAGGTGGGCGGATCACGAGGTCAAGAGATGGAGACTATCCTGGCCAACCAACATGGGGAAACCCCGTCTCTACTAAAAATACAAAAATTAGCTGGGAGTGGTGGCACACGTCTCTAACAACCCAGCTCCCCAAGTGAGCAATTCCTGTCCCTTTTAAGGGCTCACAACTCTAAGGGGGTCCGCGTGAGAGGGTCGTGATCGATTGACCAAGAAGGGAATATGTGACTGGGGGCTGCATTCAGCAAACCCCATCTCTACTAAAAATACCAAAATTCAGCAAAATCTCAGGATAAAAATCAATGTGCAAATATCACAAGAATTTGTATACATCAATAACAAACAGAGAGCCAAATCATGAGTGAACTCCCATTCACAATTGCTTCAAAGAGAACAAAATACCTAGGAATCCAACTTACAAGGGATGTGAAGGAACTCTTCAATGAGAACTACAAACCACTGCTCAATGAAATAAAAGAGGATACAAACAAATGGAAGAACATTCCATGCTCATGGGTAGGAAGAATCAATATCATGAAAATGGCCATACTGCCCAAGGTAATTTATAGATTCAATGCCATCCCCATCAAGCTACCAATGACTTTCTTCACAGAATTGGAAAAAAACTACTTTAAAGTTCATATTTAAAGTTCATATGGAACCAAAAAAGAGCCGACATTACCAAGTCAATCCTAAGCCAAAAGAACAAAGCTGGAGGCATCACACCACCTGACTTCAAACTATACTACAAGGCTACAGTAACCAAAACAGCATGGTACTGGTACCAGAACAGAGATATAGACCAATGGAACAGAACAGAGCCCTCAGAAATAATGCCACATTATCTACAACTATCTGATCTTTGACAAACCTGAGAAAAACAAGAAATGGGGAAAGGGTTCCCTATTTAATAAATGGTGCTGGGAAAACTGGCTAGCCATATATAGAAAGCTGAAACTGGATCCCTTCCTTACACCTTATACAAAAATCAATTCAAGATGGATTAAAGACTTAAATGTTAGACCTAAAACCATAAAAACCCTAGAAGAAAACCTCGGCAATACCATTCAGGACATAGGCCTGGGCAAGGACTTCATGTCTAAAACACCAAAATCAATGGCAACAGAAGCCAAAATTGAGAAATGGGATCTAATTAAACTCAAGAGCTTCTGCACAGCAAAAGCAACTACCATCAGAGTGAACAGGTAACCTACAGAATGGGAGACAATTTTTGCAATCTACTTGTCTGACAAAGGGACCTATGACTTTCTTATAACCAAGACAATATGGCAGAGGTGATGGGATGTAGTGATTATGTTAGATAGGATGTTAAGTTGTCTTGCTAGGAGGCTATCTTGCTGGCTTTGAAGATGTGAGCTGCCATGTCATGAGTGGCCAGATGGAGAGGCCCATGTGGCAAGAAGCTGAGGACAGCAGGAACCTGGGGCCCTGAGTCCAGCAGCCTGCAAGGAACTGAATGCTGCCAACAACCAGATGAGACGGGAAGCAGATCAATCACCAGTCAAGCTGCCAGATGAGAACTGAGCCCTGGCTGACATTATGGTTGCAGCCTTGCACTGAACCCAGCTGAGTCATGCCTGGATTCCTGACCCACAGAAACCACATAGTGATAACTGTGTGCTGTCTCGAGCCACAAAGTTTGCAGTAATATTGTTGCACAGCAATAGATAACTAATATAAAAACTGTCCTACATCATGTACATTACTGAGTGAAATGTAGAACCTGGATTTAAGCTCTGATTTCAGAGTTGTGGTCTCAGTCTCCCCAGGGAGACCTGTCCTGGGAGACAGTTATGCCAGGCTGTGATGCTGTGATGATTGTTCTTTTCCTACCCAGAAGCTTTCAATAGGCATGTCAAGCATGTGACCCCAGCTACATATACCAAATGTATTTCTGACAAATGCCAGGACATCGTGAGCTTTCTTGTTTTATTGAGAGCTCCATAAAGGAAGGATCATCTCTGTCTTTTTTTTTTTTTTTTAAGAGTCTCACTCTCACCCAGGCTGGGGTGTAGTGGTGAGATCTTGGCTCACTGCAGTCTCTGCTTCCTGGGCTCAAGGGATTCTCCAGCCTCAGCCTCCTGAGTAGCTGGGATCAAAGGTGTGCATCACCACACCCAGTTAATTTCATATTTTTGGTAGAGACGGGGTTTACTCATGTTGGCCAGGCAGATCTTGAACTCCTGGCCTCAAGTGATTCGCCTACCTCGGCCTCCCAAAGTGCTGGGATTACAGGCATGAGCCAATGCACCTGGCCTGTCTTTTTTATGTTATGTCCATGTGAAACAGCCCGGTGGTCAGCACACAAAGGGGTCCAAATGTGAAAGGAAAGGGCAAACACAGGGGAAACCTAGGGGTGTTCAGAAATAGTTCCCAGGTCACTGCCTGTTTCAATATGTACAGTCCTGGGCCCCACGCACAAGATTCTGACTTGGCAGGTCAGAGTTGGAGATGGGGAGCTACCTGGTTACGAGGGATCCCAGTGCATTTTGAGGCAGTTGGTTGTTAGACTGCATTGTAAAAATTACCCCCCAAAGATGTGAAGGGAAACAGAAAGACATTGGCAGGCTAGACAACAACACAAGTAAAACATGAACAAGTTCATTCCAGAAGGAGATTCTCAACCACAGCTGCACATCAGAATCACCTGGGGAGATTTTAAAACCCCAGTGCCCGGGCTCTGCAGCCCAGATCAATTATTACAGAATCTCTTGGGGATGAAACATGGGCATCAGTATTTTTGGTTTGTGTGTGTGTGTGTGTTTTTGAAATAGAATCCTGTTCTGTCACCCAGGCTGAAGTGCAGTGGTGCGATCTCAGCTCACTGCTACCTCTGCCTCCCGGGTTCAACCCATTTTCCTACCTCAGCCTCCCAAGTAGCTGGGATTACAGGTATGCACTGCCACGCCTGGCTAATTTTTGTATTTTTAATAGAGATAGGGTTTCACCATGCTACCCAGGCAGGTCTCGAACTCCCAGCCTCAGCTGATCTGCCCACCTTGGCCTCACACAGTGCTGGGATTACAGGCATGAGCCATTGCTCCTAGCAGTATTTTTTTAATGAGGCAAAATTCACATAACATACAAGTCCCTGTATGAAACCATACACTTCAGTATCATTAAATACATTCACAATGTTAAGCAATCATCATCTCTGTCTAGTTCCAAAACATTTTCATTAACACCCCCCGACCCCCCAAAAAATAACCCTGTATCCATCAAGCACTCTCCATCCCCTCCCCTTTCCCCCAGCTCCTGGCAACCACTTACCTGCTTTCTGCCTCTATAGATTTGCCTATTCTGGACCTTTCACATAAATGGAATCATGTAATATATATAATAACCAAAAGGTAGCAACAACCAAGATGGCCATTTGGTTGACGAATGAACAAACAAAATGTTCTGTATCCATACAGTGGAAGTATTGGTGCCTACTACATGTGGATGGACCTTGGAAACATCATGCTAAGTAAGAGAGCGCCTTGGTATTGTCTCATCTCCCCAGGAGATTCCAAGGTGCAGCCAAGGTTGAGACCCACTGACAAGCAATGGATATGGTTGGGTGCAGATGAAATAAGGCAGCCAGGGGCAGGAGGGACGTCTCACTGAAGATGACTATTTGTGGATGCCTAGCAGGGGTGGGGATGAGGGATGATAACAGCAACCCCAATCTCAACACAGCGTGACCGATTTTATCTTCAGCCAGCTGATACACCTCATGGGGTGTGGACACAGGACACCTCTGCCTTCCAGGTTCAAGAGATAACACCTGCCTCAGCCTCTTAAGTAGCTGGCATTACAGGCATGTACCACCACGCCTGGCTAATTTTTGTATTTTTAGTAGAAACGAGGTCTCGTCTTGTTGCCCAGGTTGGTCTCGAACTTCTGGCCTTAAATGATCCACCCACCTCAGCCTCCCAAAGTACTGGGATTACAGGCATGAGCCACAGTGGCAGCCTCCAAATTCTATCTGAAGTTTGACTTTCCCCCTCCAGAAAATCCAACCTTTTCCCAAGTCACAGTGGGACACCCCAGAGTTAATTTGAGAGAAATGTGTTTTTAAAAACAACTCCAGGCCAGGCACAGTGGCTCACGCCTGTAATCCTAGCACTTTGGGAAGCCGAGGCGGACGGATCACAAGGTCAGGAGATCAAGACCATCCTGGCCAACATGGTGAAACCCCGTGTCTACTAAAAATACAAAAAATTAGCCGGGCATGGTGGCACATGCCTGTAAGCCCAGCTACACGGGAGGCTGAGGCAGGAGAATCGCTTGAACCAGGGAGTCAGAGGTTGCAGTGAGCCGAGATCACGACACTGCACTCCAGCCTGCTGACAGAGAGAGATTAAATAAATAAATAAATAAATAAATAAATAAATCCCACCGATATGAACACCAAACTAGAATCATTCCACTGACTTCCCTCCGCCAATCAGGGGGAGTGATGGTGATGATGCATGAATGTCTATTTGCATTGAGTCTTAATGGAAAATAAGGTTGTGTCACTCAAAGGAAAAACAAATCACAGCCCAGATCGGAGCTGTGGATGAATAACATGGCTGAGTGTTGGTACAGGCTTTCCACAGCAATATAAAAACTGAAAAAATCAGCAATGAAGCTCCCAGCCACATTTTTGTCAAAGGATTTGGGGGAAAACAACAGAGGCACTCCTCAACTTTTCCTTCGCTGCACAAAGTGGGTTTGGGGGTTTGGCTGGAAATGCCAAGTGTGCTTGTTGCTGGGATCTTTCAAATGAAAGCAAGCTGGGAGTCAACCTCCTGCAGCCACAGGCCAGAAATGGGTTGAGACCAAACTATTATAGTAACACTGGTGCACATCTAAACAGATTTAACTCCCTCACAGCAATCCAGATTAATTTAATATGCTTTCTTAGTGGCATTCCACATTTCTCATTAAAGCAAATAAAAATCCATCCCTCTGTGATAAATTAGGGCCAAAAAAATTCATATGTTTAGGGCATAGGGAAGGAGGAGTTGTTGGCTGTTAAAAAAAAAAAATACTGCAAATGGCCTTTGAAAGTCTAGACATCTTCATCATAAACACAAACATTCCTCTTCACAAAGGGACCTCAAGTAACCTTAGGCTGGAGGGCCCACTTGAGTATGTTTTTCTTCTCATTCTTTCTTACCTTCCCTCCAGCCCACCCAACCCACATTCAGTAACCAAGTCACGTGGGTTTTACCTCCTAAATCTTTTCAGATCCGTTCACTGCTCAGCCACTCTCCTGACATCACCATAAACCAAGCCACCATCACCTCCAGCTGTTTGACTGCAAATGCCTCCTCCACTGGCCTCTGTCTTCCCCTGGCACTGTGACAATCTGCACTCCTCACAGGGACCAAAGCGATCACTTCAGAAGGTGCATCCAAACCGATCACTCGCTTTCAATGGCTCCCTCTGCTGTGTGGGTTAACAATGATGAAAGCTCGGCCGGGCGCGGAGGCTCACGCCTTTAATCCCAGCACTTTGGGAGGCCGAGGCGGTCGGATCATGATGTTAGGAGATCCAGACCATTCTCCCTAACATGTTGAAACCCTGTCTCTACTAAAAATACAAAAAAATTAGCCGGGCGCGGTGGTGGGCGCCTGTAGTCGCAGCTACTTGGGAGACTGAGGCAGGAGAATGGCGTGAACGCGGGAGGTGGAGCTTGCAGTGAGCCGAGATCGCGCCACTGCACTCTGGCCTGGGCGACAGAGTGAGACTCCATCTCAAAAAAAAAAAAAAAAATTATAAAAGGTCACCTTTACTGAGCACACACTATCTCATTCCATCCCTACATCAGCCCTTTATTTCACCAGTGGGGAAGCTGGGACACAGAGTAGTTAGGTGGGATGCCCAAGGTGGGACCACTCGTGTGAAGTTTCCACACAATAATGTGAGACCCTCCATGACCTAGCCCCTCTCTTTCTCCAGCCTCATTTCCTGATTCTCTCGCTTGCCCTGCAGGCTTCAGCCACACAAACTTCTTGAAAGTCCCTTAAATCTGGATGAGCGCAGTGGCTCACGCCTGTAATCTCAGCACTTTGGGAAGCTGAGGCGGGTGCATCACCTGAGATCAGGAGTTCGAGACCAGCCTGGTCAACATGGTGGAACCCCATCTCTACTAAATATCCCAAAATTAGCCAGGTGTGGTGGATGGCACCTGTAATCCCAGCTACTCGGGAGACTGAGGCAGGAAAATCGCTTGAACTCGGGAGGCAGAGGTTGCCGTGAGCCAAGATCGCACCACTCCACCCAAGCCTGGGCGTCAAGAGTGAAAGTCCGTCTCAAAAAAAAAAGTCCCTTAAATCTGCTCTATGCCTATCAACCTCAGGGACTTCACTATGCTGTTTCTCACCCTGAAATGCTGTTCCTCATTTCTCTACATAGTGAACTCATCCCACCCCCTAGGCCTCTCCTTAAGTGTCATCTCTTCAAGGAAGATTTTACTTTTTAAATATAACTATTAAAATATCATTCAGGTACCGTATGATTTGCCCATTTAAAGTGAACAAATCAATGGTTTCAGTGCATTCACAGAGCTCGGCAACCACCATCATGATCAATTTTAAAACATTTTCATCACCCCAAAAAGAAACCCTGTATCCATGAACAGTTTCCTGCCATTTCCTCCTCCCACTAAGCCCTGACAATCTACTTTTTTTGAGATAGAGTATCTGTCACAGGCTGGAGTGCAGTGGCACAATCTCGGCTCACTGCAACCTCCACCTCCCGGGTTCAAGCAATTCTCCTGCCTCCCGAGTAGCTGGGATTACAGGGATGTGCCACCACGCCCATCTAATTTTGTATTTTTAGTAGAGACAGGGTGTCTGTCTTCATAGATTTGCGTGTTCTGGACATTTCATATAAATGACATCTTAGAATATGTGACCTTTTGTGACTGGTTTCTTCCACTTAGCTTAATATTCTCATAGCTCATCCGTGTTGTAGCAAGTGTTAGTACTTCATTCCTTTTGATGACTGAATAATATTCCATTGCATAGTCAAACCATGTTCTATTTCTCCACTCATCAGTAGACAAGCATTTGTGTTGTTTTCACTTTGGCGCTATTATGAATAATGCTGCTATGAGCATTTGTGTACAAGTTTCTGCATGGACATATATTTTCATTTCTTTCATAAACTGGAGTGGAAGTGCTGGGTCATAGAACTGTGTGTTTAAGGTTTTGAAGAAGTGCCAGACTGTGTAAGAAAGCAAGCCTTTCCTCACTCTGTGAGACTGAGCTCCCTCTCTCCATTTATACTCTCTTTAAGCCCTTTGCTTCTCTTTCAGAGCAATTCACGTTGACCTGGGTCACCCTCAACTTAAGGCTCATAACTCCCCTAGATCCTCAGGGTCCACACTAAATGTGATGAAATATGATGCAAGCCACATATTTACTTTTGCATTTTGTAGTAACCACATTTTAAAAAGTAAAACCAAAGAAGTGAAGGTAATTGTAATAATATCACAGATTTAAACAAATCTATCCAAAATACCAGGTCAACATGTATAAAATATTTTAACAATAACAAAATACTTTGCTTTCTTTTTATATTAAGTCTTCACAATCTAATGTGTATTTGACACTTCTCACACATTTCAGAATGATGGCAGCAGCCCATATGGGGGGCCTGCCCATGATGCCAATGATGGGCCTTCCTCCTCCTGGGATGATGCCAGTGGGATCTGCTCCTGGAATGAGGCCGCCCATGGGAGACCACATGCCCATGATGCCTGGGTGCCCAATGATGAGACCTCCTGCCCGTCTCATGATGGTGCCCAGTCAGCCCAGAATGACTCGACCAGACAGATAAGGATAGAGGGGAGGCCTCATTGCATCAGTGTTGTTTTGTTGCTGTTATTGTTGTTTTTTTTTGTTTGTAATGTTTTGTTTTGTTTTTGAGACAGTCTTCCTCTGTCGCCCAGGCTGGAGGGCAGTGGCATCATCTCAGCTCACTGAAACCTCCACCTCCCGGGTTCAAGCGATTCCCCTGCCTCAGCCTCCTTAGTAGTGTGGGACTACAGACATGTGCACCATGCCCGGGTAATTTTTTTTATTTTAGTAGAAACAGGGTTTTACCATGTTGGCCAGGATGGTCTCAATCTCCTGACCTCGTGACCCGCTCACCTCAGCCTCCGAAAGTGCTGGGATTACAGGTGTGAGCCACTGGGCCCGGCCTATATGAGTTTATATTTACCTGCTCCCTTCACCAGGAGATCATGCTGCTGTGATATCGGGTTTTCTTAACAGCATAAGGAAGACTTGCCCCCTTGCCCTATCAAAGAGAATAGTTTTGGAGGGGAGAAGTGGGGCCAAAAAAGATGCAGTTTTCATTTGTATTGGGAAATGTGAAAATAAAATTGCCAACTCCTTTAGTTAAAAACAAAAAAAAAAGGAAAGGAAACAAGATGTGGGGCTGCCATATGCAATACCGTGGATTCCACGGATCTTCTACTCTGGAGGCAATTATTATCTTTGCTGAAGCCAGACCAACCTGACACAAAGACATTTTGGTTTTTTAATGTGACTGTGTTTTATTTTAGAATGTGTAATTCACTTTAGAAGGGCAAAGTACCTGTCTGGGGAACACTATTTAATTTCCTGCATTTATTTAGAATGTTGGCTGATGTTATTATGAAGGGAAACAGCTCTAACAACTGAGTGTCCCCCACATAGCCACAGCTCATGAGTTCACGGGGCAAAGGAATTGAACAGCAGCCTCCTAATAGCCAGCCTTCTTTGTGATGTGGAAATAATTATCAGCATGTAAAAGACTATGTATATATTCAACAATTCTGACCCCCTGCAAAATTCAAATCTACAACTGATTTGCTTCCTGGGCTCCTGAAAACAACTTTGTCAAAATTGTTCAGAAATATAATCAGCCAATCGTTGCCCCTTGGGGACACAGGATAAAGCAAGTCAGCCATGACCAATGTGGAGTCGGCCGTGCACAATTACATGCAGACCTGCAGGACATCGAGTCCCTGCTATGGTCCCTCCCCAGTCAGGCCCCCATTGCCTGGGCTGCAGCCAGAAGCATTCAGGCACAAGTGCATTCAACAAATACTTATTTAATTGTATTGGTGGTTAGAGGGTTGCGATTGATTAACGTACATTAATGGATCCATGTCCTCCCTGTATTCAAGACTCTGTCATTTGTCTCTGCAGTTCCTCCCACTGAAGAATCGGAGTATATTTCTCCAGTCCCTAATGTTGGGTTTTGAATTGTGTCTAGCTTTGGCCACTAGAATATTAATCTGTATGACCAAAAACTTGGAAAGTGTGCATTCATTTGTGCTCGCTCACTCCTGCTATCACCATGAGAACAAACCCAGGCCAGACTGCTGCTTCCAGCAGAAGATAAGAGACACCAAAAGCAAAGTCGAGCTTCCCAGACATGCTCATGCTAGATTGACCAATCCTCAGCTGACCCATAGATCCATGAAAATAAACGATTGTTGTATTAAGCCACTGAGATTTGGAGTGACTTGTTATGCAGCATTTTGTGACAACAACTAACTGATACAAGGGTCACCGTCCTTTATCTCTGTAGATTTTAACCAATTTTTAATAGCTAGATGGAGATCTTCTAGTTGCCTTTATTTATAATGAATATGACTGTAGAGCTAGTTTGGCCTGACACTACCAGTAACCTACCCAGAAATTCAGAAATACTTTCTTCTCCAACCCACCCCAACCAACCTTTTTTTGTTTGTTTGTTTTAGGGTTCTCCCTCTTTGCCTAGGCTACAGTACAAATGGTACAGTCAGAGCTCACTGTAACCTCAAAATCCTGGGCTCAAGTGATCTTCCCCTTCAGCCTCCTATGTAGCTAAGACTACAGACATGTGCCACCATGCCTGGCTAATTTTTTTATTCTTTGCAGGGAGAGGGTCTCACTATATTGCCCAAGTTGGTTTCAAACCCCTGGCCTCAAGCAGTCCTCCTGCCTCACCCTTCCAAAGTGCTAGGATTATAGGCATGAGCCACCACACCCAGCCTCTTCTTCTTTTTAAATAGAAACCTTATTTTATTCTGACAGTGGGTTGCTTTCTTTTTTTTTTTTTTTTTAAGAAAAAGTTGGCCCAGCCCCAGGGAATAAATTTTGACTGCTCTAAACAGGGTTGGCCAACTATAGACCAAGGGCCAAATCTGGCCCTCTGACTGTATAAATTAAGTTTTACTGGAATAAAACCAGGTCCATTGATTTATCCATTGTCTACATATGCTTTTAGGCTACGATGGCACCACTGCGTCACTACAACAGAGGTTATCTAGACCAAAAGCCTAAAATATTACCGTTTGCCTCTTTATGGAAAAAGTTTGCCATTCCCTAGTCTAAGGTTTAGATTCTGAGCTTATCACTTTAGCCTACACCCCCTTACCAGTGACTGGCTCAAAACAAGTCTGTGATTCCATTCTGACTGTTCTACTGAGGGAAATCCCCCTTCTTCTCATGCAGAGCTGATGAGGGTAAGTTGTATTAATAGGACATACGCTCAGGTTTTCTGAAAAATACTTTTATCTAGAAATGCATAGGAATATGCTGGTGCCTGAATGTACCATCTGGGGGCCTGGAGATTGACTCACCTGCCTCCAGAGCTAGTGCTCACACTTACAACTGAGAGGCCTGAGGAAACACCTGCCTACCCACCACCAGAACCTGCATACGTCTCCTGGAGAACTAGAGATCAGCCTGCCACACACACCACCCAGGTGCCCAGTGGTGCACCTGCCCACCTGGCCCAGTGCTGCCACTGCCAGCAACCAAATAAGCCACCTGGAGGCCCAGGGATTGGCCCATGCAGACAGGCTATCATCAGTGCCCACAAACACTGCCCATGGTCCCTAGTATTGACTCACCTGGTCCACCACCACTACCACTGATGCTGAAGGACAAGACTTCCTGGCATCCCCATCCTCAGCAAAGCCTCACTATAGCCTCCAATAACAACTACAGTCTAGCCAAGTGTGGTGGCTGACGCCCGTAATCCCAGCACTTTGAGAGGCCGAGGTGGGTAGATCATGAGGTCAGGAGTTCGAGAGCAGCCTGGCCAACATGGTGAAACCCTGTCTCTCCTAAAAATACAAAAATTAGCTGCGCATGGTTGCACATGCCTATAGTCCCAGCTACTCAGGAGGCTGAGGCAGGAGAATTGCTTGAACCCGGGAGGCAGAGGTTGCAGTGAGCTGAGATTGTGCCACTGCACTCCAGCCTGGTGACAGAGCTAGACTCCATCTCAACAACCACAAAAAAAAACACTGCAGTCTAAGCCACTGAATGACTCACAGGCACCACTCATGCCAATTACAGCTGAAGGAATCATATGCAGACTATACCACTGTACCCACCCAGAATCAAAGCCAAAGTGTGATATCCAATGAACACTGTAGATACAGCTATAAGAAAAGGTCTTTCCCATATAAAAGCCAATCCATAAAATTGGAAGAAATGACTGTTATGTCAGAGGCACAGATAGTCACATAAGGATGCAAGAAATATGAAAACGGAAACATAACATCTCCAAAGAAGCACAATAATTCTCCAGCAACAGATCCAAAGAAAAGAAAATCTATGAAATGCCTGAAAAAAATTCAGAATAATGTTATTAAAGAAACTCAGGGAGATACAAGAGAACACAGATAATGAATACAAAAAAAAAAAAAAAAACAGGAAAACAATTCATGATCTGAATGACAAATTCAACAGGGATAGACAGCATAACAAAGAACCAAACACAAATCCTGGAAGAGAATAAATCATTGAAATAAATACAAAAGATAATTGACAGCTTTAACAATAGACTAGATCAAGCAAAACAAAGAATTTCTGAACCTGAAGACTAGTCTTTTAAAATAATCCAGTCAGACAAAAAGAAAGAAAAAAGAATGAAGCAAGGCTACGTGACATATGGGACACATATGTGACCAAAAACTGAAATTCTGGGAGTTCTGGATGGAGATGAGATGGGTAAAGGCATAGAAAACCTATTTAATGAAATAATAACTGAAAACTTCCTGAATGCTTCCAAATGCAGGAAGCTCAAAGATTACCAAATAAATACAACTCAAAAAGGTCTTCTCCAAGGCACATTATGGTAAAATTGTCAAAAGACAAAGAGAAAATGCTAAAAACAGCAAGAGAAAGGCATCAAATCACTTATAAGAGAATCTCCATCAGGCTAACGGGATTTCTCAGCAGAAACCTTACAGGCTAGGAGAAAAGTGGATGTATACTACAAGTAAAAAGAAAAATAAAAAAAAAAATGTAAGCCAAAAATACTATACCCAGCAAAGCTATCCTTCACAAATGAAGGAGCCTGGCACAGTGGCTCACATCTGCAATTCCAGAGACTCAGAAGGCTGAGGCAGGAGGACCATTTGATCCCAGGAGTTCAAGGCTGCAGTGAGCTATGATCATGCCACTGTACTCCAGCCTGGGTGACAGAGTGAGACTCCATTGCTAAAAAAAAAATAGTAATAATAAAAGAGAAAAAAGTATTTCCCAGATAAGCAAAAGACTGTTTGTTTGTGTCTTGTTTGTTGTGGTCCTACAAGAAATGTTTAAGGGAGTCCTACATTGGGAAGCAAAAGAACAATGTCTACCATCATGAAAATACATGAAAGTATGAAACTCACTGGTAGTTCAGACACACAAAGAAGAAAGGATTCAAACATCACCACTAAAGAAAACCACCAAACTGCAATGATAAATAATGAGAGAAAAAAGGAACAAATGTGTATCAGTCTGTTTTCACACTGCTGATAAAGACATACCTGACTCAGACTGGGCAATTTACAAAAGAAAGAGGTTTAATGGACTTACACTTCCACATAGCTGAGGAAGCCTAAGAATCACGTTGGAAGGCAAGAAGAAGCAAGTCATGTCTCACATGGATGGCAGCAATCAAAGATAGAGCTTCTGCAGAGAAACTACCCTTTTCAAAACCATCAGACCTTGTGAGACGTATTCACTATCATGAGAACAGCATGGGAAAGGCCTGCCCCCATGACTCAATTACTTCCCACCAGGTCCCTCCCACAACATGTGGGAATTCAAGATGAGACTTGGGTGGGGACACAACCAAACCATATCATTCTGTCCCTGGCCCTTCCCAAATCTCATATCCTCACATTTCAAAACCAATCATGCCTTCCCAACAGTCCCCCAAAGTCTTAACTAAGTTCAGCATTAACTCAAAAGTCCACAGTCCAAAGTCTCATGTGAGACAAGGCAAATCCCTTCTGCCTATGAGCATGTAAAATCAAAAACAAGTTAGTTACTTCCTAGATACAGTGGGGTTATAGACATTGGGTAAACACAGTCATTCCAAATGGCAGAAAATTGCCAAAACAAAGGGGCTACAGGACCCATGCAAGCCCAAAATCCAGTGGGGCAGTCAAATCTCAAAGCTCCAAAATGATCTCCTTTGACTCCATGTCTCACATGCAGGTCATGCTGATGTAAGAGGTGGGATAAACAAATGGAAAGGCATCTTATGCTCGTGGGTTGGAATAACTAATACTGTTAAAATGGCCATACTACCCGAAGCAATCTAGAGATTCAGTATAATCCCTATCAATTATATTCTTCACAGAAACAGAAAAAAAAACCCTGAAATTCATATGGAACCACAGAAGACCCCAAATAGCCAGAGCAATACTGAGCAAAAAGAACAAAGCTAGAAGCCTCACACTACCTGATTTAAAAATACACTGCAAAGAGGCAGGGCGAGGTGGCTGAAGCCTATATCCCAGCACTTTGGGAGGCCAAGGCGGGTGGATCACAAAGTCAGGAGATCGAGACCATCCTGGCTAACACGGTGAAACCCCATCTCTACTAAAAAAAAAAACCAAAAAATTATCCAGGCGTGGTGGCGGGCATCTGTAGTCCCAGCAGCTACACGGGAGGCTGAGGCAGGAGAATGGCATGAACCCGGGAGGAAGAGCTTGCAGTGAGCAGAGATCACGCCACTGCACTCCAGCCTCAGCGACAGAGCAAGACTCCATCTCAAAAAGAAAAATATATATATATATGTGTGTATATATATACACATATACGTATATATACGCGTATATACGTATATGCGTATATATACACGTATATACGCGTATATACATATATATGTATATATACACGTATATATGTATATATACATATATGTGTATATATGCATATATGTATATATACACGTATATATGTATATATACATATATATACGTATGTATGTGTGTGTGTATGTATATATATATACTGCAAAGCTATAGTAACCAAAACAGCGTGTATTGGTATTAAAACAGACACAAAAACAAAGGAAACAGCCTAAAGAATCCAGAAATGAATCCACATATTTACAGCTAACTGATTTTCAAGAAAGCTGTCAAGAACATACGTTGAATAAAGGACACCCTCTTCATTAAATGGTGCCAGGAAAACTAGATATCCAAACAGAGAAGAATAAAACTAGACCCTTATCTCTCATCGCTTACAAAAATAAACTCAAAATCAATTAAAGACTTAAATGTAACAGCCACAACTATAAAACTACTAGAAGTAAACACAGGAGAAACGCTTGAGAACAAAGATTGTATGGCTAACACTTAAAAAGTACAAGCAACAAAAACAGACAAATGGGATTATATTAAACTAAATACCTTCTGCATATCAAAGAAAACAATCAAGAGAGTGAAAAGACAACACCCCTCCCTTACACCATACACAAAAATTAACTCAAGATGGCCTACAGACTTAAATGTAAAACCCATAACTATAAAAACGCTGAAGACAACCTAGGCAATACCATCCGGTACATAGTGATGGGCAAAGAGTTCATGGTGAAGAAGCCAAACGCAATTGCCACAAAAGCAAAAATTGACAAATGGGATCTAATTAAATGAAAGAGCTTCTGCACAGCAAAAGAAACTATCAAAAAATAAACAGACGTTTCTCAAAAGAAAATACACAAATCAAGTTTATGAAAAAACATTCAACATCACTAATCATCACGGAAATGCAAATCAAAACCACAATGAGATATCATCTCACACTTGTTAGAATGGGTATTAAAAAGACAAAGCACAACAAATGCTGGCAAGCATGTGAAGAAAGTAAAATTATTGTATATTGCTGGTGGGAATGTAAATTAGTACAGCCATTATGAAAAAAAGTACAGAGATTTCTCAAAAAACTAAGAACAGATCTACCATATGATCCAGCAATCCCACTCCTGGGTATATATCCAAAAAAAGATATCAGTGTATCAACGGGATACCTGTACCCCCATATTTACTGCAGCACTATTTACAATAGCCAAGATATGGAATCAATCTAAGTGTCAATCAATGGATGAATGGATAAAGAAAATGGGAATATACGCACAATAGAATAGAATTCAGCCATAAAAAAGAATGAAATCCTGTCATTTTCAGCTAAATGGATGGTGAACTAGGTCATAATGTCAGGTGAACTAGGCCATGCACAGAAAGAAAACTATTGCACGTTCTCACTTGTATGAGCTGTTTATGCTCCTGGAAATCAAAGCGGGGGCCATGTTTCAGGTCAGTAGGGTCAGGGATAGAGACCGCAGTTACGGACTTGTGTGCCCTGGAGCTATATAAAATTGATATCATGGAGATAAAGAGTAGAATGATAGTTATCAGAGGCTGGGAATAGGAGGGGTTTGAAAAAGAGGTTGATTAATGGGGATAAAAATATATAATAGAAGGAATGAGATCTAGTGTTTATTATCACAGAAAGTGACTACAATAATTTATTGTATATTTCTTTTTTTTAATTTCAATAGTTTTTAGGGAACAGGTGGTATTTTGTTACATGCATAAGTCCCTTAGTGGTGATCTCTGAAATTTTGGCGTACCCATCAGCAAAGCAGTTTACCCAATGTATAGTCTTTTATCTCTCACCCCCTCCCACCTTCCCCCTGAGCCCCCAAAGTCCACTGTTTCATTCTTGTGCCTTCGCATCATCATAGCTTAGCTGCCACTTGCGAGTGAGAACACGCAATGTTTGGTTTTCCATTCCTGAGTTACTTCATTTAGAATAATGGTCTCCAACTCCATCCAGGTTGCTATGAATGCCATTATTTCATTCCTTTTTAAGGCTAAGTAGTATTCTATGGTATACATATATATAACACATTTTCTTTATCCACTAATTGATTGATGGGAATTTGGGCTGGTTCTATAGTTTTCCAACTGTGAATTCTGCTGCTGTAAACATGTGTGCAAAAGTATCTTTTTCATATAATTACTTCAAATGGTAGATGTACTTCTAGTTCTTTAAGGAATCTCCATACTGCTTTCCATAGTGGTGGTACTAGCTTACATTCCCACCATCAGTGTAAAAGCGTTGTCTTTCACCACATCCATGCCAACATCAATTTTTGTTTTTTTGTTTTGTTTTGGTTTTTGTTTTTTGTTTTTTTGAGATGGAGTCTCTCTCCGTCGCCCAGGCTGGAGTACAGTGATGCCATATCAGCTCACTGCAACCTCTGCCTCCCGGGTTCAAGCAATTCTCCTGCCTCAGCCTCCTGAGTAGCTGGGATTACAGGCAACTGCCACCATGCCCGGATAATTTTTGTATTTTCAGTAGAGACTGGGTTTCACCATGTTGGTCAGGCTGGTCTCAAACTCCTGACCTCGTGATCCACCCACCTTGGCCTCCCAAAGTGCTAGGATTACAGGCGTGAGCCACCGCGCCCAGCCCTCTTTGTTTATTTTACACGTGGTATTGCATTGTGGTTTTGATTTGCATTTCCCTGGTAATTAGTGATGTTGAGCATTTTTTCATATGTTTGTTGGCCATTTGTATATCTTCTTTTGAGAATTGTCTATTCATGTCCTTGGCACACTTTTTGATGAGATTATTTTTTTCTTGCTGATTAGAGTTCCCTGTAGATTCTGGACATTAGTCCTTTGTCAGATGCAGTTTGTGAAAATTTTCTCCCACTCTGTGGGTGATCTGTTTACTCTGCTGATTATTTCCTATGCTGTGCAGGAGGCCTTTAGTTTAATTAAGTCCCATCTATTTATCTTTGTTTCTGTTGCGTTTGCTTTTGGGTTCTTGGTCATAAACTCTTTGCCTAAGCCAATGTGTAGAAGCATTTTCCAATGTTATCTTCTAGAATTTTTATGGTTTCAGACCTTAGATTTAAGTCTTTGATCCATCTTGTGTTGATTTTTGTATAAGGTGAGAGATAAGGATCCAGTTTTATTCTTCTACATGTGGCTTGCCAATTATCCCAGCATAATTTGTTGTATAGGGTGTACTTTTCTTACTTTGTTTTTGTTTACTTTGTCGAAGATCAGTTGGCTGTTAAGTATTTGGCTTTATTTCTAGCTTCTCTACTCTGTCCCGTTGGTCATGTGCCTATTTTTATACCAGCACCATGCTGTTTTGGTGACTATAGCCTTGTAATATAGTTTGAAGTTGGATAATGTGATGCCTCTAGATTGGTTCTTTTTGCTTAGTTTTGCTTTGGCTTTGCAGACTCTTTTTTAGTTCCAAATGAATTTTGGCATTTTTTTTTCTAGTTCTATAAAGAATGATGATGGTACATTGATAGGAATTGCATTGAATTTGTAGACTGCTTTTGGCAGTATGGTCATTTTCACAATATTGAGTCTACCCATCCATGAGCATGGAATGTGTTTCCATTTGTTTTTGTCATCTATGATTTCTTTCAACTGTGTTTTGTAGTTTTCCTTGTAGGGGTCTTTCACCTCCTTGGTTAGGTATATTCCTAAGTATTTTATTTTTACAGCTATTATAAAAGGGTTTGATTTGATTCTCAGCCTGGTAGATGTTGGTGTATAGCACTGCTACTGATATGTGTGCATAGATTTTGTATCCTGATAAATAGATTTATTGTGTATTTCTAAATAGCAATAAGATTTGAAATATTCCCAACACAAAGAAATGATCAATGTTTGAGGTGATTAATATCCTAAAGACCCTGATTTGATCATTACACATTGCATGCATGTACAAGAATCTCACATGGACCCCATAAATGTGTACAATTATTCTCTATCAAAAACATTTTTTTAAGAAACATGCAGGAATACACTGTACCTCTTCCTTGCTCTGTCTGGATATTGTCACATGAGGACTTGACATGCGGATTGTGGCAGCCTCTGTGACCAAGAGCAGAAGACAATAGCAGCATAGAAACCTCAAGTGAAAAACCTAACATCTCAAGCTACTAATTTAGCAAACCTTGGCATCAGCTATCTCTGGTCTTAGTATATGAGGTGATAAGCCCCCACTGCTCAAGTTGGGTGGCCATCAATTGCTGCAGAATAGAAGTTAATGAGGCTTCCTCCTCCTGGATCCCCTACTAGACCTTGACATGACCATTCAGTCACAGGCAGAAAGGGAAGCACAGGGTAAGGAGACCTGGCTGACTGTGCCAGACGCAGATCTTACCTGTCCTGCTTAGAACACTCAAAGCTCAATTGGTTAAACAAAAAAAGGAAAAAGACAATAAGGAGTATAGCACTCCCCAGATGCAACTTAATCTAACACTCTATACTTTAGATTTTCTAGACATACATAGAAATCAGACCACTACTTCTGCAGAACATTTTACTGGTAAAAAGAATAGCCCACATGAGGGAAAACTGATTTGGTAGAAAGACAACAAAAACAAAACATGGGAAATAGGTAAGGTGATAACATGGGGGAGAGGTTTTGCTTGTGTTTCACCAGGAGAAAATCAGCTTCCTGTTTGGATACCCTCTAGACATTTGAAGTTCTACAATGAACCCATCAGAGATGCAAACGAAAGTGCCTCTGCAGAGACAGAAAACCCGCAATCGAGCATCATCGACTTGCAGGGTGAACAAAATGGTGATATCAGAAGAACAGATGAAGTTACAATCCACCAAGGAAACGGCACATGTGGAGAGCCAGGGAGAGGAAGAGAAAGAAAAAGAGACAGAGATCAGAGAGAGACACAGAAAGTGAGACTGGGGAGAGAGATAGTGTAAAAGAGAGAGGGAGAGACCGCAAGAGAAGGGAGACAAAGAGATAAAAGGTGCAAGTGAGCAGGTGAGGAGAAAGACTGAAAACTATGAGAAACAGCAACTAAGACACAAAGGAGGTGGGAGACTGCCTGGGTGCTGCAGCACCCACACCGTCCTCTTGCCCCCGTCACTTGGGTTAAAACCACCGGAAATTCCACTATTGCAAATTTTGTATTAATCCTTGTATGTCTGTCCTTTCTATTTTTAGTCTACAGGTGTATCCAGCAGCTCCAGAGAGACAGCGACCAGCGAGAAGGGGCCATGATGATGGCGGTGGTTTTGTCAAAACAAAAAGAGGGATATGTAGGGAAAAGAAAGAGAGATCAGACTGTTACTGTGTCTACATAGAAAAGGAAGACATAAGAGACTCCATTTTGAAAAAGACCTGTACTTTAAACAATTGCTTTGCTGAGATGTTGTCAATCTGTAGCTTTGCCCCAGCCACTTTGCCCCAACCACTTTGACCCAATCTGGAGCTCACAAAAACATGTGTTGTATGAAATCAAGGTTTAAGGGATGTAGGGCTGTGCAGGACGTGCCTTGTTAACCAAATGTTTGCAAGCAGTATACTTGGTAAAAGTCATCACCATTCTCTTGTCTCAATAAACCAGGGGCACAATGCACTGTGGAAAGCGGCAGGGACCTCTGCCCTTGAAAGCTGGGTATTGTCCAAAGTTTCTCCACATGTGATAGTCTGAAATATGGCCTCGTGTGATGAGAAAGACCTGACCGTCCCCCAGCCTGACACCCACAAAGGGTCTGTGCTGAGGTGGATTAGTAAAAGAGGGTTTTTACTGCAAGGGTTTACTCAACTGCAAGGGTTGAGATAGAGGAAGGCCACTGTCTCCTGCCTGCCCCTGGGAACTGAATGTCTCGGTATAGAACACGATTGTACATTTGTTCAGTTCTGAGATGGGAGAAAAACTGCCCTATGGTGGGAGGCAAGACATGTTTACAACAATGCTGCCTTGTTATTCTTTACTCCACTGAGATGTTTGGGTGGAGAGAAACATAAATCTGGCTTACGTACACGTCCAGTCATAGTACCTTCCCTTGAACTTCATTATGACATAGATTCTATTGCTCACATGTTTGTTGCTGACCTTCTCCCTATTATCACCGTGCCCTCCTACTACATTCCTTTTTGCTGAAATAATGAAGATAATAATCAATAAAAACTGAGGGAACTCAGAGACCGGTGCCAGTGCAGGTCCTTGGTATGCTAAGCGCTGGTACCCTGGGACCACTGTTGTTTCTCTATACTTTGTCTCTGTGTCTGATTTCTTTTCTGTCTCTCATCCCACCCGACAAGAAATACCCACAGGTGTGGAGGGGCAGGCCACCCCTTCATTATCAGATTACAGGCATGAATAACCCCACCTGGCCTCCTAACTCACTCTTGAGAGGCCAGAAGTGATGCTGGAACTTTCTTCCTCTGTGGGTTAAAAAGGGAAAATTAGGGAGAACACAAGGCATGAGAGATGCAGCAATGGATATGTCTATATGGAGTTTCTGTCTGCATCCAGAAAAAAATGCATTTCTAGGCATCAGGTTTAAGAGCGAAAACCTGGAGTCTTGTCTGTTAGCATTCTCCTTCCCCACAAACCAGAGACGGAATACATTTGCTCCAGCACACCCGGATGTAGGAAACGTCACATTCCTATTTCTGTAACTTCAGTTAAATCTGCTCTGAGTCCCTGGATGCCTGGCAGGTGGAGAATTCAATCTTGTCGTTACCAGCATTCCTTTCCCTTCTCCATGGGCTTATGTAAGAATTGTGGGCTTACACACTGTTGGAAAGCCAGGTAGGAACTACATCCCCCAAACTCTCCATTCTTCCAGCTGCTCATGATCCATCAACCTTCTTTGGGCCATCTGCTATAGCAAGACCCTCCTCACAGCATCATTCCACTGACCCACAGGCTCAGCCCCAGGGACCCTCACTAGAACAGGTCTCCACTATGCATAGGAACTCACAAAAACCTTCTCTTCATCTTGGCTTCCTCTGATATCCAGCCACTCCCCCACTTCTCATCTTAAATACAGATGGCAGCTCCTTCCCATCGTTCCAAACCTGGGGGATTTTCCAGCCAAATTTTCTTCAGACACCAAAGCTTCACCCGCCCTCTTCAGGGAGGTGACGCAAGGGCATCTGAGATCTTTGGAAGCCCAATTCTGGCCTCTCTTTGGGGTGGGCTGAGAGTGGGAATTAGACTCTCTTTTCCAAATGCCATGTTTATCTTGTTCATCATTATATTATCTCCAATGCCTGGCACATAGTAGGCACTACAGACTGACACATAGTAGGTGCTATTAGTGTCTGTATAATGGGACTCTTGCGGTTGAAGCTATTAGCAGAAACCTGCGAAGCAAAAGGATGGGAAACCAACCACCAAAAACAAAACAAAACAAAAAATGAAAACAATCGTGGCTTTGAGCTCTAAACACACAAGGCACCAGCCCAAGTTTGGGCAATTTTAATACAACAGCCATTTTGCCTCCAAACAAACTGGCACTGGAAACCTCCCTCTGCCTCTTAAAGAGAACCAGTTTCCCTTCCTCTAAGTGGGCAGCATTTCTCCCCGGTGGCAGTACCCAGCCCACTGCCACCAGCAAAGGACTGCAGCCAGGAGCCAAGAGCTTGATAGTTTAAAGAATAGATCTTATAGGGAAAAACAAAGTAACATCCACATAAATCTGGAACTACCACCACTTTCCAGAGGCCGAATCCCAGAATTCCCAGAGCAATCCATGACAGAGGAGGTGAGTAGAAAAGGGAAGGGTGAAGTCAAAGGAGAGAAGTCAATGAGTTGGCCCACACCAAGCAAGGATCATGGGACCCTCTCCACGGCCCCACATCTCAAATGAAGTCAACAAATCCCATCAATGCTTGGTGTAAGTGTTGTATGCTCCTGGAAATGAAAGCAGGGGCCACATTTCAGGTCAGTAGGGTCAGGGGTAGAGGCAGCAGTCATGGACTTGTGGGCCCTGGAGGATGGGATGATTCTGAGACATTGAATCCCTACACTGATCTCAGTAAAAATCTCAGGTACGGCTTCAACATTCGTGGACAAAGGACTCTGTGGGCCTGAGAGCAACAGCTTTGGTGCATGTCCAGCTCCATCAATCCCAACTGGGGCTTTGAACAAGTTACTTATTTTTTTAACTAACGTTATTTTAATTGACAAATCATAATTGTACCCATGTATGTGATGTTTTCATATGTGTATACAATGTGGGATGATTAGATCAAACTAATGAACACGTCCATCCCCTAATTTACTGACAATTTTCATGATGCGACATTTGAAATGTACCCACTTAGTTATTTTGAAAGATACATTATTATTGACTATAGTCACGCTGCTGTGCTATAGATTTCAAAACATATAATCCAGCAACCCAACTTCTGGATATAGACCAAAAAAAATCAAAATCAATATTTCGAAGGGATCCCTACGTTCCTATGTTCACTGCAGCTCTATTCACAATACCCAAGATATAGAATCAACCTAAGTGTCCATCAGTGGATGAAAGGATAAAGCAAATGTACTATATACACACAACGGAATACTATTAACCCTTAAAAAAGAAAGAAATCCTGTCTTTTTCAACAACATATATGAACTTGAAAGACATTGTGTTAAGTGAAATAAGCCAGGCACAGAAAGACAGATACTGCATGATTTTATTATATGTGGAATCTAAAGAAGTTGAACTCACAGAAATATAGAGTAGGACAGTGGTTATCAGGGGCTGGGGTGAAGGAAAGGGAGGGGATATGAGACACTGATCAAAGGGTACAAAGTTTCCAATAGGAAGAATAATTTTTGAACAAGCTAAACTCCTCTGAAAGCTCAGTTCCTCATCTGTAGAGCAGGGACGCATCATTAACCTTCTAAGGATGTTGCTGTGAGAGTAAGAGATGATGTTCAGCACAACACCTAACGCACAGTCAGGTCTCCTTAAGCTTGAACCTGCATCGCCATGACCTCTACATCTCAGGACAGAAAGGCTCACAGCCAGTGTCTCAGTTCCCAATGAAAAGTGGATCCCAGACCAGGCTGAACAGCAGGATCCCTAGGGGATACCCCACCCTACTGAGTCAGAATCACCAGAGGTAGAGCCTGGGTATGTATGTACGTATGTATGTGTGTATGTATGTATGTGTGTGTGTGTGTGTGTGTGTGTGTGTGTATGTATAAGAGACAGGGTCTTGCTCTGCAGTCCAGGCTGGAGTGCAGTGTCACAATCATAGTTCACTGCAGCCTCAAATTACTCCTGGCCTCAATCCATCCTCCCATCTCAGCCTTCAGAGTAGCTGAGACTACAGGTGCATGCCACCAAGCCCGGATACTTTTTTTTTTCGTCTTCCTTTTGGAGAGAGTCTCACTCTGTTGCCCAGGCTGGAGTGCAATGGTGCAATCTTGGCTCACTGCAACCTCTGTCTCCCGGGTTCAAGTGATTCTCATGACTCAGCCTCCTGAGTAGCTAAGATTACAGGCATGCACCACCACACCAGGCTAATTTTGCTTTTTTCATTGTTGTTTCTTGTTTTTCACAAATAGGACTTCTTATTTGCTACTGTTTTAAGTCTGAACTTTAAACAGATTGTTGGACAGGTGGTTCATATCCATCAGCTCATTCAACTTTAGCATGTGTCTCGTCCCTAGTGGGTTTTCCAGAACTACTACCTTCACCACGAAGCTCTGTGCCTTTCAAATCCAGGGTTCTCCAGCATTTTTACTTTTCTAATGAAGACATCATGGAGAGGATAAATTGGCAAGCCTTTTCTACATCTTTTCCAATATTGTCTGGAATCAATTTACTGACCACTTCTTTCAAGTCATTTGTCTGCACCTCTCAGGTCATGATTTCCATCATCTTCTTCTGGATTTGGGGGAATGTTAGTGCTGAGCATAAGAGGTCTTCAGTATCTGATAGTTGCGTTTTTAGTAAAACCAACACAAAACAGATGAAAGAAGTAACCATCGGTAATCTTGACATCAACATGAGCTTCAATCATTATTAAACATTTTTCAAGCATGGAACATATTTTGTCACAGGTAAGACCCATGCCATAGAAGTTAGTCAGGCAGTTTTTGCCCTGAACATCTTCAGTAATCAGCTTGAATTTTCTAAATGCAACTTCATCATTCTGCACATCAGCAAGACTCACTTCGAACACAAGACCCTTGAGACCATCAGATGCAATTTGGATTCCTTGGGTCCTGGCGACCAAGTCTTTCCAATATTTCTTATATTGAACTTAGCAGTTACTTTCACATCATACTGATCTTTCTTAGAGAATGGACCAACTAATTTCTTCTTAACTCCCTTTTTGCCACCTTTCATAAGGCACTTGTTCTTAACAACCGCCATGGTGCTGCTCAGAGTACCAAAAGGCTAAATTTTATATTTTTGGTAGAGAAGGGGTTTCACCATGTTGGCCAGGCTGGTCTTGAACTCCTGATGTCAGGTGATCTGCCCGCCTCAGCCTCCCAAAATGCTGGGATTACAGGTGTCAGCCACTGCACCCAGCTGCTATTTATTTTTTCTTTTTTTGTAGAGACAGGGTTTGGCCATGTTGCCAAGGCTGGCCTGGAACTCCTGGCCTCAAGCAATCCTCCCACCGCAGCCTCCCAAATCACTGGGATTTCAGGTGTGAGCCACCATTCCCAGCCTGGAATCTATATTTAAAGCCAATCAAGTGTTGAATAAAATTGCAACTTGGGCTGTTTTATCTTTGCATTTTTTACATTTCAATGGTTTTTAGTATATTCATAGATATACACAAACATTACCAATTTTAGAACATTTCATGACCTCAAAAAGAAACCTCATACCCTTTAGCTAACACCCCCTATCCTCCCATGCCCCTACCAGCCATAAGCAACCACTAATCGACTTCCTATTTCTATAGATTTCCATCTGAATGAAATCATGTAGAGTGTGATCTTTCATCTGTTTTGAAGGTTCATCCACGCTGTAGCATATGTGCTTTGCTCCTTTTTGTGATCAAATAATATTCCACCATGTGGGTGGACAACATTCGGTGTATCTCTTCATCTGGTGATGGGCATTTGGATTAATTCCCTCTTTGGGATATTAGGAGTGATGCTACTGTAATTATTCATGTCCAAGTTTTTGTGTGGACCTGTGCTTTCATTTTTGAATATGAAAATATTGCACATCTCCAGGGAAGACATACAAGTGGCCAATAAGCACATGAAAAGATGCTCAATGAAATTCATCATCAGGGAAACAGAAATCAAAACCAGAATGAGATACCACGTCATACCCATAAGGTTGGCTAGAATCGAAGATACAGAAAATTGGCCTGGTGTGGTGGCTCATGCCTGTAATCTCAGCACTTTGGGAGACCGAGGCAGGCGGATCACCTGAGGCCAGGAGTTTGAGACCAGTCTGGCCAACATGGTGAAACCCTGTCTCTACTAAAAAAATACAAAAATTAGCCAGGCCTGGTGGCAGGTGCCTATAATCCCAGCTACTCGGGAGGCTGAGGCAGGAGAGTAACTTGAATCTGGGAGGCAGAGGTTGCAGTGAGCTGAGATTGTGCCACTGCACTCCAGCCTGGGTGACAGAGCAAGACTTCATCTCAAAAAAAAAAAAAATACAGAAAATAACAAGTGTTGGTGAGGATGCAGAGAAACTAGAACCTTCATACACTGCTGGTAGGAATTAAAATGGTGTAGCCACTGTGAGAAACACTTTAACAACTTCCCAAACAATTCTACATAGAGTTACCAAATGACCCAGCAATTGTACTCCTAGGTATAGGCCCAACTTGGGCTCTTTTAATCTATGGAAAATGAACTATGGGTACTTGGCAATAACAAAGAGGGAGAGAGGCAGAAATGGTGCCATGAGGGCACATTGATTGGTCTCTAGTACACAGGGCTCCTACTGCAAATGGTCTCTAAATGACTTCATCAGTTGCTCATAAAAAAAAAATCACCCGCTGCTCCAATCGTGGAGGAAGAAGTATGGATTGGACCTGGTGAGCCACGGTAAGACTGACTGCTAAACTGTATGAATGTTGAGGGGATTTGCACGTATAATCTTTACTGTACTAGATTTATTATTTTATCCAGTGCCTTTGAAAACCTAACTCTTGACTAAGAACTGACTTTCCTGTACTTGTTGTTGACTTTAAGTAAATTTCCAATTCCACATAATCCAAAGATGATATGCTGAGAAATCTCTCAAAGGAAAAATGCTAAGAATACAGGCACAGTTATATGGCAAATTTTGCAGAATTAACACAAATTGCACTTGTAGTTACGAAGCATAAAACATTTTCATGGGTAAAGAAAAAAGTGTTCTTCATTCTAGTAGAGGCTGCAGGATGAGGCTGATCAAGGTGCTTGCCCAGCCAGATCTTGGGCTCTTACCAAATTTGTGTTACAGTCAACTCTGATGGAGTCTGTATCCCAGTCATCTTTTTTTTTTTTTTTTTTTTGACATGAAATCTCGCTCTGTCTCCCAGGCTGGAATGCAGCGGTGTGATCTCAGCTCACTGCAACATCTGCCTCCTGGGTTCAAGCAATTCTCCTGCCTCAGCTTCCCAAGTAGCTGGGACTACATGTGCATGCCACCATGCCTGGCTATGTTTTGTATTTTTAGTAGAGACGTTTCATCGTGTTGGCCAGGCTGTGCTCAAACTCCTGCCCTCAAGTGATCCGCCTGCCTTGGCCTCCCAAAGTGCTGGGATTACAGGCATGAACCACCATGCCCGACCTCAGTCATCTTTTTATCCTCCACACCTGGCCGGTTCTAGACACATTGTGGTTTCATACAAGTTTGTTGAATAAATAGGAGACAGACAGAAAGTGGGAACTCTGGAAGTAGAGAAGATTACAGAAATTGTGCATATTTCCCAGAGACTGTGGCCCAATTCCTCAGTCCTGCCAGAGTTTCCCTATCTCAACTCAAACCTTACGTGTAAGCCCAGGTGCAGTGGCTCACACATGTAATCCCAACACTTTAGGAGGCTGAGGTGGGCAGATCACTTGAGGCCAGGAGTTTGAGAGCAGCCTGGCCAACATGGTGAAACCCTGTCTCTACTAAAAATACAAAAATTAGCCAGGCATGGTGGTGTGCACCTGTAGTCCCAGCTACTCGGGGGGCTGAGGCACAAGCATTGCTTGAACCCAGGAGGTGGAGGTTGCAGTGAGTCACAATTATGCCACTGTACTCTAGCCTGGGCAATAAAGCACGACTGTCTCAAAAGAAAAAAAAAAACCCTTATGCGTGGGCCTTGTTACAGAATTAATGTGTATATGGACAATATGTACATGGGTGTATGTTAAGAGCATGAGTCATCCACAAGATTTTAGCAAAGTCCATTTGGAAAGCTCAATGCTTTGGGCTTCCACTTGCTTTGCTGCCTCTGTCCTCAGAAGGAGGCTTCATCCTTCCATGTAACCAGCAAATCCTTTATGCAGAGATGTACACAACACACTCCTCTCCTTGGCTATGACACCTTGAAAGGCTCCTCTTGGTGGCCCCTGGTGCTCATTTCAGAGTAGTTCAAATTAGGGTGATCAGCTTTCATGCCAATCACTCTACAAATCACTCCTATTATGACCAATTTTTCTAAATGCTTTATTGAATTATTAAAGAAATGTGCACATAGAAGAGGTCAACACAGTACTTTTCTTACAAACTGAACATACTGGCCAGATGCAGTGGCTCATGCCTGTCATCCCAGCACTTTGGGAGGCCGAGGTGAGCAGATTGCTAAAGCCCAGGAGCTCGAGACCAGCCTGGGCAACATAATGAGACCACCCCTCTCTACAAAAAAAAAAATAAATACAAAAATTAGGCAGCAGTGGTGGCACATGCCTGTAGTTCCAGCTACTCAGGAGGGCTGAGGTGGGAGGACTGCTTGAGCCCAGGAGGCAGAGGCTGCAGTGAGCCATGACGGTGCCACTGTGCTCCAGCCTGGGTGACAGAGAAAGATCCTGCCTCAAAAAAAAAAAAAAAAAAAAAAAAAAAAAAATCTCCATATTACCGACAACCACTTCAAGAAACAAAATAATACAGCCCCTTCCAGGATATTCCTGGGATCTCTTCCATCTCTACAAACCCCTGACTACAAACAGCCTCCACCTATTTCACCTGACATTGTACTTTATGAAAGCAGCAGTTCTCAGATGGGGCTATTTTGCCCCCTGGGGACATTAGGCAATATCTGGAGACACTGGGGGTTGTGTCTACTTGGGGGGAGTTGTGTTACTGCATCCAGTGAGTCCAGGGATCCAGGGATGCCGCTCAACATCCTAAAATGCACAGGGAATCCCCACACATACCACAGAGCAATTGCTGAGCCAAAATGTCAGCAGTGTCACAGCTGACACCCTGACATACACAGAATCACACAGTATTTGCTCTTTCGTGCTCAGGATCTCTTTCATTCTAATCATTTCATAGGAAACAGAAATGTAATTTGGAGGCAGGTAGAGTCCAAAACAGAGAAAATCCAGAGTTTTTTTTTTTTTTAATTAGCCTGGTGCCTTTAGAGCTAGGATTTGGTTTCCATTCTTTCTGTCTCATTTTTAAGTGATTTTTCTTCAAATGGCATCTACTGGGCTCAAGACCCGGAGATCCCCACAAAGCTGAGATTCACATGGGAATTTTGTACACACCCACACAGGTATACACTGCCGTTTACATACAGACATCCACCCACAGATACACACATCCGGAGACCAAGACAGAAAGCAAACTCCACCATAAAAGCACAGTCCCCCAAACAGGAGAAATGCACCATTCACTCCAGGGAGGTACCTATTGGTTTAATTCAGCCTCTGATAGGCTGTTGCCAAGCCCAGCTCTGAAAGTCTTCCCCTCTAGGAAAGAGAGATGGACTTTTTCTTTACTCAAGAATATAGATCTAAAAAAACCAAACACTTCTGCATCTCAAAGCAGGCTCTACCTCCTGAGCTACACATATTGATCAGCATTTTATTGTCAATTTTCTTTTATTTGAACTGGAGAAAAATATAATCTAATTATGTTCTTACTGACAGATGGGAATCAGTCACACTAAATCCAATTCTCTGGGTTCTCATGATTAAGGTGTTTAATTTGAGGGACAACAAGGCAAAAGCATTGGTCGTGTTTTAATATAATTAGTACATGATATATCTAAGGGGTTCACTTATCACTGTAGCAAGAAGCTCATTCTGCAGTAAAAGGGGGATTCTGCCACTAGGATTGACTTAGGATGGTTCATGGATGCACCGTTTCATCAATGTCTCTTCAAGAGTCCATGGAATGTGAAATGGGAAAGACTGAAATAGCCCAAGTCTTGGCTAGGCTTCTATCAAGGGGTGTTAGGAGCTGATAAAATAACCTGGTCTTTACAGACATCCCACACTGTAGGTCTCTAAGCTACAGATTCTCAGATTTTTCTATTTTATAAACCAGTAAAAATATTTTTTTTAAATTTGAGAACCAACATAAGGTTGCTATTTTTT
Organism: Gorilla gorilla gorilla; assembly: GCF_029281585.2. NCBI lineage: Eukaryota > Metazoa > Chordata > Mammalia > Primates > Hominidae > Gorilla > Gorilla gorilla. Next base: position 9,960,349 of record NC_073233.2, read on the forward strand.
TTTTTTTTTTTTTGGTAAGAAGGAACTTTTTTAAACTACCAGTTTTGTACACACACACACACACAAACACAGACACACACATACACACAGAAATTCCACCATGATTGGTCAGAATAGATTAGGTTTTGCTGCAATAACAAACAACTCCTAAATCTTGGTAACTTCAAATATCAGAAGTTGTTTTTCTCACTCATGCTACATCTGCAGGGAAGTGTGGGGTGCTCTGTTTTCCATCAAACTTGCCCTAAGACTAAGGCTAATGGGGGTTGCATTACCTGGAGTATCACCAAGCATGGAACAGACGGAGAAGAATGCTAGAGAGCCCTGTACTAAAAATTAAATGCTCCAGGCTAGAAGTCTCACACTGCACCTCTGCCCCCAGCCTGTTGGCCAATACTAGCCACATCCCCTCCCCCACCACAGGGCAATGCATGAAGACAGGAGAATTGGATACTTTGCAAATTTCTACCCCATGGCATTTCATAAAAGAGAAAAAATGCAAATACAAAAATGTTTTAATAGAATAGAATATATACATTTTTAGAATAAAGAACAATCCTCCAAAAAGGACAGCTGGTGGTCTCTCACCGATGGGCACGTTTCTGTGACATTTTCTCTGTTTTTCCATTTTATCCTTGACCTATGAACATTTTATACAGATGGTCCAAAGAACACCATGTGGGGACCACTGCTCTAATCAGGTGATGAAAACGGCCCCAAGAACACAGCACACTCTCTTTAGCAAAGACCCAGCAGGGCCACGGTGACCATGTTCTCACCATCAATGTGCAGACATCCACCTGCAGCATCCTCACATCCCAACATCAAACAGTGGCTCTTTGTAGCTTGATTCTAATGCCCCTTGATCTTCATCATCACTGTAAAGCTCTCTGGCCCCAAGATCTAACATCGCCACTCTAGCTACATCATGCAACTGTTCACCTCTCCTGCCTCCTCATCCCTCTAAACTTCTCTTCACAACCTCATGTTTCCTTCTTCCTTTACCTTCCTGCTCAGCCTGGACATTACAGTCACCTTCTTCTTGTAATGTGCTCCTGAACTCGTTCTTCCCTGCCTTCAACCACACCCACCTGGAAAATCTCCATACCCCATTGATGACTTGCCTCGCAACTGCCCAAGGGCTGCTGAATGATACTGGAAAGAATCACAACATGGATCTGGTAGTTCCACTAAATAATCTCACCATCCAACTCTAGGATAGACTTCACTTCTGCTCAGCAATATTTTTAAGCATCACAAATAAATTCCAAACCATATTTGCTAGAACAACTGACTTTAAACCTCTTCCATATCTCAAAGCCCCCCAAATCTAGGGGTTTCAGAGCCCAGAGTTGAGTTCTCTCAACTCACTTCCATCTCACCCCTAGATCACTGTATCTTGACCCTCTTCCTCTGCCTTTCCCATCTTATAAGGAGAAGCATCCTTCTCCTTTCCCAAGCTACCTTCTCCACTTGTGACTCATTTGAGACCTCCCTTTATCACCCGTTCCCTTGGAACTCCCATGACTCACTACCTTCACTTGTCTTTTCACTCATAAATATTTTGCACCACGTATGTGCCAGGCGTTTAACATATAATCACGCTTAAGTCTCCACATGCTAACAAGAAAAACCTTATCCCTGCTATGCCCTCAAGTCATTACCCTCCCTGTTCCTTTCCTGTGTTCCCAAACTTTGTTGATCTTCATCAATCCCTCTGATGCAGATGGCTCCGAAGTTTGCATCCTATTTGGTTGGTGCAAAAGTAATTGCGGATTTTGCCGTTAAAAGTAATAGCAAAAATAGCAATTATTTTTGTACCAGCCTAGTATCTTTTCTCCTTCTACCAAACTTTGTCCCTGAGCCATCTCATCACCTATAACTACCTCCTCCATGCAGTTGATTCCCAGATCTGTATTATTCTACTGAAAGTCCATTCCCCAACTTTCTCGGCTAGAATAACAGAAGCCCAATTAGAATTCATGATACCAGTTTCCCACCACCACCACCACCACCACCACCGTCGCCCTGCCATTGTTAGCAAAACCATCTCTTGAGTGGAGCTCAAAGATTTGTAATCTCTCACTCCCCAGAAAGATAACTTCAGACTCAGCCTAGAAGTAAAGATCCTCCAGATATGGCCTCAACTACCCTCCAACCCATGTCCCCAGTGCATCCCTTTGATGCCCCCTTCAGTGGAGTTAAAATGGAGTGTTTTTCTTTTCACATACTCCTGGTGTTCTTCCACGAATACAATTTTCACCTCTTGAATATTTTCAAGGATTCTCCATGCTACACACAGTGAAATCCAAACTCCCCATCAGGACCCCAGTCTTCCCAAATGCTGTTTGCACTTTTCTGCCTCCATGCTTTTCCCTGGGTCATCCTCTTCTCTAATATAACCTTGTGTATTACTCTAGGTTCTCCAGAGAAAGAGCAGAGAGATAGAGGTAGAGCTATACACATAAAGAGAGACAGATTGATTTGTTGTAAGGGATGGCTCACATGGTTATGGAGGATAAGGAGTCCTGGAGTCTGCAGCCAGCAAGCTAGAGACCCAGAACAGCCAATGATATAGTTCCAACTCGAGTCCACATCTAAACTCAGGAGAAGATTGATGTCCCAGCTCAAATATAATCAGGTAAAAAGAGCAAATTCTCTGTGACTCTACCTTTTTGTTTTGTTCAGGCCTTCAGTGGATTGGATGAGGCTCACCCATATTGGGGAGGACAATCTGTTTTATTCAGTCTACCAATTAGATGTTATCCTCATCCAGAATACCTCAGAGACACACCCAGAATAATGTGTAGCCAAATATCTGGGCACCCACAACCCAGTCAAATTGATACATAACACTAACCCATCATGTCTTGCTTCTACCCTCTCCCCATTACTGCATGGCCAAATCCTTCCCTTATTTCAAGGCTTAGTTCAAATGTTACCTCTTAACTAAGCCTTCCCTGCTAACCCCAAATATTAATAGAATTGGTTTCTCCCTTCTCTGATGTCTCAAAATACGTTGTGTGTTTCTCTTTTACTGTATTTATTACAAACTCCCTTATAAATCAAGACAGTGATTCCCAGACAAATTATCAAGAGTACAAAAGAAGTCTTCTTTGAGTGTGAAATATCTCATGGCATATAGCATATGGCCTCTTCATGAAGAAACTACTGGGAGAGAAGAAGACAAGCTGGAAGAGGCCAGGGAAAGGGGGTTAGTACAAAGCACAATGAGGCTGGGCTCATACAGTGGCTCACACATGTAATCCCAGCACTTTGGGAGGGCAAGGCCGGCAGATCATGAGGTCAGGAGATCGAGACCATCCTGGCTAACAGTGAAACCCCGTCTCTACTAAAAATACAAAAAAGTTAGCCAGGCATGGAGGCAGGCACCTGTAGTCCCAGCTACTTGGGAGGCAGAGGCAGGAGAATGGTGTGAACCCGGGAGGCAGAGCTTGCAGTGAGCCGAGATCGCACCACTGCACTCAAGCCTGGGTGACAGAGCAAGACTCCATCTCAAAAAAAAAAAAAAAAGAAAAAGAAAAAAAGAAAGCACAATGGAATGTCTGTGGATGGGTGCCTATAATTTCTAAGGGAAATAGAGTATAATCCAAGAATTTTATAGCCAGCTAAATTATTGCCCAATCAAAATAGGCAAAAGACACTATCACATGTTCAATAACTTCAAGAACACAGTATTTCTGAGCTCTTTTAAAAAAAAATTCTTCATAATAAAATTTAGTCAGCCAAGAAATTAAAAAATAAGCAACTTGTGAATTGAATGACCATGACAGAAGGCTAGTGATGAGAGGTGAATCCATTTAAAAATAGGACTACGATTGCAGAACAGAAAGAAAAGGTGGTCAACCTTAACAACATAAAACAACCTAGAAATAACTAGTTTCCAGAGGTAAAGGGAGGGACTGTAGGAAGTAGAAGTGCTAATGCCCTTTATTAAGTCAATTAATCAGGTCTAAAATTGAAACGTGGTTTTCAATATATAACTTCTTGTTTATTTTCCTCCCTAACTACCTGAGGATCAACCACCATGATGAATGACACAGTAACTATCTGGACCAGGAAGTTCATGACCAATCGACCACTCCAGAGGAAACAAATGGTCACCAATGTCCTTCACCCCAGGAAGGCAACAAAATGTACACCACCACAATGGGAGTCATCTTCATATTAATAGTTGGACTCAGAACCCATTCTGGTGGTGGTTAAACAATGGGCTTTGTCATGCTATCTGGTTCTTTGAATTATGAAAAGAAAAATGAACTCAAACATAGACTTGCAAGACACGGCTGGCATGAGAAGAAGATGACCTCAAGAAAACAGCAAAAGGAATGCAAGGGCAGAATGAAGTCAAGAGACTGCAAAGGCCGATGTCAGTGCTGGCAAAAAGCAAAAGGAGTAAAGATTTTGCAATGACCTTATTTGCAGTGACTGTACAAATTTTTCATTCGATGATCAGTCAACTGTAAAGACTTCTATATATATAAAACATCTTAATATTTTTCATCATCTTGATTTCTTAGATGTTCCAGAAACTGATTTTTAGTGAGGAAAAACTACGTTTATCTGAGTTGACCAGTTCCTTCAGTTTCACTTCCATTTCTTTTTCTTCTGATAAATTTACACGGCATTCAATTTGCTACTTCTTGTTTTTAAAATCTCATTTTGTGTAATCAGAAGTGTCTGTTCATGTCTCTAGCCATCTTTGTGCATAGCAAGGAATGCTGTTCACTTAATATTAGGAGGTTTATTTCTTGGGGTCGTGAGATTTAGGGTGATTTCTCTCCCTTTCTGTACTTTTCTTATTCATTAATTTTTTTGAGACAATGTCACCAATATCCTTCATATTAATATTTGGACTCAGAACCCATTTTGGTGGTGGTTAAACAATTGTCACCCACATTGGAGTGCAGTGGTACGATCTCAGCTCACCAAACCTCTGCCTCCCAGGCTTAAGCGATTCTCCTGCCTCAGCCTCTCCTGTAGCTGGGATTACAGGCACGCACCACTACCGCCTGGCTAATTTTTATATTTTTAGTAGAGATGGGGTTTCACCTTGTTGGCCAGGCTGGTCTTGAACTCCTGACTTCAAATGATCCACCCACCTTGGGCTCCCAAAATACTAGGATTACAGGCGTGAGCCACCGTGCCCAGCCTTTTCTGTATTAAATTTTTTAAAACACAACATTTAAAATAATTAAGTCATTCTTTTTGAATCTACTTTGTATTATAGGTATCCAAATACTCACCTATTCTCTCTTACTTGATGACAAACTTGTTGAAATGTCATTTCATTTTGTGGCTCCAGCCCCAGGGATTCTGACTCTGATTCTAAAGGGTCTGCATGCAGAGCTAGCAAGCCACCTGGATGATTCTCTTACAGGTGTTTTAAGGGCAGGAGTTTGAGACACCCTGATGCAAAAGAACGAACCCTCAAGGAAGTTGGCTGTACATGTATTTTCCGTCCTAGCACAGGAAACGACAGAAAGATTATCCAATCAGTACCACTCATAGCACCTGATTATATGTGTATGAGAAATACAGAAATGGTTTGATCAAGGCTGAAGACCTAAAAAGAGGCTCTTCTCTTGGACACCAAGTCCCCATCTCATGCGTGGTTGAGTTAGTAGAAACTGAGGATGATGCTTCTTCCTCCAGCATTGGTATCCCATGGTTTTTGTTCAGTAGATGAAGTACCTCCATCCCCCAACATCCCCCAGCTCTATCCCAGTTTCCTCACATACACTTTTTTTTTTTTTTTGAGACAGAGTCACGCTCTGTCACCCAGGCTGGAGTGCAGTGCAGTGGTGCAACCTCAGCTCACTGCAACCTCCACCTCCCAGGTTCAAGCGATTCTCCTGCCTCAGCCTCCTGAGTAGCTGGGATTACAGGCATGCGCCATCATGCCTGGCTAATTTTTGTATTTTTAGTACAGACAGGGTTTCACCAGGTTGGCCAGGCTTGTCTCAAACTCCTGGCCTCAAGTGATCTGACCACCTCAGCCTTCCAAGTGCTAAGATTACAGGTGTGAGCCACCATGCCCAGCCTCCTCACTTACACTTTTACAGAAGATCTGATCATACCCACTCCGCAGAAGTCAGAATGGCCCCCACGTTGTGTTAAACGGAAGTGAAAACTTGAGTTCAATCAACTGAGGGTGACAGAGAAACATTTCCCCCAAAATGCTTTTGGCAGCTCTGCTGATCCATAACCTGGCTCCTTTTCAGGGCAAGTCCTCCACTTTAGCTGCACTGGCTTCCACTAGAGTAAGTCACATTAACTCATGGCGAACACAACTGAAGGGCAAAAAGATTCTTTTTATAATGATTTTTGTCTCTCACTTACCAACACACGCTGGCCTCCCTATAGCCTGACTCCATTCAGCACCTGTTCCACTGAGCACCCACTGAAAGCTCAGCTCATGAGCTGAGATGACCCAGATATCAAGGAGTTTACAATCCAGGGGAAAAACAGACCTGAATACAAGTGGTGACAATACAAGACGGAGTCAAAGAGCCCAACTTGAAGTTTCAGCAGAATAGCACCAAAGACTAGTTCCTAACCCAGCTCCCAGAGCCAGAGCCAGAGCCAGAGCCAGAGCCAGGCTGGCTGCATGAGATCAGCTGGGAGCTTTTGCAAACATAGGTCCTAGCTGAGCCCCCAATCATCAGACTGGGAGTCACTGGGAGTGAGCTCCAGGAATTGGTGTATTTAATAAGCACCCACACACACATGATTTTGATGTTCCTATGGGTTGTAGAAACATGGAACTATGGGAAACACTAAAAAAAAGGCACTGAAAGAAACCTATAAATATTCACTACCATCCCAGTCCTCGTGAGGATGCTCCACATGCACTATTTACAATACTTAGAATAACCTGCAAGGGAAGCATTCATTTGTGATGATAGGCTTTATCGGGAACAGAGCCAGCCCTGGGAATGCTTGAACCTGCGCTGAAGGTCAGCCCCTCCTCCCCACAGGAGGAGGCTAACATTAAGGAGCAGGGGCCAGATAGGAAATGGAGTGTCCTTTTATTATGAGACCACAGTGAGAGACCTTTTTTTTTCCAGAGTCTCGTTCCTGCCACCCAGGCTGGCATGCAGTGGTGCAATCAGCTCACTGCAACTTCTGCCTCCCGGGTTCAAGCAATTTTCCTACCTCAGCCTCCTTAGTAGCTGCGACTATAGGCGCCCGCCATCATGCCTGGCTAATTTTTGCATTTTTAATAGAGACAGGGTTTCACCATGTTGGTCAGGATGGTCTTGATCTCTTGACCTCATGGTCCACCTACCTTGGCTTCCCAAAGCGCTAGGATTACAGGTGTGAGCCACCACGCCTAGCCTGAGACTTTCAAGTAAAGCCACAATGGACCACAGAGCTTTGACATCAGGGCTAACATGGAAACTCTGTCATTAAATCTTGAGATCTTATTATCTTTGCTCAAAGAAAAAAATAATCACAATTGACATTTTGAGGATAAGACATCTGAATGTAAACTTGATCTTAGAGGATATTAAGGAATTACTGGTAATTTGATTAGGTATGACAATGATCATATAGAAAATGCCCTCATGTTTTTAGAGGGGAAGTAAATTACGTAGGGGTGAATATCATGATGCAATTACATAACTACTGTAATCTATTTTTAAATACTTCAGAAAAACAAATGGAGTAAATATTGCAAACGTTAATAGTTTTTAAACCTATGTGATGGGTATATGATAGCTCATTAAACTAGTCTCTCTACTTTTATGTATACTGAAAATTTTTCATAATAATAGTAATAAAAAAACCTTGGCCAGGCACAGAAGCTCATGCCTGTAATTCTGGCGCTTTGGGAGGCCGAGGTGGATGGAGGACTGCTTGAGCCCAGGAGTTTGAGACCAGCCTAGGCAACGTGGTGAAACCTCATCTCTACAAAAAATAGACAAATTAGTCAGGCATGGTGGTGTGCACCTGCAGTCCCAGCTACTCCGGAGGCTGAGGTGGGAGGATGACCTGAGCCCAGAAGGTCAAGGCTGCAGTGAGCCAAGGTCATGCCACTGCACTCCAGCCTGGGCGACAGACCCTGTCTCAAACAAGCAAACAAAAACCCTCTTGATCACATTTCCCAAAAAAATGATTTTTTTGAGATCTTACCATCTCGTGGCTTGGTGCAGAGTATAGGAAATCAACAAAGTACAGCACACAAGGAATAAGGAGGGAGGGAAGTGTGGGGGAGGCTGACACTGTGGACTCTCCCAGCTCAGTCGACCCATGCACCTTGCTTCATGGAAGAAAGGAATGGAAGATGAATCGTGCCTTTCACACACAGTGACCTTCCTCACTAGTAAATGTGCCTCCAGAAGTGTCCAAGAACTCAGCGCCACAGTCAGGCTGGCTGCATCAGAATCACCTGTGAGATTTTGCAAACATAGGCCCCTACTGGGTCCACATGTATTCATCTCTTGGAGAGGAGGAGAAACGCAGAACGAGGAAAAGGATGGGAAGAAACCAGCCTTGTGCACAGGAGGATGCTGGGATTCCTCCTGCACGTTTAGCGCAATGCAGCCTATTTTGCAAGGTCACAGAAGCTCAGAGAGGTAAACCTGCCCACGTTCTCATAGTTTGTAACTGGCAAAACCTGCCCAAATCTCTGTCTAGAGATATTTCCACTTGCTTCAACTCTGGAGCTGTCTTAGTTGTAAAGATGACAGATTCCACTCATCACTCACTTTTGTTTGCAGATATTGCCTAAGGTCCCTTGTGAATATTTAGGTCAGGGCTGTTCTTTTTTTTGTTTGTTTGTTTCTTGGTTTTTTTACAAAGCAATCTTGTGGAAAGAACCCAAAGTGGCTCCCCCATTTAAGACCCTGTAAACAGGGAGACCAGAGTCTGGAGTCCCGGTCTGGTTTCCACACCTTCCTTAGATTTCCCTGTGTGTAAAATCCAACAACAATTTTTGACAAATTGTCTCCCCTAGGGGAGAGATGGAGGAAGTGTTAACTTTGCTTTTTTTTTTTTTTTTTTTTTTTCCTGTTTTCAGACAGAGCCTCGCTCTGTCGCCCAGGCTGGAGTGCAGTGGCGCCATCTCAGCTCACTGCAACCTCTGCCTCCTGAGCTCAAATGATTCTTGTGCCTCAGCCTCCCGAGTAGCTGGGACTACAGGCAGATGCCACCACACCTGGCTAATTTTTGTATTTTTAGTAGAGATGGGGTTTCACATATTGGCCAGGCTGATATCGAACTCCTGGTCTCAAGTGATCCGCCCCCCTCAGCCTCTCAAAGTGCTAGGACTACAGGCATGAGCCGCCATGCCCAGCCACTTTGCTATTTTTTTTTAATAGACAGCTTCGAGGTCCAGTATGAGTTCACAGATTAGGAAACATCACAGGCAAAGAAGAACACTTTGCATTCAAATAGCAGAATGTTTTCATTTTCAAAGAGCTCTCACCTGCCATCTAATCTTGTCTTCCTAGCAGTCCTGGGAGAGAAGCAGATGTGGTTTCCAATCCCACTTTCCAGAAGAGGAGACTGAGGCAGAGGCTTTGCAGATACACAGAGGACATGTGAGGACAGGTGAAGGTCATGATCATTGTCAGCCCCCTCCCCCAACTTGACATTCCCAGATCTGGTGGACTTCCAGCCAGAGGAGACAGAAGGACTGGATACTCAACTCTGCCATGGGTGCCAGGACCAAATTTTTCCCTGGCTAACTCGGTCACATCCTGTCTGGGATCTCCAACTACTACCCATCCCACAAGTCTCAGCTAAAACAGCAATTCAAAGAGGAACTTTTTTCTGAGGCTCCAGGATTGGGTCAGGCCCACTCCATGGCTCTCTGCCCTTCCCCTACTGCAGAACTTAGCACCCGTATGTCACTATTGGTTCAAACATGTGTCTTTCATATGCTCTCCACGTTATCTGCAGCATCTGCCAAGAATAATAATGAATGGTAAAACCTAATCTCTATTGAGTGTCGATGATGCACTTTTAACGTGACATCTTATTTAATCCTCACTATATCTGCAAGAGTAGAAGCTATTAATAGCCAATTTTCAGATAACAAAATCAAAGCACAGTTTCTATAACTTACCCAAGCAGCTAGCTAGGAGGCAGCTCAGTTTGAGCCCAGGGAATCATATTCTAGAGACCGTGTTCTCAATTACTAGAGCAGGTACCTCCCCAGAATCTAGCAGGTGGTTAACGAGTCTTTGTGGAATAAATGAACAGAAGGACAAGCAGATGGATGGATACATAGGTGGGTGGGTGGATAGATGGGTGGATGGAAAGATGGGTGGGCGGGCAGGTGGATGAATGAATGGATGGTTGAGTCCGTGAAGGGATGGCTGAGTGGGTGGAGAAATGGATGAGTGGGTGAAGGGGTTGGAGGGATAGATAAATGGATGGACGGGTGGGTGGATAGATGGGTAGATGAGTGAATGGGTGGATAGATGCATGGGTGAGTGGATGGATAGATGGGTTGGTGGGTGGGTAGGTGGATGATAGTTGGGTGCATAAGAGAGTGGGTTGGATAGATAGATGGGTGGGTGGGTGGATAGATGGGTAGGTGGGTGGATGGATGTACGCATGTGTGGATGGATGGATGGATGGATGGATGGATGGATGGATGGGTGGAAGGAAGGGTGGACGGATGGAAGGACAGATGAACAGATGGACTTGAGCATTTATTCGGGGTCCTCCAAAGAATTGAGTGATTTCCTAGGGTGTCTCATCACCTGCAGGCGGGTGGGCAAGAGGGCTTGCCTCTGTAATACTCATGATTATGGGTAGTGCTCAGCCTTAGTCGCCACTCTCAGAACACTTTATTGACTAGGAAAGTCAAAACTGGCATTGACAACTAATGCAAATTACAGCTATAACTAACAGAAGATGTTGAGCTGATGACAGCTGGGCAACCAATAATCAATAACTTGGCTGTGTCACGTTACTGCCATGCTGGGCAGGTAGAGCCATGGGTTCCCTAATCCCTCCATCACATTGAGGATGCTTATCAAGACTTCCCCAACCATGGGGACAGGGATCTTATCAAATACTTGCAGTTCACCCCAAAAGGCTCACCCTCTTCGTTCCACCTGCACATGACCTTCAGCTCAAAGACATTTCCAGTCCTCCAGGTCAGCCCTTCTTCCAGCCTTTGAATTAACCCTGATGATGGCCTGCCCATTAGGTATCTTCACCTTTCATCACACAACCTTTTTCAAGGCTTTCCTTCAGTCCAGCCCTCACTAAACGCTGGAACTGTTGTCAAAATCCAGAACAAGCTGGCTGGGGGATACAGGTGGGAAGCAGGCTGTAGTAATGGGGAAAACTTCTAAGCAATCTCAAACACAGAAAAGAAACTGAACAGGTAAGAGAGAGGCAGTCAAGAGAAGAAGTGTTAATTTTGCATAACTGAAGCTGAAGAAGATCAGGGGTGCATGGCAGACAACAAGATAAATATGATATAGACTCCTTTTTAACAAAATATAAACACCCACCCTTTCCTATTGACAACTGTGCTTCAAATATTGCTAAGGTCTTTACTAAAGGCGAGTCAGAAAAACTGAGTATTTTATGCAATACAGTAAGAAGGCCCATAGGCAAGCATGTTCCTGACACCACCTTCTAGGATAACCCCTGGGATTCTGGTTACACCTGTCCTAAAGTTGTCTCTCACTCCTGCTGTTGGAGAGCTACCATGAGAGAAGAACCATAGTGAAGTGATTAAGAGTGTGCACCCAGCGACCAGCCAGATGGCTTCAAACCATCGCTACCTAATACTAAGCAAGTTAAATAATGTTCCTGAGCCTCAACTTTCTCATCCGTAAAATGGGTATGACGTCATTCATTAATCAAATTCTAGGTGAGCATATATTAAACACCAGAGACACAAATGAGAATCAGGAACAGGCATGGCCCTGGTCCTCATGGTGACCACAGTCTTGAAGGGGAAGGATGACATGCACAGAAATAGGAATCCATAGCTGAGCTAGTGTCTACCACAGAGAGGCACCTGGTGTCATGAAAGCAGATAACAGGGGGTTGCTGTGACTGAGTCAGTGTAACCAGGCGTCCCTGAGGATGTAGTGACTCCACAGTCAGATGAGACTGTGACCAGGTGAAGAGGCAGGGAGAGGAAAAGTCTTTCCAGGCAGAAAGAGCAGGATGTGCGAAGGCCCTGTGGCAGGAAAAGAGCAAAGGAAGTGCAAGAGCCTGAAAGAGGCCAGAGAGAACAAGTAAACATGTGGATAATCACAGCACCCACCTCATACAGGACTTGCAAGAAATTGAGACCCTGTCTGTAACAGATTCAGCAATGACTAAATAGAAACTATCTCCTAAAAGCACAGGATGAGGCTTCTTGGTGGTATTTCCCATGTGAGGCTGCCATGGACTCAGAGGCCAAGTTCAACCTGCCTGTAGACAACCTCCAAGCCAGCTGGACACACATACACCCTCAGGCTCAGGATACTCAGGACAGAGTCCTGGATACTTGAAGTCATGATAAGTATCCAGAATGGCACAGAATTCCAGGCAGGCATGGTGGCTCACACCTGTAATCCCAGCACTTTGGGAGGCTGAGGTGGATCACCTGAGGTCAGGAGTTCGAGACCAGCCTGGCCAACATGAGAAAACTCCCTCTCTACTAAAAATACAAAAAAATTAGCCGGGTATGGTTGTGGGTGCCTGTAGTCCCAGCTACTCAGGAGGCTGAGGCAGGAGAATCACTTGAACCCAGGAGGCAGAGACTGCAGTGAACCGAGATTGCACCATTGCACTCCAGCTTGGGCAACAAAAGTGAAACTCTGTCTCAAAAAAGAAAGAAAAAAAAAAAGAATGACACAGAATTTGCTAAAGGGGGAGAAAGGGCTTTCTACCAAAGCTGGGCCTGGTTTCCACAGAGAGTCTTCCAGATGAAAATTAAGCAGCTCTTTGCAAGCACCTGAGAGAGAACCCCTCCCCCTGATGAATCAGGCACACGGGCGGATCCAAGACAATTGGCTGCGTGCATGTGAACAAGCCCATGGTGGAAATGCAGTGCTTTATTTGTTTGGGGTGGTTTAATCACCAGGAGGGAGAAGCTTCTAAAGCAGCATTCAGAGGTGACTGTTGCCTGGGTTTTCTGGAAGTGGGAGGCGGTGAGGATGAGGGCTTCCATTTCATCTGCAGGCCCCTTACAGAAGGAGCTGGGGAAAGCTTTGCAGCCCTCTGCACACTGTTTGCCATCTTGTCTGGCTGGGCAGCCGAGCTCCAGATGGGGGCGGATGGGATAGCTCTTGCTACCGTATTTGGAGAGAGATGGCAGGGAAGTCAGCCCCCGTGAAGAAGACAGGAGCAGGCAGGTGCTGGACAGTGCTGCCCAGGCCCCTGGGCTGAAGTGTCCAACCCCACAGCCTCTAGGTACCACTAAAGCACCCAAGAGGATCTTCTCTGTCCATCTCCATCCTGGCACCTACAGACACTTGGAGAGAGTCCTTCACATGGGAACTCACAAATGCACACTGATAACCCCCACACGGAACTCTCATACGTAGCAAGTGAAAAGACAGGATGCCAGTTAAACTTGAATTTCAGATAAACAACAAATCATTTTTTAGGGTAAGCAGGTCCCAAATATTGCATGGGATATATTTACACCAAAAAAAAAAAAAGGTTAATGAGAAGCTCAGGTTTAATTGGACCTCCTGTATTTTACCTGGCAAGCCTAACCCTGCATAAACACAACCTCGAGCTTGAAACTCAGAGAAGCCATGGCCGTGCTCACACACGTGCACAAACCCATATGCCTTACAGAGTCAAGGGCTGTGATGAGGGTCCCCACCCTTGCACACTTCCCTGTCCTCTGTCTGGGTTCAGAGTAAACAGAGGGTCACCTGGCATCCACATCTAAGCTGGGCTTGGAGGTGTCCTAAAGAAGCAGGATGCTGACCTGCACTTCCCCAGCTCAGCCGGGGCTGCAGCCAGGCCTAGCTTCCAGTCTCGGGCCTAGAACACACAGCACAGCCCCAGACCTTGGCAAGAAGGCTTCATCTCAAGGGCCACTGGCTCAGGACCTATTAGAAGCCCCACTTCTTTCCTCTGTTTCTGCTGCCATTGCCCCAGTCTCTGACCCTGCCACCCAATCACTCTATAAACACAGCAGGTACTGGGGTGGCCCTGGGCTCGGCACTAAAGACAACATCCCTGGTAAAGCCACAGTCCAGCAATGACAGTCAACCACGTATCAGCAACAGCCCTGCCCCACACGTGCTGACTGCACACAAGGCCGGCGCTGTGAACGTGCTCTCAACAGTGATCTCACTGAACCCTCATGGCAGCTCTAGGATGCAGACAGTAGCATCACATTATCCCCATTTTACTTATGAGAAAACTGAGGCCCGAAGAAGGCAAACACAGGCCTCGGGATTTGCAGTAACATTGCCAGGAATGTTTGAGAAAGCAAACTTCTTCAGAGTGAAGCAGTCTGCCAAAGCTCAGAAGCCAGATCCCTGTTAGCAGGGGCTGGGGGGACTGGGGGCAGACAAGCGGGTAGGGACTGGACCCCCCCAGGACACCAGGGTGCAGAATGGTGTGAGTAAAAGAAAGAGAGGTGGTCGTGCCATCATCTGCAGAAGATGATGTCTACAGAGGACAGTACCATGTGAGCCCTTGGGGAGCCGGATGACTGGATGGAATTTTGCACAGGATGCAAATTAAGCACAGATCCCCCTCTGACCTAGACAGCCCACCTCCAGGAACATCCCACAGAAATGCAGGCACAGAGCACGAAGTGATGTGTGCGAGGAAATTCATCAGAACACCGTCTGTGATTGGGAAAAGGCGGAAACCATCCAAAGACGTATCGGTGCAGGGCTGGTTAAACGAAGCGTGGTGCATCCACACGTCAGAATAACTGCTGGGAGAAGAAGGTGGTACCCAGGTTCCAACATGAGACAATGTCAAAGACATGCTGCCTGAAAAGCAGGCTTTCCAAAGAATAAATATAGCATTATTCCATTTTTATTTTTTTAAAAAGGTTACAATAAACACTTATATGCAAATACATGTGCTTGCGTGCACAGAGGGAAAAGGTGTGGACAGGAACAGAAAACCAAACTCTGCGTGTTCTCACTCATAAGTGGGAATTGGACAATGAGAACACATGGACACAGGGAGGGGAACATCACACACCAGGGCCCGTTGGGGGTGGGTGACAAGGGGAGGGAGAGCGTTAGGACAAATACCTAATGCATGCGGGGCTTAACACCTAGATGACGGGTTGATAGGCACAGCAAACCACCATGGCACATGTACACCTATGTAACAAACCTGCACATTCTGCACATGTATCTCAGAACGTAGAATAAAAAATAAAAAGAAATCAAAGAAAAAGGTGTGGAGAGGTATACCCCAACCCTTCCCAGTGTTACCTCTGAGAAGCAAGATCAAGAAAATCAAATCAAGAGGAAGTTTTATGTTTTGTTTTCTATATAAATTTTTTATTTTTATTTTTTATTTTTTTTGGAAACATAGTCTCGCTCTATTGTGCAGGCTGGAGTCCAGGGACACATTCTCAACTCACTGCAACCTGCTCCTCACTGCAACCTCCTCCTCACTGCAACCTCCTCCTCACTGCAACCTGCTCCTTCTGTGTTCAAGTGATTCTCTTGCCTCATCCTCCCAAATAACTAGGATTACAGGCAAGCACCACCAAGCCTGGCTAACTTTCATATTTTTTGTAGAGACAGGGTTTCACTATTTTGGCCACCTGGTCTCGAACTCCTGGCCTGCCCGCCTTGGCCTCAAAAGTGCTGGGATTACAGGTGTGAGCCACCACGCCTGGCCTGCATTGCTTGAATTCTCAGACCACATGGACCCTCTCATCTGGCCCAATTGCAAGAGTCGAAGGCAGGAAAGGCAGAAGGCAGGGGCTTACCCCTCCATCAGGACAACATAGAACAGAGTCAAAAAAGAAAAACATGAATGGATCAGTCAAGAGGGCCGTGCAAGTGCCCTCCCAGGCACCTACTCCTTGCAACTTAAGCCGACAGGCTTTCAAGCCACAGAGTCTTCCTTCCCAGAGACTAGCAAGGACACAGGCCCTGGCCAGGCCCCTCCAGGAGGATGGTCTGAGGGACAAGGTGGGGAGCACAGTCAGGGGTGGCAGGAGGAAAGGGGGACATGAAGCCAAGGAAACCAGGGCACCCCATGCTTCCTGAAGGCCACCAGGACAGGGTGCCACACAGAGCCCCTGCGTACCTGTTTCTACAACAGCCTGAACACAAGGAAAAGGAAAACAAGGAAAATACACAAAGGCCCGCCTCACCTGGAGCAGGTTAAATAAAGGTGTGACTTTGTCTTCATGTCCTTTGGAATTGGAAATCCAAGCTTCTTCTCCTGTGCCTTTAAGGCCCTGGCTGCTGCCCCACAGCTCCCTCTCTTCCCTCCTCCTCCTGTCCTGACTCTTTTTTTTTTTTTTTTTGAGATGGAATCTTGCCCTGTTGCCCAGGCTGGAGTACAGTGGCACAATCTCACCTCACTGCAACCTCCACCTTCCGGTTCAAGCAATTCTCGTGGCTCAGCTTCCCGAGTAGCTGGGATTATAGGTGTCACCACGTCTGGCTAATTATTGTATTTTTAGTAGAGACAGGTTTTCACCATGTTGGCCAGTCTGGTCTCAAACTCCTGGCCTCAGGTGATCCGCCCACCTCGGCCTCCCAAAGTGCTGGGATTACAGGTGTGAGCCACCATGCCCGGCCCTCTTGTCCTAACTCTGCCATCTCTTTGCAGTCTCCCCCGAGCAGCTTTTCCTGGGCCCGCACTTCCCCCTTCCAGAGCTGCACCCTCAAACCACCCCACAATGCCCCCTGGCCCTGGCTCCTGCCCCGGGGCTCTGATCCTCAGCTGGTGAGGTCTAGAGGGTCAGAGGAGCCAGACTCCCTAGAGAAGCTGAGGCGGGAGCCCTGTGCTTAGGCAGGAGCTGAGCTAAGCTAAGGCGGGAGCCCTGTGCTGGGCTGTGGGTAACCTGCCCCCTTCCAGCTGGGGCCGAATAGAAGGGGGAAAGGCTGCCCCCAGAATACAGGGCTCTCAGAGGCCCTGGGGATCTGTGCTGGCAGTCAGGAGGACTGCCACCTCAGCGCACTTGCCTGCAAGGAGGGCTGTGCAGGAAGCTGCATGTTGCTTAGAGAACAAAAAAAGGAAATTAAATGCACCATCTGGTTATTAGGATGAGCTTTTGAGGCAGACACTGAAATACGCATGCCTAGACATTATAAAACTTTGGGAAAATGTTAATTTCAATAACGCCAGTTCTTGTAGTCTCAAAAACTATTCTTTTCTCTCTCTTCCTAGTCATTTGGGGGCTCCATCCCTCAGAGTGGCAGCGCCAAGACAGCTGGCCTCACTGGGTTTTGTAAGCTGTGCAAGGTGAGATCCCAAGCCCTTGCCTGGAGACCCATCTTAGGAAAATGTTAGAACAGGGCAACAAGTTGAAATTTCCTCCCTCCTTTCTCTTCCCCATACAAAAATCAGAAAGCACGCTAGCCCAGACCTGTGTGCATTTCAAGGGTGGCTGGACTCATGGCCGCCTGGGACATCAGGGTGGTACAAAGTCGTCTTAACCTAAGACTGTCGGGGTACAAGGATCAGCATTTTTTTTTCCTTTTTCTTGAGGGCCAGATGGCAAATAGCTCAGCTTTGCAGGCCATAGGTCTCTGTCCCAAATATTCAACTCTCCATTGTAGCAGGAAAGCAGCCACAAGACAATATGCACTGAAATAGGTGTGGCTGTGTTCCAATAAAACTTTATTTGTATGAACAGGCAGGGGGCTGGTTCTGGCCTGTGGGCTACCGCCTGCCTCCTCTGCTACAGCGTGATCTCCAAGGACCCATCCATCTCGTAGACCAGCAGCTGGCACAGAGGAGCTGCTCAGATACTTGAAGGAGGAATGGAGAAGGCAAGCAGCCCCCAGTGCACAGACGTGAGGGTCTCCCAGCAGCACCATCCTTTGCCATCTCATGCCGAGGGACAAAGCCAGAGCAGTGCTCTCCACCAAGGCTGGGTTCTCCTCCAAGGAAATGTGATAACAGGACAGAAAGCATCGTGGAAGAATAGGGGCTTTGGTGTCCCACAAACCAGTTTGCAAGACCAGGAGCAACCTGCACTTCCTTGCACACACCCTGGGTGGGTGCTGGAGCATCTAGACTTAGAGTGAATCTTTTTTCCCTCCTCCCCCAACTGGCCTCCATTACACTTCCAGCAACAATGTGGTGTATGTACACGATGGAATACTATTCAGCCTTCAAATAGAAGGAAATGCTGCCATTTGAGACAACATGGATGAGCCTGGAGGATATTATGTTAAGTGAAATAAGCCAAGCACGGAACGACAAATACCACCTGATCTCACTTACATGTGGAATCTAAAAAAGTTCAACTCGGCCAGGCATGGTGGCTCATGCCTGTAATCCCAGCACTTTGGGAAGCTGAGGCTGGCAGATTGCTTGAGCCCAGGAGTTCGAGACCAGCCTGCATAACATAGCAAGACCCCAACTCTACAAAAAAATACAAAAATTAGTGGAGCGTGGTGGTGCATGCCTGTACTCCCAGATACTCAGGAGGCCGAGTTGGGAGGACTGACTGAGCTTGGGAGGTCAAGGCTGCGGTAAGCCAAGATCACAACCCTGCACTACAGCCTGGGCAATAGAATGAGATTGTCTCAAAAAAAAAAAAAAAAAAGAAAGAAAAAGAAAAGAAAAAAGTTGAATTCACAGAAGCAGAGTAGAATGATGGTTGCCAGGGTGAGGAAGTGGGCAGATGCCAAAGGACACAGAGTGTCATTTTTAGAGAAGAAGAATAAGTTCAGGATATCCATGGGACAACATGGTACCTATAGTTAATAACAACTTATCATACACTTGGAAATCACTAAGAGAGTAGATTTTTAAATGTTCTCACCACAAAAAAATAAGTCTGGGAGGTGATATGTTATCTAGCTTGATTTAGCCATTTCGTAATGTATACATACTTCAATCACATCATGTTGTATACCCTCTTGTATGTAATTTTTGTCAATTCAAAAATTCAACAACTCCAAAAAACAAGACATTCTCTTTACAAAAATAATTATTAAAAATAAAATTAAGAATTCTATTTTATTTATCTATTTATTTTTGAAACAGAGTCTCGCTCTGTCACCCAGGCTGGCTGAAGTGCAGTCGTGGGATCTCGGCTAACTGCAACCTCTGTCTCCCAGGTTCAAACGATTCTCCTGCCTCAGCCTCCCAAGTAGCTGGGATTACAGGTGTGTGCAATCACACCTGGCTAATTTCTGTATTTTTGGTAGAGACAGTTTCGCCATGTTGGCCAGGCTGGTCTCGAACTCCTGACCTTAGGTGATCCGCCAGCCTCGGTCTCCCAAAGTGCTGGGATTACAGGTGTGAGCCACTGCGCCCGGACAGAATATAAAAGATTCTTTAATTCAACTAAAACATTAAAACATAGATTATTTCTATACGTGGTAATTGTTCTAACATGTTTTTGTCAAAATAGCCTCCTTACCCATCCACAATTAAATGGTTAATTGACATTTGATTGGATTTTGATAAAGTTTTCAAACCATGATTGACTTTTCCAATGTACAGTAAAACGTGTGTGAAAATAGTTCATAAAAATTAATATTTAAAAATGGTCAGGCATGGTGGCTTATGCCTATAATCCCACACTTTGGAGGCCAAGGTGGGCCGATCACTTGAGGTCTGGAGTTTGAGACCAGCCTGGCCAAACCTCATCTCTACTAAAAGTACAAAAGTTAGTCAGGTATGGTGGCATGCACCTGCATTCCCAGCTACTTGGCAGGCTGAGGCAGGAGAATCCCTTGAACCTGGGAGGTGGGTTCCCCAGGCTTAGAGCAAAACCCCCATCTTGTCTGTCTCCACTCTCATCCCAGGCAATCGCAGTCATTTCCACAGCCTCAACCAGTCTACCTGGGATGCCTCCCAAGCCCGAGTCTCCAGCCAAAACCTGCCTTCCTAGCCCCAGATCCATCTGTCCTGGCACACGTTGCCTCCTGGGTCCCAAGCAACCTCAGCCAATGAGTCCAACGTCAACTTCCTGTCCTTGCCTGACACTGTCAGCCCTGAAATCAGACTTGACCATTCACCTCCAGTACCTGATAGGTCCATCAGTCCTTTGGAACATATCCCACGAACACTCCCCAAACCAGGCACCGGACTCCACACATCAACACCGTCACGTGAGTCACCAGCACCCCTGGCAGGGACCCCTGTTCCAGCCTCCAACTCACCTCCTTCCTGTCCCTTGAGTTCTGTGTCACATTCCAGAGGCCACAAGAAGAAAAATGACCACCTTAATGAAAAAAGAATTGAGAAGACATTTCCCTATGGTCCAAAGTCTTTCCAACTGAGAAACACATATCAAGATCCAGCCTGCCAGCCTTGCGGTTAAATGTTCCTGAAATAATTAAAGCCCAGGGCAACACAGCCGCCACTCCACAAGTACTCCCAGCACAGTAAGACTTCCTTCTCTGCAGGGGCTTGAAATGTCCACTGTGTACCCTGCCCCTCTCTGTCGTAGCTAACAGGAATGTACTCCGTGTCTTCTTCCTGCTCAAAGGACCGTCCACCAACCTGCGCAGGCAGCACTTTCGGCCAGTGGGGGATGGGAGAACTTCCCACCATTTCCCACTTACGCGCTGCATTCCTCAGGAGCCTGCCTCACAAATTACAAGAGCTCCACGGCAGACACACCACGTTCCAGCGGGTGGCCATGTCTTCATGTCAGCTTGAAAGATCATCGCCAGGGAAATATCTATATCTCAGCAGGGAGAGCTTCAGCCTGTGTAGTCCAGCTGTGCTCAAATGGAAATCCAGAAACCCGGATGCTGGTCAAAACACCCTGTCTTGAAGAGCTGGCTCTGCAGGTCCCCAGCGTGGGAGTGAACTGGGTGGGCCACCTGCCCTGCCTGCCCACATCCCTGCCTCCTGGAATCCTGGACCCTGAGAACCAGGGGGATGTGGTGGGGAACAGGCAAGTCTTGTGCAGAAAGACAAGATGCCACCCAAATCCACTCCGCAGTCTAGGTGGGTGATATTCTGGTCTGCACTGCACCAGTGCATGAGGGGATGGAGGATGAAGTCTAGATGAGCCAAATGTAAAAAGATATTGCCCAAGTATTTTGTGCTTTCTCTGTGTTACAATGCTATGCCCAGTCCAGCGTGGTGGCTCACACCTGTGATCTCAGCACCTTGGGAGGCTGAGGCAGGCAGATCACCTTAGGTCAGGAGTTTGAGACCAGCCTGGCCAATGTGGTGAAACCCCATCTCTACTAAAAATACAAAAATTAGCCTGGTGTGGTGGTGGGCACCTGTAATCCCAGCTACTCGGGAGGCTGAGGCAAGAGAATCACTTGAGCCCAGGAGGTGGAGATTGCAGTGAGTGGAGATCATGCCACTGCACTCCAGCCTGGGCAACAGAGTAAGACTCCGTCTTAAAAAAAAAATAAAATGAATAAATTCTATGCCCAGCATTTTCCATGTACTGTCTTATTATCTCAGTAAATCCCATATAACCTTCCTACGAAAGTGTGTCTCATTTATCTCCATTTTACAGATGAGAAAACTGAGGCCCCTGGAGTAGTATTAATTTTCCAAGACCGCATGGCTCACCAAGGGTACAGCAGGGACCCAAGCTTGACACTCTCACCCTTAAACATTTCCACAAGTGTAGACCAATGGCTCTCAACTGGGGTGGTTTTGCTCACGTACCACTCCCTTGCTCCATGGTATTTGAAACCGTCTGGAGACATCTGGGGTAGCCATAGCTGGGAGGGTAGAATGGCACCTAGAGGATGGAGACCACAGATGCTGCTAACCATCCTACAATACACAGGACGCCCCCCCACCACCACCACGAATGGTCTCACCCCAAGTGTTGTGACTGTGCCAAAACTGAGAAACCCAGGTTTCTCCTCAGCAAGAAGGAAAATCCCTGCAACGCGGATGCGCCTCTACAGGAGCCCCAGGCTGACAATAACCTTCCTCATCTGGTTTCACCCCTGGATGCTTTCACCTGGTGCGTCCATCAGGGATTTCAGGGACTCCAGTGAGTTTTCACCCTTGAATGCTCGGTTCTGCCTGACAACCCAGAAATCTCTGCCGAGGTGCCTGGTCTTGGGGAAGGCTCAGCAAGTGGTTGAGGTTGATAACCAAATACCTAGGAGAGACTTTTCTCTCCCTCCAGGAAGAGCTGTTGGTCAGACACACCCTGGGATCATTCACAAGTGGTCAATAAAGGCTTGGGGAGGGCCAGGTTTTCTAGGCCTTCTCAATGGGGTGGGTGTTTGTGGATACACAAGAAGCCTGTGAAACTTCTGATATTCGCAGGAAATCAATGCCCCCCACGCTCCACCCTCCACCCCCCAGCTCCCCACCATAAACACATGCCCTGCAGCAGGACTTGGCACTCAGGGGCTCCTGGGGGCCCGATTTACCTGCTAAAACATCCTCTAGCCACCACCAAATAAAGCAACCCCTTGCCACCCAACCACAAGAGCACAGCCTGGGAGCCACTCCAAGGGACGTCCAGTAACATTAAAACCTCAGCCATCCAGAGCACCAGGCCTGGTGATGAGAAAGAACATTTTATCCTTAAAAGCATCTGAATGCCCATGCTGCTTCTTGCAGAGAAAAGTCGAAAATAATCTGCTATTAAAGAACGAGGATGGTTTTGACATTTTTACCAAGCTAATGGTCTACGCAGACAAAATCTCATAAAAGGGCACTCTGTTCTTCTTGATCCACTCAGACATGGTCTGTGAGTGAAGAAATGGGCTCTCCTCCTCAAAGAAATCACTGCTGATTCTCACACCAGCCTGACACTGCTTCATGTGTTCTTCAAAGAGAGTATTCCCATAGGAACTAAAAGGGAAGAGGAATGTTTCTGGAGGGCATTGTGGGCTGCAGTGGGCTTTGGGCCAAATTTTAAGTTTGAAAATCAAGATTCCCTCTTTTCAAGGGGCCGCCAGACTGAGCAGATACAGGCACCATGAAAAGAGGGTGCCATGTTCAGATTCAGGAAACAAGGATGGTTTCTGTTCAGTTCCTGCATCATCTTTCAGGTCATGCGATTCCCATTTCCCTCTGTGGACCAAACAATTCAGTGGGGTTTCTGCCTTTTAAATATTTCATTATCAACATATCATCCTTTTAGCCTCCAGAAAGCATTTTAACATGGAGACTCTGGCTTAAAACTCTTGTGGGTCTGTCTCTCTCTCTCTCTTTTCCTTGAAACTGTCTCACTTTGTCACCTAGGCTGGAGTGCAGTGGCATGATCACAGCTCACTGCAGCCCGACCTTCCAGGCTCTAGCAATCCTCCCACCTCAGCCTCCCAAGTACTTGGGACTATAGGCACACACCACCATAACTGGCTTTTTTTTTCTTTTTGGTAGATATGAGGCTTCACCACGTTGCCCAGGCTGGTCTTAAACTCCTGGGCTCAAGCGATCCTCCCCTTTCAGCCTCTCGAAGTGCTGGGATTATTGGCTTGAGCCACCACGCCCAGCCAAGAACCTTGTCTCTTGTGATGCACCCCAGAACAAAACATCACTGCAAAAACACACCAAGGCATGAGTTTCAGTCCTAATTCACATTTATCCACCTTTCACTATGTGCCAGGCACAATGCTAAGTGCTTCTATGGATGAGCTTCCCTTAATCTCAGCAGTAACAACCCCAGGCAATGGGGCCTGTTGACAGATCCATTTGCCACTGAAGACAGTAAGGCTCAGAGAGGGTAAGTGGCTTGTGCCATGTCAGCCAGCTAAGGAGGGGCAGAACCAGGATGCAAACCCCAGCCGCCTGGCTCCAGACTCGGGTTCTCAAGGTCCCACTACACTTGGTCACTCCACTGCATTCTGGTATCCTGGTCTTTGGCAGAGTCCACGTAAAAGAGGGAGGTAGAGGGAGTGAGAGGGACTTCACGCAATCAAGTTTCCCGGTGTTACACTGCCACCGTAATTGTGTCCCCGACCAGGACCTGTCCCTTCTCATCCTTTCCGTGATCGGCCCTGGAAAACCTTCCAAAGAACTGTCCTCCTTCTCCCGGGATCTCAGAGAAAATTCGCCTGAGTTCAGTGTCCACGTGACCCAAGCTCTGAATGTGGTAAGGTGCACGGGGAGATGAGGATGTCACCATGAGCAAGCCTCCCAGACAGCATCCGGGAGCAACCCCAAGACTGGGCTGGAGAGGCTCTGATGCAGCCCACGGCGAGGAGGGCTGCCTGTGCTGCCTAAATGGGTTCAGAATGAAGGCCGCCCTCTCGCCCATGTGGGGCTCATTAACCACGAATCCAATTATTAAGACAAGCTCAGCTGAGCAAATGGTCAAACATAAAAACATGTGGAAGGAACAAAGAGGTCAACCCCAATATCCATCAAAAACCATCAAGGTGGCGGCCCTCACTGAGGGGTACAGCTCTCCAGCGGGCCCTCATCTGCCCTCCAAACCCACGTGCCTCCCCAGTGGAAGGCCAGCAAAGCCACACAGGAAGAGTTGGGGTAGGAAAGCAGAAAGTGAACCCCAGGAGGCCAGGCTGGCCACAGAGCCCCATCGCACACACACAAGCCCGGTGACTCAGGGGCTCACGTGTGCACGACACCGGGAGCTCACAGGGACAGCGCCCCGGGGGGATGCAAGGAACTGTGCCTCTCTGTCCTTCTCTGTAGGGATGGAAAGAGGAGAGCGATTTCTGGGATGGAAGCCATCTGCCTCCTCTCAACTCTCGCTGCCCAACCAGAAAGGGAAGAAAAACAGGAAGATGCGGGACAGGTGAGGAGCTGGGTGAGCGCCGCCAGCCCGCAGCCCAGCAGAGCAGGGCTTGGCCAAGCCTGGAGCCAGGGACTTCCCCCGACCCCCGCCACAGGCCCCTCGCCAGGTGAGAGGCACCGACAGAGTCCCAGACAGATGCCCCAGACAGGATGCCCGGCGCAACCCCCGCCCCTTCCCCTGCTGGGGGCCCCCAGGACGCGGGGCTCCCCCTCGCCTTTTGGCTAGCCGCAGAGTCCAGCGCGTCTCCCGGCCAGGGACGTCGTGGGAGAATCAGGAAGTCGAAGCCACACAGCCGAGAAGGGGCAGCTGGCGTCTCGGAGGCCGTCACGAGCTGTCACTCCGCGCCCGCCGGAGTTGCCGCTCAGTTACCAACTTCAACCCAGGGCCGGCCACGGAGCCTCCCGCCGCCCCTACCCTGCGCCCCCGGGACCCCCGGACCCCAGCGCCCGCGTCACTTACTCCTCTGCAGTCGCCACCTGTCTGGGTGCCGGTCTCCTTCCTGCCTGGCCACGGCGCGTCCTCCCCGTCCTCCCCGTCCTCGGGCTGTGCGCTTCCCCCCTCCAGCAACAGCCGCAGCCTCTTCTCTTCGGGAGGGACGTCGTCCTCCTCCCTCCTGGGCCGGCCATCCCTGCCTCGGGGCTTGCCAGTGGCTTCGGAGCTGCCGGAAGGGCTGGCCATGGCTCCGGGGATTCTGCCTGCACCTGGGGAAGAGGAAGGACCTGGCGCGAGCGGCCTCGCGGCGGAGCTGGGGCGTCTGAGCGCGGGTTCGGTGGGTCCGCGCCGCGCGGAGCTGGGCATCGGGGCGGGCGCGGGCTCTTCTGCGGGCCGCTCCTGGCTCTCTGGCGCCCTCTGCTGGCCGCTCGCGCGCACCGCGGACACGCCGGGCCCTGGCCTGCGCTGCGCTCACCTGCCCCGGCCCAAGCAGTGGCTGTCCCCTGCCTGTGGCCATACCCGCTCTTGCCAGGCCCTGCCCCTCCTCCCCGCCGCGGCCAGGTTGCACCCCGATGGTCTCCCTCCCCAAGGAGGACAGAAGAGAAGGGACGCCCCGAGAGGGTGGACATCAGCCACAGCCACCTTGTCTTTGCTCTTACCCTGTGTCTTCCATGATTTGGAGGTGGTGGGAAAACCGAGGCTGCTCAAAACTCATGGAGAATTCCGCCTGCAGGATGACATGAATGCACCTTCGCATTGCCTACCAACAGATCTTTTTTGAGCATCACTGTGGACCAGGCGTGGTGATGGGGGAGGGGATATTGTGGTGAACATAACAGGCATTGCCTTCACCCAGTGGGGCTCAGCGCTGGGTGAGAAGGCATTGAGAATGGACATTGTCAACTGGGCAAAAGGAGGCCAAGAAGAAGTGTTGGGGGCATGGGAACTGAAAAAGACAGGAGGCTCAGCAGGTCTTGGAGCTGGGAGAGGGACAGCAGCAGCGGCTGTTCCAAAGGAAGTAAAAGTTGAGAGAGGTCTCAAAGAGCTGTTCTCAGCCCAGTGGAGGGTGTTCAGGCAGAGGGAACAGCATGTGCAAAAGCCCAGAGGCTGGGAAAGAAGCAGAAAGAGGACTGTGGGGCTGGAGCGTGGAGGGCGAGGGGAGAGAGGTGTGGTGGGCGGACAGACGGCCTGGGACCCAGCCGTGCAGGGGCAGAGGAGATAGGGGATCCTTGCAGACCCCCAGCCGGGGCTGAAGCACAGAGACAATGCAGGTGGGCAAATGGAGGAGACGTGGAGAAATATTTTGGAGGCATGCCCTGATGAATGAGCCTAGGATGCACCCTTAGTGTCAGTGTGGAGCTCCTTCCTTGGCTGTGTGATGAGCTGAACTCGGGGGTATTTTCTGGACATTGAGGTGCTACACCAAGAGTCCAGGACAGGCTAAGTGAGCATCAGCAGCTCCTGGCCCACCTCAAAAGCAGGAGAGACAGGGGAGACTGGGAAGGCTGGCGTGGAAGGGGAAGCCAGGAAGGCAGGAGAGGCCAGGGAAGCAGAGGAGGCCAGGGAGGCAGTGGAGGCAGGAGAGGCTGGGGAGGCTGTGTCCTTTCCATGATTCTGCCCGGGATCCTAGGCCCCTCTACTCCCTGAGCTTCTCCACCCCAAGCGCTGGAAACATGTTGCACAGTGGTCTCCCCACTAAGCTCCTGATGGCGGCCCCTACCCTGCTGTGCTCCCTATTTCAACCCTAACAGCTCTCACAGTGGGCAGCACATAGTAGGTGCTCAGGAAACACTGGTGGGAGAGCACATGGGTGTGCTCAGCACCTTCTTCTCTCCTCCAGCTCTCCCCTGTCATGAAATAATTCTGATAAGGACACCTGGGCTTTGGACCCTCTTCTATTACTTTCCATATGCTAATCCATCTATACCTCACAGCAGCCCTGGGGGTGGGTGTTATTAGGATGCCCATTTTACAGAGGAAGAGACTGAGGTATGAAGAGGGTAAGTGACATAGGCACACTACAGGGGCCGGGGCCAAGTGATCGCAGCACTCAATCCCCAAAGGCAAGGTGGATGCAGTTACCATAAAAGACAGCAGAGTCAAAGCTGCAACCGGAATAGCCTGGCTCGCAGAGAACTATGGTGCCAGCTGATCGTGGCATTCCTAGAAGTGAAATAGGTAAGAAGCCTGCCACATTTTTACTTGATCTGTGTTTGCAGAAGAGTTCTAGGTCAGGTGAGCAGAAGTCTAATCTGAATCATAAAAACAGAGTCACAGTCCCCAGTCAATTCCCAGACATAAGCCAGTTCACAGACCCGGAGTCCCTTGTCTGAATGGGAAGCCAGGTCCCCTCCAGAAAGGACTCTGCTCCACTGCCAAAAATTTATACTGTCAATTTTTCTCCCAGCCTGCCCCTGAAGGAATACACAGCCTTTTACCTGGATGACTGAACAGGGGAAAAGGAACTAATGAGATCTGTGCAGGATCACTGGACACAGGCTCTGAACTGGCACTAGGGCGATACTAGGGTCTACCAGTCAGAATAGGCATTTTGGAGGTCAGGTGAATGTTGGTGCAACTTCATGTCATGGTAGATCCATTGGGTCCCCAAATCCATCCTCTGGTTACATACAAAGTGGCCATGCTGAGATTCAAATTCAGGGCATCCAACATAGAGGCTGTGCTCTTACTCATGAAACAATCTGACACTAGTAACCTATTTAAAAATGCAAACACCTCCTGGGGCTAGCCAGAGTCCTCCAAACAGTCACGTAAATTGGTTCTGTCAAGGATTTCCTCCTACGCCCTGCTGAGAGCCAGTTGCAAGGAGAGACTAGGGAAGGGCATTGGGTAACTTTGTTTCTAAAAGCCCTTTTGGATAAAGACGTTTGGGAAAAGAAGCAAATAGAGTTCAGCAGAAGAGGTAAGAAAGTAAGTTTATGTTTGGCCAGGCACGGTGGCTCACACCTGTAATCCCAGGACTTTGGGAGGCCAAGGTGGGCAGATCACGAGGTCAAGAGATTGGACCATCCTGGCCAACATGGTGAAGCCCCGTCTCTGCTAAAAATTCAAAAATGAGCGGGCCATGATGGCACACGCCTGTAGTCCCAGCTACTCGGGAGCCTGAGGCAGGAGAATCACTTGAACCCAGGAGGCAGAGGTTGCAGTGGGCCGAGATCATGCCACTGCATTCCAACCCGGCAACAGAACGAGACTCCATCTCGTAAAACAAACCAAAACAAACAAACAAACAAACAAAAAAGCAAGCTTATTTTTAAGCCTGAACAAGTGTAGTGGTTTAGGGGTTCTGCAAATACAGCCCCAATCAGGCTACAAGATGTTGTGGCAGCAACACTTACACCCAGTCACTCCTGGCTGGCTGAACCACTTTTCTAAACACGCTTGCACAGCTGTGCAGAGCGGCTGGCTCCACTGGCAGCCGGCAGAGCCATAACTCACACTGTCACCACTCCCCTCAAACCCTTTCAGTAAGCACATTCTTTATTTTTTTTTTTTGAGACAGAGTCTTGCTCTGTCATCCAGGCTGGAGTGCAGTGGCGCAATCTTGGCTCACTGCAAGCTCCGCCTCCCAGGTTCATGCCGTTCTCCTGCCTCAGCCTCCCAAGTAGCTGGGACTACAGGCGCCCGCCAGCATGCCCGGCTAATTTTTTGTGTTTTTAGTAGAGATGGGGTTTCACCGTGTTAGCCAGGATGGCCTCAATTTCCTGACCTTGTGATCCGCCCGCCTTGGCCTCCAAAAGTGCTGGGATTACAAGCTTGAGCCACCGCGCCCGGCCTGGTAAGCACTTTTAATCAATGCAACAGGAATAAACATTTGCTGCACAGCGGCAATGTTCAGGGAGGAACACTGTTCCACTCAGGCTCAGAAAGCAAAACCTCCTGGCTGTTTGCATCTGTGCGAGAGCTCACAGGAAAAGCCCTCTGTGTGGCTGCCAGCCTCACACACTCCCCCGAAGGGGTGAGTTTCTCTTTCCATGTTAATCTATGCCCTGACGTGCCATCTGTCAACCACCACACCATTCTCAGTTGACATTTCAAAGCATCTTTGCCCTGTGAATGGTCACCAGCACTGCCCTGCAAGCCCCCAGGTGACATTGAGCTTAAATGAAAGAGAAAACAGGTTTCGGGGTGGATTTCAGTTCAGCATCTTGGAACCTCTGTGTGAACATGAAATCTGTCTCCCCAGCCATGGGCTGCATCCTTGTTTGTCATCTGGTTTTGTTGTTGGGGACTTGGAAACTCGTGGGCACCTTTGCAATTTGTCAAGAAGCTGCACGGCCCTTCCAACAAAAGCAAGCAATAGGAACAGAAGCCCAAGGCTTCAGATCGAGGTGCGACTTAAAGCAGCCTCAGTGTAAAAACAAATAGGAGTCAGAGGGATGCCTAAGGCAGAGTCTAGTCCCCAGGGCAGCTATAAGGCAAAGAGAAAGAGAGAGAGATAGACCGAGACAGAGACAGAGATAGAAAGATAGAAAGAGATGGGAGGAGACATGAGGCACCCAGGCCTCTGCATCAAAATCCCTACAAGAGGGACTTCCTAAAAATGCAGGAGGCTGAGGTGGGCGCACAAAGAAGTTCAAGACTAGCCTGGGCAAGATAGCAAGACCCTGTCTTTTCAAAAAATACAAAAATCAGCCAGGTGTGGTGGTGTATGCCTGTGGTCCCAGCTACCCAGGAGGCGGAGGTGGGAGGATGGCTTGAGCCCAGGAGGTAGAGGCTGCAGTGAACCAAGATAGCACCACTGCACTCCAGCCTGGGCAATAGAGTGAGACTTCATCTCAAAAAAATTTTTAAAAAATTTTAAAAAGGATCACCCTGGCTACTTGAATGGATGATAAGAAGGTAAGAGCAGAAGAAAGGAGACCAGCAGTGAGATTCTGCAGGTGGGAGTCCACAGTGGCTCAGACCAGGCTGGCGCTGAAGACTGGCTGGATTCTGTATATATTTTGATGATGAAGCAACTCACTGACTCTTGAAGAGTGGGCTCTAGGAGACAGTATTTTTAACAAGCTCTCAGAGGATTCCAATGCAGGCTGAAGTTGAAGAACTCCTGCTTTAAGTGAAGCTTCTGTTTCATCCTTGGGGAAGTACCTACTGACTTTTCTCCAAGCCACCTCAAAAGAGGCACTAGACAAGATGTGCTCCAATGTCTGAACATGTGTGCACAGCTCTAGAGACGACCTCAGGGCACTGAGTCAAAGTTTAGGAGTACAACAGTGAACAACCACCATCCTCTTTTCAATGAGCTTTGCATTTAATGAGAGAAATAAAAAGCAAAAAAAAAAAATCATTTTCAACTCAGAAAGGTAAGAGTTATGGTGACAGTATGCCTGGGGCAATGGGAGCACAAAGAAGGGGCACCCAATCGGCCAGGTGCAGTTGTTCATGCCTGTAATCCCAGCACTTTGGGAGGCCAAGGTGAGTGGATCACTTGAGGCCAGGAGTTCGAAAACAGCCTGGCCAACATGGTGATATCCTGTCTTTACTAAAAATACAAAAACATTAGCCGGGTGTGGTGGCGGGCACCTGTAATTCCAGATACTCAGAAGGCTGAGGTGGGAGAATTGCTTGAACCCGGGAGCGGAGATTGCAGTGAGCCAAGATCGCGCCACTGCACTCCAGGCTGGATGGCCAGAGCGAGACTCCGTCAAAAAAAAGAAAAGCCCGGAGGTGGGTGGGCATGCAATCTCTATCAGGTGGTGAGAAATCCTTCTCCACCACAGGACTCCTCAGTTGAAGACTAGAAAATGGTAGGAACTAGCCAGGTCGATAGGAGAGGTGTGGAAGATCATTCCCAGCAGAGGGAAGAGCATGCGCAAAAATCGAGATGTGAGAGGGTGAGGAGCTGAGAGATGTTCATATAATTGTAAAAAGTGACTAATGTAGAGGTAAGTTGGAGCCAAATCTTAAAGGCTCTTTGTCGTGTCTATCCTGTAGACAAAGGGAGACAGTAGATGTTTTTACGCAGGGGAGTAATGATCCACTTTGTGCTATAAAAAGAGCAGCCTGGCTGGAGGAGAGTGGGAGGTGAGTAGATCAGGTAGGAGGTTGCAATACACCAAGTGAGACAAGATGGTTGGCTGGACCAAGGCTGTGGCAGTGAGGATGGAGAGGAGACAGTAGACTAACTTGACTGAGAAAGAGGGAGCAATGAAGAATGAGGCCCAGGTGTTTTGGAAGCTGGGTGGATGGTGGTGTGAATCTGACGTGGTGAGACCAGGCAGAAGAGGAAATCAGGAGAGGAAAGGTAAGATGAGGTCAATGCAAGACAGACAGCCAAGTGGAGATAACAACTGGGCTGTTGGATTCATCAGCCTGGAGTTATACAGAGAGTTCTGGAATGGAAATAAAGAGGAAAGGACTTTGGTAATAGGTGAATCCTCCCAGAATAATGTGTAGAGAAAGGAGAATAGAACACAGGGGACAGAAAAAGGGAAGAGATTTGTTATTAAAACCAACCATCCATCAGACATCTTCCAATACAACACTTGTTAGAGGTTTCCTCAGTGTGAGTTATTCAGGACCAGAGCTAAAGACCATATTCCCAATAAAATCACTGCTGGGAAGGTCTTCATGAAAACAGTTAATGCTGCTTTTAAAACAACAACAACAAAAAGGCTTTAGCTACTGCACAGACCCTGGAGCAATTTTTAGGCAAGAGTCTATCAAACACGAATCTGATCTGACTCCAGGAGGTGTCATATCAAGTGTAAAAATCCAATTCCAATGTCCATAAGAGTCTTTCTGCCAGGTACAAGACTCTAATCCAGTTGAAGTGATTTTCTATTGATTAATAGGCTAGGAATACACAGGTTGTTGGTTTTTGAGATTTCCCTCCCTGTGCCCTCATGCCAGCTGTGAAAGAGTCAAAAGGCTCCTAACTGTCAAAATAAAAATGACATTTGGTCACAGAGGAAACAGATTATAGATCAATCACATTGATGACTTTTTAAACTATGAGAAGCCATTCATGTTACTGAATAAGCAAATCTGTTTTCATAACCAGATTTTTATAAGCTACTGGGAATAAAGGTTTTCCTAAGTGGGTGATTTGTACAATGATAGCCTTTGGGCCTCTGATGGAACAGCTCTGATGAGGAAATGTTCCTTTAATTATGTGGAAAGCCAATTACCATGTTATAGCCACATTGTTTTGCAGATTGCATATAATTTCACCATTTCCATAGCTTCAGCACTATAATTCTGGAGAAAACTCAGGCACCAAGAAGACACTTGAGGCACATTATGCTGGAGACAAAGATGTTTTAGCGAATTCAATTTAAGCTTCAACATTAAAGTTATTTTGTTGAATAAAACATAATGCAATAATGAGCTTGTGTATGTCAACTCTATAGTGGAGGTAATAATAGCTAGAGAGAGCATGTCCCATCTCCTCTTTTTAATGCTCATTCGAGTAATACATAACGCTATAGAGAGAACCTTTCTCTAATATGTGCTTCATCTCAGGCTAAGTGTGTTTTGTGCAACTGTGCTTCATGAAAAAAAAGAAAGGTAAAGGATCTAATTTGGGAGCCATTCACAAAAGTGCTACCACTTGATGTTTTTTATACTCTGAGATTTCTTATTCCCAGTGCCTACCAGGAATGGACTTTCTGGAGAAGCTCAGATTAATCACTCCTTATGAGAGGTGACAGTGTGCTGGCAGCCCTCACAGCCCTCGCTCACTCTCGGCGCCTCCTTTGCCTCGGCTCCCACTTTGGTGGCACTTGAGGAGCCCTTCAGCCCATGGCTGCATGGTGGGAGCCCCTTTCTGGGCTGGCCAAGGTCGGAGCTGGCTCCCTCAGCTTGCAGGGTGGTGTGGAGGGAGAGGCATGAGCCAGAACCGGGGCTACACATGCTGCTTGCCTGCCCGCTGGAGTTCTGGGTGGGCGTGGGCTTGGCGGCCCCACACTAGGAGCTGCTGGCCGGCCCTGCCGGCCCTGGGCAGTGAGGGGTTTAGCACCTGGGCCAGCAGCTGCTGTGCTCGACTTCTCACCGGGCCTCATCTGCCTCCCCATGGGGCAGGGCTTGGGACCTGCAGCCCGCCATTCCTGGGCCTCCCCCCTCCATGGGCTTCTGTGGGGCCCAAGCCTCCCTGAGGAGCACCGCCCCCTGCTCCACGGCGCCCAGTCCCATCGACCACCCAAGGGCTGAGGAGTGCGGGCACACAGAGAGGGACTGGCAGGCAGCTCCACCTGCGGCTCCTGTGCGGGATCCACTGGGTGAAGCCAGCTGGGCTCCTGAGTCTGGTGGGGACTTGTAGAACCTTTATGTCTAGCTCAGGGATTGTAAATACACCAGTCGGCCCTGTGTATCTAGCTCAAGGTTTGTAAACACACCAATCAGCACCCTGTGTCTAGCTCAGGGTTTGTGAATGCACCAATCGACACTCTGTATCTAGCTACTATGGTGGGGACTTGGAGAACCTTTGTGTGGACACTCTGTATCTAGCTAATCTAGTGGGGACATGGGGAGCCTTTGTGTCTAGCTCAGGGATTGTAAACGCACCAATCAATGCCCTGTCAAAACAGACCACTCAGGCTCTCTGTAAAATGGAACAATCAGCAGGAGGTGGGTGGGGCCAGGTAAGAGAATAAAAGCAGGCTGCCCGAGCCAGCAGTGGCAACCCGCCGGGGTCCCCTTCCACACTGTGGAAGCTTTGTTCTTTCACTCTTTGCAGTAAATTTTGTTGCTGCTCACTGTTTGGGTCCACACTGCCTTTATGAGCTGTAACACTCACCAAGAAGGTCTGCAGCTTCACTCCTGAAGCCAGCAAGACCATGAACCCACCAGAAGAAATGAACAACTCCAGACGTGCAGCCTTAAGAGATGTAACACTCACCGTGAAGGTCTGCAGCTTCACTCCTGAGCCAGCGAGACCACGAACCCCACCAGAAGGAAGAAGCTTCGAACACATCCGAACATCAGAAGGAACAAACTCCAGACACGCCACCTTTAAGAACAGTAACACTCACCAGGAGGGTCCGCGGCTTCATTCTTGAAGTCAGTGAGACCAAGAACCCACCAATTCCGGACACACTTATACACTTGGCACTGGGAGGTCTGTATGGAGCAAGTGAAGAAATCAGCAGAGTGAAGATAGAGGGAGAACAACATGATGGGGGAAAGGCAAAGTTACTGCCATGTTGGTTTCAATTCTGCCACTCGTGAGTGAGACCCATGACCTCCTCTCTCTAGGACTCTGTTGTTCTTATCTGTAGAGTGGAGGAATAGAAGGGCCTTTTAAAGTATTAACATTTCCTGACCTATCTGTAAAACACTTTCATTCAAACTGATGGGAATCTTGACTACTTTGCCAAGAGGACATAATAATCATCAAGCTGAATGTACCAAACAACATTGCCTGAAACTATCTAAGCAAAAACTGAGAAAGTGACACAGGACAGACAAACCTCCTATAAGAGTAAGAACTCTTCAGCACATGCTTAGTGTGTCAAAGACAATGCTGTGTTCACACCATTCCTCTTTCTGGACCTGCAGAAAGACTACATTTCCCAGCCTTACTTGCAGTTAGTTTTGAACCATGTGACTGCATTTCCACCAATAGGAATGTAAGAAATCCCTTCAGGCCAAGGTTATCAAAGGCAAGTGTGAGCTATGTTCCCTCTCTTCCTATCCATATGGCTACCAGTGAAAAACTCTGAGATGGAAGAATTAAAAGATGGAAACCTCCAGAATCTCTGAATCACTGTTGGACAAGGGCCCCCAAGGAGAACCCCTGCCCTGCACCAGACTATGCTATGGGTGCAAACCCACTGAGAGTTCAGGGCTTATTCATCTCAGCAGCAGTCTACTGTTACACTGACTAACATCCTAAGGTTTGAGAGATCTAGCATATTGTTAATTGAAGCTAGATTTCAATTACACTGAGAAACATCTATTTAAAAATAAAAACTCTCCTAAAAAAAACAAATAATCCACATTCCTTTTAACAACATGTGGCAAATTTGCAAAAAAAGAAAAAAAGAAAAAAAAACAACTGGCCACATATTAGGCCATAAAGAAGTCTCAACAAAATCCACTATACGATTGAATTGTTCAGACCACATTTTCCTGACCATAATGCAACAAAATTAGAAGTCAACAGCAAGAAGATAGCTAAACGCAAGCATGCATTAGGAAAATTAAAAATATCCTTTCATGAGTTAAATGAAAAATCACAATAGAAATTACTAAACATTTACAACTGAACAAAAACACAACTTTATATATATATATATATATATATATATATATATATTTGTGTGTGTGTGTGTGTGTGAGTCTTCCAACTTTGTTCTTCTTTTACAAGGTTATTTGGGAAATTCTGGGTCTCCTGCAATTCCTCATACAGTTTTATGCTGTTTGTCATTTCTGTGGCTGGGATGAACTTATCGTATTTCTCATAGACCAGGGTTTGCATGTCGCTGTCTAGAGCCCGGATCTGCTGCACCATGTCCATCTCACTGTCCATCAGCTGGGCCAGAGGGCACTCTCTAGGCAGCTTGTCTAGGTAAACTTCCGGGTCGAATTGCGCCCCGTTCAGATCAGTGGGGTCCAGGGGGTTGGGCCCCGCGGGGAGTCCCACCGCCTCCCCTTCCGAGAGGCCATTGTAAAGCTTTAGCATACTGTGCGCCTTCCGCCGACGCTCCGTGAGCCTCCACATCGGGCCCTTCTGGGAAGTCCCCAGGTCCCCACCCCGGGCTAGGCCCAGTGACAGCTGCCGCTGCCATAGCTCCAACTGCAGCCCACGGGCGTAAATTTTTATATTTTTAAGTTGGATATATGGAGCTACTTGGCTTTTGCTTTCATCACATCGTTGAGGAAAGAGGTGGTTGCTTATGGTACCCCTGTTTTTACTGCAACCTGTAATGGATGAGAACCTCCCTGTTGCAGAGAGCAAAACACTGAACTAAATTGTGCTGTAACACAGCCCTGTGTTGGGGGATTGGGAGTGATCCTGCAAACGCTTGCAAATTTGCACAGTGACAGAGACAGTCGTTTGGGCAGCTGTTCACTATATGAAAAGGCAATTGACCAAAAGTCAGTTACTGAGCTATCTCAATACTTTCATTTTATTTTAACTTTTGGCAACAGGGTGCAATTAAAGGAGAGAAAGAAAACAAAGTGATAAGTGTAGATAATGTACACACATGTGTAAAAGAAAATGACAAGACAGGATGACTATTTGTCTCTTGGTTAGCTCCTTGGGCTCTATGTCTCCTTCCTCAGAGAACCTCGTTTTCCTTTGTCCAGATGTGTTAGGGTGGATAATCCAGGCGCCTGCTCCCCCATGATGGAAGCCAAAGACGTCCCTGGAGCCGCCTCCCGCTGCACCCTTTCCTGCACTGCCCACATGGACACAACTCAGCCGATTAGACTTCCTCTCAGAACTTTAGTCTTGAGCAAAGGGATTAAAGGGTGAAGTGACTGAAGGTATGCCCTTCCAAAGTGGTACGTGAGCTAATGGCTAAAGTTTGCCAAGCCCATCCAAGCGCATTTTTTCGTAATTTTTATTTATTTATTTTTTTAAGACAGAGTCTTGCTCTGTTGCCCAGGGTGGAGTGCAGTGGCGTGATCTCGGTTCACTGCAACCTCTGTCTCCTGGCTTCAAAGGAGTCCCTGCCTCAGCCTCCCCAGTAGCTGGGATTACAGCCATATGCCACCATGCCTGGCTAATTTTTTTTTTTTTTTTGTATTTTTATTAGAGACAGGGTTTCACCATGTTGGCCAGGCTGGTCTCGAATTCCTGACCTTGTAATTCGCCTGCCTCAGCCTCCCAAAGGACTGGGATTACACGCGTGAGCCACCGCGCCCAGCTTCAAAAAGTTTTAAGCAGAGCTCAGAGGTCTTAACCACAGGCACATCGGAGGAGCATTTTTGAAACGCTTTCCAGCTTCCTCAATAGGAATGGAAGCCAGACTCCGAATTGATGACTCCTTTGAGGAAGTCGAGAGCTGTAAGGAAAGCCAGGAACAGGGGCAAGTGGGGGATGGGTCCTGAATGATCCTGTGCCAATTCTTTCTGGAATCCTTGATGTGATCTCAGCTGCCCTTTCTATACATGACACAGTGATTGTGGTACCCACTGGTCTAGCTGTGGTCTACAAGGAACCCCCAAAGGGAAGGGCACAGTGAGCAGGGCCATCGGCCTGAGTGACGAGGATTTCAGAGGGCAGGTTGGATGCAGGGAGAGGACTGGCCAAAAGCCATGTGTCTGGACTTAGACTGCCGGTTCAAATTGGACTTCATCCTCTTTGACTTCGTGATCTGGTACAAGCCACATGAAAATCCGTTGCGCCTTTTCTAGTCTGTAAAATCATCATGAAATGTGCACTAATAATGTGGAGACTATGCAGATGAAATGAAACCAGCTGCATAGAGCACAGAGCTCAGAGCCTGGCCTTTAGGAAGCCCTCAGTAAGGGTTCGTGATGCCACGGTGTCTGTCGTCATCCTCTTTACCCTCATCATCACCTTCATAATCTTTTTGTTGTTCTTAGGGAATAGTTT
The DNA here is from genome assembly GCF_029281585.2 of Gorilla gorilla gorilla. Classification (NCBI taxonomy): domain Eukaryota; kingdom Metazoa; phylum Chordata; class Mammalia; order Primates; family Hominidae; genus Gorilla; species Gorilla gorilla. Next base: position 9,998,142 of record NC_073233.2, read on the forward strand.
AGAGGGACTGATTCCCTGCTATCATGGGTGAGATGTCTATGAAAAGGACAACCAGTGGGGGAGGAAAGCAAAATGTTGAATAAGATTTCCGAGACCCCCAGCACAACCAAGAACAGAAACTCCACAGTCTGCTGAGCACAGAGTTCGCATATTGGTCTCCTCCCATCTGCCCACCGCACTCTCCTGTTTGTTCTGAGGAGGAGGAAACAAACAAGGCTCCCGACTGTCCCTCAGCACTCACTTGAAGGGGTGGCCTGCCCCTCCACACCTGTGGGTATTTCTAGTTGGGTGGGACGAGAGACTGAGAAAAGAAATAAGACACAGAGACAAAGTATGGAGAAACAACAGTGGGCCTAGGGGACCGGCGCTCAGCATACCAAGGATCTGAACAGGCACAGGCCTCTGAGTTCCCTCAGTTTTTATTGATTATTACTTTTATTATTTTAGCAAAAAGGAATGTAGTAGGAGGGCAGGGTGATAATAAGGAGAAGGTCAGCAACGAGCATCTGAGCAATACAATCTAAGTCATAAGGAAGTTCAAGGGAAGGTACTATGACTGGATGTGTCTCTAAGCCAGATTTGTTTCTCTCCTCCCAAACATCTCAGTGGAGTGAAGAATAACAAGACAGCATTGCTGCAAACATGTCTCACCTCCCACCATAGGGCGGTTTTTCTCCCATCTCACAATTGAACAAATGTACAATCGGGTTTTATACCGAGACATTCAGTTCCCAGGGGCAGGCAGGAGACAGCGGCCTTACTCTCTCTCAACTGCAAGAGGCTTTCCTCTTTGACTAATCCACCTCAGCACAGACCCTTTACTGGTGTCGGGCTCGGGGACGGTCAGGTCTTTCTCCTCCCGCGTGGCCACTTTTCAGACTATCACATGGGGAGAAACCTTGGACAATACGGCGCTTTCAAGGGCAGGGCTCCCTGAGGCTTTCCACAGTGTATTGTGCCCCTGGTTTATTGAGACTAGAGAATGGCGATGACTTTTACCAAGTATACTGCTTGGAAACATCTTGTTAGCAAGGCACGTCCTGCACAGCCCTAGATCCCTTAAACCTTGATTTCATACAACACGTGATTTTGTGAGCTTCAGGTTGGGTCAAAGTGGTTTGTTCAAAGTGACCGGGGCAAAGCTACAGATTAACAACATCTCAGCAAAGAAATTGTTGAAAGTAAAGGTCTTTTTCAAAATGGAGTCTCCTATGTCTTTCCTTTCTACATAGACACAGTAAGAGTCTGATCGCTCTTTCTTTTGCCTACACTCACTGAACTGCCCTTCCCCTCTGCTGGGCCATGACCATGGAGAACAGGTCCACTGTCCTCCCTGCGTGGTGCACCATGGAGGCTCAGACTCCGTCCTCGAGGCTGGCAAGAAGACAGGGTAAGACATGAGCCTCCTGATACAGGTGATTTCTGTGGAGCCCACAGGACTGCAACCTCACACTGCAGGGCTGGAGGCACAGACTGACTATTTACTATTCTGTGCCCTGGGGGCTCAAGGCACAGAGCTCCTCATTAGCCAAAGTCGCCCAAGTTCCCCAACCACGAAGGATTTCCTCATCATCATGCAAGAAGAAGAGAAAACTGAGTGTCCATAGAAGCTTTGGGGCTCTTCCTCTAATCAGGAGAAAGCTGGTGTGTATTCTTCGCTTCTTTCTTTTCTTTTTAAACATCCAACTGCTTTAATTTTCATCTTTTATTATGGGAAAATATACCACGTATAAATATTAAAAATTATAAATATATATTAGTTCATATAGAATGGCCAGTATAAACATTTACAATTTCCACTCTTTTTCAGTTTACAGTTTCATGACATTAAGTACGTTCACATTGTTTAGCAACCATCACCGTCATCGTCTCCGGAACAGTTTTATCTTTCAAAATGGAAATTGCACCCATTCACCAAGCTCTCCACTCCTCTCTCTCGCCCACCCCTGGGGGCCACCTTTCTAGTTTGCAACTCTAGGAGTCTAACTACTCTAGACACTTGATAGATAAGTGGAATCATACCGTGTTTAATTTTCTTGTTTTGGAGACAGAGTGTTTCTCTGTCACCCAGGCTGGAGTGCAGTGGCGTGATCTCGGCTCACTGCAACCTCCACATTGTGGGTTCAAGCGACTCTTCTGTCTCAGTCTCTGGAGTAGCTGGGATTACAGGCCTGCACCACCACGCCCGGCTAATTTTTGTATTTTCAGTAGAGACGGGGTTTCACCATGTTAGCCAGGATGGTCTCAAACTACTGACCTCAGGTGATCTGCCCGCCTCGGCCTCCCAAAGTGCTGGGATTACAGGCGTGAGCCACCACGTCCGGCCTTTCCTCTTTTTTGAATATCACTATGGACTCAATATGATAATCCATTACAGTCATTATTCTTTTGGGTGCTCAATTCTTCCTAAATGTGGCTAATAACTAATTTATATATTTGTTTATTCCCTCATTTATTGTTCATTCACTCTATTTATTTATTTATTTTTTGAGATAGGGTCTTGCTCTGTTGCCTAGGCTAGAGTGCAGCAGCGTGATCTCACCTCACTGCAGCCTCCGCCTCCCAGGTTCAAGCAATTTTCCCACCTCAGCCTCCTGAGTAGCTGGGATTACAGGCACACCACCACACCCAGCTAATTTTTGTATTTTTAGTAGAGACGGGGTTTCACCATGTTGGCCGGGCTGGTCCGGAACTCCTGACCTCAGGTGATCCACCCTCCTCGGCCTCCCAAAGTGCTGGGATTACAGGTGTGAGCCACTGTGCCCGGCCCACTCACTCACTTTTTAAAATTTTTTTTCTTTTTTTTAGAGACAAGGTCTTGCTCTGTCACCCAGGCTGGAGTGCAGTGGTGTGATCACGGCTCACTGAAGCCTCGACTTCCCAGGCTCAAACCATCCTCCCACCTCAGCCCTCCTATTAGCTAGGACTACAGGCATGCACCACCACACTCAGCTAATTTTTTATCTTTTTGTTGAGATAGGGTCTTGCCGTGTTGCCCAGGCTGTTCTCGAACTCCTGGCCTCAAGCAATCCTCTGGCCTCAACCTCCCAAATTGCTGAGATGACAGCATTTCACGATGTCATCATGAGCCACCACACCCAGTCTCACTCACTTTTAAAATTCATTCACTTTCTTAGTCATTCAGTTGTTGTAGGTTTTTTGTTGTCATTGAGTTCATACCTATTTACTGACACTTTCTTTTAGTAGGTTCTGTTTCCTGGCACTGGAAGCACAGGCAGGAGAAATAAACCAGACTCTTTGTCATAGAGAAGACAGCCATGTGCACAAATGAGCTCAATTTGCAACAAGTGCTGTGAGAAAGGAGAGTTTATACTGATTGTGCCCAGCGGAGGAAGCACCTTCCTCTTGTCTTAGATGACCAGGGGAGGCTTTACAGAGAAGAGAGAATCTGGACTTCAGCTAGGAAGGTTACAGACTTCAGAGAAGATATAGGGCATTCTGAGCAGAGAGGGGGCATGCGCCAAAGCAGGGAGGTACGCTTGGAGAATAGCAAGATGCCTCCCATGGTTGGCACATGGAGAGAATTTTGTGAAAGGAAGTGAGAGAGGGTAGCTGGGCCCACGTCAGAAGCTCAGGGAGGTCTTGGTGAGAAGCTTGGGCTTTCTCCAGGAGGCCAGAGAGCTCTAGGTGGCCTCCCAAGCAGCTGCCCAATCATAAATTCCTCATGAGTGCAACTGCCTGATAGTTTTATCGATGATGCTAAAGGACCCACACTTGGTCAAGGCTCTCTCATGGTTCCAGTGTATATGGAAGCTGTATTCAGACCTATGCTCTTACAAAGAATTCTTGTTCATAGCCTGGCTTCAGGCTGTTAGCTTAAAGGAATTGAGTTTACTGTGACTCTTAGTGCCAGAGATAGGAACTACTCATACCAGCCTGCTTTGTGGCTCCTGGTGACATCACTTCACAGTGGCAAGGGAAGGCCAAGCCCTCCTGGGCTATTCATTCATGAGTGACTGCTAAGTAAGTCAAAAGTTGTTTTTTGCTGTTGTTTTTTGAGACAGGGTCACACTGTGCCACCCAGGCCAGAGTGCAGTGGCACAATCACAGCTCACTGCAGCCTTGAACTCCCGGGCTCAAGCTATCCTTCTGCCTCGGCCTCCTGAGTAGCTGGGACTACAGGCGTGTGCCACCACACCTGGCTAATTTTTTTATTTTATGTAGAGACAAGGTCTCTAACTCCTGGCCTCAAGTGATCCTCCTGCTTCTGCCTTCGAAAGTGCTGAGAATACAGTTGTGAGCCACCATGACCAGTGCATCAAAAATAATTTTGCTAAAATTCTTACGTAGGTTGTATGGTAGACGTCTGGACTGAGGGTAGTTAGGAGCATTTAAAGGTTGACAGGCCAAAGTACAACAGATTAGGTCAGGTTCACATTTAGAAGGAGCACCCTGGATGCACTGTGGAGGACAGAATAATAAGAGAGACAGAGCCCACAGACCAGTGCAAAGCTGTGAGAATCTATACCTGAACTGGTGCTGAGACGGAGGGAATGAGACGGATTCACAAATAAATACAAGAGGAAGGAAAATGTGGTCAGGTCTGTGACTGGCGAACTTTCTGCTGGAGGTAGGGAAGGGAAGGACTGCCTGAAAGAGGCAGCACTGGAGCTGCTACCAGGGTGCTCCAAACCCCCATCCTGTCTCACCTAGCTCATGAGAAGTTTCTTTCAAGATGGAGTCTGGCTCTGTCACCCAAGCTGGAGAGCAGTGGCGTGATCTCAGCTCACTGCAACCTCCACCTTCCCGGTTCAAGCGATTCTCCTGCCTCAACCTCCCAAGTAGCTGGGATTACAGACACCCACCACCACACCTGGTTAATTTTTGCATTTTTTAGTAGAAATGGGGTTTCGTCATGTTGGCCTGGCTGGTCTTGAACGCCCATCCTTAGGTGACTGGCTCACCTCAGCCTCCCAAGGTGCTGGGATTACAGGCGTGAGCCACCATGCCCGGCCCATGACAACAGTTTCTTACCTGGTCTCTGCACCTCTGCTCTCTCACTTACTTCCCTTCCATTCTACTCACAGCAGCCAACATGATCTTTTCCAACGTAAATCAGCGTCACCCCTCTGCTTAGAACTCTTCACAGCTTCCTATTGCTCACAGGCCATGGTAAGGATTTTTGTTTTTCTCCTACAAGCTCTTGCATGAGGTGGCTGGTCCCTAACTACCTCTCACAAGCCTCTCTCTCCTCTGCCTTCTGAGACCAGCCGTGCCGGACTTCTCTCAGTTTCTCAGATGCCCAGAGCTCGTCTGCCTTGGGGAATACCCTTTTTCACACTTCTCCTTCCCTTTGACATGTGGAATCCCACGCATCCTTCAGAGCTCAGCTTGAATGCTTCTCAAAGAAGCTTTCCCCAGCCCCAGACTAGGTCATAACATCCTGGGCTGCTCCTTCACAGCACTTGTCACAATTTTAATTTTTTAATTTTAAGTATTTTGTAAATTAAATTGAGACGGGGTCTCACTATGTTGCCTAGGTTGGTCTCCAACTCTTGGGCTCAAGCGATCTGCCCACTGCGGCCTCCCAAAGTGCTAGGATTATAGGCGTGAGCCACCACACCCAGCTACAAATTTAAATTGTTGGTATAAGTAGTATCCATTTCACCCCGCCTCCCGCACCCCAGAACATAAGGCCATGAAGACAGGAACGTGCTTGTCTTGTCCACTGATGTATCCTTAGCACCTGTGACACGACTGCGTGCTCAGTAAATACTGGTTGACTGAAAGAATAAGATTTGGAGCTCAGAAACAGCACACGTGTCTGTACTGGCCAAGGTGGTCCAAAGGGCTGCATGGAAGTGGGCACTCTTGGCCAGGTCCTGGGGGGTGGGAAAGAGTGTGTCTGGGTGAGCTCGGGCTTTTCTCCCACCCCTCATTTCCTGTTCCTTACTTGGCCTGGCATGCCAGTTTCAATGAGACGTTTCAGTTTCTGTTCTGGACCATGTTCGGTATGGAAGAGCACAGCGTGGTGGACATGCCTCAGTTTCTGGTGCCCGAGTTTGCAGGCCGGGCCTCCATGGCATCTTTACCATCATCATGGTCATTGTGCTGCTCAACGTGCTCATTGCTATGATCACCAACTCCTTCCAGAAGATTGAGGTATGTAAACAGAGGCCAGTTTAGGCCAGGGACAAGAAGGGAAAAAGGAATGGAGAGGAATAGGGTGCAAAGAGGCAAGACATGTGGCGTCATGCTCTGCCTCCACTGTTGTCTTGTTTGTGGCTTTGGACAAGTTTTCCTCGGTAAAATGAGGGTCTTAGTGATGCTATTAGTATCTTCAGACACCAAGTCTAGTGCTCATTCCCCCTTAGGGTTGGGCAGAGGAGTGTGTTGTAGAGAAGTAAACGGGAACATGAGAGGGAGAGGGAAGGAAATGGATGGGTTAGGGTCTGCAGGCTGGAGAATAGGCTGGGCAGGAACTGGATGTCAGAAAGATGAAAGACAATGGTGGGGAGAGAGGAAACGGGGGACAGGCAGGAGAAATGCGGGTGATAGGGGAGGTGGGAGATAAGTCTGGGGAGAAGAAAGAGGCTGGCTAGGATTATAGGCACACTGGAGAATCAAAGATGTGAGGAGTGGAGAAAAGAGAGACAGTTTGAGTGGGCAGGAGGGCCATGTGCTAAAGGGGTCCTTGCACCACCCCCTGCTGCCTGGCTCCCAGGATGATGCTGACGTGGAGTGGACGTTTGCTCGCTCCAAGCTGTATCTGTTCTACTTCTGAGAGGGCCTGACACTGCCTGTGCCCTTCAACATCCTGCCCTCCTCGAAGGCTGTCTTCTACCTTCTCAGGTGATGACCTCAGAGCTCCCACTCCCACCCCCTAAATCCCCAGCCCCTGCCCCCATTTCCCTGTCCTCTAACCGACCTCTTCCCACCACTGAAATCTCTCAGGAGAATTTGCCAGTTCATTTGCTGTTGCTGTTCCTGCTGCAAAACCAAGAAGCCAGACTATCCCCCGATCCCTACTTTTGTGAGTACCTCCTCGGCTTGTTGCTGGTCGCCCTGGCGTAAGGCTTCACTTGTATTGTCTATACCATCCATTTGTCTGCATACCCTGGGCTTATCTATCTTTCCAGTATGTTCCCCCAGAAAGCCTGTCCCAATTCCTACTCTCTCACGTGGCTTCCCTTTCCCTCTTCCTGGCTCTGGCCATTTCCTGAATTTCCAACCCTGTGTCATGCAGCCTAAGCAGAAGTCCTTGCCACCCTCCTCCCAAGCTAGAAATACCCACTAATCTCCAGACAGACCTTTTTGTCCTAAACTGGTCCAAGACGTAGTTGAACATTTTTTAAAAAAACATGTTAAGAAGCCAAAGGTAAATGTCCCACAAACTGGGCAGTTAAATGGCTGACAGTGGCCTAACAGAGGAAGCCAAGAGGCCGGACATCCAAGGAGCTCCCCAGCCCAGTCTGGCCTGGCATGAGGGTGCCTTCCCAATTCAGGTACTGCCAGGTCTGTAGGGGGTTCTCCCCCTCCACACCATCAGCCTCCCAGCCCTCGCCCACCCCTTCCTGGTCCTCTCACCGTCAGCCCTTCCCCAGCTTCTGGCCCCTGTCCTTCTACCTTCCAGGTCCGCACTGTGAGATGGAGGCCAGGGGCTAGGTGGGTCAGGGACAGAAAAGTCTACGCAGACTTTTTTGCCTGGGGGTGGGGGGAAATGGGCAGTGATCAGAGGAAGGCTGGAGGTAGAGAATCTCCCTCACCCTCTTGTCTTCCCATTCCAGGCCAATCCCAGGGCAGGGGCTGTGCCTGGGGAGGGAGAGTGTGGATCCTACCGCCTTCACGTCATCAAGGCCCTGGTACAGCGCTACATAGAGACTGCCCGGCGCGAATTCGAGGAGACCCGGCGGAAAGGTTTGTCACCCACCTCCAAGCCCTCCCCATTCCTGTTCCTTGTTCAGCTGGGATAAAGGCCCCATACCCAGCGTCATGTCCTCATTCAGCCTGCATAATATGTGGTCCCATCCTGCCCTGCCCTTGGAAGGGCAACCTGCACAGCATGCCCCTTGCACTCCATTACCCTCTGACCCATCCGGGCATTTATCCCACTCATTTCATGTAAGTGCTCATTCCTGCCTCCAGGCGCGTTCAGTTATTCTCCCATTCACTCCCTTACCCAGTCACTCATTCACCTTTTTCATTCACTCGCTTATTGACTCGTTCCACCAACATTCATCACTATGGCCTCCTTTGTTCCAGGCCCTGTCTTGGAGGGAGAGACGGGGCACTGTAGGGCAGGGACACACGGGAAGCTTTCAGTCTGGTGAGGAAGAGAAACCATCACAGTGGGCATGAAGTGCAGCTAAGAGAGACGCGAATCACCATGGGCGCCTGAAGGGAGAAGGAGCACGTCATTTTGAGAGGCTCATGAGAAGGCAGAAGGATAGAGTAGCAGAATGGACAAAGGGGGTGGGATCTGACTGGGCCCTGAAGGATGGGGTGAGCTGGCTGGCCGTAGACTCGGGAGAGGGCAGGCAGGTGAACGCACAAATGTCTACCCAGTCCAGTAAGCTTTCCCCGTGGCTTGTCATCTTTCTCTGGCCCCCAGACTTTCCTTCTTTCCAGCTCCTCAGCTCCTCCCTCCCACCCCCGATCAGATTCACCTGCCCCAGCTTCACCCACCCACCTGACCCCTAGCGCACAAACCCGTTCCTCACTTCTTCCAGTTCTCCCTCAGGAATCCTGGATAGGGCAACCCCTGGGGTACTGTAAAGGGTAAAAGGGGTAGAGGGCAGGCTCATCCTCTGAAAGGCCCCTCGGTACTCCACCTCCTGCAGACCTGGGCAACAGACTCACAGAGCTGACCAAGACCATATCTCGACTGCAAAGCGAGGTAGCCGGTGTGCGGTGAACTCTGGCAGAGGGAGGGACACCCCGGCCTCCCGACGGTGCCAGCGTCCTCAGTCACTACATCACTCGAGTGCACAACGGCTTCCAGAACCTGGGGCCTCCCATCCCTGAGACCCCAGAGCTGACAGGGCCTGGGATTGTGAGGACCCAGGAATCATCAGGAGCCAGGCTTCAGGACACTGGAGGGGTGAGGACTCTGGCCTCTGGAGAGTCTGGCCCCTGCTCCCCAGCTCATGTGCTAGTTCATAGGGAGCAGGAAGCAGAGGGGGCTGGGGACCTGCCCCAGGGGGAGGATTCGGGGACTGAGAGGAGGTCCTGATACAGTGGAAGAGTCCCTTCTTCTGTTGCTGAGCGTGGTAGCCTAGGAGGGTGAGGGTGGGGGGCCCCTTGGGAGGAGCCTGTGCTGCTTTTCTTGCTTCAATAAAGTTTCTGTTCTGGATGTGAGAGGCCTCCGGGCTGTGTGAGAGTCTCTGTCTCTTGATGTTTTGAGGTCCTCCCTTTTCTTTCCCCTGAAATGGACCCTTGTGGGAGCAGGGCAGAGAGAAATGACTTGCTCTGTGTTCCCAAGTATCTTGGGCTTGGGATCCTACTTTGAGTTTCCTCAGATCTTTTATGGACAGAGTTCTGGACCAGGAGGCAGGAGACCGGGGAGGCGGGAGGCCGGGGTTCAATGGGAACCCTCTGACCAGTTGCTTCCTTCCTTGGCTTTGCATTCCTCACCTGACAAGTGGGGCTGAGGAATCACCTGCCTGCTTTCCTGCCTTCATGGTTGTCGTGAGGACCCTCTAGCTGTTCTAGCTTCTGGATTTGCAAGTTAGAGTGTTACACGGGTCTGCACAGGAGACCCTGTTAATAATAACAAGAAGTTATTATTATTGTTATTTTTGAGACGGAGTCTTGCTCTGTCGCCCAGGCTGGAGTGCAGTGGCGCGATCTCGGCTCATGGCAAGCTCCGCCTCCCGGGTTCACATTATTCTCCTGCCTCAGCCTCCCAAGTAGCTGGGACTACAGGTGCCCGACACCACGCCCGGCTAATTTTTTTGTATTTTTAGTAAAGATGGGGTTTCACCGTGTTAGCCAGACTGGTCTCGATCTCCTGACCTCGTGATCCGCCCACCTCAGCCTCCCAAAGTGCTGGGATTCCAGGCGTGAGTCACCTGCTCCTGGCCCCAAGAAGTTTTTTTTTTAGTCCCTCAGTCAGTCCCTCAGCCTAGCAAGGCCACAGCGGGGCAGAAGGTCTAGTCTCATGGAATAAACCGATCATAAAATTCCATGTCTCCACACTGCAATACCATTTAATCACGTAGCTACCTCAATAAAACTCCATGTCTCCACACTGCAACACCGTTCAATCAAGTGGCTGCCTCAGTACTTTCCTTGCTTGTCCCAGGAAGTCCCCATCACATAGCAGAGTTCCCTCAGCCCTGCTGTGGCCTCCCCAGGCCAACATCCTGGTTGGGGAGAAGGCTGCTAGGGCTGGGTCCGGAACCATGTTCTTGCTTCTCAAGGCTGATGGAGGCGCCTCTTCTTCATATGAAGGTCACCCATTCCCAGGGTTCCTAAGTGGCAGATGTTGGACTTTCAGGGCCCAACCCCTGAGAGCTGGAACTCTCCAGGGGCCAAGAGCAGAGTCTTCCAGGGGGGCAGAGAGGAGGCCCCCTCAGATTGTGACTCTAGCTGCACCCCTGCTGAAGGGAAAAGAGGAGGAAGGGGTCAGCAGGGTGAGGGGGAGTCAAAGCAGCTGAAGGAGGATGAAAGGGCAACTCACCTGGCGCAGACACACAGCCCCGCCTCTTCTCCCCTGCAACAGACAGCAGGGTGAGGCCTCCGTGTGGACAGACTCACACCCAAACTGCCTGGCCCACCAGGCCCTGGCAGGGCCATTTCCCTTCTCAATCTATCTTTCCCTTCACCTAAAGGGAAACTTCTGATTTCCCTTCCTCCTCCGTCCTCCAGGAACTCTTTCCAGATTGCCTTTCCATCCCTCTTCCCACCCAAGACCCAGTCACTCTTCCATCTCTCCCTGCCTTAGCACTTGGGAATGGCACATACGTGCCCTGTCAGCCCCATCGAGCCCAGGGCCCCCCTGAGACCTGAAGCAGTCCCCTTGGCTCTTTCTGCTGCTTGCTAATCTCCTTAACCAGGTTCTTTTGGTCTATTAGACCATGTAGCAGATGGACCCTTTTGAGGACATGTAGAATCATCTAAGAATGTTCACGAATCTGGAAAACACTTATAGGACCCCAAAAAACCTGAGTCACAGAGGACAGCAACTCCAGCTGACTTCCAGCCCTCATTTCCCCTTTAACCAAGTGGGTCTCCCGAAGGCCCCGGGGATTATTGTGTAAGGACATCCTGGCTTATTTCACCCACACTGCTAGTCCTGCTTCCCCCATGCACAGCTTACCACCCAGATAGGCGCAGTTAAAATGGCTACAGGTCTGATTATAGCTCCAGAGAGTCACCAAGCTCTGGGCTCCATCCTGAGAGAATCCGGTAACCAAAAAGACTTCATGGGGGGGAATCAGCACCTCACGCTCCTTGGGAAAGACAGAGAAGGCCTGTATAGGGGCCCCAAAGCAAGTTGTTAGAGAGAAGAGGGTGGCATTACCAAATCTGTAGGCCACTGCCTTATCCAGGGAGCTGGAGGCAAACTGGCCCAAGCGGACAGAGTCCCCCAGCCTCTTGGGTTCAAAGCGAAGGCTGCCCACACCTCGGAACACCACCTCCCCAGGTCCCCTGCTGCAGCCCCCACTGCCTCGCAGCAGCTGCAGGGCCCGGATCAGGTAGAAATGCAGGGCCTTGAAGGGAAAGTGCCTCATGTAGAGCTCCCGGGAGCCTCCGCCCGTCCGCACGGCCTGATTCAACTCCCAGTACAAGGTGTTCGATGAGTTGGTGTAGACCATAATGGCTATTCCATTCTGGGCTTTGAAGCCAGGGGGCAAGTTAAGCCCTCGACGCTTGTCCTCCCAGGTCTCCTGGGCTGCCTCCCAGGATTCCCGCAGCAGGGCATGGTGGGCCATTTCCTCCTTTAGCAGGGGGGCTGCCTTCTCCTCCATCTCCTCTGCACAACCCACATAGGTATCGTCAAAGGTGTCTGGAGCCAGGCCCAGGGGCAGGATGGGAACAGCCTGGGCCTGTGGAGCAAAAGAGGTGCCACACCAAAAAGAGCATAAGTTCAGAGCACTGGACATGGGTCCTGGGGGCAAACCCATCCAGAAACACAGAATCTCATTTCTATCCCTAAATATCAGGTATACGCAATTTGGCAAGGGCCCAATAAGAGGCTTAAATAACACAGGCACTGGAGTCAGACAGACATGGACTGAAATCTTTTTTTCTTTTTTTTTTAGATGGAGTCTTGCTCTGTTGCCCAGGCTGGAGTGCAGTGGTGAGATCTCGGCTCACTGCAAGCACCACCTCCCAGGTTGGAGTGATTCTCCCACCTCAGCCTCCCAACTAACTGGGATTACCTGTGCATGCCACCATGCCTGGCTAATTTGTTTTTGTTTTTGTTTCTTTGAGACGAAGTCTCGCTCTGTTGCCCAGGCCGGAGTACAATGGCACGATCTTGGCTCACTGCAACCTCTGCCTCCCGGGTTCAAGCAATTCTCCTCTCTCAGCCTCCCAAGTAGCTAGGATTACAGGTGCGCGATACCACGCCCAGCTAATTTTTTGTATTTTTAGTAGAGACAGGGTTTCACCATGTTGGTCAGGCTGGTCTCGAACTCCTGACCTCAAGTGATCCACCAGCCTCAGCCTCCCAAAGTGCTAGGATTACAGGAGTGAGCCACCGCGCACAGGCTGAAATCTTGACTTTACCACCTATTAGCTGTGAGGTCTTGGGCAAGTGTCATAACTTTTCTGGACTTGAGGATACTTCCAACCTCACAGTTATTATGAAGACAGCATAAAAAGCATTACTTCTGTACAACCTAAAAGGTTCTTGCAGTCGGTGGGAGGTGGGACTAGATGACTATCAAGCGCTTTTCTGGCTGTAAGATCTGGCAGGCAGGTGATGTGCAAATATTACACACAGCCAGTGTCCAGCTCCCTAACCTCCAGCCCCATTCTCCTCGGGCTCTCTTTCCCTCTCATCCAGCAGGAAGCCCTTGCAGGTAGGTGCTCAGCCACCACACCAAATCACTGTGAGCTCTGAGACGCCTGAGTCCTCCCCTGCTCTGTACCCACATTTGGGGTAGGGGTGGTGGGGAGGCCAAGCCTTGGTTGGGACGGGCTGCCAGGACTGCAGCACACAGGTAACCCAAGGAGGCTTTGCCGGACTGTGCCTGCGCTCGGAGATGAGAGGTGGGGAGGAGAACGTTGGAGGCATCCAGAGAGGAATGGAGATGGGGGTTCTAGGAGACAGAATGGGAACTTGGGGCTCCCTGCAGAGATGGAGGTTCCTGAGAGGAAGAGAGTTAAGAGTGGAATCCTAGGGAAGAGTCCCTGGGAGAGGGATGTGAGGAGTCTGCCCCTTAATGTCCCCCTTGGGGCTAGGAGATGGTTCCTGGAGTTACCTGCCAGGTGTGGAGGCCGAGGCTGCCGAGGGCGATCATCAAAGCCGCCAGCGCCATCCCTGGAGGAGACGTGAGGGCCAGGGGTCCGGGTGAGGGCGGGACCAGAGGTGCTGGAGTCCTGGTTTCGAGGGGCTCGAGGCAGATCTGGACCCTGTCTCCAGGCGCGCGGGATCCCGGGTCCAGGATTAGGGCCCCGGCGGGGCGTGGGCGGGGCGTGGGCGGGGCCTGGGAGTTTATTGTCCGCCCCCCGCCCCAAGTCTCCGCTCCCGACTCCCTACACCCCTTCCTCAGAGCCTCCAGTCTGGGGACCTTTCTGAGACTGTAAAGGCGGGGCCGCAGTTTGGCTCCGCCTGAGAGGGGAGGGCCGGGGGCGGAGGACCCACTTGAAGGTTGCGGAGGCCGCGAGCGGGAGGGAGCGCCGAGGGCTCTGGCGGGCGCTGCGCTGTCCCCGAGTCCGGCTGAAAGCAAAGGTTCTCGAGGCGAACTACAGCCCCCGCGCTGGTAACCCGACACCCCTTTCCCAGCGCCGCCCGCGGGGCCAGGGCGCGCCAGGGCAGGGACTGCGGAGCAATTCCCTTTCTCAAGGACTGCGGGGTCTTTCTGCGGGACCCTCTTTGGCTGTGAGTGAGGGGGAGGAAACTTGTGAGACTCGGCCTCTCCCTCAGGCGGGCCCTGACCCGGTCGGCCCCTGGCCCCCGGCCCACCAGGCCGAGAGGCCGCCCCTGGAGCACTCCGATTTGCATACAGTTTGCATTTGGCCCACACCCTGGGCCGCGTGCTCCAGCATCTGAGCAGCGCCCACTGCCTGCCCGCTCTGGGCCCTCTCCCCATTCGCCTTCAGTGGGGTTGGGCCAGAGCCAGAGCCCTTGGTCGCAGATCCACAGGGTCCAGTCTCGCCCCTCCCCCAGACCGCTCTCGTGGCCGCTCAGACTCAGGTGACCCATGTTTGTAAACACTGGCCTTTCCCCCACCTCCTCTGGGCTTATCTATAAATAACCTGGCTCTGAGTTTTGGATGCCCCGTCAGAGGTCATGGGAGAAGGGGCCAGCGGAGGAATTGGTAGCTCAGGGAAGAGCTTCCTAGCAGCCTGAGCCAGGAGGAGGTGGGACTGTCACCCCTCCTTCCCCCAGCGGCCGGAGGGTCGCTGAAAGCTAGGATTTCTGAGGGTTCTGAAAGCTAGGATTTGAGAAATGCTGCCTGCTGGGGCTGAGGTAGGCACGAAAGATTAGAGCTACCCAAAGGACTCCATCCTGGTCTGGCTCATTAATTTTCCCCATCCCTGTCCCCCCCTCCCCTCAGATTGTCAGCCAAATAAAAAGTTTCCTCCACCTAGAATCCTGCTATCTCCCAGAATCCTTTCTGTAGACCAAACGGGAAGACATACTGTGGGTCCAGGCTTGGAGGAGGGTGGGGAGGGAGGTGCTTCTGAGTGCCTGTTAGAAAAACAGCTCCAGGGCAGGGCGCAGTGGCTCCCGCCTGTAATCCTAGCACTTTGGGAGGCTGAAGTGGGAGGATCACGAGGTCAGGAGTTCGGGACCAGCCTGGCCAACAAAGATTAGCCGGGCGTGGTGGCAGGGGCCTGTAATCCCAGCTACTTGGGTGGCTGAGGCAGGAGAATCGCCTGAAACCGGAAGGTGGAGATTGCGGTGAGCTGAGATGGAGCCACTGCACTCCAGCCTGGGCAAAAGGGCGAAACTCCATCTCAAAAAAAAAAAAAAAGAAAGAAAAGAAAAAAGAAAGAAAGAAAGAAAAACAGCTCCAGGACAAGTTCTTTCGCCCCCTTCTATGAGTCTAGCCATCCCAAAGCCCTCCCAGATTCTAAAATAAGGAATCATCCTACCGTTTCCCGTCATGGTGAAAAACAGCATTTGCCTGTATATCCTGCCTGCCCCACTCTCTGGAGGAAGTTGAGTGTTTGCAGTTGCTTGAAAAGATACCACCTGAGGACAGCTTGGCCTGCTGGGACGGCCCGAGACCAGGTGTATTGGAATCACTGCTTTGTCCCTCTCCACCCTCTGGCTTTGGGGGATTGCTTCTCCCATCCCAGGACCTGGAACCCAAAATAAGGCCCCAAGAGATGGATTCAAATCTAGTCACTGGGGGCCGGGTGCAGTGGCTCACACCTGTAATCCCAGCACTTTGGGAGGCTGAGGCAGGCGGATCACGAGGTCAAGAGATCGAGACCATCCTGGCCAACATGGTGAAACCCCATCTCTACTAAAAATACAAAAATTAGCTGGGCGTGGTGGCAGGCGCCTGTAGTCCCAGCTATTCAGGAGGCTGAGGCAGGAGAATCGCTTGAACCCGAGAGGCAGAGGTTACAGTGAGCCAAGATTGCGCCACTGCACTCCAGCCTGGTGACAGAGCGAGACCCCATCTAAAAAAAAAACTAGTCATTGGGCAGGGATCCTAAGTATAGCATTAAGAAGTCCTGCAGGATCACTGGTAAGTCAGAGCTGGAACTGGGACTCAGAATCCAGCCTCCTTAGTTCGAATCTCTCCTGGCACCTTAGCTAAGTCTCAGTGTTTGTGTGAAAGGTACAAAATCTAAGGAGACGCTCTCTGAGGTTGGGGTGCTGAAGCTTCCTCCTCTCTTCCTCCTCCTTGGCTGACCAGAGTACAGGACCACAGCCAGTGAGGAGGCAGTTGTCCCAGCCTGGATCCCCAGTGCTTCAGTCCACCTCCTCTCTGGCTTCAGGGATTCCCTTTTTTGTGGGAAATGTAGCAGGAAGAGCCTCAGACAAAACCCCTCAGATGCCGAGTTAAAGAAGGAAGGGGTTTATTCAGCTGGGAGCATCGGCAAGACCCCTGTCTCAAGAGCCGAGCTCCCTGAGTGAGCAATTCCTATCCCTTTTAAGGGCTCACAACTCTAAGGGGGTCCGCGTGAGAGCGTCGTGATCGATTGAGCAAGCAGCGGGTACGTGACTGGGGGCTGCATACACCGGTAATTAGAAGGGAACCGAACAGGACAGGGATCTTCACAGTGCTTTTTTATACAAATAACCGATTAGGTCAGGGGTCAATCTTTAACTACCAGGCCCAGGGTGTGGCGCCGGGCTGTCTGGCTGTCTGCTTGTGGATTTCATTTCTGCCTTTTAGTGTTTACTTCTTCTTTCTTTGGAGGCAGAAATCGGACATAAGACAATATGAGGTATGGTTTCCTCCCTTAGAAGAACACTGGGCAGGTCAGACTGGGCAGAGGCTGGTGTTCCTGAGCCCTGAGGAGACATCCAGAAATAGATGGGGGAGTGTCGTGTTTCTGAGCAGCTGTGTGGGGGAGGTTCAAGGGGTGGGGATTAACAATATCAAAAAGAAACTTGTCCTCCCCTCTCCTGGTGGCCATGGTGGAGATCAGCAGCAGCTTCCCCACCCAGGACAAGACCTAGGTAAGGAGTGCACCACTCTCCTCCTGGGTGCTGGGCAGGAAAAGTGGTTTTGAGGTGAAGTTTGGGAGATGAACGGTGGAATTTTAGGAGTCGTGAGAAAAAGTTTCCAGGAAACTTTGATGAAGTTTGGGATACCTAGGAAGGTTGGGGGCCATGGGAAGTTTGGGATTCCTGTGGGGAGATTTGGGGTCACATTCCCAGGAGGGTAAGTTCAGCAAGGGCCTGGATGAGAAACTGATGACAGAATTGCCCCGAACGGGATGAGAGGGAGGACAGAAGCGCAGCTCCCTTGGGCTAGAAAAGGAATTGCTCAGCATCCCCAGCTCCTTGGGCCCATGCCCACCCCATCCCTCCGGTTCCCACCACATCTCCCCTGACACTGGTCACCAAGGCCAGCCACCCACCTGCTCTGCAGTGGTCTACACTGTTAGCTGCGCTGAGAAAGTTCCTCAGACTCTCAGCAAACATGCTGGGGCATCCCCAGTCCCTGGCCTTGGCATACATGGTCCCTGCCCTCAAGGAACTCACTGGCCAGAAGAGGAGCCAGACACATATAAGGGCAGCACAGTGTGATAAGGACAGTGACAGAGGACAGCACAGGGTGATACCAGAGCCCAGAGGAGTCAGAGGGCTTCCTGGAGGAGGTGACCCTCGGGTTAAGCCTTGAAGAGTAGGTATCCAGGAGAAGGGTGTCCCAAGGAGAGGGGCGATGTGTGCAGAGCCACAGGGAGGGTAACCACGGAGCCGCACCTGCGACGTTGTTCTGCACTACAGAAGCCAAGCAGGAGTGGCAGGTGCAAGCCTGCAGAGGGCGCAGAGGGCCAGGATAAGGACGCTGGCCTCTGTCCTTAGGGTATGGAAGGATGTTTTGTTTGTTTTGTTTTGTTTTTTTCTAGATGTGTTTGTATCTCTTCCCTCATGATTTTCATCTCTGCATTTTTACTCTATATTTTGAGATATTTCTTCCAGTCAGTTTTGGCACAGAGGGCTTTTAAGCATGTAAGGAACATGACCAGAGTTGTGCTTTACAAACATTGCTCTCCCTGGGCAGGCAGGATATTGGGGCTGACTGTGGAGGCGGGGAGATCAGCGAGGAGGAAGGGACAAACCTGAGCCAGGGCAGGTGGTGTGGATGTTGAAGGGAAGGAGAATCCAGGATGGACCCCTATCTCACCCAGCGTTAGTTGGCAACTATGTGAATGTTTGACGAATGATTGACTGAATGGACACCCAGGGGACCATCATGGGTGACTGGGTGAATAATGGGGATGGTTTATCACATGAGACTTGCCATGGCAAATTAACAGGAGCCACCCTGAGCTAGATTAAGCCTAAAGAGGATTTTATCACAAGGATACTAGGGTATCTCATGGAACCCAAGGGCCAGATGCAAAGAGCCTCTAGAAAGCCAAGGAGGAGTGCGGCTCCACCTGACCTCTGACTTCATCAATCAAGCAGCTCACCCTCTGCCTTTCAGCCTTCTCTTTCCCTTGCTCTGGGGATCTCATCTCTTCCCTGATTTCAATCACCTGTGACTCTCAGATGTCTCCTTGATTGTCCACTCTGCTACCTCTTGGACATCTGCTTCAGGGAGTTCACATTTCCCAAAGTGAACTCACCATTTCCCCTCCAAACCCGATCATTCATTCAATACAGTTTTACTGAGCGCCTGCTTTGTACTGGGACTACAATAATGAGCAAGATGAGCTTTTCAAGTCTACTCTGGTATAACATTGTGCCTATAGTAACAATAAGGCATTGTGCACTTAAACATGTGTAAAGAGGGTACATCTCACATTAAATGTTCTTGCTACATGAAAACCAAAAACAAAACAAAACAAAATAAAAATAAAAACAGGCCAGGCACGGTGGCTTATGCCCGTAATCCCAGCACTTTAGGAGGCCAAGGCAGGCGGTGGATCACCTGAGGTCAGGAATTTGAGACCAGCCTGACCAACGTGGAGAAACCCCATTTCTACTAAAAATATAAAATTAGCCAGGCATGATGGCACATACCTGTAATCGCAACTACTGGGGAGGCTGAGGCGGAGAATTGCTTGAACCTGGGAGGCAGAGGTTGCAGTGAGTCGAGATTGCACCATTGCACTCCAGCCTGGAGATTTCACCACTGCACTCCAGCCTGGGCAACGAGCAAAACTCCATCTCAAAAAAAAAAAAAAAAAAAAAAACAAGGCTGGGTGTGGTGGCTCAGGCCTATAATCCCAGCACTTTGAAAGGCCTGGGCGGGTGGATCACCTGAGGTCAGGAGTTCCAGAACAGCTTGGTCAACATGGCAAAACCCCTTCTCAACTAAATACAAAAATTAGCTGGGCGTGCTTGTGGGCACCTGTAGTACCAGCTACTCGGGAAGTTGAGGTGGGAGAATCACTTGAACTCGGGAAGCAGAGGTTGAAGTGAGCCGAGATTGCGCCACTGCACTCCAGCCTGGGTGACAGAGTGAGACCCTGTCTCAAAATAAATAAATAATATATAAATAAAAATAAAAATAAAATGAAAACAAAGGGATACACAGAAACTTGGAAGTGATGAACATGTTTATTCCCTTGATTGTGGGAATGGTAACATGAGTGTATACTTATTTCCAAACTCACCAAATTGTATATATTAATTATGTGCAGTTTTTTGTATACCAATTATACTTCAATGAGGCTGAAAAAAAAAAAAGTAAAGTTGCACAGGGCTGTGTTGGAGCAGGACACTCTGCAGTCATGTAAGAATGGTGGAAGAAGATAGAGGGCAATAAAAGAAGATGGGCAATAAAAGAGGCGTCAGGCCTCTGAGCGGAAGCTAAGCCATCATATCCCCTGTGACCTGCACATACACATCCAGATGGCCGGTTCCTGCCTTAACTGATGACATTGTCTTGTGAAATTCCTTCTCCTGGCTCATCCTGGCTCAAAAGCTCCCCTACTGAGCACCTTGTGACCCCCACTCTGACTGCCAGAGAACAACCCCCCTTTGACTGTAATTTTCCTTTATCTACCCAAATCCTATAAAACGGCCCCACCCTTATCTCCCTTCGCTGACTCTCTTTTCGGACTCAGTCCACCTGCACCCAGGTGATTAAAAGCTTTATTGCTCACACAAAGCCTGTTTGGTGGTCTCTTCACACACACCCATGTGAAATTTGGTGCCGTGACTCAGATCGGGGGACCTCCCTTAGGAGATCAATCCCCTGTCCTCCTGCTCTTTGCTCTGTGAGAAAGATCCACCTACAACCTCAGGTCCTCAGACCGACCAGCGCAAGAAACATCTCACCAATTTCAAATCCAGTAAGCGGACTCTTTTTACTCACTTCTCCAACCTCCCTCACTATCCCTCAACCTCTTTCCCCTTTCAATCTTGGCGCCACACTTCAATCTCTCCCTTCTCTTAATTTCAATTCCTTTCATTTTCTGGTAGAGACAAAGGAGACACGTTTTATCTGTGGACCCAAAACTCCGGCGCCGGTCACGGACTGGGAAGGCAGCCTTCCCTTGGTGTTTAATCATTGCAGGGACGCCTCTCTGATTATTCACCCACGTTTCAGAGGTGTCAGATCATGCAGGGATGCCTGCCTTGGTCCTTCACCCTTAGCAGCAAGTCCTGCTTTTCTGGAGGAGGGGTAAGTACCCCAACCCCTTTTCTCTATGTCTCTACCCCTTCTCTGCTTTTCTGGGGGAGGGGCAAGAACTCCTCAACCCCTTCTCCTTCACCCTTAGTGGCAAGTCCTGCTTTTCTAGGAGGAAAGAACCCCCAATCCCTTATTTCCACACCCCAACCTCTTACCTCTGTGCCCCAATCCCTTATTTCTATGCCCTGACCTCTTACCTCTGTGCCCCATCCCTTATTTCCACGCCCCGACCTCTTATCTCTGCACCCCAATCCCTTATTTCCATGCCCTGACCTCTTATCTCTGTGCCCCAACCCCTTATTTCCATGCCCTGACCCCTTTCCCACTTTTCTGGAGGGTAAGAACCCCCGAACCCCTTCCCTCCGTTTCTCTACTCTCTCTTTTCTCTGGGCTTGCCTCCTTCACTAAGGGCAACCTTCCACCCTCCGTTCGTCCGTCTCCCTTAGCCCGTGCTCTCAAGAACTTAAAACCTCTTCAACTCACACCTGACCTAAAACCTAAATGCCTTATTTTCTTCTGCAAGGCTGCTTGACCCCAGTACGAACTCGACAGTTGTTCCAAATAGCCAGAAAACAGCACTTTCAATTTTTCCATCCTGCAAGATCTAAATAATTCTTGTCGTAAAATGGGCAAACGGTCCGAGGTGCCTGACGTCCAGGCATTCTTTTACACATCGGTCCCTCCCTCGTCTCTGCCCAATGCAACTTGTCCCAAATCTTCCTTCTTTCCCTCCCACCTGTCCCCTCAGTCCCAACCCCAAGCATCACTGAGTCTTTCTAATCTTCCTTTTCTACAGACCCATCTGACGTCTCCTCTCCTCCCCAGGCTGCTCCTCGCCAGGCCGAGCTAGGTCCCAATTCTTCCTCAGCCTCAGCTCCTCCACCCTGTAATCTTTTTATCACCTCCCCTCCTCACACCTGGTCCGGTTTACAGTTTCATTCCGCGAGTAGCCCTCCCCCACTTGCCCAGCAATTTCCTCTTAAAAAGGTGGCTGAAGCTAAAGGCATAGTCAAGGTTAATGCTCCTTTTTCTTTATCCGACCTCTCCCAAATCAGAGCGTTTAGGCTCTTTCATCAAATATGAAAAACCCAGCCCAGTTCATGGCTCATTCGGCAGCAACCCTGAGACGCTTTACAGCCCTAGACCCTAAAATGTCAAAAGGCCATCTTATTCTCAATATACATTTTATTACCCAGTCTGCTCCTGACATTAAATAAAACTCCAAAAATTAAATTCCGGCCCTTAAACCCCACAACAGGACTTAATTAACCTCACCTTCAAGGTATACAATAATAGAATAGAGGCAGCCAAGTAGCAATGTATTTCCGAGTTGCAACTACTTGCCTCCACTGTGAGACAAACCCCAGCCACATCTCCAGCACACAAGAACTTCCACACGCCTGAACTGCAGCTGCCAGGGGTTCCTCCAGAACCTCCTCCCCCAGGAGCTTGCTACAAGTGCCGGAAATCTGGCCACTGGGCCAAGGAATGCCCACAGCCCAGGATTCCTCATAAGCCATGTCCCATCTGTGCAGGACCCCACTGAAAATCGGACTGTTCAACTCACCTGGCAGCCACTCCCAGAGCCCCTGGAACTCTGGCCCAAGGCTCCCTGACTGACTCCTTCCCAGATCTTCTCGGCTTAGCAGCTGAAGACTGACACTCCCCGATTGCCTCGGAAGCCCCCTAGACCATCAGGGACTCCGAGCTTTGAGTAACTCTCACAGTGAAAAGTTAGTCCATCCCCTTCTTAATCAATATGGAGGCTACCCATTCCACATGACCTTCTTTTCAAGGGCTTGTTTCCCTTGCCTCCATAACTGTTGTGGTATTGACGGCCAGGCTTCTAAACCTCTTAAAACTCCCCAACTCTGGTGCTAACTTAGACAGTACTCTTTTAAGCACTCCTTTTTCATTATCCCCACCTGCCCAGTTCCCTTATTAGGCAGAGACACTTTAACTAAATTATCTGCTTCCCTGACTATTCCTGGGCTACAGCCACACCTCATTGCCACCTTTTCCCCCAGTTCAAAGCCTCCTTCACATCCTCCCCTTGTATCTCCCCACCTTAATCCACAAGTATAAGACACCTCTACTCCCTCCTTAGCGACCGATCATGCACCCCTTACCATCCCATTAATACTTAATCACTCTTACCCTGCTCAATGCCAATATCCCATCCCACAGCACTCTTTGAAAGGATTAAAGCCTGTTATCACTCGCCTGCTACAGCATGGCCTTTTAAAGCCTATAAACTCTCCTTACCATTCCCCCATTTTACCCGTCCTAAAACCAGACAAGGCTTACAGGTTAGTTCAGAATCTGCGCCTTATCAACCAAATTGTTTTGCCTATCCACTCCGTGGTGCCAAACCCATATACTCTCCTATCCTCAATACCTCCCTCTACAACCCATTATTCTGTTCTGGATCTCAACCATGCTTTCTTTACTATTCCTTTGCACCCTTCATCCCAGCCTCTCTTCGCTTTCACTTAGACTAACCCTGACACCCATTAGGCTCAGCAAATTACCTGGGCTGTACTGCCGCAAGGCTTCACAGACAGCCCCCATTACTTCAGTCAAGCCCAAATTTCATCCTCATCTGTTACCTATCTCGGCATAATTCTCATAAAAACACACGTGCTCTCCCTGCTGATCGTGTCTGATTAATCTCCCAAACCTCAATCCCTTCTACAAAACAACAACTCCTTTCCTTCCTAGGCATGGTTAGTGCGGTCAGAATTCTTACACAAGAGCCAGGACTGCACCCTGTAGCCTTTCTGTCCAAACAACTTGACCTTACATTTTAGCCTAGCCCTCATGTCTGCGTGCAGCGGCTGCCGCTGCTTTAATAATTTTAGAGGCCCTAAAAATCACAAACTATGCTTAGCTCACTCTTCACATTTCTCATAACTTCCAAAATCTATTTTCTTCCTCATACCTGATGCATATACTTTCTGATCTCTGGCTCCTTCAGCTGTACTCACTCTATGTTAAGTCCCACAATTACCATTGTTCCTGGCCCGGACTTCAATCCGGCCTCCCACATTATTCCTGATACCACACCTGACCCTCATGACTGTATGTCTCTGATCCACCTGACATTCACCCCATTTCCCCATATTTCCTTCTTTCCTGTTCCTCACCCTGATCATGCTTGATTTATTGATGGCAGTTCCACCAGGCCTAATCGCCACACACCAGCAAAGGCAGGCTATGCTATAGTACAAGACACTAGCCTGCCTCTTAGAACCTCTCATTTCCTTTCCATCGTGGAAATCTATCCTCAAGGAAATAACTTCTCGGTGTTTCATCTGCTATTCTGCTACTCCTCAGGGATCATTCAGGCCCCCTTCTCTTCCCTACACATCAAGCTCGAGGATTTGCCCCCACCCAGGACTGGCAAATTAGCTTTACTCAACATGCCCCGAGTCAGATAACTAAAATACCTCTTAGTCTATGTAGACACTTTCACCGGATAGGTAGAGGCCTTTCCTACAAGGTCTGAGAAGGCCACCGCAGTCATTTCTTCCCTTCTGTCAGACATAATTCCTAGGTTTAGCCTTCCCACCTCTATACAGTCTGAAAACAGACCAGCCTTTATTAGTCAAATCAGCCAAACAGTTTTTCAGGCTCTTAGTATTCAGTGAAACCTTTATATCCCTTACGGTCCTCCGTCTTCAGGAAAAGTAGAACAGACTAAAGGTCTTTTAAAAACACACCTCACCAAGCTCAGCCACCAACTTAAAAAGGACTGGACAATACTTTTACCACTTTTCCTTCTCAGAAGTCAGACCTGTCCTCAGAATGCTACAGGGTACAGCCCATTTGAGCTCCTGTATAGACGCTCCTTTTTATTAGACCCCAGTCTCATTCCAGACACCAGACCAACTTAGACTGTGCCCCAAAAAAACTTGTCATCCCTGCTATCTTCTGTCTAGTCATACTCCTATTCACCATTCTCAACTACTCATACATGCCCTGCTCTTGTTTACACTGCCGGTTTACACTGTTTCTCCAAGCCATCACAGCTGATATCTCCTGGTGCTATCCCCAAACTGCCACTCTAAACTCTTGAAGTAAATAAATAATCTTTGCTGGCAGGACTATGCTGAATCTCCTTAGGCACTCTCTAATCAGATGTCCTAGGTCCTCCCAATTCTTAGACATTTAATACCTGTATTTCTCCTTCTCTTATTCCATTTAGTTTTTCAATCCATACAAAACCATATCCAGGCCATCACCAATAATTCTACACGACAAATGTTTCTTCTAACAACCCCACAATATCACCCCTTACTACAAAATCTTCCTTCAGCTTAATCTCTCCCACTCTAGGTTCCCACGCCGCCCCTAATCCCGCTCGAAGCAGCCCTGAGAAACGTTGCCCATTATCTTTCCATACCACCCCCCAAAAACTTTCACCATCCCAACACTTTACCACTATTTCATTTTATTTTTCTTATTAATATAAGAAGACAGGAATGTCAGGCCTCTGAGCCCAAGCTAAGCCATCATATCCCCTGTGACCTGCACGTACACATCCAGATGGCCGGTTCCTGCCTTAACTGATGACATTGTCTTGTGAAATTCCTTCTCCTGGCTCATCCTGGCTCAAAAGCTCCCCTACTGAGCACCTTGTGACCCCCACTCTGACTGCCAGAGAACAACCCCCCTTTGACTGTAATTTTCCTTTATCTACCCAAATCCTATAAAACGGCCCCACCCTTATCTCCCTTCGCTGACTCTCTTTTCGGACTCAGTCCACCTGCACTCAGGTGATTAAAAGCTTTATTGCTCACACAAAGCCTGTTTGGTGGTCTCTTCACACGGACGCGCATGAAAAGAGGAGCTTCATTTTTTTTTTTAAATCTACTCCGCTTCTCCTCTATGTTTCTAGTTTAAAGAATGGAAACCTGGGTGTCATCCTTGATTTTTCCCTCTCTCACGTCCCCTATAGCCCATCAGACATCAAGTCTTGTAAATTCCACCTCCTAACTCTGTCTATTCTCACTGCCATTCTCTTAGTCAGGTCCACTGATTCCATGTCCTCAGTCTGCCTTCAAGCCTCTCCTCCCCTCAAGCCTCTGATCTATCTTGTTTACTGTAGAGCAGATGCAGACAGAAACAGAGCTGTGGAGACACAATGAGAGATACAGCTGGCCCAGTGGGCTTTTGCTGCATAACCATTTTGCCGTGTGCCACAAAATCTCAGTGGCAAACAAACATTTACTCCCAGGCTCATGGTCTTTGGGTTGACGGCAAGTGGCTTATCTAAACTGGACTTGGTTGGGCATCTCTGCTCAGGCCGCCGGTCTGGCTCAGCTGGGGTCTTCCTTGCTCTGGGCTGGGCTCAGGTCTGTCCCTCACGTGTTCATTCTGGGGGTCCAGACTAAAGAAGAATCTTCCAAAGAAAAGACTCTCAGTTTCCTTCCCCCAAAAGCAGACCCACAGACAAGTACATGGGTGCAGTGAGCTTCTTTGTAAAGTGATCCCAAGAAATACAAGTCAGGGAGTGGCAAAGTCAGACGGAGAAGAGAAAAGCAGCCAATTAAAAGCCTGTTACCACTGTGATCAACTAGTCCCACTGGGGACCCTCTATGGGACAGGAAGTCTGACTTCCAGCCCTCATTGGTTGAAGGCTGTCCTTGGGAATGTTAAATCCCTTACACTTTTGGCCTGCCCTGTGCTCACAAAAAACAGGCTCCCAGGGTGATGGAGAATGCTTCAGACACAGAAAAATGTGAGCCCTAAAAGTGGGAGGCTGACAGCCTGCATGAGAACTATCCACTGCACCTGCATGTGGACTCGAAGACAGTCTCCGGGAATATGGGCTGAGGAATCCACAGTGTCAGGTACACTCTCTTTTACCCTGCATCCATAGATCAACTCGCAGGAAGGCCTCTGATTGGCCTTCTTGGGTCATGTGCCCATCCATGAGCCAGTCACTATGGTCAAAGCCTTAGGGCACCAGTCCTGGGGCATGTGTTCCTCTCATGGGGTGCATAGAATGAGAAAAGCCCCACCTGAGCCCATGACTGGATTCTCCACAGGAAAGTGAGGAACTAGTAACAGCAGCTCTAGCCTCCTTGGTGGACTTCAAGAGACCACAGATAAGAGCTCAAGTCTTTTTTTTTTTTTTTTTTTTGAGACAGAGTTTCACTCTTGTCGCCCAGGCTAGAGAGCAATGGTGCGATCTCGGGTCACTGCAACCTCCACCTCCCAGGTTCAAGAGATTCTTCTGCCTCAGCTTCCCGAGTAGTTGGGATTACAAGCGCACAACACCACGCCCAGCTAATTTTTTGTATTTTTAGTAGAGATGGGGTTTCACCATGTTGGACAGTCTGGTTTCAAACTCCTGACCTCAGGTGATCCACCCGCCTTGGCCTCCCAGAGTGCTGGAATTACAAGCGTGAGCCACCGCGCCCGGCCCAGGGAAGTGGGTTTTCATAGCTCACTGCAGACTCAACCTCCTGGTCTCAAGCAATCCTCCTACCTTCAGCCTGCCGAGTTGTTGGGACTACAGATATGCACCACCACACCTGTAGCCTGGCTTATTTATTTATTTATTTATTTTATTTTTTTTTAATTTTTGAGACGGAGTCTCGCTCTGTCGCCCAGGCTCGAGTGCAATGGTGCAATCTCGGCTCACTGCAACCTCTGCTTCCTGGGTTCAAGCGATTCTCCTGCCTCAGCCTCCCGAGCAGCTGGGATTATAGATACCTGCCATCATGCCCAGCTAATTTTTGTATTTTTGTGGAGATGGGGTTTCACCACATTGGCCAGGCTGGTCTTGAACTTCTGACTTCAGGTGATCCACCCACCTCAGCCTCCCAGAGTTGTCCGGATGTATTTTTTTATTTTTAGTAGCAACGGTGTCTCACAATGTTGCCCAGGCTGGTTTCAAACTCCTGGACTCAAGTAATCCTCCCGCCTCAGTCTCCCAAAGTGCTGGGATTACAGGCTGGAGCCACCATGGCTGGCTGTTGTTCATAATTTTATCCTTAATGCCTGACATGCTACAGATGCTACACAACAATAACAAAAAAAATTGTTGAATAAATGAGTAAGCAGCTTTTGACGGGGAGAAGATAATGAGCTCCATTTTGGACATGTGGAACTTGGTAAAAACTACTGCTAACCGCATTGTCCAGAGAAGCTCATACTTCACATTTAAATGGTGTATTGGCAATTATAGGATCTTAGATTTGAAGATTAATGAAATTATAGACACATAGAATCCCAGTGTCTTAGAGTCACTGAACTATCCAAACTTAGGTCTCCCCAGAGCCAGAGGAGATGATAAAGCAGCGACGCTTAACCTAAGTGAGATTGGGGGCAGAGGCATAACCACCTTGATATTTATGTAACATTTGTGTGAAGGCGCATATATTCATTTTCTGAAGGGAGGTTTCAGCTTTTATCAGATTCCAAAACATAAAGACCCATTGACTATATTACCATTTGTGTACAGAAAGAAAACAGAGGCTGGGAGCTGTGGCTCATGCCTGTAATCCCAGCATTTTGGGAGGCCAAGGTGGGTAGAATGCTTGAGCCCAGGAATTTGAGATCAGCCTGGGCAACATGGCAAAACCCCACCTCTACAAAAAATATAAAAATAAGCCAGGCATCGTGATGTGTGCCTGTACTCCCAGCTACTCGGGAGGCTGAGGCAGGAGGATCGATTGAGCTAAGGAGGTCAAGGCTGCAGTGAGCTATGATTGTGCCACTGCACTCCAGCCTGGGCAACACAGCAAGACCCTGCCTCAAACAAACAAAGTAGATACCATTTTTCCTGCCAGTTAAATGGAAATTAAAAAGAGATCAATCATATTCAGCACTGGCAAAGATGTGGAATAAAGGGCACTCTCATCCATTGTTGGTGGGGTGGCAGTTACTGTCAAAATAAAAAAAATTCATATTCTTTAAATCTCATTTTACTTCTCAAAATCTTTCCTATAAAAACATGCACACACATAGACAAGGATTTATATACTTAAATATTCACTGTAGTATTATGTATAATATTTTAAAATTAGGAAAGAAACCTAAGTGTTCATAAGTATGAAATGGTTAATTATGGTTTATACCATGAGATAAACCAAGCTGCCATTATGTGAGCAGGGAGATATTTATGTACTGACATGGAAGGAAGTTAATATTTTTTTTCTGAGGAAAAAAGGTAATAAAATGTGTATGTGTAAGCATGTTTCCTTTTAGTTCTTAAAAAAATGACAATAAGGCCGGCATGGTGGCTCACACCTGTAATCCCAACATTTTGGGAGGCTGAGGCGGGCGGATCACCTGAGGTCAGGAGTTCGAGACCATCCTGGCCAGCATGGTGAAACCCCGTCTTTACTAAAAATACAAAAATTAGCTGGGTGTGGAGGCGGGCACCTCTAGTCCCAGCTACTCCGGAGGCTGAGGCAAAAGAATCACTTGAACTCAGGAGGTGGAGGATGCAGTGCGCCGAGATCATGCCACTGCACTCCAGCCTGGGCAACAGAGTGAGACTTGGTCTCAGAAAAAAAAAAAAAAGAGAGAAAGAAAAAAAAGGAAACTGCCTGCTCCAATCCAGACCCAATGCCTGGACACCCTCTTCCTGGAACCACTTCGGGCACTCCGCCTGTCCCCCAACAGAGAGGGTGTGGAAGGCTTGTGGTTCCTGCTGCTTCTCTTAGGGAAACTGGTATCCTCTGTCCTCTCCTGCTCTTCTGATCCCCTCTTCCCCCAGCACCCGAGGTTTATATCTGTCCCTCCCTGGAAGCACCGAAGGCTCATTCCACAAGAGGACTGCAGGGAGTGGGGGCAACTGGTGGACCAAGCCCTGCTCTAAGTCTGTCCCTGGAGATCCTGCTAAGGCCCCACCAGCTGAACACTCCTGGATCTGCCCCTGTCCCAAAACCCACAATCCCTGTGAGGTGAAGCCCAGGTCTCTCACTGTGGCTGTCAAGTCCTTTCATGACTGGCCCATCTTCCCAACGTTCCTACCCCGCAAGCTCTGCCAGCCTAGATGACATGTCTTTCTCTCTTTACATCCTCAGTTCCCACCTCCAATACCTTTGCTTTTTCCATTCCTGCTGCACAAAAGTCCTTTCCCACCCCAAACACCAGTCTTTTCTCTCCCAGTCTCCACTTGCTGACATCTTAGTCTCCTGTTCATCCTACAAGACCCTGTTCACGTCACTCCTCCAGGAAGTCACTCATGTTCCTTTCAGCAAGAAGGGTCCTCTCTCTTCTGAGCCTCCATGTCTGTCTTATGACTCTCAGTGCCAAGCACTAGGAATGGCACAGACTAAGTGTCGATTCATGTTTATTAAACTATACAGATTAACACTGCAATTTTCCAGATGAGGAAACTGAGACCCAAAAAGAGACAGCAACTGGCCCAGGGTCACCAGCATGCAGATGCCTGCTATGATGTCTCTGCTTCTTGTGTCTGTGGGCCTCATGGAAGCACTTCAGGTATGGGCATCCCCCACTGTTCCCACCCCAGCAGGGAACTGAGCCATCGGCTTCTTCTGAACCCTGGAGGGAGAAAGAGAGAGAGGAAAGAATGCCTGACGCTTCCCCTGGGGATCACTCAGCCCAAGGGGACAGCTCCAGATGCTAGTCTTGGGGAAATTACAGCCAGAGGTTCCCAATCCCCTTCCCCACCAGGTGTGTTTGGGGCCCTTCCTGCCTTTCTCAGTGGAGGCGAGAGCTGGATGGCAGGGGACTCATTCTCCCGGGGCCTATCCTCTCAGTCCCTGCTACTCCTGTGCCCTCAGGCCCAGAGCCACCCCATCACACGACGAGACCTCTTCTCTCAAGAGATTCAGCTGGACATGGCCCTAGCCTCCTTTGACGACCAGTACGCTGGCTGTGCTGCTGCCATGACAGCTGCTCTCCCGGATCTCAACCACACGGAGTTCCAGGCCAACCAGGTGTATGCGGACAGCTGGACACTGGCAAGCAGCCAATGGCAGGAGCGCCAGGCCAGGTGGCCGGAGTGGAGTCTCAGCCCCACTCGTCCATCCCCACCACCCCTGGGCTTCCGCGATGAGCATGGGGTGGCCCTCCTGGCCTACACGGCCAACAGCCCCCTGCACAAGGAGTTCAATGCAGCCGTGCGTGAGGCAGGCCGCTCCCGGGCCCACTACCTCCACCGCTTCTCCTTCAAGACACTCCATTTCCTGCTGACTGAGGCCCTGCAGCTCCTGGGCAGCGGCCAGCGGCCACCCCGGTGCCACCAGGTGTTCCGAGGTGTGCACGGCCTGCGCTTCCGGCCAGCAGGGCCCCGGGCCACCGTGAGGCTGGGGGGCTTTGCTTCTGCCTCCCTGAAGAATGTTGCAGCCCAGCAGTTCGGTGAGGACACCTTCTTTGGCATCTGGACCTGCCTTGGGGCCCCTATCAAGGGCTACTCCTTCTTCCCTGGAGAGGAAGAGGTGCTGATCCCCCCCTTTGAGACCTTCCAAGTGATCAATGCCAGCAGACCGGCCCAGGGCCCCGCCCGCATCTACCTCCGAGCCCTGGGCAAGCACAGCACCTACAACTGCGAGTACATCAAAGGTAGGAGGGCAAGCGCTGGTCAGCACCTGTACGGAAGGTGGGCCTTCCACATCCACCAGGGACTTTGGCAAACCCAAGCCCCTATCTCCTGTGTCCCAGGGATACACAAATACAAGCCATATCCACCAGCTCCCAACCCCTTCCATCTAAGGGGAGACATAACCTTCTGAGGGGTGCACTTACTGCCCCTGAAGGGATCTAAGCCATAGTTCGCCACTTGCCTGCTGGGAGGCTGAAGAGGTTTCCTGGCCAACGCAGCGGTCTCTGGCCATTTGAGTGGGCAAGCAGACCCGGTCGGGCTTCTCTCCTGGTCAGAGGCTGGAAGGGAATTATTTTCCAGCCAGATTATTGACACCTAGATAGCTGTTGCCAGAAATGAGTAGGAGTCCCACCCTCAGTTTCTGAGAAAAGTGCATTTATGAGATGGAAGAGGAATTATGTGCTGAAGGGTGTGCTGGCTGGGGTGGTGGGGGCAAGGAGACAGCAGTTGGGTGCTGTGCCCCTAAGGTCCAGCTCAGGCTGTGGTCAGGAAGTGGTGGATGCTCCTCCTGTTCATGTCCCCAGCACAGGCCGGAAGAAGAACCATGACGATGGGCTCAGGTTCTTAATTTCTGAAGGGCTATGGGCTTTACTTCCTATCTTGGACAACATCAGGACCATGCATGAGTTGACAGAAGGTAAGGAGGGCATGCAAAGAAAACAAACCAGGCTGGGGCGAGGCATGGAAGAGGGAGAGGTGAGTGTGGCAGGGAGGCAAAGTTATAGGCCCAGGGAGCAGGAGTGCCCCAGAGTAGATCCTGGCTTTGATGGCCCACTCCCTTCTGGCCCTGCTGCTCATGGGTCGAGGCAAACCTAGTCAAGGGAGGTTCCACCATGAAAGAGCAGAATTAGGGGGAAATGCACCAACTTCTCCTAGAACAAGTCAGGGATGGACCACCAGGGCTCTGAGGTCCCTTTCCATCCTGACAGCTCCTAAGCCTTTCATTCTTTACTGTTTCTTTTCTATAGACAAGAAGTGCAAGTCTGGGCCTTGCCATCTGGATAATTCAGGTAAGGGCTGCAGGCACCTGTGGGACTCAGTTCAGGGATGTGCAGGCTGCTCTGGGGTTGGCCCCATCACCTCGATCTTTTTTTTTTTTTTTTTTTTTTGAGAGACAGAGTTTCACTCTTGTTGCCCAGGCTGGAGTGCAATGGCACAATCTCGGCTCACTGCAACCTCCACTTCCCGGGTTCAAGCCATTCTCCTGCCTCAGCCTCTTGATTACAGCTGGGATTACAGGCGCATGCCACCAAGCCCGGCTAATTTTTTGTATTTTTAGTAGAGATGGGGTTTCACCATGTTGGCCAGGCTGGTCTTGAACTCCTGACCTCAGGTGATCCATCCACCTTGGCCTCCCAAAGTGCTGGGATTACAGGCGTCAGCCACCATGCCCAGCCCACCTGAATCTTTTATAAGGAAACAGCTTCATTAATAATAATAATAAAAAAAGTGCACTAGCTGAAGTGGCACCTTGGGGGTTGCCAGCCTTAGCCAGGAGATGAGTGTGTGGGAGAGCAGATGGTTGGGGGAGCAGGGACACTTGCTCTCCAGCCTGGATCTGCCTATCCCTTGCAGGAAAAGGCCACTGATCAGGCCCCTGAGAGATTCAGGCTGCACTGAGGTGAGGGACGGAAGGGCTGCTCCCCACAAAGTCCTCCTTTGGTCCTTCTCTGCCTCCCAGTGCAGAACCCACTATCTCTGTTACTGCCCTCAGGGCTCCCTCAAACCCACCTTTGAAGGCCATGAGGCCAGGCTTTTGGTGCTGGAGGCCTGGGCTCTAGTCCAGGCTCTGCTCTAACTTTCTCTACGACCAACCCATTCTTTCTCTGTGCCTCAGTTTCTCTGTGTGTATAATAAGCAAATGGGACCAGATGATCCCCAGCTATGACTCTTCTCTTCCCTCGGACACTTGGTGTGCCAAGGCCTACCCAGGCCACCATGTTTCTAGGTGGGAATGGGCCATTTCCAGGGAAGAAACAGCAGCTCCTCCCCAAGCCTTCAGAACTCCTTTGTCCTTCAGAACTCTGTGAGTGGGCAGGAAGGACCCCCCAGCTTCCTCTGATCCACTCCAGGCACATCATGCCATTCATCCTCACCACACCCCAGTGGTACTGTCATCACCTCTGTTCTGCGGATGAAAGTACCAAAGCACAAAGGGGCAAAGAGAGGCCGGGTGTGGTGGCTCACGCCTGTAATCCCAGCACTTTGGGAGGCCAAGATGGGCAGATCACCTGAGGTCAGGAGTTCGAGACCAGCCTGACCAACATGGAGAAACCCCGTCTCTACTAAAAATACAAAATTAGCCGGGCGTGGTGGCACATGCCTGTAATCCCAGCTACTCGGGAGACTAAGGCAGGAGAATCTCTTGAACCTGGGAGGCGGAGGTTGCTGTGAGCCATGATTGTGCCATTGCACTCCAGCCTGGGCAACAAGAGCGAAACTCTGTCTCAAAACAAAACAAAACAAAAACAAAAAAAATCAAAGGTGCAGAGGAGAAGCAACTGGCCCTGTGCCACCCAGCTACTAAGAAGTGGAGTCCAGAGAGCCTGGCTCAAGAGCCAAACTCTGAACCACCACACCAGGATAGTTCCCACCCCTCCCCAGACATCATCTCATCTCATCATCTCATCTCATCTCATCTCATCTCATCTCATCTCATCTCATCTCATCTCATCTCATCTCATCTCAATCATCTCATCTCATCTTTACTGCACAGTAATCTATGGGAAGGAGGCAGAACAGGAGGCATTACCCCCCTTATATGGTCAAGTGAGACCCAGAGACAAATTATTTGCTCAAGGTGACAGTGAGTTTATGGCAGAGCCAGGACAAGAAGCCAGGTTTCCAGCTTCCAACCCAGGCATCTTTGAGTTCTGATTATGTAATTCCAGACACTGGAAAAGTTTAGGATTTCTCCTTCTAGTCCACTCCGCACCTCTCCTACCAGGGTTTGGGTAGAGGAGCCAAGTTCAGCCACAGCAGATCCCACTCTGATCTGAAATCCATGTTTCATCCCACTCTGCAGCACCTTATTTGTGGCAATAGAAGGCAGTTAAGTTAAACCCAATGACCTCTGGAAGAGAAACTGGGACTCTAATTGGTCTCATCTCTGTCTACCTTCCTAAATTCTTTATTAAAAAAATTTTTTTTGAGACATGGTCTCAGTCTGTCACCCAGGTTGGAGTGCAGTGGCACCACCACAGCTCACTGTAGCCTCAAACTCTTGGGCTCAAGTGATCCTCCCACCTCAGCCTCCCAAGTAGCTTGGACTACAGATATATGCCACTACGCCTGGCTACTTTTTGTATTTTTTGTAGAGAAGGGTTCTCCCTATGTTGCCCAGTTTGCCTAAAATTTTTTAAGCCAGTCAAATTTAGCAGTGGGGGGACTGTACATCAACTTTAGTGACACTGGTGTTAATAAGTTCTGATAACCCATTACCATTGGACCAGCTCCTCCCTAAACTTGATCTTCATCTCTGTTGCCCGTGGCAGTTTTGTGTATCAGTCTGTCCAGCTCACTCTGCCAATCTCTCCACCTTGTATCTGCATGTCCCCACTTTTGCTCCTGTGCTCCTAAATACCTTTTTCTCTCTCTCTCCCCCAACCTCTCTGCCTGTTTTCCCTGCAGCCATGGGTCAGAGCCCCCTCTCTGCAGTCTGGTCTTTGCTGCTGCTGCTCTGGTTCCTCGTGGTGAGGGCCTTTCCAGGCGGTCCAGGCCTCCTTTGATGCATGAGACACGGGACAGCCTCGCCTGCTGCCTCTGCCCATCCTGAGGATGTTGGCCATGTGTGCTTTCAGTGTAACCAAGATTCCTGGCAACCCCATCTGCAGGGAACTCTGGGACCTTCTCTGGTAGCTGCCAGACCGGCTGGTGGAAAAACAGGAGACAATTTGCGGACTGAACCTTACCCAGGGCTGTAGGAGTAAGACTCTGAATAAAGGGTTGGGCCGGCGGTGTGGGGGGTACTTCAAGACAGGCAGCAACTAACCTGGCGATAGAAGGGCTTCAGCTGATTTGGGGGGTGACTGGAGAGGAAAGCGCTTGGCCGTGATACCTGCTAGTGTTACTCAGATGCCTCACGTGTCCATCTGGAAAGCTTCTGTTCACTCCTCCAGGAAGCCTTCTGTGACCTCTCCCACCTGGCTGGGGTAGTGACCCTGTCTCTACGCTCCCACAGAGCCCTGGATGCTTCCCTATACCACCACATGTCCATGTCTGTCTGCCACATCAGACCATGAGCTTCCTGAGGGAAGGGACTGGGTCGGAGGCACAGAGATGGTGCCAGGAAATGTGTGAAACTCAGAAAGGAACAAATACCTGTGAATGGCTGGTCCCTGCACTGCCCCTGCCTTGGACACTGTCAAGCTCTCAATGTCCGTGTGTGGGAATGGGGTGGACAGTGCCTAACTCCAGCACACAGAGAGAAGGAGAGACGGGAGAGAGAGCTCTAGTCCTCCATCGGCACCTCGGTCAAATTCCATTCTCTTGTCAGCACAGATGTAACTTCTGCTCTAATCCATGAGTCCTGAGGCTCCTCTCATCACGGCTCACTGTAGCCTCAAACTCCTGGTTTCAAGAGATCCTCCCACCTCAGCCTCCCAAGTAGCTGGGACTACAGATATGTGCCACCACACCTGACTAATTTTTGTGTTTTTTGTAGAGACAGGGTCTCCCTAGGTTGCCTAAGTTCTTTTTTTTTTAAAGCTAGTCAAATTTAGCAGTGGGGAATTATATACCAACTTTAGTGACAGTGACATTAATAAGTTCTGATAACCCACCACCATGGACACCAGCAATACCCAGACAGCTGGGAAAGCATTATTTCTGGATGTGTCTGTGAGGGTTTGCAGCAGGAGATTGGCGTGTGAGTTGGTGGACTCAGTGGCAAGTTCCACTCTCAATGTGGGAGGGCATGGAGAGGACAAAAAAGTAAGGGAAAGGCAAATTCACACTCTTTCCTGGAGCTGGGACATCCTTCTCTTACCACTGGACATTAGAACTTCAGGTTCTCAGGCTTTGAACTTGGACTTGCGCCAGCAGCCATGAGACAGACCTGAAGTACAGACAGACCTGGACCCCCAGCTTCCACTACCACAGACCTCATGGGTAACACAGGGCATCGAGGAGGGCTAGGTACACGCTTACTTTATTGAGTCAGGGATTTGGGGCCAAATGTCTGTAGGGCCTCCTGCTCTGGAAACTCGACTGAGAATCCCCGACCCTTTTCCCTGAGCCCCTCAGCAGGGAAAGGTAAGAGCCAAAGCCCTGCAAAGCAGCCACCTAGGAAGGAAGACAGGAAATGCAGCAGTTCAGTTCAGTTTCTCACTATAACCCATGTGCTCCCCACTGAGAGCTCTAATACCCAGCACAAACAATTCTGTCCCTCCAAGACAGATCTTGGCCTTTGTAGAGTTCCTCATTTTTTTTGGAATTAGGGGAGTGGCAGGCTCTGGACTTCCTTTAGTTAGGGTGTGTAGACAATGAGTGCTTCCTTGTGGATTGTGAAGTCAAGTGTCCCAGGATCTTAGGAGCAGTGGGGAAGAGACTGGCTGGCCCAAAGACCAGCAACCACTTGGCCGTGGCTGTCCCTTTCTGGAGGAGCTGTGGCTGCAGCAGATCCCTGTGACTTAGTCCCAGCCCTCACAGGGCCTGCACCAGCACCAGGAGGCTCATGACCAGGGCCATGGAGAAGAAGATGCCCAGGAAGAAGCGGTCCATCACACGGGCCAGGCGCTTCCAGTCCTCATGGCAGCGCTGGGCAGCTCGGTGGCTGCGGAAGGTATTGGCAATGGTGGCTACGTGGTGCAGTAGGGCTTCCTGGCGGCACAGACATCGTGGCTCGTGGCAAGGGCCCGCTGGGGGGCCAGCCCCTCCTTCAGGCGACTGGGGGCTAGGAGATAACTCAGGTGGCCTGGACTGCCCACAGGGCTCCCCTCTTTCCTGCACGCACAGACCCCGTGCCAGGTGTCCCAGCAGGAGGGCCCTAGCCCAGGCTGGCACTGGGCGGGCACTGGGACCACAGTAATGCAGGTTCATGATAAGGATGGTGAGTGCTGTTGAGAATGTGACCATGGTCATAGTGGCCATGTAGTACTTCCCTGCAAGAGAGAGAGAAAGCCAATTGACTCAAAACAAAAGCCTGTGGATCCTGAGCTTCCCAGCCACCTCTGCACAAATGGAAATAAGCCCACCATGAAGCTCTCCAGACCCTCCAAGCCCCATGGATGGAAGCAGGAAGGAGGTAAGGGCCGAGTTCTCCCCATCCTTCATTCCTACACGTGGGTCATCAGAAGCTACTGCTCTCTAATTGCTCCCCTCACTGCTGGAGGCTGCACTCATACACAATCCAGGACAGTCCCGCTCTCAAATAACGACGGGCATGAGCTGGGGCAAGATACGAATCCTTTTTGTACAAATGGGATACCCAGAGGACCTACTTCCTAGGTTTGTGGTGATGCTTACCTGAGTTAATAAAGGTCAAGTGCTTAGGGGAGTGCCTGGCACACAGCAAGCAGTCGACAGATTTTGCCTATTATTAGGATCTGGGGATACTGATGTTCCATCATCAAGGGCCAAGTCGTGAGGGGTGTTCTCCCTGGAAGGAGCTAATCCTTTCCCCTCAGTCTTAAAATGAGGGCACGTTCCCAGGACGCCCCCCTCTCAGTTTCTGAAGTGGGGCCGTTCCGCAGACCCAGGCCCTGTCGCGGCCCCGCCCTGGGGGGACCCCAGCGCATCGTCAGGTCCCCCCACGCCCACGCTGCTCACCGATGAGCGGCACGCTTTCGGCCGGTGGCATGCTCTCGGCCAGCAGCAACTGGAAGACGGTGAGCGCCAGCAGCACGGTGACGCCCAGCGACACCTTCTCGCCTGAGTCGGCAGGCAGGTGGAAGGCGAGCGGCGCAAGCAGCGAGATGAGCACGCAGGGCAGCAGCAGGTTGCACACGTAGGCGGCGGCACGGCGGCGCAGCAGCAGCGTGAAGGTGACGTCGGGGTAGGGCTCGGAGCAGCAGCCGTAGGTGAGCACGCGCCGCCGCGCCGGCATTCCCAGCACGCGCCACTCCACGTTCTCCACGAAGTCCGCCAGGCTGGCTGCAGCGCCGCGCGGCCGCACATCCAGTTGGTGCCCGCCGTGAGTCCAGGAGCCGAACGTCAGGCCGCAGTGCTGGGCGTCGAACGGGAAGGCTGCTACATCCACGTGGCACGAGCTGCGCGTGATGGCCGGCGCGTCCCAGCGCACGGCGCCATCGTGGCGCAGGACCACGTTGGTGCTGGCGGAACCTGGAGGCTGCGCGTCGGCTCTGGGGGCAGGCGGGGCAGGGCTCACCTAGGCTGTCCAGCCTGGGGAGCAGCCCCGGAGGCCGGGAGCCCAGGGCAGACCCCCAGGGGCTGAAAGAAACCAAAACTTCTCCCCAGAATATTGAGGCTCATTAAGTTCGAGACACTCACGACGCAGGGGAGCACCTGGCCCCAGCGTCTGCTGGCCTGATGGCAGGACATCAGCCCTTCCTTGCTGGAGTCAGCACTTGCTTATCCAAAGGGCACCAGTAGGTGCCAGAGGAATCTGGAAACAGATTTTACCCTCTTTCCACGTTTTCCCGCCTTTTAAAGGTGGCTGTCCTTTGTCTTGCCACTATTTATAACTTACTGGCTCTTTCTTGAATTTCTATTTAAGCAAGGCCCCTAAGTCACTGCCTTCAGAGAGAACTACTTTTGAACTAAGGCCTCTCCCATGATGGGTACAGCAGATTAATAAACTTCTGCTTGTGGCCGGGTGCGGTGGCTCACGCCTGTAATCCCAGCACTTTGGGAGGCTGAGGTGGGCGGATCACGAGGTCAGGAGATCGAGACCACCCTGGCTAACACGGTGAAACCTCGTCTCTACTAAAAATACAAAAAACTAGCTGGGCGTGGTGGTGGGCGCCTGCAGTCCCAGTTACTTGGGAGGTTGAGGCAGGAGAATTGCGTGAACCCAGGAGGCGGAGCTTGCAGTGAGCCGAGATAGCGCCACTGCACTCCAGCCTGGGCGACAGAGCGAGACTGTGTCTCAAATAAATAAATAAACTTGTGCTTGTTTTTTTTTCGTTAATTTGATTCTTGTTTTCAGAACAAAGCAACACAGAGGGTGGAGTGCACCTAGAGAGACCCGCTGCCTTTCAAGGCCTGGAAGGGGTGGCGCCTGAAGGGCCCAGAAGGGACACAGACGTAGCCAGAGGATGTATAAAAAGGCCTCTGCAGAACCCAGAGGTAGCTCCGGGACACACAGTGACTTCCCTTGGGGGACATCTGCAAAACTTGTAGAAGGGCCCCAGAGAAAATATGCAGAGCTATGTGCTGGCTGGGAGACACGGAACTGGTCAAGGAGACATAAAGCAGTGTTCCAGAGGGCTATGTCTTGGAGGAAAGAGACCCTTAGACAGGCTCTTGGGGGAGCCCTGAGAGACTTAGAGCTGAAAGTGTGCCCTAGAGAGGCCCTTGTGATTCAGACATCTGCCCTGGACCACACAGTAGGTTCCGAGGAGACGTTCAGCCTGGGCTGGCCTGGGATAGCCTAAAGTGGGGGTGCCATGGAGGGGCTGAGTGCCTGGCAGCTTAGAAGGGTCCTGGGGAAAAGCTTCCAGGGCAGCGTGGCAACCAGGTTATGTGGTAGGGAGAGGGGATCACTACACCCCCACAGCTAAGGGCAAGTCTAGAGAGGGGTAAGAGAGAGGGAGGGGCCCAGATAGGCAGTACTTGTTATAGAGTACGATGTCTGGCCGCCACACAAGACTGCTGGGGATGCGGATGGCATCCAGGCCACCATAGGCATTGGGGTCCCATCGTAGGTAGGCATCTGTCCACTCCTGCCGTATCCACAGATACAGGGTCAGCACCTGGTTCCGTTCATCCTAGTGGGGGCAGGGAATGGCAGAGATGTGGACATGTATATGCATATCCTGTCCTGCCTGTGCACACTCCCCTGCAGGGCTCTGGTCAGCACCCACAAACCTGACTTGTCCATACCGTCCAGTTCCCACCCAGACCTGACCTTGCCATGTGACCTTAGTGGGCTCTTCTCTTTTTTGCCCCTGTTTCCTCAGCAGTAATATGGGGTGAGAATCCCTGCTTAGCAGGGATTCAGTAAGTTCAGGTGAACAAAATGTTGGGCACAAGGTAGGCACCCAATACTCAGTACCCAACAGTCAGTACCCAACAGTTTGTAACTGCTACCTTTGTTAATATTAACATTTACAGAAAAGGAATTCCATGGAGAATAACCCCAGTCTCTCACCCCTTCATTTCTTGACACTGTGACAGGTAAGACTCCACAGCTGTACCACCACCACAACGCACCATGTCGATGATCTGGGACAGTGTCACCTCCAGGGTCACATTCAGAGTCTGGTCTGTGTCTGCCACAGGTCTCAGGGCACTTGTGTAGTTGGCAAAGAGGTCACGGAACAGCTTGAGAGCCAGCCGGCCCTCAGCTCCCAGGCACTCTGGAGGGTCAGTAAGGAGGGTTGTCCATCCCAGGCCCTAGTCCCAGGGCCTCTGCTCACACCCTCCACTCCCAGGGCTGGGGCCCTGTCCTTATGAGTGTCCTCCTGGTGTCTGCCTTCTCTTGCTCTAGCTGTGGCTCTAGTTCCTCCCTGGCCTGCCTGCAGGGACACATGAGGTAAAGGCCATGGAGTGAACTGGTACTATCTTCTGGCGCCAGGCTGACAAATTTCTCCTCCACCCTTCCCTTTTCAAGGACCTGGAGTCTGCCTGCCTCTCCACAAATGCTAGAGGGACCCAAATAAGCCACAAGAGTCCAGACTTTCACCCAGGGAT
The DNA here is from genome assembly GCF_029281585.2 of Gorilla gorilla gorilla. Taxonomy (NCBI): domain Eukaryota; kingdom Metazoa; phylum Chordata; class Mammalia; order Primates; family Hominidae; genus Gorilla; species Gorilla gorilla. The sequence continues at coordinate 10,038,960 of NC_073233.2, forward strand.
TCTGAACCCCACTGCTCTGCCCCCTCCAGTATCTCTCAAACCTGTTTCCACTTCTCCATCTCAAGCTGGTTTCTTCAAAACTTCTGATGCGATGGAACACTCCCTCACTCTGAAAACACACTTCCCCAGGCTTTACTGACACACATTTTCCTCAATCCCTGACCTAAACATTGTTCCCACGAATCCTGTCCTTGGCTCCCTTCTTTTTCTTCATCCCAGATTTTTCTCCTGAGCTCCAGACCCCAATAGAGTACAGTCCACTCCTGAGTTTCCCACAGGCACCTTCAACTCTGAGGGTCCAAAATATGAACTCGCTTCTTCCCTCCATGCTCTGAAACCTGCTTCCTATCCCATGTTCCCTATCTCAGCAAATAGCATGCCCTCAGCTGCAACAGTGACCTCAGTTGGAAATCTGGGAATTATCCCTCCCTTCTCCCTCTGCTGCCTCCTCCTTGGGGAATCCAGTTAATCTCCAGATCCTGTCAGATCATTCAAATCCTCCAGATTTTGCGAAACATCGTCTTGAGTCTACCCTCTCCCCTCCAGGTCAGGGCCCTCCCTTCACTGTCTCCCTTTCCCCAAAGGCTCACCTTCTTCTACCCCTCCCATGCCCATAGACCACGCTTTTAAGCATGCACATCTGACCAGGCTAGTATGCTGCTGAAACCTTTCAGTGCTCCCCATCATCTGCAGGAGAAAGACCTGGCCTGGCCGGCAGGCCCTTCAACATCTGGCCCCTCTGATTTTCCCAGCCCTGTCTCTGGAAGCTCCCCGCTCATTGTTTCCACCCTAGCCAGGCAAGTCTCCTCTCACGCACTTCAGCACCCCTCTCCTCCACACTCCCCTAATAGAGAGCTTGTTCTCAGAACAGGTACTGAGGAGAAACACAAGAGAGACTACATGGAAAGGGATTTTGGGAGAACAGGAATAGTAGCACCATCAGGAGAGGCCAGGGCTGGTGTACTGAGCTTCATACCTGCAGGGAGTAGAAACAGAAGCAGAAGGCCCAGGCTGAGGTGGTGGCTCCGGAGCCCCATGGCCCTGGCACTGCAAGAGTGGGGGCAGGTCTCTGGATGTGAGGCCTCCTGGCCAGACCTAGGGCAAAATTAGGCCCAGCTGGCAAGGATGGTGTGGACAGTACCTAGAAGTCAGAAGTAAGACAGATCTCTGGTGGGTCCAGCCACCCTCCAGGGAGCCCTGCAGCCCCTCCAGTCTTCTGACCCTCCAATTTGTGCCTGCCCCTGGATTTTAGTACTTGGTCTTTCTTCTTCTCTGCTGGTCCTTGCCTCTTCTGGCCTCTGCCTCTGCCCTTTCCTATGCTCCCCACCTGCTTTGCCTTTCACTCTGTTTCTGCTTCCTTCTCTTTCCGTCTGTAACTTTCTTGGGTCTCTCTGCCTCCCTGACTCTGATCGTCCCCTGCCCGCCTCTTTCCACTCTCTCTCCCTTTCTCCTACTTCTGTTTCATCCCTCATTCCTTCCTTCTTCCATTCCCCACACCTGGACTCTAGATGGGCCTGCTGCTCTCTCAGCAGAACAGGGACCAGGGACTCCTCCCTTGATCAGCCCAGAGTCGTCCGAGGCACAGGACCGCAGCCCCTCCCTCTTTGCCCTTTCATTAGCTTAATTACACCGTGCCTATGACAACAGAGCAACGGAAACTGATACCTCGGGCCTCTGGGGCTTGAATTATTCAAACTCTGTAAAGCAGCACACAGACTCAGCTCAGGCCCATCCTCGGGTGTTGGAGAGTACAGGTATGCTGGGTCAGGGTATGTGGAAAACCAGGGCTTAAGAGTGTGAGGGGCCAGGGTCAGTGGATGGATAACTGTCCTCTCATCTTAGCCACCATTGCCTGAATTCTGGAGGTGGAGGTTCGCCTTAGACCTGCAGCTCTCCTTGCAGTGCGGGACTAGACACTCCAGGCTAGGCACTTTGGGTCAAGCGAGCCCTTCCCTCCTGGTGGGAGTAGTGCTGAGCCTCAGGCCACTCCAGATGACCCAGTGGAGCAGAAGATGGAGCCCACATCCTCTCCTCAGACTCCCTGCAGTCATTCCCATCTGAGCCTGTTTTTTCACCTTGCCCAAACACTGTGGGCAGTGTGGGAGAGGAGGGCAAGCATTCAGTCACTTTCGGCCCTGTCTTATGAGCGCTCTCACTTGGGTAAGATACTTAAACTCTCCGGGTTTCTGTTCTCTCAATCTGGTAATGGGATTAACAGTACTCATCTTGAAAACTGCAAGGATTTAAATCAGATAACATGATAGTGCAAGGCACTGTCTAGCACGGTGCCTCAGGTACACAGGTCATCAACAATATTTACACTGTGGTCCCAGTAAGGTAGCCAGGCTATCCTCAGGTCACAGGTATTTATCATGCACAGAGTTTTGATTATTTTTGTTCAAGCTGACCAGTTGCCTGACCAACAGCAGCACATACTTCCCTGGCAATCACATCCATAGCCATGACTTTGGGCATCGTGGATATGCCAGTGATTCCCTGCACTTTCTCCACCCGTCCCCTCTCCCAGGTACTCTGCTTATCTCCAACCACCTTCCTAACACACAAGCGTTTCACATCATTTCAAACTGAAGCCTCAGAAATCCAACATTCACTTATTCAAGCTAGTAGAGGGGAACTGTCCTTAACTTGTTAAAGAACAACTACCAAAATACCCTACAGCCATCCTGCCACCTCAGCCTCCTGAATAGCTGGAACTAAAGGTGCACACCACCCAGCTAATTTTTGTTCATTTTTTAGGAGACAAGGTCTCCCTATGTTGCCTAGGCTGGTCTTAAACTCCTGGGCTCAAGGGATTCTCCCTCCTCAGCCTCCCGAGGTGCTGGGATTACAGGCGTGAGCCATCGTGCCCAACCAATACAAGGTTTAACAAATCCTTAGGAAAGCCTAAGAAATGAACATTTAAAGCAGAAATTAAGATTATACAGAACTCCAGTAAAATTGATTAATACGTCTAAGGACTGGTTATTTGAATAACAAAAAATCTGGAACAATTTTCTGGAAATACAAATTAACAAAACTGAGCTAAAGATGAAACATCTAAAAAGAGCAGATACTCTGCAGGCCTTTGCTTAATTATTCCAATATTTAATTCTCCAGACCTCTGTTAACTTTGGGTTCTGTTGAGAAAATCAGTTATTTGAATGTTGTAGATTCCACAGATCTATCGAATGTTGAGGTAACTGGTTCCTGTTTTATGTTTTTGAGAATTTTTTTTGAAATTAAAACATTTTTTACTATTTCAACGGGATTTTGGGATGTGGAAGATTGTTCAGGCCGGGCGCGGTGGCTCACGTCTGTAATCCCAGCACTTTGGGAGGCCGAGGCAGGCTTATCACGAGGTCAGGAGATCGAGACCATCCTGGCTAACACGGTGAAACCCCGTCTCAACTGAAAATACAAAAAAAAAATTAGTTGGGCATGGTGGCGGGTGCCTGTGGTCCTAACTACTTGGGAGGCTGAGGAAGGAGAATGGCATGAACCCGGGAGGTGGAGCTTGCAGATCGTGCCCCACTGCACTCCAGTCTGGGGGACAGACCGAGACTCTGTCTCAAAAAAAAAAAAAAAAAAAAGAAGAGATTGTTCATCACCCTTATCTTGAACTGGAAGTTGATATTCTCTTTTATGCACAACATGGCTTCTATGATAAACCTTTGATTGAGAACCTTTTTTTTCTTGCTCTGTTGCCCAGGCTGGAGTGCAGTGGCACAATCATGGCTCGCTGCAGCCTTCAGCTCCTAGGCTCAAGCAATCCTCTTGCTTAGGCCTCTTGAGTAGCTGGGACTATGCACACACACCACCATGCCCAACTAATTTTATTTTTTTTAGAGACAGAGTCTTGTCATGTAGCCTGGGGTGGTCTTGAACTCCTGGCCTCAAACGATCCTCCCACCTTGGTCTCCCAAAGTGCTGGGATTACAGGTGTGAGCCACCACTCCTGGCCCACAATTCCGAACACTGCTAAGAGCTAACCATTTCTATAGCATACTCACTTTTTGAAACATTCCTCTGGTAAGGAAACCAGGTCAGGTGTTCTTTGCTGGAAGTCCAACTATGTTTTGTGACTCACTCAGGTTCACATAGTGAGTCAGTAGTGGAGGGGATTCCAGCTGAGTAACCCTTGTCCTGAGGCATCTAAGTTAAACGGAAGTTCCAGACAACAGAGCTGACCCACTCTGCTTTCTCATCCCTGAATTCCTGAAAGTCTCAGAAGTCTTTGGTCTAATCTTAATTGGAATTTGCTCACATCTTCAGCTTGACAGATCAAAATAAGATCTGGAATAGTACTCATGCTACCCAGTTGATTCCTCTTGAAAATAGCCCTGTGTGAAGTAACATCAGCAATCATTATCCCCTTTACAAAAGGGAATCTGATTTAGAAAGGTGAAGCGTCACTCAAGGTTTAAAAACAAAACCACTATAGTAGAAGAGCGAGGAGGCTTTGAATGGTATATTCTATTGGGCAATTTGAGACCCGGGAATCTATGTGCATAAATATATGTACAGCAATCAGTATTAATCAATAATCAACTCCCTTGCCCCTAAATTTCCCCTTATAAATCTAGCCTTTGGGCTAATCTATCTTTCAGTTTAGCACCAAATTGTTCTCTTTAGCCCATGGCCTGTCTCCATTTAGAAGGCAAATTCAAAAACAGGCTAAATCAAACAAGGCCACCATAAAGATCCTCAGGGTAAGAAGGCTCAAAAATACAAAGGGAAAGCCAATACCAGGAATGCTATAAACATTTTATTTATTTATTTTTTAAGAAAGTAGCTTCAGAAAAAGAGGAAAATATCTAGATCATTTATTTATACATATATATATATTTTAATAAAAACCTTTACATAATCTTCATGCATAAAGACCCAGGTGTGGCCATATTGCCTGAGATAGCCCTAACACCAGCTATCTCATGCCATTACCTGGGGCTCCCTATAGCTGTCAGCAGTGTAGCAAAGGCCCTCTGCCTGCCCCTAACGCCCAACTCCATGCCTGCCTCAGTCATGGTTTGTTTTTGCTTCTGGAAGGGGTAGATGGAGGGTGGGAAATGCTTTGGAGCTAACATGGGATGAACACGGAGGGTTACCCAACCTGCCATTTTTTATCCAAACTCTGCAGGCAAATCCAGACAGAGTCTCAGCAAGACTGAAAACCAGGGACCAAACCAAACTCTGGGAGCTTCCCACAGACATGTCACATGTGACCAAGGGCTCCTGCACATAGTAGTAGCAAAGGTATGGTGTTCATGGAACACTAAAGGCAGGAACAAAAACAGCCCTGAAGATCAATCCCTCCGTGACAGGCATTCACTTCTGCCCTAAGTGTGTCAGAAAGATCCCGTTTTGTTTCCTAACTCAGGCCAGCCCTCCTTTGCCTCCAAAATTCAGTGTTAACTAACCAATTACTTAAGAGACAGATCCCTCTTCCTTCTGTGGATAGTTCATCTGTTAAGGATCCATTATCACCTGTCTCACTCCTCCTAAGGAGTCCTAGTATAAAAGGGCCAGGGTAGGAGTAGGGTAGCTGGTTGGCATGGAGGGTCACAAGATCCAGCATGGCTAGGGATGAAAAAAGAATACCCTGGTTCTTTGGGGGATTCTGCCAAAAGAGCTTTATTGACCATTTTTTTAAAGGAAAAACACTGAATGATCTTGAGGATGGTAAACTGTCTCCTCTTCTGGGTTCCAGAAGCCCTTATGCTACGTTCAGTATTAAGAAAAGCCCTGAACAAGTGGAGGATGCTGCTTCTGGCAGCAGGGAGGGAGGGTAGATGCCACAGCCAACCCAGAGAATGGCAAACAGTGCCAATCCAAACAAGGCAGGGAACCTCTGCGTAGTGAGTGGGAATGGGCATGTGACTGTGATGCAAAGTGCCTGGGGCTCACAGGCTCCCAACAGCCAGTTCTCGCAGATAGGACTGGGTAAGGCTGCGCAGTTCGTCCATGGCATAGTCCTCAGGCATGGGAAGCCGGCCAATGTGGGGAGCCAAGAGGCGCAAAGGGACTCGCTGAGGGTCTGGTGTTGAGTCGGAGGTTCTATCAGGAGGATGATGCAGACTCAGCACCACGCGCAGCAGGTTGGCTACACGTTTGGCCATGTCTAGAGAGAAAAACTAGAGTCAAGCACTGAGCATGGGTCTGGAGAAGGGTGGTAGGCACTGAGGGTGGGGTGTAATAATCATAAAAACAGGAAGCAAGAAGGCAGAAAGAGTGAGGAGGTTAGAGGCTTACCTGACTGAGCCAGGCGATCTTTAGCACTGTAACACTGAATCTGCTCTATCCGACTGCACAGTGAAGTCACTTTGATGTGTAACTGCTCCAGGTCATTACCTGAGCAATCCACCTACAAAGAAGCAGAGAAGCCAATTAATCCAAGGGGAGTTCCTATCACTCCAATCCCACCTATAGACTCTACACAAAACCTTGAAACAACAGTGAGGTGAGGGAGGGGAAAATACAAGATGATGACACGGGGCCAAGCCACCACCATCTAGTGGAGGACAAGGCACTAATTATGCAGTAATAGCCAAGAGGAAGGTAACACAGTTACCTAGCCTTGGACTAGGAAAAGTCTTGAGATCCCGAACTATACAGCAAGCTTTAATAACACAGCACCAAAAATCAAGATAAATTGGGTTCAGAGAGATGATATGACTTCTAAAGAGCACACAAGGAAGTAAAAAATGCAGCCAGAACCAACATTTAATTTAGGTCCCCTGACTCCAAGTTTATAGCCTTTTCTAAAAACACCAAAAAAGCTGTGTGCAGGGGGCAGGAGGATTAAGAGCAAGACAGGTTATTTGCTCTCATGAAACTGACAGAAAATAAATAAGAAAACACAAAACAGTAATAAATCCTGAAAAACCACAAGCCATGTAGATAATTTAAACAGGTGGATGTGGCAGAGAGAAACTGGATAGCTACTTGAGACTGGAGGACCAAGAGAGGCTTCTTTAAGGAGGTCATATTTAAATTGAGACCTGAATAACAAGGAGAGAGCTCAGCTTTCCAGGCAAAGAGAAGACAGCTAAAACTCCCAAAGGTGGGAATTCAAAGGAGATTTACATGGTGACATGTAGGGTAAGGAGAAGAAGCAGAACAAGATAATACTAGAGAGGTTTTATGTAACATAGGTTTTTTTTTTTTTTTTTTTTGGGAGAAGGGGGGTCTCACTATGTTGCTCAGGCTGGTCTCAAGCAATCCTCCTGCCTCAGCCTCCCAAAGTACTAGGATTACAGTCATGCACCACCACATCCAGCTATATGCTGGCACATTGATAGTACCCTTTGCTTAATCCCCATACTTATCAAGCTATAGTAATTGCTGCTTTACTTGTATATATCTCCCCCACAAAATCATTATTTTGGTAAGGGCAGAACACATACTGTTTACCTTTATATTCCCCAAACCCACTACAGTGCTTGGCATACAGTGAGTTCTCCATAATAGGTTGTGTGAATGAATTACTCAATATTCAATGAGAAAGTGGTTTCTTCAAGTGATTATTTAGAAATGATGCTCTTGATTCATACTAAAAGTACAGCAAACATTGAATTATGTCTATTATGTGCCAGGCACTGTACTAGAGTTGGAACTTTGATGAGGATAATAATAGACAACAATTATTAAGCATTTAGTAGAGGCCGAGGTCAGGAGTTTGAGACCAGCCTGGCCAACATGGTGAAACCCTGTCTCTACTAAAATACACACACACACACACACACACACACACACACACACACACACAAAGCTGGCTGTGGTGGCACACACCTGTAATCCCAGCTACTGGGGAGGCTGAGGCAGGAGAATTGTTTGAAGCTGGGAGATGCAGTGAGCTGAGATTGTGCCACTGCCCTCCAGCCTGGGTGACAGAGTAAAACTCTGCCTCAAAAAAAAAAAAAAAAAAAAAAAAAGGCATTTAGTACATGAAAGGTACTATGTAAAACACTTCATGTAGATTTTGTTTAATCTTTGTGAAAATTTGTCAGATATGAGCTATAATCTGTACTACTGTCTACCCCACCCACCTTTTTCTTTCAGACGAGAGACAAAGGAGGTAGTTAACTTGCTCAAGATTACATAGCCAGTGAATTTGGAAGCCATGAATTGAATCTGTAAGTCTGCTTCCAGAACTTGAGCTGTTAACCTCTACACTCTATTGCCTGTAACCGTAAAAGACCTTCCCAAAAGGGGCTTATAGCAACCTGGAAATATGAATAAGTAACTACCATATGGTCTGACAGGTGCACTAGTAGAATAATGGACTAAGTATCTCGGTAGTAAGAAAGTGCAATTAATTATCTCTGGGGAAAAGCAGGGAGAAGTAGGGGTAACAGCAACCTAGATCTTAAAAGGATGAGTTTAAGTGTGCTAGGTAGTGTGGAACATAATATGGTTTGTTAGAAACACCAGAAGTAATTTAGTGTGAGTACAGCAGGCTAGCAAGGCTGGAACGTGGAATAAGAGTGGTAGGAGTAAGGCAGGAAAGGTAAAAGCCTCTAAAAGGACTTGAATCCTATATTTATTATAATGAGTTTGGTTTTTGCACCATAAGCAAGCAGTGGAGACTCATTTTACGACTACAAAGACTGACCTTAAGGCTGCGTGCAGGCGTGCGGTAGCTCATGCCTGTAATCCCAGCAATTTGGGAGGCCAAGGTGGGCCGATCACTTGAGGCCAGGAATTCAAGACCAGCCTGGCCAATGTGGTGAAACACTATCTCTACTAAAAATACAAAAGTTAGCTGGGTGTGGTGGCACACACCCTATACTCCCAGCTACTTGGGAGGCTGGGGCATGAGACTCACTTAAGACTGGGAGGCAGAGGTTGCAGTGAGCCACGATCACAGCACTGCACTCCAGCCTGGATGACAGAGCAAGACTCTGTTTCCAAAAAAAAACTGACCGAAGACATTGACTTTAAAACCCATATTTGCAATTTTAAAACATGCCAAATGATGTGTAAAACAGCTATCCTCACCAAATCTCCATTCTTACTTTATCTCTCATCTTTGGGCTTCTCACTCAAACTAGGACTGAACAAGGGGAAGAGACTGTCTATGGACAAGCCTCAGGAATGTCTATTGCATACTAGTTGGTAATCAACATAAAATAGCATTTTTAAGTTTCGATATAGCTGTCAAAAACGGTTATATCAAATGAGCCTCAGCAAGATGCCTGCTTTGACAGTGCTATCTCTGTCAATGCGTTCTGAAGTGTACACTAAGGCCTTGTGAGGTATCTGAAGATTTAAGGGCCTGAGAAAAGGAAAATCAGGCAGCAGTTTCAGGATCTCAGGTACCTGCTGTATATGGCGGAGCATTTCAATGACTCTAATATAGTCCAGGTAAACAAGCCCAGATGTTTCCCAATCCTGAATTAGGCTGCTGCGCTCTGGAGGTGCCAGGTCTTCCAAGAACCCCTTCAGGTAGTCATAGTTCTCATTAATGATGGCATCTGAAGAAACAAAGTATTGAGCACAATGTCTGCACAAGTGCATAGTTTCCAAAAGTACAGAAGACATGGCAGGAAGACAGAAAGGAAGGAGAAATAATGTTGGCTGGACTTCAGAATTAAAAGCACATACAGGCATACCTCAGAGATACTGTGGGTTTCATTTCAGACCACCAAAATAAAGCAGGTATCACAATAAAATCACAAATTTTTTGGTTTTCCAGTGCATATAAAAGTTATGTTTACACTATACCACTGTCACTTATTAAGTGTGCAACAGCATTACGTCTAAAAAACCAATATACATACCTTAATTTAAAAATATTTTATTGCTAAAAATGTTAATCACTTGAGCCTTCAGCAAGTCATCTTTCTGGTGGTGGAGGGTCTTTCCTTGATGCTGATGGCTGCTGACTGATCAGGGTGTTGCCTGCTGAAGGTTGTGATGGCTATGCTAATTTCTTAAAATAAGATAACTGAAGTCAGTTCTCTCAAACCCAGCTGCTGCTTTATAAACTAAGCTTAAGTAATATTCCATATCCTTTGCTGGCATTTCAACAATGTTCACAGCATCTTCACCAGGAGTAGATTCCATCTCAAGAAACCGCTTTCTTTGCTTGTCTATAAAGCAAACTCCTCATGAGTGACACCAGTTCAGTCACATCTTCAGGCTCCATTTCTAATTCTAGTTATCTTGCTGTTTCCATCACATCTGCAAGTACTTCCCCCACTAAAGTCTTGAACCCTTCAAACTCATCCATGAGGGCTGGATTCAATGCCTTCCATACTCCTGTTATTTAATGTTGATATTTTGACCTCCTTCCATGAATCACAAATGTTTATTGTGTTTTTTAGTTGGGGTCTCACTCTCTCACTCAGGCTGGAGCACAGTGGCACGATCTTGGCTCACTGCAACCTCTGCCTCGCAGGCTCAAGTGATCCTCCCTCCAACCTCAGCCTCCCGAATAGCTGGGACCACAGGTGTGTGCCACCAGGCCCGACTAATTTTTTTGTACTTTTGGTACAGATGGGGTTTCACCATGTTGCCCAACCTAATCTCGAACTACTGAGCTCAAGAGATCCACTCATCTTGACCCCCCAAAGTGCTGGGATTACAGGTGTAAGCCACCATGCCTGGACCCAAATGTTCTTTTTTTTTTTCTTTTCTTTAAGACAGGATCTCCCTCTGTCACCCAGGCTGGAGTGCAGTGGTGTGATCATGGCTCACTGCAGCCTCAACCTCCTGGGCTCAAGCAGTACTCCTGCCTCAGCCTCCTGAGTAGCTGAAATTACAGGAACATAACACCATGCCTGGCCAATCACAAATGTTCCTCTCCCACCATCCGCCCCAGACAGGGTCTCACGGTGTTGCCCAGGAAGGAGTTCACTGGCATGGTCATGGCTCACTACAGCCTCAACCTCCCTAGGCTCAGGTGATCCGCCAATCTCAGCCTCCCAAATAGCTGGGAATATAGGCACGCACCACCATGCTCAGCTAATTTTTGTATTTTTTGTAGAGATTGGGTTTCACCATGTTGCCCAGGCTGGTCTCGAACTCCTGGGGCTCAAGCAATCTGCCGCTTTGGCCTCCCAAAGTGCTGGGATTACAGGTACGAGCCACCGTGCCTGGCCTACGAATACATCTACAATGGGGAATCCTTTCCAGAAGGTTTTCATTTACTTTCCCAGATCCATCAGAGGAATCGCTATCTATATGGCAGCTATACTCTTATGAAACGTATTTCTTAAATAATAAGGCTTGAAAGCTGAATTACTCCTTTGCCCATGGGTTGCAGAGTAGATGTGTTAGCAGGCATAAAAACATTAACCTCCTTGAACATCTTCATCAGAACTCTTGGCTGACTAGGTGCGTCATCAATGAGCAGTAATATTTTGAAAGAAATTTTTTTTTTTTTTTCTGAGCAGGTTTCAACAGTGGGCTTAAAGTATTCAGTAAACTGAGCTATAAACAGATATGCTGTCATCCAGGCTCTGTTTTTCTATTTATAGAGCACAGGCAGAGTAGATTCAGCATAATTCTTAAGGGCCCTAGGATTTTTAGAATGGTAAATGAGCTTCTACTTACCATCACCAGCTGAATTAGCCCTAAAGGGAGAGTTAACTTGTCCTTCGCAGCTTTGAAGCCAGGCATTGACTTCTCTTCTCTAGCTATGAAAGTCCTTGGTGGCATCTTCTTTCAACAGAAGGCAGTTTCATCTACACTGAAAATCTGTTGTTTAGTGTAACCATCTTCATCAATGATCTTAGCTAGATCTTCTGGGTAACTTGCTGTACCTTCTCCATCAGCACTTCCTGCTTCACCTTGCACTTTAATGGGATGGAAAGACAGCTTCTTTCCTTAAACTTCATGGAGCAACTTCTGCTAGCTTCAAACGTTTCTTCTGTAGCTTCCTCACCTCTCTCAGCCTTCACAGAACTGAAGGGAGGTTACGCTTTTGCTTAAGGGAATGTTGTGGCTGGTTTCATCTACCCAGACCACAAAAACTTTCTCCGCATCAGCCAGAAAGCTGTTTCACTTTCATATCATTTATATGTTCACTGGAGTAGCACTTTAAATTTCCTTCAAGAACTTTCCTTTAACACAACTTGGCTGTTTGGCAAAGAGGCTTATCTTTTGTACTATCTTGGCTTTCAACATGCTTCTCTCTGTACACCTAATCACTTCAAGCTTTTGTTTAAAGTTAGAGTTGTGCTACTCCTCCTTTCACTTGAACATATTTAGAGGCCATTGTAGGGTTATTAACTGGCCTAATTTCGTGATTATTGGGTCTTAGGAAATAGGAAGGCCCAAAGAGAGGGAAAGAGATGGGGATAACCAGTTGATGGAGCAGCCAGAATATGCACATTTATCAACTGACCATCTTATATGGATGCAGTTGGTGGCACCCCAAAACAAAACAGCAACATCAAAGATTGCTAATCACAGATCACCATAACAGATATAGTAATGAAAAAGTCTGAAATAATGTGAGAACCACCAAAATGTGAAACAGAGACAGACATGAAGTAAACATATGTTGGAAAAATGGTGCTAATATACTTGCTCTGTGCAGTTTTCCAAACCTTTAATTTGTAAAAAATGTAGTACCTGCAAAGTACAACAAAATGAGGTATGCCTGTATTCTGAAATTCTCCAATGGAAAATGTGAAGAATTTCTAGTTTCAGGCCTTAAGGAGATTATTTCTGGTGTTGCTGGAGAAAATTCCCATAAGTAAACAAATTAAAATAATAATAATATTAGCACATATCAAGAATATTTCTGGGAAATGATAACAATATTGCTATCTACCCCTGCTCCTCTAGCGCCTCATCCTGGCTAAGCCTCTTCTGCAGAGAGCTTTTGCAAAGTATGATTTGATTCAAGATGGCCATGTCCTACGTTGAGTCTTATTTCCAGTCTGACCCCATCATGGAGGTTCAGAGGTTGGAGGAATTTGGGGTGATTCCAGGAGATGTGGAACCCAGCACTCACCAGAAGCTAAGTGTCGGATGATGAGCTTGTGGCAGCGGTTCCAGTGCTCAGCCTTAAATAAGCAAAGGGCCTCTAAGTGCTTGTCAGATTCCATGTGTGCTCGCACAGCTTTGGCCTCGTGGATCCATTTGGCAGGTACACGGAGCTTCTGGGTAAGGAAAGTCTCTTTAGCCCAAGATTCAGGGGTCTCCAACAGCTGGCAGTGCCGGGTAAGCAGCTCTCGAACAGCCTTCTCACGTATGCTACAGGGAGAGATAAGCTAGAATAAATCCCATCCTCATTCATGGAGAAGGCTGCCCCAGGCAGCTTAGAGTGGCCCTTGGGGCAGTCTCTTAAACTGCAGGTCTTTTTTTTTTTGATGGAGTTTCACTCTTGTTGCCGAGGCTGGAGTGCAATGGTGTCATCTTGGCTCACGGCAAATTCCACCTCCCAGGTTCAAGTGATTCTCCTGCCTCAGCCTCACAAGTAGCTGTGATTACAGGCATGTGCCACCACACCCCGCTAATTTTGTAATTTTAGTAGAGGCAGGGTTTCTCCATGTTGGTTGGGCTGGTCTGGAACTCCCAACCTCAGGTGATCCACCCGCCTCAGCTTCCCAAAGTGCTAGGATTACAGGCGTGAGCCACCACACCTGGCCTAAACTATGGGTCTTGATCACTTTAAGCTTCACTAAAAAAATCAAAGGTGATCTCACACCAGTATTAATTTTTAAAAATGACAGCACTGGCCAGGCACAGTGCCTCACGCCTGTAATCCCAGCACTTTGGGAGGTCAAGGTGAGTGGATCACATGAGGTCAGGAGTTCAAGACCAGCCTGGCCAACATGGTGAAACCCCGTCTCTGCAAAAAATAAAAAAAAAATTAGCTGGGTGTGGTGGCAGGCGTCTGTAATCCCAGCTACTCAAGAAGCTGAGGCAGGAGAATTGCTTGAACCCGGGAGGCAGAGGTTGCAGTGAGCCGAGATTGCGCCATTGCACTTCAGCCTGGGCGACAAGAGCGAAACTCCATCTCAAAAACAAAACAAAACAAAAAAAACACATAGCATTAATTTTTAAAAATAAAATAAAGTATTTTCATGTTCAAAAAGTTGGGGCTTGGCTGGGCGCAGTGGCTCACGCCTGTAATCCCAGCACTTTGGCAGGCCGAGGCGGACAGATCACGAGGTCAAGTCATTTACTTTCAGATCAAAACTATTCTCATTATGGGCTCTTTTCTGAATTCCTAAGCTTTTCAATGACTTCCACTGTCATCACAACTGCCTCCTTTTTTATATTCTTTTTCAGGAAACAAGATCTGCTTCTCCACAGTCAACTCCGAAACATTAGCCATCCTATCAAGCCAGTCTTTTACCATGTGAAATCCTTTATGACTGTGTTTAAATAAACTTACAAAAATAGCCTGGGGTCATTTCATTCCCTGTTAAGGGGGAAGAAGAAAGAGAAACTGCTTAAAGAAAGAGAAATTGCTTAAGTCTTAATAAGACTATGCTAGATGCTTTATACCTTTTACTCTTTTTAATTTCACAATCACCTTTAAATAGAAACTAATGTTATGCTTTCACAGGCCAAAAAAAAAAAAAAGGCTTAGGTTTAGAGAGTTAAGAGAGTATCTTTATCCAAAGTCAAAAGTAAGCTTTACCCTAGGTCAAAGTGAGTACGTGGTAGATCTAGAATTTAGACCCTATTTCCTTCCATACCATGCAACACAACAGTGCAGCATAATGATAAGAGCACAGACTCTGGACGAAAGTTGGAAACCTCACTCTGCCATTTACTAGCTGTGTGACCTTGGACAAAAGTTAAGCTCTGTGTCTTGGGTTACTGACCTGTAAAACAGAGATAATAACAGTGTCTATCTCATAGGTCATAATGAACATAAAACAGTTAATATATATGGTATACAATATAAACATGTGTAAAAGCACTTCAAGTACTACATAAATGTTCATTTTGTGTAATTACTGAAATACCATACTGCTATCATTAACAAAAATCTCCAGCCTTATCTTGTTCAAACCGCAGTGAAAAGGCATTTCTCCAGTTCTCTTTAAGGACAGAGAATCAAGACACATATACCTAAGCACAAGGCTGTGTTAATAAATACAATACTATCAAGCTTAAGGAATGGGTCGGTGACAAGGGATGACCAGAGAAAAAGCAAGCCAGTGGACACAGAAAAAGCAGGGACCTTTTTGCTAACCCATTACTTCCCTGCCGTGGAGTCACTGAGGCAGCTCAGACAGCACTATTTCTGTGTAATTCCTAAACATGCCACATTCACCTGAATCTGGGATTCAGAAAAGAGCCCACTAGGAGGAGAATAGTTCTGATCTGAAATTAAATGACTAGTTTTTTGGCCCAGGCATAATGCTATTGTCCCATCTGGGCATATCCTCTCATTTCCACTTCATTATTTCCTAGTCCAATTTTACAGGTTCTTCGACTCTTACCTCTATGAAGAATTTCTCTGATCAATGCAGTTCACAGAGATCTTTTTTTCTCAGACTGCTGAGAGACTTTGTGATAAATGTTATAATTTGGCACTTAATCAAAGGAAGTCTCAGTTTTAACTGGTTTACATGAATACAGAAACAGTCTAGGCTAAGGGTTTAACTATCTTGAGGTTTATCACAACGCTGGATCTAACACACATTCTACACAATTACTTGCTAAACTGAACCCTGAAAGACTGTGATTCCTTTGGAATTGCCCTGTAGTGCTAGATGTACCCAGTGGGTTCAACGGCTTCTCACTCACCATGAGTTGTCAATGTGCAGGAGGACAAAGATGGCCCACTCCCAGAGCCCCTCACTTTCAAGCTGGCCAGCGTAACTGGCCTGTAGCACACCTTCACACTGCGCTGAGAGATGGGTGTAGTTAAGAGCCCTCAGCACTTCCCACAAGTGCCAGCTTAGGCGGTAGTCCAAAGGATCTGCTGTTATGCTTCGAGGCTCCAGCAGCTGGTTGAGATCATAATGTCTGCAAAGAACGTGTTGAGAGTTAACATACACAGCCAGGAGACAGCCTGGACTGATATGTCAACTGTTCTGCTTATGTCTAAGACAATAAAAGAACCTGAGAGTGAAAGCATTATAGGCCTTCTCTCCCTCTGAGCCTATGTTTTATCAATCTATCTCTGGGTTCAGCCAGACTTTAGATCCTACAAAGAAACAAGGCACCTTCTCTTCTAAGGTTGTGTGATCTAACAGGTTTGCTGGTAATGGTTTGGCGTATGTATTTTACCATCCTGATACAGGGAGTCTTCACAGTTCTCACCCTTCCATTCCTTCATTATAATGTCATTACTTTTTTCTTTTTTTTGAGACAGAGTCTCGCTCTGTTGCCCATTTCTGGTATTTTGAAGTATCCTTTTCTTTCTTTCTCTGACATATTTAAAACTGCACGTATCTAGAGTACACAATTTTAATGAGCTTTAACATATGTAGACACCTGTAAAACCACCATCACGATCAAGAAAATAAATAGAGCAAGGCGCAGTGGCTCACGCCTGTAATCCCAACACATTGGAAGGCTGAGGTGGGCGGATCACTTGAGGTCAGGAGAGTTTGAGACCAGCCTGGCCAAGATGGTGAAACTCTTGTCTCTACAAAAAATACAAAAATTAGCCAGGTGTGGTAGTGCATGCCTGTATTCCTGGCTACTCAGGAGGCTGAGGCACAAGAACTGCTGGAACCCAGGAGGCGGAGGTTGTGGTGAGGTGAGATCATACCACTGCACTCTGACAGGGTGAGACTCCAACTCAAAATAATAATAATAATGATGACTCAATTGTAACCTCAACCTCCTGGGCTCATGCGATCCTCTCACTTCAGCCTCCTAAGTAGCTGGGACTACAGATGCATGCCACCATGCCCACCCAATTTAAGAAATTTATTTTCATAGAGATGGGGTCTCATTATATTGCCCAGGTTGGTCTTGAGCCCCTCGGTTCAAGTGATCGTCCCACTTCAGCATCACAAACTGCTGGGATTATAGGCATGACGCACCATACCTGGCCTGTTTTCTTATTACTGAATTTTCAGAGTTCTTGATGTATTCCTGGATACAAGTTCTCTATCAGATCTACGAATGGCAAGTATTTTCTCCCAATCTATGGTTTACCTTTTCATTCTCTTAATAGTCTTTCTATGAGCAGTAGTTTTGAAATTTTGTTGAAGTCCAATTTACCAATTTTTTTCTCTTATGAATTGTGTTATTTAGTGTCCACCTAAGAAATCTTCTGCCTAACCTACAGTTGCAAAAAATTTCCGCTTTGTTTTCTTCTAGAAGGTTTATAGTTAAGTTGAAATTTAGGTTTGTAATCCATTATGAGCTGGATAAACAATAGACACAACTAATGAGGCCAGAAGGTGGTTCTTTGAAAAGGTCAATATGATTGCTAAACTCTAGGTACACCAACCAAGAAAAAAAGAGGACGCAATTATTGAACACAAATGACCAGTATCAAAAAGAAAGAGATGTTGTTAAAGATCCTACAGATATTTAAAATGGTTAACAAGGAAATGTTATTAATAACTTGATGCTAATAAATTTTGTGACTTTAGGCCGGGTGCGGTGGCTCACGCCTGTAATCCCAGCACTTTGGGAAGCCAAGGTGGGTGGATCACGAGGTCAGGAGATCGAGACTATCTTGGCTAACAAAACAAGGCTGGGTGCAGTGGCTCATGCCTGTAATAGGCATTTTAGCAAAAATGTACAGATGGTAAATAAGCACATGACAAAGTGCTCAACATCATTAGACATTAGGGAAATGCAAATGAAACAATGAGAATTTCCAGTATGGGAAGATGAAAAAGTTCTGGAGAGGGTGGTGATGATTGTATAGCAATGTGAATGGACTTAATGCCACTGAACAGTATGCTTAAAATGGTTAAAACAGTAAATTTGGCCGGGCGCGGTGGCTCACGCCTGTAATCCCAGCACTCTGGGAGGCTGAGGTGAGCGGATCACGAGGTCAGGAGATCCAGACCATCCTGGCTAACATGGTGAAACCATGGTGAAACCCCGTCTCTACTAAAAATTAGCCGGGCATGGTGGTGGGTGCCTGTAGTCCCATCTACTTGGGAGGCTGAGGCAGGAGAATGGTGTGAACCCAGGAGGCAGAGCTTGCAGTGAGCCGAGTTCGCGCCACTGCACTCCAGCCTGGGCGACAGAGCGAGACTCCATCTCAAAAAAAAATAATAATAATAAAATAAATAAATAAAAACCAGTAAATTTTAGTTACATTTTACTACAATAAAAAGCTACATTCTATATAATTAATATAGTTAAATACTGGCCAGGCACAGTGGCTCACACCTATAATCCCAGCACTTTGGGAGGCCGAGGCAGGAGGATTACTTGAGGTCAGGAGTTCGAGACCAGCCTGGCCAACATGGCAAAACCCCATTTCTACTAAAAATACAAAAATTAGCTGGGCTTTGTGGCGCATGCCTGTAACCCCAGCTACTCAGGAGGCTGAGGCAGGAGAATCGCTTGAACCTGGAAGGCAGAGGTTGCAGTGAGGCAAGATCACGCCACTGCACTCTAGACTGGGCGACAGAGAGAGACTCTGTCTCGAAAATATATATATGTATTTAAATATACATATATATTTATATATATATATTTATAAGAAATCACCTTGAAGATTTGAAATGAGATGAGCTATTTGTGTGACTAGAGAAAAAAAAAACAAAAACTTTAAGTATTTCTAAGGTAATGTAAGAAGACATCTCTGCTGCGTGCAGTGGCTGACACCTGTAATCCCAGTACTTTAGGAGGCCAGCGCAGGTGGGTCACTTGAGCTCAGGAGCTTGAGAACAGCCTGGGCAATGTGGCAAAATCTTGTCTACAAAAAACACAAGAATTAGCTGAGTATGGTGGTGCACTCCTGCAACGCTCAGCTACTCAGGAGGCTGAGGTGAAAGGATCGCCTGAACCCGGGTGGTTGAGACTGCAATGAGCCATGATCACTCCACTGCACACCAGCCTGGGTGACAGAGCAAAACCCTGTCTAAAAACAAAACAAGGCTAGGTGCAGTGGCTCGCACCTGTAATACCAGCACTTTGGGAGGCTGAGGTGGGCAGATCACCAGGTCAGGAGATCGAGACCATCTTGGCTAACACGGTGAAACCCTGTCTCTACTAAAAATACAAAAAAATTAGCTGGGCGTGGTGGTGGGTGCCTCTAGTCCCAGCTACTTGGGAGGCTGAGGCAGGAGAATGGCATGAACCTGGAAGGCAGAGCTTGCAGTGAGCCGAGATTGCACCACTGCACTCCAGCCTGGGCAACTGAGCGAGAGAGTCTGTCTCAAAAAAAAACCAAAAAACAAAACACCAACACTGAGATAGTTCTAATTACATGGTTAGAAATAATAGCATGTGTTAATATATTATTGTTGGACACATAAACCACTCTGCATTTCTTTCTTTTTTGGAGACAGGGTCTCTCTCACTCCTATTGCCCAGGCTGGAGTACAGTGATGCAATCATGTCTCACTGCAGGCTCGACTTCCCAGGCTCAGGTGATCCTCCACCCTCAGCCTCCTGAATAGCTGGGACTACACACTACCACACATGGCTAATTTTTTTTTACTTTTAGTAGAAACAGGGTTTTGCCATATTGCCCAGGCTGGCCTCGAACTCCTGGGCTCAAGTGATCTGCTGGCCTTGGCCTTCCAAAGTATTGGGATTACAGGTGTGAGCCACCATGGCTGGCCTGCATTTTTTTTTTTTTTTTTTTTTTTGAGACAAAGAGTCTTGTTTCATCACCCAGGCTGGACTGCAGTGGCACAATCTTGGCTCACTGCAACCTCCAACTCCCAGGTTCAAGTGATTCTCCTGCCTCAGTTTCCTAGGTAACTAAGATTACAGGTGCCTACCACAACACCCGGCTAATTTTCGTATTTTTAGTAGAGATGGGGTTTCACCATGTTGGCCAGGCTGGTCTCAAACTCCCTGACATCAAGTGATCCACCCACCTCAGCCTCCCAAAGTGCTGGGATTACAGGTGTGAGCCACCGTGCCCGGCTGTCTGCATTTTTTTTTTTTATTTTTGAGACAGAGTCTTGCTGTGTCGCCCAGGCTGGAGTGCAGTGGCATGATCTCTGCTCACTGCAAGCTCTGCCTCCCGGGTTCACGCCATTCCCCTGCCTCAGCCTCCTGAGTAGCTGGGACTATGGGCGCCCGCCACCACGTCCAGATAATTTCTTTGTATTTTTAGTAGAGACAGGGTTTCACTGTGTTAGCCAGGATGGTCTCGATCTCCTGACCTCGTGATCCGCACACCTTGGCCTCCAAAAGTGTTGGGATTACAGGCGTGAGCCACCGCACCCGGCCGCCTGCATTTTTTAATAAACATGTACACACAGATTCACATATACGCACACAAACCAAGATACTACATGCCCAATAAAATGGTAAAATTTAAACAACTAATAATACCAAATTTTAAAGAGGATTTGGAGCAACTAGAGATATTACACATTATTGGTGGGAATATAAAAATGATATAATCACTTCTGGATATGTTCATAGCAGATTTATCAATAATGGCCAAAAATAAGAAAACGTAACTGTCCATCAACAAATGAATAGATACATAAATCATGTACCCCCGCTAAAAAAAACCCAAAACTAACTTTTGATACATATAAACATGAAAAAAAATCTCACAATCATTATGCAGAATCAAAAAAGCTAGGCACAAGGAACATACAGTATGATCTCCACATAAAATTCTAGACCAGCAAAACTAACTTATAGTAACAAAAAACTAGTCAATAGGTATCTGACTGACTGCAAAGGGGCACACAGGCGTTTTTCAATGGTAGTGGAAATATCAGCTTAGCTGTAATGGTAGTTACAATGCGATAGTTACTATAAAACTTATCGCACTGCATACTTTATTATATGTAAACTATACTCATTAAAGTTGATTAAAATAATTTTTAGACTTCTAATTCTAGTTCTAATGCTCTTTCCATTCAACTACTTTAAGTTATATTTGGTAGTTTATATGGACTTACAGCAATCTGGGGACATATAAAAGGGAAAGGACGCAGCAAAGGACTCCCCTGGGGCTCATGGAGCACTCAAGTGACAATAAAGCCTGGCTCTCATTTACCTGTCACTGTAGAGTTTTAGAAGGTGAAAGCAGACATCTCGAAGTGGTGTCTGTGAGTTTTGCTCCTCCGCTATCACATAGCCAGAACCCTCCAGATACGAAGGAAGTGGGGAGCAGGCATATCTGTCACTGTCAGAGGTATTCTGAAGGAATAATTTGATAAAACAATACGTTAGCTCCTAATCAGTTTTACTAGATGCCATTATGTTTATTTTATTTTTTTTTTTTTGAGAGGCAGTCTCACTCTGTCACCCAGGCTGGAGTGCAGTGGGACAATCTCGGCTCACTGCAACCTCCACTTCCCAGGTTCAAACAATTCTCCTGCCTCAGCCTCCCAAGTAGCTGGGATTACAGCTGCACACCACCACACCCGGCTAATTTTTGTATTTTTAGTAATGACAGTGTTTTGCCATGTTGGCCAGGCTGGTCTTGAACTCCTGACATCAGGTGATACGCCTGCCTTGGCCTCCCAAAGTGCTGGGATTAGAGGTGTGAATGACCGCACCCGGCCTAGATGCCATTATGTTTCAAATTCTTAAGACACCTGTATTAAGAATGAATAGACAGCCATGTGCAGTGGCTTGAGCCTATAATCCCAGCACTTTGAAAGTGGGAGGACTGCTTGAGCCAAGTAGTTCAAGACCTGCCAGGGCAACAAAGCAAGACCCCATCTCTACAAATAAAAAAATAAAATTATATATTTTGTAGTTCATGAGCATGATGACTGGGTGTTCATGCATGCGTGCGTGAGATGTGCCACCCTCGAACCTTGTGAAGATATTGGCATATTACCCGTCTGACATAAAAAGATAAGAAAAAAAAATTTTTTTTTAAATTAGCCAGGCATGGTGGTATGCACCTGTGGTCCCAGCTACTCAGGAGGCTGGGGCCCAGGAGGTCAAGGCTGCAGTGAGCTATAATTGCCCCACTGCATGCCACTCAAGTTTTGGGTGACAGACTGAGACCTGATCTCGATTAAAAAACAAAAAAAAAAACCTGGGCACGGTGGCTCATGCCTGTAATCCTAGCACTTAGGGAGGCCGAGGCAGGCAGATCATGAGGTCAGGAGATCGAGACCATCCTGGCTAACATGGTGAAACCGCGTCTCTACTAAAAATACAAAAAATTAGCCGGGCGTGGTGGCACATGCCTGTAGTCCCAGCTACCCGGGAGGCTGCAACCCAGGAGGGTTGCAGTGAGCCGAGATCGCGCTACTGCACTCCAGCCTGGGCTACACAGCGAGACTCCATCTCAAAAAAAAAAAAAAGTAAACAGACAACCCAAAGGATCTATCAGGGATTTTAAACATTTTTTGGTCAATGATGTACTTCATCTGTCTTCAATGGACTGGTAAAGATTTCAGGTAGCTATCACTAACCCCCCATACTTATCTTGCCACAATTCTTAATATACTCAAGTTTCAAGTGTTCTCTTACTCCTGACAAATAATTCTGAGAGAACAATATGAAAGACAAGTATAAAATATGAACAGTAAGATAATTCAAGAACTGATGGCATAAAAGTAACAATACATTAACCTCAAAACTGACAAGGAATATAAAATATTATATTTAGAGGCAAATTTCAGAACTAAGTTTGAAGATAAACCAAATCTGAGGTCAGGCTGTATAACAGGGAATTCCCAAAGAAGTAAGACAGCATTAGAAATGAAGAAGAACCCTCTGATTTAGAGGCAGGAAAACAGCAGTGAGAAAGTCAACTGTGGAATCTCATGATATTAAATAAAATAAAAACAGACACTTGGGGAAGTAGCCTTGTCCAGAGGAAGGAGTAAAGGATAGTTTCCCATCAGATTTCCTGGCTCCGCTTCAACTTGACAATACTTTAACACCCAACAAGATTTTTGCTTGGCTCTATTGGCCACATATACCTGAAATGCTTCTTCATACATGCTGAGCGCCCTAGAAATGGAGGCTGTTGGTGGAAGCAAATACCAAAGATGGATAGCCAGGGAGCGTTTCCAATCCAACTGGGAGCACACGTTTATTTGCTTCTTTTCTGAGAGCTGCCACACCTGTGCGAAACAAAATCATCACCATGGCTATATTCTACCTTGTTATTACCTGTGTGTGCAATAACACTGAAGTGAATATTCACTTATTCAAGGAACATTTTAAATGATTCAGATATAAAATATACAAATATAATAAAATCTCACAGCTAGTGAGAGGGAATATTATTTACTTATTTTTATTGACCAACTGATTGATCGATTGATACAGAGTTGCACTGTGTGGCCTAGGCTGGTCTTGAATTCCTGGTGTCAAGCAATCCTCCCTCCTCAGCCTCCCAAAGCATTGTGATTACAGGAATCAGACACTGTGCCTGGTCCCAGGATTTAATCAATCAATCAGTACTCAAATGAGATGAGAGCCATTGAGAGCAGAGAGATCTTCTCACTGTCTATGGTTGTCAATGTATAAAGCTTTAAAATGAGCATAAGTTCTGACCAGCTACATTTTTATTTCTGAAAATACTTTAAGATAATAATATAAGAGGTAGGCAGTGATAAGAGAAATGGCTTAAAATAATTATAACCCAACAGCCATAAAATGGAACATAAGTGGCTATAAAAAAGAATAATGCCAGCCAGGCACTGTGGCTCACACCTGTAATCCCAGCACTTTGGGAGGCCAAGGTGGTCGGATTACCTGAGGTCAGGAGTTCCAGACCAGCCTGGCCAACATGGTGAAATCCCGTTTCTATCAAAAATACAAAAAAAAAAAAAAAAAAAAAAGGCCGGGTGCAGTGGATCATGCCTATAATACCAGCACTTTGGTAGGCCGAGGTGGGTGGATCACCTGAGGTCGGGAGTTTGGGACTGGCCTGGCCAACATGGGGAAACCCGTCTCTACTAAAAATACAAAAATTAGCCAGGCGTGGTGGCAGGCACCTGTAATCCCAGCTACTTGGGAGGCTGAGGCAGGAGAATCGCCTGATCCTGGGACACAGAGGTTGCAGTGAGCCAAGATTGTGCCACTCACTCCAGCCTGGACAATAAGAGCGAAACTCCATCTCAAAAAACAACAACAACAAAAAAAAAACGCTTCATGACATGAAAAAATATTCACATACAGTAGGTTTAAAAAAAAAAAAGCTGCAGGTGGCCAGGCGTGGTGGCTCACGCTTGTAATCCCAGCACTTCAGGAGGCTGAGGCGGGCGGATCATGAGGTCAGGAGACCGAGACCATCCTGGCTAACATGGTGAAACCCCGTCTCTACTTAAAATACAAAAAATTAGCCCAGCGTGGTGGCAGGTGCCTGTAGTCTCAGCTACTCAGGAGGCTGAGGCAGAAGAATGACGGGAACTTGGGAGGCGGAGCTTGCAGTAAGCCCAGATCGTGCCACTGCACTCCAACCTGGGCAACAGAGCGAGACTCTGTCTCAAGAAAAAAAAAAAAAAAAAAAAAAAAATGCTGCAGGGCTGATGCAGTGGCTCATGCCTGTAATCTCAACACTTTGGGAGACCTATAGGTGACAGGATCCCTTTAGGCCAGGAGTTCAAGACAAGCCTAGGCAACATACTGAGACCCTATTGCTATAAATTCTTTTTTAAATGAACAAAATATAAATTAAAAAAATCACAGAACTCCTATGTATAATTTATTTCATTTGTATATACAAACATGTAAATAGGAACAACATATATGTGGATGTAGACTTAAAAACTAGCTGTGTATGGTAGCGTGTGCCTGTAGTCCCAGCTACTTGGGAGGCTCAGGTGAGAGGATCACTTGAACTTAGGAGATGGAGGATGCAGTGAGCCAAGATCACCCCACTGTACTCCTGCCTAGGCAACAGAGCCAGACCCTGTCTCAAAAAAATTAACTAAACTAGAATATTTCTGTGAAGATAAAATTACTTATATTGTTTATCACTATATGATATGGGATATGATACATTTTAACATTTTAATTTCTATACAACTAGATTTTTAAAAGTGTGCATGCCCGCCTTTATAATTTGAATATTGTCCAATGTGTAAAACATTTTGTGTAACTGTGCACAATTTACAAAGATGACTCCTTGCCTCAACCTCAAACTAGCTTCAATTTATGAAAAAACCAATGTGAGATATTATGGTAAAAGTAGAAGATACCGGTTTTCCAGCCAACAGAGCAAAGATGCGCAGTCTCTCATCCTGGATGAAGGAGTCTGCTTGGAGCTGATGCCAATCCACCAACTGCATGGTGAGCAGCTCCCGGACTGACTGGCTACCCACAAACTGAGATAAAAGAAGAGCAAGACGATGATCACCTATAAGAGAAATGGAAGTTTTTTGGTTATTACTAAGGGTTTATGGACTTCGTCAAACACTTGGGGGCATTATCTTCATTTCTTCCAGCCTTCAGAAGGGAGGATTTAACATTGTTAACTGCTTTCTGCAGTAGTGCCAAAATATTGATCAAAAACTTACCATTTTCTGCTTGGATAGAAAATTTGCAAACTAGTTTAACCTAAATTACGTATAGACTGAATAGCATATAGACATCAACAACAGATCTACCACTACTTCTGTGATACTAGGCAAGACACCTCAGCTACAAAATGGAGGAAAACAGCCCGGCATGGTGGCTATGCCTGTAATCCCAGCACTTTGGCAGGCCAAGGCAGGTGGATTACTTGAAGTCAGGAGTTCGAGACCAGCCTGACCAACATGGTGAAACCCCGTCCCTACTAAAAATACAAAAATCACCGGGCGTGCTGGTGCACACCTGTAATTCCAGCTACTTGGAAGGCTAAGGCAGGAAAATCACTTGAACCCATGAGTTGGAGGCTGCAGTGAGCCAAGATCGCACCATTGCACTCCAGCCTGGGCAACAAGAGCGAGACTCTATCTTAAACATAAAAAGGAAAAATGGAGGAAAACACTGGGCATGGTGGCTCACACTTGTAATCCCAGTGCTCTGGGAAGCCAAGGCGGGCAAATCACTTGGGGTCAGGAGTTCGAGACCAACCTCGCCAACATGATGAAACTTTGTCTCTACTAAAAATACAAAAATTAGCCTGGCGTGGTGGCACGTGACTGGAGTCCCAGCTACTCAAGAGGCTGAGACACGAGAATCACTTGAACCCAGAAGGCAGAAGTTGCAGTAAACAGAGATTGCACTACTGCACTCCAGCCTGGGTGACAGACCAAGACTCTGTCTTGGTGTGCGGGGGAGGGAAAAAAAAAGGCCGGAGGCAGTGGTTCACGCCTGTAATCCCAGCACTCTGGAAGGCTGAGGCAGGCGGATCACCTGAGGTCAGGAGCTCGAAACCAGCCCGGCCAACATGACGAAATGGCATCTCTACTAAATATACAAAAGTTAGCCGAGTGTGGTGGCACGTTACCTGTAATCCCAGCTACTCAGGAGGCTGAGGCAGGAGAATCGCTTGAACCCAGGAGGCAAACGTTGTAGTGAGCCGAGATTATGCCACTGCACTCCATCCTGGGGTACAGAGCGAGACTCTGTCTCGAAAACAAAAACAAAAACAAAACAAAACACAAAAAACAAAAAAAAAGGGGGGGAGTAGTAAAGCAAAAGTTTTAGTAACCTAAAAGGCAGTACCTTTACCAGAGGTTTAGCCTTAACAGTCAAAATAAACAGGAAGAAAGTGGAGTTTATGAATCAACAGCCCTAAGAATCTGACTCTGGCATACCTTAAGATCCTCTCCTACTACGTGTTGGTGTCCTGGTGAGCATAACCTTTTTTTAATGATTCATAATAAGTTCATACAAGATCAATCCCAAAGATAAATTCTCACTGTACAAATGCACAAAGACCATAAATGGTACCAGACTGAGGCTGGATGTGGTGGCTCACGCCTCTAATCCCAGCACTTTGGGAGGCTGAGGCAGGAGGGCTGCTTGAGGCCAGGAGTTTGAGACCAGCCTGGTCAACATACAGACCCCATCTCTATTTAAAAAATAAAAAGAAAAGAAAACAGGAAGCTACCAGGCTAAATGTGTAGTGACAGTGGAATGCAACAAGCCCTTTATATAGCTTACTGATTTTGGCTTTTCCTGTGATTTGTTCCTTATAATCCCAAAAGTGGCAAAACTCTTCAAAATAAATCCAGTCGATGGCTCCAATTAGTTGGCTTTGGATAAACTAGGTTCCAACAATCAAGGTTTGAATAAGGATCTGATCATATTAGATTAAGCTGAACTATGCCATCCTGTATTCTTATCAAGACTTTATGGCCAGGCACGGTGGCTCATGCATGTAATCCCAGCACTTGGGAGGCCAAAGTGGGTGGATCACTGGAAGTCATGAGTTTGAGACCACCCTGGCCAACATGGCGAAACCCTGTCTCTACTAAAAATACAAAAAAAAAAAAAAAAAAGACAACTAGCTGGGCATGGTGGCAGGCACCTGTAATCCCAGCTACTCAGGAGGCTGAGGCAGGAGAATCGCTTGAACCCAGGAAGTAAAGGTTGCAGTGAGCTGAGATCGTTCCACTGCACTCCAGCAGTCTGGTAAACACACAGACAGACTCTGTCTTAAAAAAAAAAAAAAAAAAAAAAAAAAAAAAAAAAAAAAAGATTTATATCTAGGCAGTCATTAAGTACTTGCTGAATTGCCTCATTAGTGAAAGGGAACTTAAAAAAGTAAATATATGCATATAAATTCCTTTTTAAAAAGCCAGTGAGTACCTCAACCCAGAAATTCAACTTCTATATATTTATTTGAATGAATTGATATAGAACATATTTTATAGCAATTCAGAGTACTGTTTATAGTTTAAAAAAAAGTCTCAATGTGAAGGAAGAAATTTACTAATATGGTACATTTATACATAAAAGAATGCTAAGAAGTATTTGATAATTATCTGTATTACAGGGCATTTGTAATGTGCCACATGAAAAGAACAGAATATAATACACAGCAGGATATCACCTTTGAAAAGTTCACAAGCGTATGTCACAGTGTCTGGACATATTTGTATGAATTACAAAGTAAAGAATTAAGTACAAATTGCACATTAAAATGTTTGCAGTGAGTAGTAGTCACAGGATTTGGGTGATTTTGATTGATAGCTTATCTATGCTTTCTAGTTTTATTACAAATGTAATATAAAATTTAAATTTTAATCAAGTAAACAATGCTTAAGGTCCTAAAAAAAGAATTAGAAGACATAGTTCGGCTGGGTGCAGTGGCTCACACCTGTAATTCCAGCACTTTGGGAGGCCAAGGTGGTGGATCACCTGAGGTCAGGAGTTCGAGACCAGCCTGACCAACATGGTGAAACCCTGTCTCTACTAAAATACAAAAATTAGCCAGGTGTGGTAGCGGGCACCTGTAATCTCAGCTACTTGGGAGGCTGAGGCAAGAGAATCGCTTGAACCCAGGAGGAGGAGGTTGCAGTGAGCAGAGATCGCACCATTGTACTCCAGCCTGGGCAACAAGAGTGAAACTGTCTCAAAAAAAAAAAAAGTCATGGTTCCTATTCTATAGGAATAGGTGGGTGTGATCTACCCCCCTTGGCCTCCCACAGTGCTGGAATTACAGGCATGAGCCACTGAGCCCAGCCGCACTATGTCTTCTAATTCTCTGTTTAGGACCTTAAACGTTGTTTACTTGATTAAAAGTTAAATTTTATGTTATATTACATATTCCACGGGAACCAGCAATCTTTCTGGGAAGTCCACAATGAATACTCATAGGCTAGAAGCCAAAGGGAAATGCACAATTAGCGGGGAGCGGTAGGAGGCAGTGAGTAGGAAGGCGACAGAGGCGCAGAGAAGGACCATATGCCTTCCCCACCTGACTGCTGGGCCAGAGAGCAGGCCTCACTGATCCTTTTGCCTGTGAGGTAGCTGAATACAGCCTCCACAGGGCTGTTTTTTTGGGTTAAGGAGACTTCCTCTTCAATCTGAGGTGTGGCAGTACAGGACAGCCAGCGGGAGAAAGCTCTTCTTCGCTCCAGAATTTGAATGTATTCACGGGGTTCATTTAGCTGGCTGTCAAGCTCCTTCAGGTGGCCCCATAGGGCTTCACATAGTGTCCATGTCAGGCTCCAGTGCTTCACAACTAAGGCAGGAAGAGAAAAACAATGTTACGAGACAAAGTCTTACAACAACTTCACAGAGGGCATCCTTCTAACTGTGATGTTAAAAATACATAAATTAATAGACATCTCAAACAACCACTCAAGCTGATTACCCTGAATCTGTCTCTACCTCACTCAACTTTGTCTTACAATTTCCAGAAGTACATAGTATAAATAAATGCTTGCTCATATCATGTTTCTGTGGTACTTACATAACAAATGTAACCGTTAAACAGGTTCCCCAAGCCTAATTATGGCTAGTGTCATCTCAGATGATATCTACTTTGATCAAATTCTGTCTACAAAAGTACTGTTTATCATTTAAGCCACTTACAAGTATGCACTGGTAAAATAACTTACACATTTGAAAAGACAATGAGACGATTAAGTAAATACAAAGAACTGAAGGAACATGAACAAATCTCAAAACGTGTGGCATAGGACATTCTAAAACAGCCCATTTTTCAATAAACGTGATTTGCTAAACAAAATGATTTTTCTGGTTTGAAATATTAATAAATTAGATAACCCCTTTATCAAAGTATTGATTCAGAAAAACATGGTCATGATAGATGAGAAAGGTAATCTTGAGAGAAGCCAGGAAGAGGAATTACAACAAAGCTGTTAAGAAGACCAGCAGTACTTGAGCTGGATATGGAAGAATGGATAGGATTTAGAAAAGCAAGAAGGGGCCGGGCGCGGTGTCTCACGCCTGTAATCCCAGCACTTTGGAAGGTCGAGGCAGGCAGATCACGAGGTCAAGAGATCGAGACAATCCTGGCCAATATGGTGAAACCCTGTCTCTACTAAGAATACAAAAATTAGCTGGGTGTGGTGGCGCGCGCCTGTAGTCCCGGCTACAGTGACAGAGTGAGACTCCGTCTAAAAAAAAAAGTAAAGCAAGAAGGAATGTATTTCTCTCCCTATGTTCTCTGGATTAGGTAAGAAATTCAATTTTATAAATCCAAGGATTTGACTTGCTACAGTTCTTTGTGGAAGAATTTGTACATTAATGGGTAAAAGAACAAAGTGACAAGAACATAGTGACAATTTCTTCTTGCTTGGGAATCTGCTTAGTTAAACTCAACCTCAGAAAATGACAAGCACAGGCATTTACCTACTAGACTGGTGTCAGGAAATTCATCCTCCCGTGAACATACGCTACCACCACTATTATTGGGACATCAAACATTAGAAACATAGTGTGTACTCACTTTGTGCTTCTGGTAAGTCTCCTGATGCTTCTTTAACCCAATCTGCATAGTCATGAATGACAGCAACTCCCAGATTGGGGACAATGAGAGGACACAGTTCATCCACATGGACAGTGCTGTGTTTTAATTTGAGCTCCAGAGGTGTCTGATATAATTTCACGTCTTCATCTGGCTTTCTTTGTCTCAAACTGAGTTTTTCTAAGTGAACTTTGAATGGGGATTCAGTTAGGCTACAAGAGCAAATGAGGAATAGAATAGAAAATGAACCTAAGACAGAAGCTAGGATTTTTACTTCAACCAAACCACTGTTTCTTTTTATGATTACAAACGGAATGCAAACATTTCACTGTAGTTTTAAAGAAATTTTGTTTCTTAAACTATACTGAACTTATCTGCTACATACTGGGGAAAAAAAATCATCTGATCAGTGCATTCAGAACACAAAGGCTTCTTAGGCCAGGTTATAACAAGCATGAGAATCCTAACAGATTTAGAACTGGCTAAAACTCAAGGGCCAAAAGCTATTGTGGGATACCTGTTTCTCAAATTATACTTGGGTATCAAAAGTCATGAGGCTAAGCTTCTAGATACTAAAGAACTGATTCTAAATTACAATGAGCATATAGCTAAGCTAGGCTTGTTCCAATTTTTTTTTTTTTTTTTTTTGAGATGGAGTTTCACACTGTCGCTGAGGTTGGAATGCAGTAGCGTGATCTTGGCTTACTGCAACCTCTGCCTCCTGGGTTCAAGGGCGATTCTCCTGCCTCAGCCTCCTAAGTAGCTGGGATTACAAACATGCACCACCACGCTGGGCTAATTTTTGTAATTTTAGTAGAGACAGGGTTTTACCATGTTGGCCAGGCTGGTCTCGAACTCCTGACCTCAAGTGATCCTCCCGCCTTGGCCTCCCAAAGTGCTGGGATGACAGGCGTGAGCCACCGTACCCGGCCCCTTGATCTAATTTTTAAGATTGATATTAATAACCTTCAAAATTCACAAGATAATGCTTAACCTAGAATAACTAAGTTTAGGATCAGTATTCTTAATTGTGAGGTTCAAGAGACATTGTTGTTTTTTCTTTTTCTTTTCTCTTTTTTTTTTTTTTTTTGAGACTGAGTCTCATTCAGTTGCCCAGGCTAGAGTGCAATGGCGCGATCTCAGCTCACTGCAAGCTCCGCCTCCCGGGTTCACACCATTCTCCTGCCTCAGCCTCCTGACTAGCTGGGTCTACAGGCGCCTGCCACAACGGCCAGCTAATTTTTTTTGTATTTTTAGTAGAGACGGAGTTTCACCGTGTTAGCCAGGATGGTCTCAATCTCCTGACCTTGTGATCCGCCCATCTTGGCCTCCCAAAGTGCTGGGATTACAGGTTGTTTTTTATTTTTTCAAAGTCAACTTTAAAAATGAAGGATAGGCTGGGCAAGGTGGCTCATGACTGTAATCCCAGCACTTTGGGAGGCCAAGGTAGGACAATCACTTGAGCTCAGGAAACATTAGCTGGGTGTGGTGGCGTGTGCATGTAATCCCAGCTTATCAGGAGGCTGAGGCAGGAGAAGAGCCTCAGACTGAGAGGCAGAGGTTGCAGCAAGCTGAGATCGTGCCACCGCACCCCAGCCTGGGAAACAGAGCAAAACTGAGTCTCAAAAACACACACACACACACCTGGGAAACAGAGCAAAACTGAGACACACACACACACACTCTCTCTCTCTCTCTCTCTCTCTCTCTCTCTCTCTAGAAAGATGACAAAGCAGGGCCCTATCCTCCTGATTAGTTTTTTTCACCTATCATGTTGCCTTTCTCAAAAAGCATCAAGAAATGTGACTCACGGTTTAACAGCTACTGGATTGGGCAGGAATCCAAACTCCATGGAATCAGCAATCTGATGATTTTCTAGTTCATGAGAGCCATTCAGCTGTTCTCCACTATTAGCAAGAGTCCAGTTGGGGCCCCAACCAACACGAAATGAGCGTCCCATGAATAGGGCCATGTCCATCAAGAGTTTTCCCTTGCCATAGGTGACAGACTTTTCACGAGGGACTAGGCCTAGTTGCCTACGTGTACCCACTGTTTTCAACGGAACCTCAGGGGCTGGGCTGGGCATTGTGAACACAGAAGTCAGGGGTGGAGGGACAGACCAAGAGGATGTGGATGGGATATTCATTAAAGATGCTGTTCTGGGAGTACAACATTCTTGCACAGAGGCACTTGGTGAAAGAAAAGCTCCACTTGTAAATTTTGATTGTAGTAACCCACCAACTGAAATGAAGAGGGAATGAAGGGGAGAAAGACTATTACAAAACACAAGCTATTGTTTCTTGAACAATAACAAAAATCAGTAAGGCTGAAACCATTCAATGTTTAATCAAACTACTTATATCAGATGTGGATGACCAGAAGCAGGCTAAGTCAGATTTTGCAGAAATTACTCTTTGAACTAGGAAATCAGGACAAGATTCTAATGATGATGATGATATCTACAACAATAATAAAAGCAACAACACTATTAATATTATTTAAAAATATGCAGCAGACTCTGTATAAGTCATTTGTATATGTTATTTCATTTCACTCTTCAAAAACTTTTTTTTTTTTTTTTGGAGACAGAGTCTCGCCCTGTAGCCCAGGCTAGAGTGCAGTGGCATGATCTTGGCTCACTGCAACCTCTGCCTCCTGGGTTCAAGCAATTCTCTGCCTCAGCCTCCCGAGTAGCTGGGATTACAGGTGCCCGCCACCATGCTTGGCTAATTTTTCTGTATTTTTAGTAGAGACAGAGTTTCACCATGTTGGCCAGGCTGGTCTTGAACTCCTGACCTCGTGATCCACCTGCCTCAGCCTCCTAGAGTGCTGGAATCACAGGCATGAGCCACTGCACTTGGCCTCAAAAACTTTTAAATGATTAGCATTATTATCATTCCTATTGTATATATGAGAAAACTGAGCTCAGATAAGTGACTTGTCCAAATCTACAAAGTGACAGGACCAGGAGACAAGCCAAGGTTAAGTCTGGCACCACTCCTCATGCCCTTATCAGAATCCTAAAGGTAACGATTTCTTAGCATATATAAAAGTAAGATCAAAACTCAAATTCCTATTCTACTCTAAACAATGCTACAGTCAATGAAATAAAAACACACTAGGTATCTTACAACTGTACATGTGGCCTTCTGAAGGACAGTTCTTTAAAAAAATTTTTTTTAACATTTAAATTTTTATCTAGCTAGCTAGCTATTATAGGGATGGAATCTTGCTATGTTGCCCAGGCTGCTCTCCAAATCCTAGCCTCAAGCCATCCTCCTTCCTCAGCCTCCTAAAGTGCTATGATTATAGGCATGAGCCACTGTGCCCGGCTGAAGGACAGTTCTTATTACCAGTGCCTGTTTCCCAATTTTACATGGCTTTTGTCTAAAGCATGGAGTTAAATATTATTGAAGTACCAGATTTTCATGTAGTATCCATTATGGAAAAGGTTATTAAGAATGTTTAACTGATACTTTATTGGTTAATATATTTTCTTTCTTTCCTCTATACCAAAGGGAAGTTAAAAATATTTTTAAAAAGCAAAGTTGATAATAAGGGAACTCAAAAGAATTGAAAAATATTTAGTTTTTAAAGCAATATAAACAAATGTCTCTCTGTCAGTTCCTCTGGCTTTCAAAATATGTTGAAACTACATCTGCTTAAGTTCTTTGCTGATATTAAAACTTTATTTCCAATCCCACATAGTTACAAGCCCACTAGAAAAGAGAAAACTTTAAAATCAAATATGTAATCACTTCGCTGGGAATTTAAAAAGGTTTAGTGAAAAGTAGAAATCTGATGTGCTCTGTGCATTACGAGAAGCAATACTTGTCCCTAGAAGACAATAAGACAGTGCTGTAAGGACTGCACAAAACGAGTATAGTGCAGGACAACTTGCTGAACTAAGTAATGTCATAAAAATTGGGAAGTCAGAGCTTACTATCTAATCCACATTCATAAGCAAACAAAAACATGAACCTAAACAAAGCACAAATGCTTTTTTTCTCCATACACTTCTGCATCTGCACAAACAGAGGTAATTCTAGTTCTTAAAAACCGGCCACTCCTGCCAGGTGCAATGACGCATACCTGTAATCTCAGCACTTTGGGAAGCTGAGGCAGGATGATCAGTTGAGGCCAGAAGTTCAAGGCCAGCCTGGGGCAAGATAGCAAGATCCATCTCTATAAACATTTAAAAAAATAATTAGTTGAGTAGTGGTGTATGCCCATAGTCCTAGCTACTCAGGAGGCTGAGACAGGAGGACTGCTTGAGCCCAAGAGTTCAAGGCTGTAGTAAGTGCGACTGCATAACTGCACTCCAGTCTGTGCAACAGAGAGAGACCTTGTCTCTAAAAACAAAAAACCTGGCTACTCTTACTGAATACTTATGAGTACAATTTCTCTTAGCACCCTTATGTCACTGGTATAGTTGTTTGGCAGATACTTGCCAGAGAAGTCCACTTGGGTTAGAAGAAGAAAAGTGAAAAGCAGGACTTGATGACTGTACAGCTTTCTTGTAAAATAGCATCTTTTATACTGTACCTAGTGAACGAGTTTTCGACGAGTGGGATGCTGAAATGGGGAGTCTGGGAGAACAGATTTCTTGAGAAGTATCTGCTTTGGAAGGCAGGCGACTGAAGCGTTGATCCAGTGCCATATCTACATCTTCTTCATCAGTAAGCAATGATGCTTTCATGATCTAAAAAGGCAATATCTATAGAATGAATGTGCTTCCCAGAATCAAAAGGCCATACCAAAAAAAATGCAGTTTACAACAACCAAAAATATTGTTCCTCCTCAAGGCTGTGTATAGAGCTAGTATATTTGTGTGATGGATGGACCCCATTACACTGTGTGTGCCTGAAAGGCAGAATTCATATAATACTTCTCTTCTTTCTATCTATAGCGTCTCACCAGAGCCTGGCACACAGCAGTTGCTATGTTTGCTGATAAAATAATTTTAAAGTCAAACATAAGCCAAAGGTGAAACACATAACACACCAAAAGGCACTGGGATAAAGGGAAGTAAAGACATAGCTTAAAGAAACCTGTGCTACTAGGTACTAAAATTTTTAAATTTTGTGGAGCACATACAGAGTCTTAAAAGTACCCTGTGATGTAGACAAAGTAATATTTTATAGAGAAAAATCAGTACTCACAGCTATTATATGACTTGCACAAAGTAATAAAGTTACAAAATTGGGATTGGGGCCGGGCTCAGTGGCTCATGCCTATAATCCTAGCACTCTGGAAGGCCAACGCGGGCAGATCACCTGAGGTCAGGAGTTCGAGACCAGACTGACCAACATGGAGAAACCCCTGTCTCTACTAAAAATACAAAAAAAAAAAAAAAAAAAAAGTAGCCAGGTGTGGTGGTGGTACACGCCTGTAATCTCACCTACACAGGAGGTTGGGGCAGGGGAATCACTTGAACCCAGGAGGTGGAGGTTGCAGTGAACCGAGATCACACCACTCCACTCCAGCCTGGGAGACAGAGCAAAGAAACTCTGCCTCAAAAACAAAACACAACAAAATTGGGATTGGAACTAGGACTCTGGATTCTAATGCAGTTAAAACCAGAAACCCTATCTACTAGTTCTCAATATAGCCTTATCTCCTTGAATAAGAGAATGAGGCCCAGACATTGGCCATATTCTTGTATTTTTTTCCCCCATTACAGTGAGCACTCAATGATCTTAATAACCAAGGAAGAGACCTGATCCTATGCAATGGAGATAAAATATTAGTTTGGCTTTGTTATAAAAAAGGTGGGTTAGAACTTCACCTGTAAGACATGTGGATTAATTCCCAGTGAAGATGCAATATGTGTTGAGGCAGACACAGGTTCCTGATCCTCAGGCATGCTCTCTTCTAACATGGTATCCAAAACTGGCTCCTGGGTGATATCTACCATGTCACTGTCCAGTTCCACAACCCTCCCTAACTGCTCCACCTCTGGGCTCTGGCTCTGTAGACAGCAGAAAGATCAGGAAAGCAGCATTAAATTATACCAAACAGAAATAGATTCTAAATCAGATTTACTTTATTCAGAATATGATATAACAATTATTAGATTCAGCCCATTCTATGGTGAGGTAAGGCAGCAGATTTGCTAGAGTGATTTAAAATCAATTACCCCAAGATAAACCAGTACTTTGATCCAAATAAGGATTCATGTAGTCATCCCATTCTAATATTATGACCTGGTGTCTGGGACCTAAACCAGCACCCATGGTGAAACAAATGGTGGTCTTCAGAGACAAAGATTATGCTTTACTTGATCTAGCTAGCAACTACAATTTTCTGGTTTACACAGGGTCACCTTTTCCTAACACTGCCAGAAGCCATTGGAAAAAAAGAACAAAAGGTACAAATATCAAAGTCTCCAGTAACTGCTTTTTCTTAAAAACATTTAGAAATAAATTTCTAGTCAACACAATCTTGGGTCTGGAATTTAACTTTTGGGTTACTGAATCCTAAGGTTAAGCTGGTCTCTACTTGTGCAGTACCACATAAGATACGAGCACTATCTACTCTTCCAAAAAACAAAGTAATAATATTAGGAACAATTTTAATCTGGGAAGAATCCCTTTATGTTTAAAAATGTCAAGAGTTACATTTACATTTATTAAGCAGTTTTAAAAACAACTATGACTAACAGTCTATGATTTAAAAGGGTAAACACTCAAAGCTGAAACACTGTAAATTAATTGGTACAGTACAAATTCAATTACCTATATCCTAAAATGTTAGCAAATGACTAAGCCAATATTTGAAATATTTTCAAACCAAAAAAAATTCTAGACTGGGTTTGATGGCTCAAGCTTGTAATCCCAGCACTTTGGGAGGCCGAGGTGGGCAGATCACTTGAGGTCAGGAGTTCAAGACTAGTCTGGCCAACATGGTGGTGAAACTGTCTCTACTAAAAATATAAAAATTAGCCGATGTAGTGGCATGTGCCTGGGATTACAGGCACATGCCTATAATCCCAGCTACTCGGGAGGCAATGGAGGTTGTAGTGAGCCAAGACTGGGCCACTGCATTCCAGCCTGGGCAACAGAATGAGACTGTGTCTCAAAAAAAAAAAAAAAAAAAAAAATCCTGAAGGAGGAAAAAGCCCTGGTGATGATACCCAGGGCTCCCACTTAAATTTTAAGAACAGTGGCTGGTCACGGTGGCTCACACCCGTAATCCCAGCACTTTGGGAGACTGAGGTGAGTGGATCACCTGAGGTCAGGAGTTCGAGACCAGCCTGGTCAACATGAAGAAACCGTGTCTCTACTAAAAATACAAAAATTAGCCAGGTGTGGTGGCGTGTGCCTGTACTCCCAGTTACTTAGGAGGCTGAGGCAGGAAAATTGCTTGAACCTGAGAGGTGGAGGCTACAGTGAGCCAAGATTGTGCCACTGCACTCCAGCCTGGGTGAGAGTTAAACTCCCATCTCAAAAAGAAAAATAAATAAAATAGGCCAGGTCGTGAAGGCTTGATAAAATGGTTTATGGCTGTTTTCTGTGTCTAGCACATCACTAAGTTCAACACTTATTTATTTCATTATTTCTATTACCTAATGCAGTGCTTGGCACATGGTAGAGAAAGCAGTAAACTATAAAAA
The DNA here is from genome assembly GCF_029281585.2 of Gorilla gorilla gorilla. Classification (NCBI taxonomy): domain Eukaryota; kingdom Metazoa; phylum Chordata; class Mammalia; order Primates; family Hominidae; genus Gorilla; species Gorilla gorilla. Next base: position 10,076,957 of record NC_073233.2, read on the forward strand.
GATAAGGAGAGTGAGTGGGAGGAAAGAAAAAATGGGGAGGGGGAGAGTGGTTCCAATTTACTATACTACTCAACAAAGGAACACTGCTAATAGCAAGAGATGCTTACCTTGAACACTGTTTCAGATAACATGAGAGGATTTCATTAAATAACCAGATTAGAGACCTAACGGACTCGTCGTATGTTTACGAAGAATGCTAAGGATCAAAGTTTTATTTATTCTATTCACACAAACAGACTTCAAACCTGTAAGATATCATCTAATAAGTGGACAAGGGGGAAGGGAATTACTATGAAACTATGGTTAAGTGCCTAGAATGCCCTATATGTAAATTTTGTTGAAGTATATCTAAGTAACTGCAACATACTCCCCAAAGCTGTCTGTGTACTTATTTTCCTGGATATCTTGGCAGATCAGGTACCCTTTTTAGGCCAGTCCTGAAAAAAAAGTGTACTTAAAAAAAAAAAAAAAAGATGGCTCAGAAGTAACTGAGGAAAGGGAAGAGAAAGCCTACTGGGAGGTCGATGGAAAAGAACAGCACGCATAGGAAGAAGCAGCCAACGAGGACACCATTTTAACTCTCCCTTTCCTACAGTATAATCTCTTGAAGGCAGCATCATATTTATTTCCAAATAATGGCATGGCCCATTCCAAATACTAACTACACACATTATATCTGTAAAATGATTGTCTAAATATATGGAGGGTAACGTTTCACAACTGAAACCTTCAATGACTTGAGATCTCTCAAAAGACTGCTCCTCATTGAAACAAGGCTGCCAATACCTAATGATACAGCATTGCTTAATTCAGTAGGAAAAGTAAGATATATCAAGACACCCTCATTCAACAGAGTGAATGACAAGTCCAAGGTCAAACAGATATTTAAATAATTCATACTGTCCTCTCAGGCAAACAGTTTGATCCAATATAACTACTATTGTTGCCTGTCTCAAAAAGAACTAGTTTTCTAACTGTAAAGAATGTTTTTGGCTGGACGTGGTGGCTTATACCTGTAATTCCAGCACTTTGGGAGGCTGAGGCGGATCACTTGAGCCTAGAAGTTCGAGACCAGCATGGGCAGCATACTGAGGCCCCACCTCCACAAAAAATAATCACTTTTTTCCTTTAAAAAAGTTTAAAACTTATTTAGGCAGGGCGCTGTGGCTCCCGGCCTATAATCCCAGCACATTGGGAGGCCAAGGCAGGATACTCATTTGGCCAAGAATCTGAGACCAGCCTGGGCAACACAGCAAGATCCTGTCTCTAAAACAATAAATAAATAAATTAGCTGGCATGATGGCATGCACCTGCAGTCCCAGCTACTTGGGAGGTTGAGGTGGGAAGGATTGCTTGATCCCAAGAGTTCAACCAGCCTGAGGAACATAGGAAAACTTTGCCTCAGAAAAAAAAAAAAAAGTCATTAACTTATTTGAATGGATTCACTTAGTGAACAATGCTAAGTTTCTGAGCAAGCCAATTAGCCTGCCTTGATGTTACTGAACACAAGTTACACTTCAGTTATAAGGCAGGTACACTCTGGGGACTGTTGTGGGGTGGGGGGAGGGGGGAGGGATAGCTTTAGGAGATATACCTAATGCTAAATGACGAGTTAATGGGTGCAGCACACCAGCATGGCACATGTATACATATGTAACTAACCTGCACACTGTGCACATGTACCCTAAAACTTAAAGTACAATAATAATTAAAAAAAAAAAAAGTTTACAAAAAAAAAAAAAGGCTGAGGTAAAAACCTACACGTATCTCTACCTGAGTGCCAAAGGCCTGAGGTCTTTCAACATAGTTTTGAAACCTGATTGCACATTTCAACCACCTGGGGAGAAGCATTAAAATATAAATATGCCTGAGCCCCATGCCAAATCTGTGGAATCTAAGTCAAGCTTACCAGGGCATTGATGCAGCCAGCTGGAAATTGGATCCCAGACCAGGATTTTGAAACTAATGTTCTAACCACAGAACAAAATACTCTGCAACTACCTTAATTCATCTCTGTGACTAAGGTTTATCTGCCAACCAACATTTTCTCTAACCTAAAAGGTACAGGAGAGAAGATCACATGAAAATTTAGTTACCTTTATGTTTTCTGGTTGCTTAGATTTACTTGCTTTTTTTAAGAGCAAAAGCGAGGCTTAAGAACCAACTGGAAACAGGGGACTCACGATATTATATAAAAGGTAATGGAACAAATGTGACCATTAAAGAAAAATACACATCTTCCTAAATACCTAAAGAAACAGGCCTCTCTCCCCCAAGAGAAAAAGAAGCTGAAGTTTTGCAATCAACCTCTTTAAGGGGTGAGGTGATGGTATGCAGTCATCTTGACACAGAGATGAGAAGACTGCTATTTCCAGTATACTCAAACGGCACAAGTAGTTTCCCCGTGCAAAGTAAAATGTAGGGTCTTTGGTGCTAATAACAAACCACTGGCATTTCCCATCAGCTTCACTTGGGTCAGTGAGCAATAAATATGAAAGAATTCTCTAGAGTCCTACATTTCTGCTCCAATATACCAAGCTCAAGGCCTTCGAAAACAATGCAAGTAAACAAAACCTAAAGTCTGGACATTTAAATACCTCTATCCATTTCTCTCATTTCTGCTCTTCCCAACCAAAAGGTCAAAGACCATTTCCACTTCCTCAGTCAAAGCTACTTGCCCATTTTAGGCTAGCCATGGTGACTCACGCCTGTAGTCCCAGCACTTTGGGAGGCCAAGGTGGGAGGATCACTTGAGGCCAGGAGTTCAAGACAACATGAGTTGAGGCCAACATGGCAAAATCCCTTCTCTACTAAAAATACAAAAAATTAGATGAGTATGGTGGTACGCCCTGTAGTCCCAGCTGCTTGGGAGGCTGAGGAAGGAGGCTGCTTGAACCTGGGAGGCAGAGGCCACAGAGAGCCGAGACTGCACCAGTGCACTACAGCCTGGGCGACAACTCTTTCTCAAGGAAAAAAAAGGCTACTTGCCCATTTTAAATCCTTACTACCTCTTTTTGCTAGAACCTTGATCTGAAATTTTTGGGTGCTCAATTTTTCAAAGAGCTCTCACAAACACAAGTGTCAATATAGGAGTTCATAGTTATTTTTCTACTATTTCTATTCTGGCAATTAAAGAACCTGGAAACTACTGTCAACATTACAAACATTTTCCTGTCTGTCCATAAATGAAGCTTTTCTTTTTCAGCTGGGCCAACTGGAAAGAGGTTATCTTTAAGATCCTACATATTACTTTTATTACAGAAAATAAGGGCATCTGACTCTTTCCCTCAGAAATATATATATTTATAATAAATATATATATAAGATTATAAACAATTAGGAAAGAAGGAGATGATACAAAGCATATGAAAGACAAAATGAATATGGATAACTGGAAAACCAAGTCTATAGCATTTCATTTGTCAATGGAGATTTCTTAGGGGCATTCTAAATGCTACAAAGATTATAAACATAAAAGTCAATATATTTCCAGTTTCCCACATTTATCATAGCCTCCCCTCACCCTGTACGCGCAAACATGTATATACACACATTCTCCAGAAATGCCTCCTAAGAAATTATTTAATAAATCATAAAAACCACACATTTCAGCAGCCATAAGAATTATAGCATGGAAAATACCAAAGGTCTAGCTTTCAGCAGCTGAGAGGTAGACGATGCTTTACAAAGAAATCCCGTATCAATGATACAAGTAATTGCGATAAACAATGTAGGCCCTAATCTCCCCAAGCCAAATAATAATTCATTTACATTCCAAAACTATTTTTCATAAAGATTATGTACTATTAAAATACAAATATCAAGGTTACCCGAAGTATAAGCAAACAACTTAAAAAAAATGGAGATTAAAAACCCTTTCAGAAAGCTAATTGAACTTTTAAAAAACCATGGAGGTAAAGAAAAAGATTAAACTGCACATCAGGTAGTCAATAAAGGCAGAATTTACTGTGCATGAACCCACATGAGCAAATCTTAAGTTAATCACTGAGCAGAGAATTCAGCAAGTCCAAATGAGAGAGAACAAAGGGTTTAAAAATGACAATCTGTAGAGGAATAATCCAAACAGCAAGAGAATTCTTTAAATCTCTCCAGTAAAAAGACAGATGCCTGCAAGACCTCACGCCCTCCCTTGTACTTGTTTCAACGTGATTGCCAATGTTTGTACTCTTCAAAGTTCCAAGGGTCATAAAACAGCTTTGTATTAGCTGAATGACTTGCTTTCAACTTCGGTATCACGGATTCCATTCAAATTCACTGTCCTTTTTTCTCTACCTGAGGTGGAGGTGCAGGTTTGCCATTAAGAGCCATCTGCAAGGGCGTAGTCTGGCTTGCAGGAGGCAAAGGAGCAGTCTTCAACTTCTTTGTACTAGTTTTAGATGGATGCTCCTCCTCCTCTTCATCAGAATCCTGAAGGCCATACTTAGAAAAATGGGAGACCTAAGGAAGAGAAGAACCCCACAAAACAACTTAAACATTATGCTTTCCCAATACCTGCCTTTGCAATCTTGCAGCATTACTTTAAGAAAAAAGAAAGAAAAGGGGAGAAGTATCTAAGTATTTAAAGCAAAATATATCACCTATCACACTTTTATCTAAGATTTAGAAGACGTTTGATGTATGCTCTAGTTGCTCATACTAGTAAATTAATAAAGATTACATAATATACATTAAAATGTCATTTAAACTGCAATCATTAATATAGGAAACTTAATCCAAAGACTTGTTATTATTTTCACAGACATATATTGCCTGTTATCCTCTATCTACCCAAGGGCCTTTAACAAGTTAAATAATTCAACCAGCCTAGAATGGGAGGAAATCATTGGATTAAACTATTACGGACAGTCAACCTCTTCATCTCCAAAAATCTTTAAAAGTAAGAATGACAATTACATAGGAAGAGTTGATCCAATAGACACCTGCCTGATGAATTACTGAAGTCCCTAATGATGACAAACATTAGAAAAACTACACCTTAGAAATGTATTTATAAATCCTCATAGGAGTTGGGTAGAGGACTTGAATCACGAGCCCACAGAGTTTGTAAGAACTCATTACTGCTGAATTTTAACTAGGTTTGTAGTTTGGAGTGAATCATAATGTATCTGTACATCTCTTTCCAAATTTCTAAAAATAGAGAATTTGGCTGGGTGTAGTGGCTTACAACTGTAATCACAGTACTTTTGGGAGGCCAAGGAGGGAAGATTGCTTGATCCCAGGAGTTGGAGACCAGCCTGGTCAACGCTGAGAAACTCGATCTTTACAAACATTTTAAAAAGTAGCCAGGCATGGTAGTGCATGCCTGTAATCCCAGCTACTTGGGAGGCGGAGGCAGAAGGATTGCTTGAGCCCAGGAATTTGAGGCTGCAGGGAGCTATGATCCCACCACTGTACTCCAGCCTGAGCAACAGAGCAAGACCCCCATCAATCAATCAATAGAATTTAGCAAAGGATCCCTTCCAACATAAACGTTTTGTGACTCCAAATATAGTTTATAAAAGTCTGAACTGGGTTAAATGACTATACCTTAAACACCCAAGAACCAGTTTCAGGCCGGTATTCTTTGAATTGAGCTCCCTGTTTCCTTGAAACTGCTTCCAATCTTCCTTCATAGTTGATATCAGCAAGGCGATCTGGGCTCTTTATTAAACAACGAGATGTTTTATCTGTTGGCCAAACTCCATCCAATGTAACTTCAGCCTTCCTGTAAAACATAACCAATTAAAGTAACCAATTAAAGTAAAAGCGCTTCATATATAAGACCAGAAAGCCAGCTAACACATAAATAGTGAATAATGGTAACTATGTTGCCTTGGAATTATTCTGCATGTGTCATAAACTTGAATTTTGCCCCATAAGCTTAAGAGCAAGGAGTCACTCCTACACTGACAACTCAATATCTGGTTCTAGAGTCAGACTGCATTTATTTAAATTACCATGGTACATCAATTATTTCCAATCTAATTTTCACACTTAAGCTAGGAATCACTAACTTATTTAAGTTACAGTCCAGTGGTACGAACCAAGTCTTACGCAGGTCTTAAAGGGCTACTGTACTAAATAATAATAAAAAACAGCTACTACCCATTTACTAAAAACAAATGCTTAGAAAATGAAGTATCAGGAATATCGGTATGAAGATGACTACAAGAGTGGTAGTGTACCACTTCTAATATTAATACCAGAGTTCAAGTGTTGCTCCTATTCATTTTGTATGCCTTACACCTAAACACAGTGACTACTAGGATGTAATAGGTAGATGCTGCTCTCCATTTCCTGCTTCCCGGAGCCCCTGGCAAATACTACTCTACTTTGTTTCTATAAAGTTGACTTATCCCAGATACATCACAATATAGTACTTGTCTTTTTGTGACTGGCTTACTTCACTTAGCATGTCCTCAAGGTTCATCCATGTTATAGCATATATCAGAATTTTCTTCCTGAGGCTGAATAACATATATTTTTTAATTTTTAAAATAAAAAATACGGAATGCTTCATGTATTTGTGTGTTATCTTTGTGAGGGACCATGCTAATCTTCTCTGTAGGCTGAATAGTGTTTTATTGCATGTATATACCACATTTTGTGTACCCATTCACTTATCAATGAACATTTGGGTGACTTTTACCTACTGGCTGTTGTGAATAGTGTTGCTATGAACATGGGTATACAAATGCTTGAGATCCTGCTTTCAATTTTGTATATATACCCAGAAGTGGAGCTGCTGGATCAGACAGTAATTCTATTTTTAACTCTTCCGGGAACCACCATACTGTCTTCCATAGTGGCTGCACTGTTATACATTCCCACCAATGGTGCACAAAGGTTCCAATTTCTCCACATTGGCAGACACATGGCAATTTGTTTCTTATTAGACTGAGTCTCGCTCTGTCACCCAGGCTGGAGTGCAGTGGCACATTCTTAGCTCACTTCAACCTCTGCCTACCGGGTTCAAGTGAGTCTCGAACCTCAGCCTCCCAAGTAGCTGAGAGTACAGGCGCCCGCCACAACACCCGGCTAATTTTTGTACTTTTAGTAGAGATGGGGTTTTGCCATGTTGGTCAGACTGGGCTCAAGCTATCCACCTGTCTCGGCCTCCCAAAGTGTTGGGATTATGGGCGTGAGCCACCACGCCCGGCCATTTTTTTTTTTCTAGTAACCATCCTAATGGGTATGGTATCTCATTGTGGTTTGATTTGCATTTCTCTAATGATTAGTGATGTTGGCCATCTTTTCATGTACTCCTTGGTCATCTGTATATCTTTGGAGAAACGTCGATTCAAGTCCTTTGCCAATATTTTCTTCTTTTTTGAGAGACAGGGTCTCCCTCTCCCGCTCAGGCAGGACAGAAGTGGCATGATCACAGCTCACTGTAACCTCTGTTCGAGACCAGCCTGGCCAACATGGTGAAACTCCTGAGTTCAGCTGAACCTCCTGCCTCAGCCTCCTGAGCAGCTAGGACTACAGGTGTGTGCAACCATGCTTGACTACTTAAAAAATTTTTTTTGTAGATACAGGGTCTTCCTATTTTCTTGAACTCCTGGCCTCAAGCAATCCTCACTTCTCTGCCTCCCAAAGTGCTGGGATTACAGCATAAGCCACTGCACCCATCTTCTTTGCTCATTTTTTAAATGGGTTATTATTTTTGTTGTTGCTATTGAATTGCAGGATTCTTTATATTCTGGCTATGAACCCCTTATCAAATATGATTGGCATATATTTTCTCCTATTCTTATAGGTTGCCTTTTCACTTGTCTTTTGCTGTGCAGAAGGTTTTCAGTTTGATATAGTGTCATTTGTCTATTTTTGCTTTTGGTGCTTATACTTTTTGATGTTATATCTGAGAAATCATTGCCAAAACCAATATTATGAAGCTTTTCCTCTGTGTTTTCTTCTAAGAGTTGTACATTTTTGGATCTCACACTTAGGTATTTTATCCATTTTGGGTTAATCTTTGTATATGGCGTAACTTCACTCTTTTGTATGTGGATATCCAGTTTGCCTGCATCCTTTGTTGAAGAGACTATCTTCTCCCGATCAAATAATTCTTTTTTTTTTTTTAGTTTTTTTATGTGTGCCCCACACCACCCTGCCCCCAAGTAATTTTTATACCTTACTGAAAATCATTTAAGACTGGGCGTGGTGGTTTACACCTATAATCCCAACACTTTGGGAGGCCAAGGCAGGCCAAACACTTCACCTCAGGAGTTTGAGACCAGCTGGGCAGGCAACAAGGCAAAACCTCATCTCTACAAAAAATACAAAAATTAGCCGGGCGTGGTGGTGCATCTCTGTGGTCCCAGCTATTTAGGAGGCTGAGGCAGGAAAATAGCTTGAACCTGGGGGCAGAGGTTGCAGACAGTCATGATCACATCACTACACTCAAGCCTGGGTGACACAGCAAGACCCTATCTCGAAAATCATTCGACTATATAGATGAAGTTTTATTTCTGGGCTCTCTATTACATTCCATTGGTATTTATGTCTGTATGCCACTACCATACTGTTTTGATTATTATAGATTTATAATAAGTTTTGAAATTTGGACATGTGAGACCTCCAAATTGTTCTTTTTTGAGAGTGTTTGGCTATTTGGAGATTTCTGAAATTCTATATGGATTTTTCTATTTCTACAAATCATGCCACTGGGATTTTGATAGGGACTGCATCAAATTTATGCTTCACTGTAGGCAGTATTGACATTTTAACAATATTAAGTTTTTTTCTTTGACACGTGGTCTCGCTTTGTCACACAGGCTGGAGTGCAGTGGTGTAATCTACAACCTCCGCCTCCCAGGTTCAAGCCATTCTCTAGCCTCAGCCTCCGGAGTAGCTGGGATTACAGGTATGCGCCACCACGTCTGGCGAATTTTTGTATTTTTAGTAGAGGTGGGGTTTCACCATGTTGGCCAGGCTCACTTGTCTCAACTCCTGACCTCAAGTGATCTGCCCGCCTAGGCCTCCTGAAGTGCTGGGATTACAGGCATGAGCCACTGCACCTAGCTAAACAATATGAAGTTTTCTAACTCATGAGTATGGTCTGTCTTCCATTTATCTGTGTCTGGTGTACTTTCTTTCAACAATGTTTTGCAGTTTTGTATAAACAAGTCATTTACCTCCCTGGTTAAGTTTATTTGTGTATATTTTATTCTTTTTGATGCTACTATACATATATGAAATGTTTTCTTAATTTTTGTTGTTAGTGTATAGCAGTGCAACTGATTTTTCCATGTTGATTCTGTATCTTGTAACTTTGTTGAATTTGTTTATAACTAGTAAGTTTTTTTGTGTGGCATCTTTAGGGATTTCTACACAAGATGTCATCAAAGAACAGAGATAATTTTACCACTTTTCAAAACTGTATTAACTTTTATTTTTCTTGCCTAATTGCTCTGACCAGGACTTGCAGTAGTATATTTGGGAAAAGTGGCAAAAGCAGGCATCCTTGTGTTGCCTTGTCTCAAAGGAAAAGCCTTCTGTATTTGAGTGCCTTTATTATGAAAGAGTGTTGGATTTTGGTAAATACTTTTTCTGTATTATGATGATGATGATGATGTGGTGTATTCCTTTATCTTGTTAAAGTGGTATGTTTCACTGACTTTTGTATGTTGAGCCATCCATGCATTCCAGAATAAATCTTTTGGCCATGATGTGTAATCCTTTCAATACGCTGTTAAATTCTGCTTCCTAGGGCTCTGTTGATGACTTTTTCATCAATATACTCATCAAGTGGTCTGTAGTTTTCTTTCCTTGCAGTGTCTTTGGTTACTGAATAAGGTAACACTTGCCTCATAGAATGAGTGTGGAAGTATTCCCTTCTCTTCAATTTTTTGGAAGAGTCTGAGTAGGATTGGTGTTATTTCTTTAAACGCTTAGTAGAATTCACCAATGAAGCCATTTGATTCTAGGTTTTTCTTTTTTGACAAGTTTGTGATTACTGAGTCAATCTCTTTACTAATTATTGGCCTGGCACGGTGGCTCATGCTTGTAATCCCAGCACTTTGGGAGGGCGAAGTGGGCAGATCACCTGAGGTCAGGAGTTCAAGACCAGCCTGGTCAACATGGCAAAACCCTGTCTCTACTAAAAATACAAAAATTAGCTGTGCATGGTGGCGGGCACCTATAATCCCAGCTACTCTGGAGGCTGAGGCAGGAGAATCGCTTGAACCCAGGGGGCAGAGGTTGCAGTAAGCTGAGACTATATCACTGCACTCCAGCTTGGGCAAAAGAGTGAAACTCTGTCTCAAAAGAAGAAAGAAAGAAAAGAAAGAAAGAAGAGAAAGGGAAAAGAAAAGAAGCGGAAGGGGAAAGGAAAGGAAAAGGATTGATCGATCTGCTCAGATTTTCTATTTCTTCCTGATTCAGGGTTGGTAGGTTATGAAGATAAATAATTTTCACTATAGCCCTTTCACTTGACTAAAGAGATATTAGAAGCTAGGATCTCACACTAAAATAGAGAGTTAAGTATAGCCACAGCAGAAACAGGAATAAAGCAAAATACTATTAAAAAGAGTTTTTGAAATTAGCAGTTGGACCCAATAAAATCAGGGAGGCTGGGCAGCGTGGCTCACACCTGTAATCCCAGCACTTTGGGAGGCCGAGGTGGGAGGATCACTTGAAATCAGGAGCTCAAGACCAGCCTGGCCAACATGGTGAAACTCTGTCTCTACTAAAAATACAAAAATTAGCCAGGCATGGTGGCGGGTGCCTACAATCCCAGCTACTTGGGAGGCTGAGGCAGGAGAATCGCTTGAACCTGGGAGTCGGAGGTTGCAGTGAACTGACATCATTCCACTGCGCTCCAGCCTGGGCAACAAGAGCAAAACTCCATCTCAAAAAAAAAATTATAATAGTAAAATGAAATGAAATGAAATGAAATAAAATAGAATAGAATCCAAGGAATGTAAAAAAATAAATTAAAAAATAAAATCAGGGAAAAGGAGTTCAAAATCACAGTATAGCATTTCTTTGCCATTTATACTTTTAAATCAAAGTAGAGACAATAAATGTACTCTATAGTAAGGAAAGCAAGCTACAGAAGCATACATCTAAACACATTTATGTTTACAGAAAAAAAAATTGTGATTTAGCTGATAATTTTCTGTATGTACATAAACTCTTACCTATTTAGCCCTTCACCCACAGGTGGTTTTTGGTTATCATCTAAGTAGACAACTACTTCTTTCCTCCGGATATGCACAATATCATCCAAATTTAGATTTGTCAAATTCACATCTCCTTCAAAATAGATTGAACCATAACCTATAAATCAGAGCAAATAGTTAAAAATTCATTCTGTATGAAGGCAAATGCCTACTTTACAACTATAGTGATTAAACAATCACAAGGAGAAAGCAGTTTTAAGTATTAGTATTTTAAATCATTCAGCAATTCCTAGACTGGTAAGAATGGGGACTTAGGGAGTAACTTCAATTACACTGTTATCTGATTTAAAATCTGCATTTTTCTTTTTTTTTTTTTTGGCAAGGTCTTGTTCTGTTGACCAGACTTAAGTGCAGTGGTCCTGGCTCACTGCAGCCTGAACCTCCTAAACTGAAACAATCCTCCCACCTCAGCCTCCCAAGTAGCTGCGACTACAAGCACATATCACCAGGCCTGGCTAATTTTCTTTACTTTTTGGTAAAGGTGAGGTCTCACTATGTTGCCCAGGCTGGTCTAGAACTCCTGAGCTCAAGTGATCCTCTCACCTCAGCCTCCCAAAGCGCTAGAATTACAGGTGTGAGTCACTGCGACAGGCCTAACATCTGCATTTTTATAAAACTCCCATTAGCCTCAAAACAACCTTCTTAAATCTCTTCCCATTTATCTATAATGACGCTATATAAACAAACCTTCGCACTTGGCCTGGCATATGGGTTAAAATGCCTGAGCTCTTTTTAATACAATATAGCACAGTGGCATTTCCCACAAGAAAATTATCAGTAATAATAACATGAAGTTCATGCTAAGTGTTATACATCTCTTGCCTATTATTCAATTTTCTCAGAAGTTCTTGGTATTTCCAGTATTTTCTTTAATTACAGAAAATTAAAATGACCCAAATAGTTACTAGCACCAAACAGGTATACCTAAGCCCAAAGAATATTATATGGTTCTGTGCTTCTCAGGAGGCTGAGGCAGGAGAAATGCTTGAGCCCAGGAGTTGAGATCTGCCAGGCAATGTAGCAAGACCCCATCTCAACAGAAAAAATAAAATAAATAAAAATTTAAAAATTTACATGGTTCCAGTCTTTCTTGTTTTGTTACTTATCAATCAAAGTATTTAAGATTCAGGCCAAGGTGGGCCCAAATGTAGGAAAATGAAGATTCAGCTATCAAAAGCTTCCCCTAATTACAAAAATAAGGTGCAACTCTCTGGCTTAATCACTAAGTGCTAAACTCACACTTACCTTTCCGACCAATAGTGAAGTCAGAGACAATGCACTCCCCTTTTTCATTGGTAATTTTAGCAAGGTCATCCATAGATGGAATAGTATAGTAACCAACCTTAGTGAGAATAATACCTGTGACAAAAAAAAAAAAAAAAAAAACAGAAAAAAAAATAACCTGAAATAATCAGCAACTAAATCATCATATAAAGAGAAAATATATCAGAATGAAGAATTTTCCAAACTACTTTTCTACCAAACATGATTCCTAGGAGAAGGGGTGTGTGAGTGTGTGTGTGTGAGTGTGTGTGTGTGTGTGTGTGTGTGTGTGTGTGTGTGTGTGAAAAGCTTCATGGTCAAATAGGTTTGAAGAACATACATATGATACATCAAAGAGTCTAAAACTTACAGTAAATAGCCTATTAAACTCTGCTTAACCTCGTGTTTTTCCAGATTTAACCACAGAACATTATTTTCAGAGGACACCCATTAACATCCCGGACTATAAAAGGCACCCCATAAAATACTCTGAGAAAAGCTTAATCAGCTTTTTATTTTATTTTACACACAAGGATACCAAAACCCAAGTGGAAATAACTTGCGTTGGCTTATACTGTAATTTAACAATAGAAGTAGATATAAAACTCCAAACCCAATTCTTCTTGTTTCATTGCCTGTTTTGCATAAACCTCTTTTATTTTTCAAATTTACACTCCCAAATAAAGAGCTAAAAGAAAGATGAAAAATCCAGCCAGGCAAGCCCACGCCTGTAATCCAAGGACTTTGGGAGGCCGGGGTGAGTAAATCACTTTAGGCCAGGAGTCCAAGACAAGCCTGGCTAACATGGCAAAAATCCATTATCTACCAAAAATACAAAAATTAGCTGGGCATGGTGGCGGGTGCTTGTAATCCCAGCTACTCGGGAGGTTGAGGAAGGAGAATCGCTTGAACCTGGGAGGCAGAGGATGCAGTGAGCTGAGATCACACCACTGCACTCCAGCCTGGGCAACAAAGAGCGAAACTCGGAAGGAAGGGAGGGAGGGAGGAAGGAAGAAAAGAAGAAAGAAAGAAAAAATTAAAATAGAAAAAAAATAACCAAAATAAAAAAAGCAGAGCGCTGAAAAACTCAAGGAAAGTAGTGGAACACTGGTGTGCTTGCTTGCTCTATTCACTCCTTGTCCTACTTGTAGTCAGATATAAGGCTAAGTTGCTCTCTGAGAGAAAAGTATTTCAGGCCAACATCAGACCAAACTCCAGGCTCCAGCAACACCCACTTGTATACTTGCTTCTTGGGAAGGGAACTCTAAATTGGGTGGCAGCAAACAAGGTAAATGAAAAAACTAGAATATAAAACTTCCTATTAAAAAGATATATAGTAGCATAATAAATTCATGTAGATATACATACACAAATACAGATTAAGCACCTGGAATTCTTTTCTTTTTTTTTTTTTAGGAGACAGGATCTTGGTCTGTCAACCCAGGCTGGAGTTCAGTGGCATAATCATAGCTCACTGCAACCTTGAATCCTGGGTTCAAGTGATCCTCCCACCTCAGCTTCCGTAGTAGCTGCAACTACAGGTACATGCCACCACACCTGGCTAATTACTTTTAAGTTTATTGTAGATATCAGGTCTTGCTATGTTGCCCAGACTGATTTCAAACTTCTGGGTTCAAATGATCCTCCCACCTAAGCCTGCCAAAGTGCTGAGCCACCACACCCAGGCTACCTGGGATTCTTACTGTCAAAGTATAAAGTTCTTTCCTTATGATACTAAATAACCAAATATATATATATATATATATATATATAATGGCAATAAGAAAACTAAATATAAATTTTGGAGACACTTCAAGAATACCACAAAACACCCAAAATGGGCTGGGCATGGTGGCTCATGCCTGTAATCCTAGCACTTTGGGAGGCCAAGATAGGAGGATCGCTTGAGCCCAGGATTTTGAGACCAGCCCAGGAAACATGGCAAAACAAAAGATGCAAAAATTAACGGGGTGTGGTATCATGTGCCTGTAATCCCAGCTACTCGGGTGGCTGAGATGAGAGGTCCTGATCCCTGGAGGTTGAGGTTGCAGTGAGCCAAGACTGCGACACTGCACTCCAGCCTGGGCAACAGAGCGACACTGTCTCAAGAAAAAACAAACAAACAAACAAACAAACAAAAAACAATAAGCAATCTATCCGAGTTTACAAAGCCAGGGAAAATATCAGGATAGTCTCTTTGGTTATAAAATTTGGGTTCTTTAGACTACACCAGGATAATTAAATATGTATCAATTTTCATACTCTAAGGTCCAAAGAGTATGCGAACTCTGAATCAACTAAAGCATAAAACTGTTTAAATATTAAGCTCTCCTATGTGGGATCACATAAAATAATACTTAAAATGCCAAACAGCTGACTTCCATATGTTGAATATCTGCAACAAGCAAGTCATCTCGAATGACTGGTAAGAGATTAAACATGCATCAATCTGAACCTGACCTGCTGGGTGCATATGGTAAGAATTATTTTCTATTTCTTCTCGGTCATCCTGAAGCGACTCATCATGAAAAGAGGTTTCTTCACTGCTTCCTTCCAGCCCATTTCGCAAAGCAGCACGCATGTTTAATGCAACAATGGTATCATCCACACTGTTGCTGTTGCTGTGTTTATTTCCAGCACTTTCTGGGGTTTGAGGAATAGGTTTGGCAATAGGGTTAGTATAAAAATGTGACACAAGGGAATCTTCATCTCCATCCTGCTGGT
Organism: Gorilla gorilla gorilla; assembly: GCF_029281585.2. Taxonomy (NCBI): domain Eukaryota; kingdom Metazoa; phylum Chordata; class Mammalia; order Primates; family Hominidae; genus Gorilla; species Gorilla gorilla. The sequence goes on from NC_073233.2 coordinate 10,092,130, forward strand.
GATTCTCATCAACAGGTTTGCTTAGGAAACTAAATCTGAAAAGGAAAAGAAATAATACCTTAGCCTCTTGTAGTAGTAATAACAATGATAATAGCTAACTAATACCGAGCCTTTACTAAGTGCCTGGCACTGTTCTGGATAGTTCCATGTATTAAAAATTCACTTAATACTTACTACAGCAGTACTGTGAAACAGATAATTACTATCTCTATTGTATACTCTCCTATGTGGAATCAAATAATTGGTTAATTTTAAGATTAAAAACTGAAAAAAAGTTAGGTTTTTAAGATTACAATCAACAAAATGTTAAAAAATGCTTTATAAATAATAATAAAAAAAACACTAGAATTTTATCCAAAAGAAAAAAAAAACAGGAGTGCAAAGGTGTCTATACAAAGGGTTTCTTTTTTTTTTTTTCTTTTTCGTGATGCAGCCCTCAGGAGGCCCTGAGAACTTGTGCCAGTATATAAGGATTTTTACTGAAGCACTGTTTTGAGTAGAGGAATACCAGATAATCTAAATGTCCACTAACAAGGAACTGGTCAAGTTATCTTACATTCACAATAATGACTTATGCAATCATTAAAAAAGAAAAGACAAATATATTCATACAGATAATGGAAAGGCATTTCTAATAAAATAAATGGAAATAAGCAGGTTACAGAATATATCATTCATGCATAATCTTTATATAATAAAATATATTTATAAAGAAATAAATTTCGGCTGGGTGTGGTGGATAACGCTTGTAATCCCAGCACTTTGTGAGGCCGAGGCGGGTGGATCACTTGAGGTCAGGAGTTCGAGGCCGACGCGGGTGGATCACTTGAGGTCAGGAGTTCAAGACCAGCCTGACCAACATGGCGAAACCCTGTTTCTACTAAAAATACAAAAAAAATTAGCTGGGCTTTGGAGGTGCATGCCTGTAATCCCAGCTACTCAGGAGGCTGAGGCAGGAGAATTGCTTGAATAATTCACATCAGAGGATGCAGTGAGCCGAGATCGTGCCACTGCACTCCAGCCTGGGTAATAAGAGCAAAACTCCGTCTCAAAATAAATAAATAAATAAATTTCTGAAATGAAAGAATATATACCTAACTATTAAGAATCACTGTACAAGGCTGGGCACGGTGGCTCACGCGTGTAATACCAACGTTTTAGGAGGCCAAGGCGGGCAGATCACTTGAGGTCAGGAGCTCGAGACCATCCTTGGCTAACAAGGTGAAACCCCGTCTCTACTAAAAATACAAAAATTAATCAGGCATGGTGGCGGGTGCCTGTATTCCCAGCTACATGGAAGGGTGAGGCAGGAGAATCGCTTGAGCATGGGAGGCGATCTTGGCTCATGCCACTGCACTCCAGCCTGGGCGACAGAGTGAGACTCTGTCCCAAAAAAAAAAAAAAAAAGAAAGAAAATCACCACAGACAAAATATCCCTTAAAGGGCTGAAGGGTGTCAAATACATGCTAACCCTGTCCAAAACAAGATACACAAATACCAAAATAGTTCTGAAGCACTAAATCAGAACTCCAATAATTTTAAGGTTTAATGAATTCAAAAGACAAAAATATGATTTGATTTCTAGGTGCTCATAAGCTGTAATACTTCTATGCAATATTCATCAAACTTCATAAATTGTCATAAATTCCTAAGAATGTCTTAAAAATGAGACTATGACTCTCTACTAAGAAGAACTCAAAACAGAATTCAGTGTACCTCTCTCCATTTTCTGGATATTCAGATGGTGAAGCTAGATTTTCTGAATCACGATTAACAGGAGAAAAGAGATTGCTATTATTAAGGTTCTTCAAAACCAACTTCTTAATGCTCTTCCTATAAACAAGAAACCAAAAGAAGAAGAAAAAAATTACTCAGGCATACAGATATGTCCCAGACATTATCTTAAAAACTGGAGTCCAGTGGTGCACTTCTGCTCGACTCTTGTACACCTAAGAATAACCTAACAAGTTTCATTTATAAACGCTTCCTAGGATTGTATAGCCAAAACACAAGGTGTCAAATACACTGCACTATGGTGTTTGAAAGAATAAAACTAAACACCTTCAAGTCAAAGTGGAAAATCCCCTTGAAAACTGTCCTCCTCCCAGCTCTGAGCACTTTATCCAGACACTTCGTTCACTCAGCACACTATGTTTGTATTTCAATCATCTGTATACTCTCTAAATGCTTTCTCTCTCTTTTGGCAGTACAAACGTATGGCTGTCTCACCATACAACTCATAGTGCTGTCTTGAATGAAAAAGGTAAATAGACATTTGCTGACTAAAAAGTTTTTTCTTTTTACTTTCTTTGGTTTGCCCAAAGAGAGAGAATTTTTTAAAAACATGACAAGAAAGTATTGAAGTAAAAAATCCTGTTATCAAATAATGCAAATGATCAATCACAAATACCTAAAAAGTTCAGGTTTTTCTCTTTTTTCTTTTTTTTTTTTTAGACAGAGTCTCGCTGTGTCACCCACGCTGGTGTGTAGTGGTACAATCGCTGATCATGGCTCACTACAGCCTTGACTTACTTCCCAGACTCAGGCTATTCTCCCACCTCAGCTTCCCAAGTAGCTGGGACAATAGGCACCCACCACCATGCCTGGACACTATTTTGTTGAAACAAGGTTTTGCCAGGTTGCCCAGGCTGGTCTAACTTAGCCTAATGTAAGAGCACTGTACTCATTCACTACAGAGTACACACTCTTTTCAAGTACACATGGAACATTTATAAACTAACAATATATTGGGCCATTAAAGGAACTCTCAAATTTCTAAGAATTGCTATTGCTATCGCCTTTTACTTTTCATCTAGAAGTTAATAACAAAAACATAAAAAAAAACAGAGTTGAACTAAAAGGAAAATTTACATATTTAAATGCATATATTTGACAGAAGGAAAGCTGAAAATCAAAGGGGAAAGGAGAAAGGAACAAGATAATACATATTAATAAGATATAATAAATTAAAAACTGATGAAATACGAAACAATCACAGGAGCGAGAACATCAATAATGCCATAAGTTAGTTCTTTGAAGTTACCAGTAATACTGGGAGATCCCTGGTCAAACAGAAAAAGAGAAGGCACAATAAAAGTCAATGTTGGGAATGAAAAAGTAGGTGTCCCTATAGACGCCACTGACATTAAAAAAAAAAAAAGACCAGGGTATTTTTAAACAACTTTATGCCAATAAATTTGAAATTTTAGTTATTGAAATGAATACATATTACAAAAATATAACATCAAAAGTCACTCAAAATATAAAATAAAAAGCTGAATAATCCTCTAACTCTTACTTTTTCCCCCAAACAGTCTTATAAATACTACTTCAGACCCATCTATCATTACCAGTACCAAACATCTGATGTTACCATCAGATTAGATTACCAACTTTTCTTTCTTTTTTTTTTTTTTTTTTGAGACAGGCTGGAGTGCAGTGGTGGTATCATAGCTCACTGCAAACTTGAATTCCTGGGCTCCTGTGATGCTCCCACCTCAGCCTCCCAAATAGCTGGGACTATCGGCATGTGCCATCATGTCTGGCTAATTTAAAAAAATTTTTTTTTTTTAGAGACAAGGTCTCATTTTGTTGCCAAAGTTGGTCTCACTGGCCTCTCTAGTGATCCTCCTGCTTTGGTCTCTCAAAGTGCTGAGATTACAGATGTGAGCCATTGTACTCAGCTAGAAATTATTACCTTATACAAACTTTTCTAGAAAATAGAAAGAGGAAATACTCTCCAGTTTGTTCATGAGGTCAGCATAATCTTTATACCAAAACTGGGTAGGGACGCTGTAAGAAAAAAACGTTAGCTGAACACAGTTGTGCACACACACCTATAGTCCCACTTACTTGAGAGGCTGAGCAGGATCACTTAAGGCCAGCCCGGGCAACACAGGAAGACCTCATCTCAAAACAAAAACAAAAACAAAAACAAAAACAAAAAACCCAGGTGAGGGTGGGGGGCAGTGTATGGAATTTAATTAATGAACACAGAGGGCAGAACTCCTGAACAAAATTTTACAAAGTTAATCCTACAAGCAAGAAAGTTACCAAGCACTACGGAGGCATGTGGAAAGGACTTACGAGCCAATCTGAAAGGGCTCCTTGCTGCCCAAATATGAGACAATTTGAACATCACAGAAAACAATAACTGCATTGGACTGAAACACAGCAACTGGGGTTGGGGGTAGAAAGAGAGAGTAAATAAAGGTGGCATGGTGGATTGCGCTGTAATTTCAGCACTTCAGGAGTCCAAGGTGGGGGGATTGCTTGAGCCCAGGAGTTCAAGACAAGCCTGAGTAACACAGTGAAACACCATCTCTACTATAAAATAGGAACACGACTCTACGAAAAATTTTTTAAAAATCAGCCAGGGACAATGGCGTGCACTTATAGTCCCAGCTACTTAGGAAACTGAGGTGGGAGGATCACTTGAAGCTAGGAGTTTGAGACCAGCCTGGGCAACACAGCAAGATCCTGTCTCTACAAAATAAAAAAAATTAGCCAGGTGTGGTGGCACGCACCTGTAGTCCCAGCTACTAGGGAGGCCAAGTCAGAATAATCCCGAGCCCAGGAATTCAAGGGTGCAGTGAGCTATGACAGCGCCACCGCACTCCAGCCTGGGTGACAGAGTAAGACCCCGTCTCAAAAACAAAAAAATAAACCAAAAATAGTGTCGCAAGAGTAGTCTTCATTGATGTGACACGTGAGTACAGAGTGTCAGGGTTAACTATATGGATATATGAGGAGAAGTGTTTCAAAGGGAACAACTGGGGCAAAGGCCCAAATAAATAGCATGCCTATCCTGTCCTAACAGGAGCAAGGAAGCAGTAAGTTTAGAGTGGAGTAAGCAATGGAGAGAATCGTAGATGTGTTCAGAGCAGTAATGGGAAATCCTACCTTCGAGGACTTTATATGCCAATGTAAGCACTTTGGTCCTTACTCTGAGTAAAAAAATGTGAACTACCTTAGGGTTTTGAGGAGAAAAGGGAAATGATCTGACTTATGCTTCAAAATGACCACTGTGGTAGCAATGTTTAGAATCAGATGCAAAAGAGTAAGAGTAAAAACAGAAGAGTGGGGCTGGGTGCGGCGGCTCACGCCTGTAATCCCAGCACTTTGGAAGGCCGAGGCAGGCAGATCTTGAGGTCAGGAGATCAAGACCATCCTGGCTAACACAGTGAAACCCTGTCTCTACTAAAAAAAATACAAAAAAATTAGCTGGGCGTGGTGGTGGGCGCCTGTAGTCCCAGCTACTTGGGAGTCTGAAGCAGGAGAATGGAGTGAACCCAGGAGGCAGAGCTTGCAGTGAGCTGAGATCGGGCCACTGCACTCCAGCCTGGGTGACACAGCAAGACTCCATCTCAAAATAAATAAATAAATAAAAATAAAAACAATAAGAACTGAAGAGTATATTGTGGTAATTCAGGCAAGAGATAGTGGTGGCTTGCACTAGGGTAATAGCAATGAATGTGGTGAGAACTATACAGATTCTAAGTAATTTACAGGGTAGAACCAAGAGGATTTGCTGATAACTTAGATGAGGAATGTGTGACAAAGTCAAGGAAGATTCCAAAATTTCTGACCTGAGCAACTAGAATGATAGTAATGCAATCATCTGAGACAGGTTTTGGGTAGAAGAGGTTTGAGAAAGAAAACATGGACATGTTAATTTTAAATAAATTTCTTTTAGACATCGAAGTGAAGATGAAGAGTAGGGTAAGATACAAGAATCTTGAGTTTGGTAAAGAGGTCTGGGTTGGAGATAAAAATTTGGGAATCATCAGACTATAGATGATATTTAAAGCCATGAGAATAAATTGAAGCACTTTGGAAATAAGCATAGATAAAATGTGATCAACAACTGAGCCAAGGGCATTCTAATTTACAGATGGTGGAATGAAGAGGAACCAGTAAAGGGGACTGAGAAGCAGCAACCAGCGAGGCAGGAAGAAAACTAGGAAATTGTGGGGTCCTGGAAGACAATTATGAAAGTGAATCAAGGAGGAGGGACAAGATCAACTGTGTAAAATGCTTCTGTTACATTAAGACTGTTGATAGGTAGCTGGGCGTGGTAGCTCATGCCTGTAATCCTAACACCTTGGGGGGCTGAGGCTTGAGCCCAGGAGTTCGAGACCACCGTGGGCAACACAGAAAGACCCTGTATCTCCAAAAAAAAAAAAAAAAAAATTACTGGGCATGGTGGTGTGGGCCTGTGGTCTCAGCTACTTGGGAACTGAGGTGGGAGGATCACCTGAGCCCAGGGGTCGAAGGTGCAGTGATGTATGATTGCACCACTGCACTCCAGCCTGGGCAATGGCATAAGACTCTTGTCTCAAAAAAAAAAAAAAGGATGACGTTTGACAGCAACACCACAGAAGTGAAGCCAAGGAGGTCAGATGGTATTAACAACAAAATGTATGTCCTCCCACTCTAATCCTTTCTACTTGTATATTTGAAAATCCTAAGCCCTGGTGAAACTGATCTCGAGCTACTGACCTGATGACTGGACTACTGTAAACCTTTTTACCTACTCTGCGCAAAAACAGTGTATAAAATGCTAGGACAAGGCGGGGCACAGTGGCTCACACCAGTAATCCCAGCACTTTGGGAGTCTGAGGCAGGTGAATTATCTGAGGTCAGCAGTTCAAGACCAGCCTGGCCAACATGGCGAAACCCCATCTCTACACAAAAATTAGCCAGGCATGGTGGCACGTGCCTGTAGTCCCAGCTACTTGGGAAGCTGAGGAAGAAGAATCGCTTGAACCTAGGAGATGGAGGTTGCAGTGAGCCAAGATCGTGCCACTGCGCTCCAGCCTGGGTGACAGAGCGACTGTATCAAAAAAATAAATAAATAAAATGCTAGGACAGACATAAATAATACACAGTCCCTGCCTTCAAAATAATTCACTGATATTCTAAGAAACACATAAAATTAGACTTTCCATCTTTGGTGAAGCAGTTACATTTTCTTTTTTTTTTTGGAGGCCAAGTCTCACTCTGTCACCCAGGCTGGAGTACAGTGGTGGGATCCCAGCTCACTGCAACCTCTGCCTCCCCAGTTCAAGAGATTCTCCTGCCTCAGCCTCCCAAGCAGCTGGGATTACAGAATTACAGACGCACGCAGCCATGCCCAGCTAATTTTGTATATTCAGTAAAGACGGGGTTTCACCATGTTAGCCAGGCTGATCTCAAACTCCTGACCTCCAGTGATCCACCCACCTCGGCCATCCAAAGTGCTGGGATTACAGGTGTGAGCCACCATGCCCGGCCGGATTACCGTATTTTTAGGGAAAGAAAGTTGTGTGTAATGTTTTTAATGTATCACTTGAGCTGCGGAGGTTGAGGCTGCAGTGAGCAGTAATTGCACCACTGCATTCCAGCCTGGGTGACAGAGCGAGACCTGAACTTTTAAAAGCAACAACAAAAAACCTAATTATTCAAAAACAAAACAAAATCATGCATATGTAAAATAAGAGGCATATTTATCAAAATATTTTTATGCTAACTATGAGTTATCCCTGGGAGTGATTGGGTGACTTTTATTCTTCTTTGTGATGTTCTGTATTTTTCAAACTATAAAAAAGTGGACTGGCTGGGCACAGCGGCTCACACCTGTAATCCCAGCACTTTGGGAGGCCAGGCGGCAGATCATATGCGGTCAGGGGTTCAAGACCAGCCTGGCCAACATGGTGAAACCCCATTTCTACTAAAAATACAAAATTAGCTGGGCGTGATGGCACACGCCTGTAATCCCAGCTACTCAGGAGGCTGAGGCAAGAGAATCGCTTGAACCTGGGAGGCAAAGGTTGCAGTGAGCAAAGATCTTGCCATTGCACTCCAGCCTGGGCGACAGAGTAAGACTCTGTCTCAAAAACAAAAACAAAAACAAAAACAAAAACAAAGTGGACTGTATCACATCTATAATATATTTAAATAATTGCATAGGATTTCATATTTAGTTTATATCAGTATTTTACACTTAATTTCTGTTAACAAAAATAAACTCACTTGGGCATGAATGCTCCATTGGCTAGGGATGGTTCATCGTCATCCAGCCCATCAAAGAGATGTGACTTGGCTGTGCCTGTTGTTTGTAAAGCCTTTGGCCGGACTCTAGTGGCAGGGCGGGGTGTCAGTTTATAATGAGTAGGTGTAGTAAGAGCCTTCTGGGCTGCTGGATTTGTTGGTTTCAATCTCTGAAAAACAAAAGCATCAAGGAAATTTTTGGTTTACTTTAAATGTATTGCACTGGCCTTAAAAATCACAAGACCAGATTTCAATGCTCATCTTTGTCATTCACCTGCAAGATACCTGTTGAAGTCTCTGTTCCCATAAAACAAGGATGTTAACACCCAACTTTGTACATGTTGAGTATCCCTCATCCAAAATGCTTGGGTACAGAAGTATTTTGGATTTTTTTGTATTTTGAAATATTTGCATTATACTTACCAGTTGAGTACCCCAAATGTGAAAATCCAAAATCCAAAATGTCCCAATGAGCATTTCTTTTGAATGTTATGTCAGTGCAAAGTTTTGGATTTGGGAGCATTTTGGATTTTCAATTTTTGGATGTGGGAGGTGCTATCTGTACGTATGTGTGAATACTAACCGAACTGTCTTTATTGTTCTAGAACTGATTTTTACTCATCTTTCCAGCCCCCATTTAAAATTATTTGTCTGACATCTTTTAAAATGTAATCAAGATAATGAATCTGTTAGCTGGACAGTGGAGGCGTGCACCTGTAATCCCAGCTACTGGGGAGGCTAAGGCATGGGAATCACTTGAACCCAGGAGGCGGAGGTTGCAGTAAGCCGAGATCGCACCACTGCACTCCAGCCTGGGTGACAGAGCGAGACTCTTTCCCCAAAAAAAATCCAAAGATGATGAATCTGAAAAAAGTTCTGTAAATTAAAATGTACTAACACAACATATTAATATATCTTGTCCATTCTCTTCATCCTATGAGAGTTTAGCTTGCAATCATTCTGCTTTGAAAAACAGTATTTATGTTCATTTGATGAAAACATGATACCAAAAAAATCCTAAGCCATAGACATTACTTTTCAATTAAACCCAAAATCTTATACTTCAAGAAAAACTGAGATTCTGTCATGAATTAATATTCAACTTCTATGTAATGCAAATTGCTCTGGGGAAAAAAAAGGCAGATACTAGCTTGTATTTATCCATCTTTTAGTAAACATTAATAATTAAACATTAAGTCAAACTCTGGGTACCAGAAATAAAAATAAAGTTACTTCCTCTGATTACTGAGGAAACTACAAGTTAGTGGAGGACACACAACTAAATTTCAGGGTGCTTCAGATGGCACCTCTACAACATCCTGAGGATGTTCTACATTTGTTTTCCTAACAGCATAAATGAGATTACACAACCACTTCAAATAACAATGTCTAGCATATCTAGTCTGTCAGAATTTATTCTTCTCTTCCCAGTGCAAGCTGTTTACACTTAACAATGAATCTTTGTTATTCCCAGATTGTTGTGATCTTTCACAATTCTGTCTTTGGTTGGAATGCTTGACCTAGACTCGCCAAGCCCTACATATCCATACAAAGTTAAATGTTCCTCTTCTGAAAACAAAGCCTTATCAAATTCATCCAAGCATCTATGATCTTTTCACTAGTATATTTTAAATTTTGTATTAAGATAAAACTCATGTGACATAGAATTCACCGTTTTAACGCATCTACTTCAATAGTTTTTAGTATATTTACAAGGTTGTGCAACCATCACCACTATCTGATTCCTGAAAATTTTGATGACTTCAAAAAGAAACTCAGTTCCTCTCAATTTCTTCCCTCTTCCCTTTGCAACTATGAAGCTGCTTTCTTTCTTATGGATTTGCCTATTCTGGGTATATCACATAAATGAAATCATGTGACTTTTTGTGTCTAGCTCCTTTCACTTAACGTTTTCTTTCTTTTTGTTTTGAGACGGAGTTTCGCTCTTGTCATCTGGGCTGGAGTGCAATGGTGCGATCTCGGCTCACTGCAATCTCCACCTCCCAGGTTCAAGTGATTCGCCTGCCTCAGCCTCACGAATAGCTGGGATTATGGGCATGCACCACCATGCCTGGCTAATTTTTTCTTATTTAGTATAGATGGGGTTTCACCATGTTGGTCAGGCTGGTCTTGAACTCCTGAACTCAGGTGATCTCCCCACCTCGGCCTCCCAAAGTGCTGGGATTAAAGGCATGAGCCACCTTGCCCACTGTGCCCGGCCTTCACTTATGTTTTCAAGGTTTCATCTATGTTATAGCATGTATCAGTACTTTACTCCTATTTATGGCTAAATGATATTCCATTATAGACATATAAAACATTTTGTTTATCCATTCGTCATTGATAGACACTCTTCTATTACCACATACACTCTACTGAACCAGTGTAAACTTAAGTGCTTGTATGTCTGATGTTTGTCACTGGATAGCAACCTTAATAAATTCTTGTTTATTTTCATTTTGTATCCTCAGCACTTAACAACACAATGCCTTGCACATATTCAGCTACCTAAAATTAGGCTGCATAAATAATTGTCTAATCATTTACACATCACTTTAAAAGGTACTTTCATATTCATATCTTGCTTCTAGTATCTCGTTTACAGGATTAAATTTAAGAATACAGTAAGATCCCATTTCTCTTTTTTTTTTGAGACGAAGTTTCGCTCTTGTTTCCCAGGCTGGAGTGCAATGGCGCAATCTCGGCTCACTGCAACCTCTGCCTCCAGGTACAAGCAATTCTCCTGCCTCAGCCTCCCAAGTAGCTGTGATTACAGGTGCCCCCCACCATGCCCAGCTAATTTTTGTATATTTCGTAGAGACGGGGTTTCACCGTGTTGACCAGGCTGGTCGTGAACTGAACTCAGGTGATCCACCCGCCTCGGACTCCCAAAGTGCTAGGATTACAGGCCTGAGCCACTGCGCCGGGCAGATCCCATTTCTTAAAACAACAAAACAAAACAACAAAATAAAAAGCTGAGGGATACATGTAATCACATAAGTGATTGAATAGTAGTTTCTGTATATTGAGCAATTTACTATGATCCTGGTATGCATGATCTCATTTAGCCCTCAACATTGAACACTATTACTCTTCCCATTTTACAGAAGAAACAAATTTAGGGAGGCAAAATGACTTTCTCATTTTCCAATGTCTCACAGATTATAAGCGGTAAAACAAGGATCAAACAGACCGAAGACTACACTTTTAACACCATGTGAGTAAAAGATCATGTTTTTACACTAGAGTTATAAGAGATTAAAGACAAAGCTATGTAAAAATCAAGAGGTTAAGATTTTGGTTATGCCACTTAAGAGCATTATGATTCGAGGAAAGTCAGCCTCTCTAAGCCTTAGTTTGCTTAATTATAAAATGAGAATAGGGCTGGGCATGGTGGCTTACACCTGTAATCCCAGCACGTTGGGAGACTGAGGCGGGAGGATTCCTTCCAGGAGTTCGATACCAGCAAGACATCATCTCAAAAAGAAAAGAAAAAAACTTAAAAAAAGTTGTTTTAATTAAAAATGAGAACATTAATATCTGTCTTATTTCAGGACTGTTGAAAACCCACAGCATTGATCTTCAGTGTAGTGGTCATTTCACTGTCCCAACACCTTCCAGATACAGCAAAAATAATTTACCCCCGGCTGAGTGAAATAATATCTTAAAAAATTAATTACACCTAGCTTTGCTTAATCCCTTAATATATACAGGCAAAAAATTACATTCTGCACATCCAGTTTCTCTTTCTTTGATATGATATTTTACAGAAGTATCCTTAAATTTACCTCTTCCTTCTTCTTAGGGTCTGACATCGGATTCCGGAAGAGAGGAGAGTCTCCAAAAGGTGAGTATGTTAGACTATTGATGTGCTGCTGGAGAACAGCCTGCTGGGCAGCAGAAGCATTTGGATCTGTCAAAGCTTTAAAAAAAAAAAGAAAACAAAATATATATATATAAATGCAAGGATACAATGCATTTGTAACACAGAGCTCAGTATTCTTTTTGAAGAAGTGGTCTTCAAAATGCTCAGATCAATGGTATCACTGGGGCAGAATGTGTGTAGAGCAAACTGTAAAGAAAATCAAAAATCAAATAAGCTAATAGGTCAAATTTAGGAAGAGACATTTCATAAGATACAATACTCATATAAATTCACTTACACAGTGTTCACCGTCACTACTAATCAAAGAAAGGAAAATTTAAACAACCCTGATGAAATATTTTATGCATACCTATCACTGAAATAGCTGCATAAAAAGCCATAGTCTTTGACTTCTAGAAACATTATAGACTGGTTTGTCTAAAGGAACTAATACGACAGTATACAGGGCAAGTAGAGTGTGTGTGTGTGTGTGTGTGTGTGTGTGTGTGTGTGTAATTGTCTAAAGGAAATAATATGACAGTATACACGGCAAATACTGTGTGTGTGCGTGCGCGTGTGTATGTAATTGTCCAAAGGAAATAATATGACAATACACAACAGGACAAGTACTGTGTGTTTGTGTGTGCACACACACACACACGCCCAGGCTGGAGTGTAGTGGCATGATCTTGGCTTGCTGCAACCTCTGCCTCCGGGCTCAAGTGATCCTCTAACCTCAGACTCCCAAGTAGCTGGGACTACAGGGGTGAGTCACCACACCAACAACAGCTAATTTTGTGTGTGTGTGTGTGTGTTTTTTTTTTTTTTTTTAGAGATGGGGTTTCGCCGTGTTGCCCAGGCTGGTCTTGAACTCCTGAAATTGAACTATCTGCCCACCTTTGCCCCCCAAAATGCCAGGATTACAGGAGTCAGCCACCATGCCTGGCCTCTATTTTTTAACCTCATAATTTTAATCATGAAAATTTAACTCGAACTAGAAAGAAAATAAATTCCTAAGCATTCACTGCATAGTATATATATAGTCAAGATATGGAAACAACCTATGTGTCCAATATTAAGTTAATAGTTGTAGGCGGGGTGCAGTGGCTCACGCCTGTAATCCCAGCACTGGGAGGCCGTGGTGAGCAGATCACTTGAGATGAGGAGTTTGAGACCAACCTGGCCAATACAGTGAAACCCCACCTCTACTAAAAATACAAAAAATTAGCTGGGTGTGGGGGCGCACACCTATAACCCCAGCTGGAACCCAGGAAGTGGAGGTTTCAGTGAGCTGAGATCGTGCCACTGCACTCTAGCCTGGGTGAAAGAGCGAGACTCTGCCTCAAACAAACAAACAAAAAAGTTGTAAACATCATGACACATCAACATAGGTTATGTAGTTATTAAAAATAATAATTTGTTTCATTGTGGAAATATGAAATTATCTTTGATTTATTAAGTAAAATTTCCAGAATAAAAATATTATGTACATTAAGGCTACAGAGGAAGGCAGCATACAAACAAAAATGTGGTTTTTTCTTTTCCCCCAAATCCAGGTGTCTTCCTGAAGAAAATGCTTAGGCTATCCTTATAAGTTTATTATTTACATTTATTTAACATTCAAATAATATAAACTGAAAGAAAAAAGAAATCACCAAGCCTAATTTTTTCTCAAAGTGTAAGAACATCTGTTATCAATTGCAGAGAATTTAGGGAACAGACGTAAGTAACAATGAAGACTATTCATGATCTACCATTGTACCAAGTAAAACACTAAGAAAAAAGCAAAACCACTACAGTATACCCTGACTGAAGAAGAAACCTCTTTGCAAGATAAAATCTCTTTCCAAAAATACTGATCACAACTCAAAACATAATAAAGTCATTTTACAGACAAAAATACTACCTTTTTCCCTTATAAACATTTACAAATAAAGTTACTGCCAAAATATAATACAATAATCCACAGTAAAGGAGTGACATTAAACTTTCTGAAAAGTCTCACAATGTTGTGGGCAGTGGGTGCAGAGCAAAAGCAGTAATAACAAAAAAAAAAAAAAAAAAAAAAAGAGGCCGGGCGTGGTGGCTCATGCCTGTAATCCCAGCACTTTGGGAGGCCGAGGCGGGCGGATCACAAGGTCAGGAGATCGAGACCATCCTGGCTAACATGGTGAAACCCTGTCTCTACTAACAAAATAGAAAAAATTAGCCAGGTGTGGTGGTGGGCACCTGTAGTCCCAGCTACTCGGGAGGCTGAGGCAGGAGAATGGCGTGAACCCAGGATACGGAGCTGGCAGTGAGCCAAGGTCATGCCACTTCACTCTAGCCTGGGCGACAGAGCGAGATTCCCTCTCAAAAACAAACAAACAAACAAACAAAAACAGAACAGGCTGCTATAGCTAAATTAATGAAAAAGAAGTAGATCCACCTGAGTCAAAGATTTCTTAAAATCGATGTATTCAATAAATACTAAAACACCGTACATTTATGTTGATATTTAACTAGACAGGACAAGTTTGCTCAGGATCTCAAACCAAGAGATGTCAATTTTAAGAGCACAGAGTAAATCATCTGTATTCAGAAAGTTCCTAAATCCAATTTAAGAGCAAAAAATAAAAGTGTTTTTTTTTTGGTACACAGTACTACAGATTAACAGCATACTGCTATTTTGGGGACTATGCAAGGAGACTCAAGAAAAAATTTAGAGAACTCCAAACCTCACTGGTCATTTTGTTACTGGACAGGCAATTACTCATTTAGAAAACTGACCTGTCTTAGTTGATCCCATCATTTAACAAGTACAAATCACTCTACCTGGGCGTCCTCAAAAAAAAAAAAAAAAAAAAAAACCAAAAACTTCCTTTCACAAATCCAAACACAAGAAAGTGCGTGAGCATGATTTTATATCTGTATGAATAAATATAAACTTTGTGTTAACTGTAGTATTTAAAGACACAGGTAAGAGAGTATCTTGATAGATTAGCAAAAACAAGAAAACAAACAAGCACTAGTTAAGCAACTACTGGTATTACATTCAATCTTGGTCAAAATAATTTGAAAACTTTCCAAAGAACAAATTCCAAAGAAATTTCAAAATAAAGGATTCCAAAAAACTAAATCATAACCAAATAATTAAAGGGATAGGGAAAAGTACAAAAACCAAGTCTTCTGATGAAACACAAGAATCTGATGATACTTTATCCAGAAGAAAGTCAGTGGGTTACCACAAATATACCACGGCAAGGCATGGTGGCTCATGCCAGTAATCCCAGCACTTTGGGAAGCTGAGCAAGCAGATTACTTCAGGTCAGGAGTTCAAGAATAGCCTGACCAAAAATGGTGAACCTCTATCTCTACTAAAAAATACAAGAATTAGCCGGGCATGGTGACACATACCTGTAGTCCCAGCTACGCAGGAGGCTGAGACAGGAGAATTGTCTGAACCCAGAGGCAGAGGCTGCAGTGAGCCAAGATGGTGCCACAGCACTCCAGCCTGGGTGACAGAGTAAGACTCCTCTCAAAAAAAAAAAAAAAGGAAAGAAAGAAAAGAAACCATACATACTAGACTGGTTTTGCTTAGCTTTAGGAAATAAAAGTAGAACCACTGGGTGGAAACTCTATGGAGGAAGGATATGGTTTCCACACAACCAGAACAGAACAACAGACTATACTGCCTGTAAGGAAGTCACCATACCTGAGGTTTTTTTAAGACAAGGCACACTCGCATAGTTCTAAAGTACTTTCAACTAAGATTCCGTGGTATACAGATGTACATTCTAAAAGTAAATACAATTACCTTTAAATGGGCAGTAATGTTAAGGCACACAAATTTAATATTAACTAAATTCTTGTGTCAGGAACTTTGGAAAAAGAGATGGATTATTAAAAACCAGTCAAAAAGCTACACAAGTAAAAATGGCATATTACAATAATTTATGCTACCACCTTCTACTAAAACCAATAAAAAATGAGAAAAAAATAAAATTAAAACAATTTTTTTTTTGAGACAGAGTCTTGCTGTGTCACTCAGGCTGGAGTGCAGTAGCGCGATCTCCGCTCACTGCAACCTCTGCCTCCCGGACTAGGCAATCCTCCTGCCTCGGCCTTGCGAGTAGGTGGGATTACAGGTGCCTGCCGCCACGCCCGGCTAATTTTTGTATTTTTAGTAGAGACGGGGTTTCACCATGTTGGCCAGGATGGTCGAACTCCTGACCTCAGGTGATCCACCCGCCTCAGCCTCCCAAAGTGCTGAGATTACAGGCGTGAGGCACCGCACCAGGCCTATTTTTAATGATAAAGCTAAGTATAAAATTCGCACAGAGATCAATGAAAACTCGAATTCACCTCCGCTCTCTCCAAGACCTTATTAAATCTTTGGCTAAAAAATATTAACATTTATATATATAAACCCACAATGACAAATAATGGGAAGGTGGCAAATGAACACATGAGAAAATCTAACAAATTTCTAGGGGAAAGATGTGGACAGAGGACTGATCAAGCAGGATACAGAAAACTATAGCTTAGAGTACACTCAACAGCAGTTACAGCTGACCTTTGAACAACACAAGTTTGAACTGTGTGGATCCACTTATGTGTGGATTTCCTCCTCTGCCACCCCTGAGAGAGCAAGACCAACCCCTTCCTCCTTATGATTTTCCTAATAATATATTCTTTTCTTTAGCTTACTTTATAGTAAGAATATAGTACGTACTACATATAATATACATAATGTGTACTGTTTATGTTGTCAGTAAAGCTTGGGAATCAAAGATTATTTGCAAATTATCAACTGTGTGGGGGTTAGCACCCCTAACCCTCATGTTGTCCAAGGGTCTACTAGTATGATCAAATGACACGTATCTACCTTGGAGAATCCCGGAAGTCTAGGGATTTCGGAATACCAGGTTTGATGAAGTAGAATTGAAAACAGGAAGAGGAAAGAATTAATGGAAAGTCTAAGCCAGGCGCGGTGGCTCACACCTGTAATCCTAGCACTTTGGGAGGCCAAGGTGGGCGGATCACGAGGTCAGGAATTCGAGATCAGCCTGGCCAACATGGTGAAACCCTGTCTCTGCTCAAGCTACAAAAAAAAAAAAATTAGCTGGGTGTGGTGGCATGCACCTGTAATCCCAGCTACTCAGGAAGCTGAGGCAGAAGAATCACTTGAACCCAGGAGGTGGAGGTTGCAGTGAGCTGAGATCACATCACTGCACTCCAGCTTGGGCAACAGCGTGAGACTCCTTTTCAAAAACATAAAAGAAAGAAAAACACTTCAATAGATAAAACTAAATTTAGGAAATATAGTAAATTTAGTAAACATAATTATATTAGAAGAAGTAAATAAAGTAGAGGTGATACATGAGCTAAATTCTCATCTACCATAACAGGTTACATTTACTTAGATTTAATAAACCAAAACACAGTAATATAAGCACATTTAGCGATATGAACTAAATTATATATCAGATGAATTAAAAATAGTAACAAAAGTGGTTTCTTTGACAGAGGAGGCCTAGGAGCAGGGAAAGCAGAGTAGGCCAGGATCTATTAATAAGCCCTTCTTTACTACCCAATTGTTTAATGACATGCATGTATGCAATGCCTTGGTAGGAATGGGACAGGTGTAGGATGGAAAATCAGGTCAGCAAGTATTAGCAAAAAATTAAGAAAAGCCTTCTAAAGTGACTGACACTTACCTACTGGGGCCTGGGGGGCTCCAAAGCCCAAAGTGGCTGTCGTAGTATTAAATCCAGGGGCCCCAAAGGCTCCTGTACCAAGAGGCCCTCCAATCTTAGGTTGGTTGTTCCCAAACAAAGATGCCTGTCCAGCACCAAGAGCTACGGAGACAAGAGGAAAGAAAAAAGCACCACAGAAGATCCTTTCAATGTTGTGCCAGAGGTCAGTTACTTAAAAATATAATACATTTGGAAACTTCATAATGACCACTCATTTCAACAAAGGGGTGAATATGGTAAGTGTTACTACAGGTCAAGTACTGGGCTCAGCACATTATACACATCATAGGTAAAATACTTAAATCTCTCTGTGCTTCAGTTTCCTCAATTATAACATGAAGTAACATAGACCTTAGATATTTATCCTAAAATTAAAATGAATAAATATTCATAAAGCATTCAGAAGACATCGGGTACATACTACATGCTCATCAAAATGTCTGGTGTAGAAACTATTATTCCCTTTTAACAGAGGAGAAAACTTAGGGTTTAGTAATTAGCACGATGTCACAATGTTATAAATGATAGAAATGGGGTTCAAACCTAGGTGTATTTGACAACCAGGGCTCTTAACTGCCTGCCACTCTATAATAAAACAGGTTTCCAAAGAATTTTAAAAACTATTCTTAAAATTCAATACTTGCAAATCAAAATACTCAACTAACACAATCATGTCATCTTTCTTACAGACAACTATAGGAAAACTAAATCCAACATATCGTCTTTCACTAACACTTTCAATTATACCATCTCATGAAAACTGGTTTATCTAGACAAACTTGTTTTACAAAAAGCTCAACGTCTTCTGGTGAGGTTACTAAACAGACTCAAATTTCAGCACGAACCAGAGTGGTTGGACTAAGAACTCATTTTCACCAGAGGAAAACCCATTGCAGAAACTGGTATTGTTGAATTTTGCTTAGGGACCTTGTTGTCAGTGGTGATTTTAGAAGTGTAAAACGGGGAAGAATATGGTGAATACAAGTTATTGGCATTATTAAAAAAAAATTCCATTCAATTTCCCACCATATTTCCCCAAAATTATTGGCAATTGATAAGATTTAAAGTTCCATTAAAAAAAGAGAGAGACAGAGAGAGAGAGACAGGATCTCATTATGTTACCCAGGCTGAGTCCTGGGCGAAAGTAATCCTCCCGCCTTAGCCTCTGAGTGGCTGGAACTACAGGCATGCATCACCATGCATGGCTTCTGAAGTTCTTTTTAACATATCAACTGCATCTTGAAACAAATACCGTTTACCAGGAAAATCACTTCAAAGATATAATACTTGCAGGTCAAAAATATTGTATGGGAACTGCTTTGAGATCACAATCAAAAAAGAACAGAAAGTTTATACCAAGACAACCCACACAATATAAATCAGTAAGGATGACTACTGAACAAATTACTGACTGTCCAACCTCATTAAAAATAAGACAACAGGGCCGGGCACGGTGCCTCACGCCTGTAATCCCAGCACTTTGGGAGGCCGAGGCGGGTGGATCACCTGAAGTTAGGAGTTCAAGACCAGCCTGACCAACATGGAGAAACCCTGTCTCTACTAAAAATACAAAAATTAGCTGGGTGTGGTGGCACATGCCTGTAACCCAGCTACTCAGGAGGTTGAGGCAGGAGAATCGCTTGAACCCAGGAGGTGGAGGCTGCGGTGAGCCAAGATCACACCATTGCACTCCAGCCTGGGCAACAAGAGCAAAACTCTATATCAAAAAAAAAAAGGACAGCTTTGGGACAAAGAATAAGACTTCTTTTAAAGTTCTAAACCATTAGTAATTAACGCAAGCTCCAAGAAATACTAAAATTATATTACTTCATCAAAGGAAATAGTTTACAGCACAAACTACAGAATTGTTTATTTTCTGGTAGTCTAATACCTCCTTGCCTCCAAACAAAAACTTAGGTGAAACTCAAATATATAAAATAGATGAAAAATTCTACTCTAAATGTGTATTGCCCTCACCTTTACAGCATCCCTGGATGATGACCCATGAATCATTCTAAAATCACTGTACTGTATTTCAGTAATCCACAGAAAAATTAAAAAAAGGTACTGTGGGCTGGGCGCGGTGGCTCACACCTGTAATCCTAGCACTTTGGGAAGCCGAGGAGGGCAGACCACCTGAGGTCAGGAGTTCGAGACCAGCCTGACAAACATGGAGAAACCCTGTCTCCACTAAAAATACAAAATTAGCTGGGCGTGGTGGCACATGCCTGTAATCCCAGCTACTCGGGAAGGCTGAAGCAGGAGAATCGCTTGAGCCCGGGAGGCGGAGGTTGCAGTGAGCCGAGATCATGCCATTGCACTCCAGCCTGGGCAAGAAGAGCAAAACTCCGTCTCAAAAAAAAAAAAAAAAAAAAAAAAAGTACTGTGAGGTTTGAGTTGTCTGTAAAGGGATTATCATAAAATGACTTGACTACTGACTATTGCAATTTATCAATGGAAAAATAGGTATTTTTATCCAGATCTGCCTTGTTTTATGCACAAATGGCTTTTTATGTTTAATGAAAGAACTAATGGTCCACAATTTGAGAGACATTCTGAGTGTGATGTTGTGTGATACAATAAAGTTCTGGTAATTTGTCAAGATACGAAAAATGTACTATATTTATGATTAGCTGTAGCAGTTATAAAGAAGCTATATGGGGGGCAAAATGGTAATAGTGGCCTTAGAAACTCCAAAGAAAATCAAGAAAAAATTGAAAATGGTTATTTTCCTTTTGAGATATTCCAAAATTGCTAGAATTTAAATTTATCTGAGGCATCTATTAGCACCAGAAAGATTTTTCTATGTCTCTCTTAGTATTACAATCAACCTTCCTATATGTAGCCATTACTTCAAGGAAAACCTGTAGAACGAAGGTTTATTATTATTACTAAGTAACCAAGGCAGTGGTGTGCAACTGATAGTGCTAATGATGTTAATATCACTATAAAACAAGAAATTGTTATGTCCATGAGTTAATGAATGTTTCTTAGTCTCAACACATGGGGCGGGAGAAAATCACATGCCAAGGGTCAGTATAAAACCTTTTATACTAAGACTGGTTTCTTACACCGAAGCATACAAAAAAATCTTACGTATCTGTACATTTAATATTTGTATAACAACTACTCATTAAGTACCCAAACGCCCACATTACAGGCGGCTTGAGTTTGAATCACCATCACTGAAAATAAGAAGCTGCAGAGAAACACCCACTTAGCCATTGCCTCCCAAAAATACAGCCTAAAGCTATAGTGCTAGTCTACCTGTTAAACCATGAAATGCAGAGTTCAGGAACGTGGGTGTTTATATGCAAGTCTCAGGAAATGTTCCTCCCAAACGCAAGGGCCTGCTTCAGCAGATATGATCATCAGGGAACTGCAACAGTGTGTGTGCTTGCTGACTCACAATTCTCATTTCCCTACATGATATGCTGCTGCTAAGGTTGGGGGTGTAAAATTCTTAATTGATTGTATTCATCTTTTGGTTTATAGGAGAGGCATGTATAAGGAATATACAACAGCAACACAATGCAGTTTGTTTATTGTGAGAGAGAACTGTTGAAGAAAAACAGAATATATTAAAATAAAATGTTAGGATATTACATTATTGTGGAATGAGAGACAAAAGCATCAGAAAAAGAGTTATAGAGTCTTGGAATATGGGGGAAGACATTGCTAATCATAACCTACAAGATCCAGGAGCCAAAGTAATTCTGATCACATAAAAATAAAACTTGTGGCTGGGCGCAGTGGCTCATGCCTGTAATCCCAGTACTTTGGAAGGCCGAGGCAGGAGGATCACGAGGTCAGGAGTTCCAGACTAGCCTGGCCAAAATGGTGAAACCCCATTTCTACTAAAAATACAAAAATTAGGTTGAGGCACAAGAATTGCTTGAGCCTGGGAGGCAGAGGTTGCAGTGAGCCGAGATCACACCACTACACTCCAGCCTGGGCAACAGAGCAAGAGTCCATCTTGGAAAAAAATAAAACTTGTGGCCCAGCGCAGTGGCTTATGCCGGGAGGCTGAGGCAGGCGGATCACCTGAGGTCAGTCGTCCAAGACCAGCCTGGCCAACATGGTGAAACCCCATCTCTAACTAAAAAAATACAAAGTTAGCCGGGTGCAGTGGCACATGCCTGCAATCCCAGCTACATGGGAGGCTGAGGCAGGAGAATCACTTGAACCCAGGAGGTGGAGGTTGCCATGAGCTGAGATCACACCATTGTACTCCAGCCTGGCAACGAGAGAAACTCGGTCTCTAAATAAATAAATAAATAAAATATAAATTAACAAGAATCTCAAGTTAGTGGTAGGTGCAGGAAAAAAAGAAACAACAATCCAACACTATGAACAGAGAACTGACTTAAATGGCAAAAAAAAAAAAAAAAAAAAAAAATTCACCTTTGCCAGTAATCAGTGAGGTGCAAACTGGAATGTACCAATTTCTACTGTCATGTATGAAAAGACAAAAAAGCCCAATATGGAAAATACACAAAAATGGGCATTGTATATAATGTGAGCAACACAAACTGGTATTTTTGAAAGGCAAATTAGCAAATTCAACCAAAATCTGAAATATGCGTATATTCCAACACTGCAATTCCAATTTGATGTATCAATCCTACAATAAACTAACACCTGCAAAATTATGTAACAAAAAATGTTCACTGAGGGTTTTGCCAACATCATCAAATAAATGTCCATTAATAGGTGAAATGTTAAATAATGGTATATGAATGATGTGTGTAAATTTTGTGTATTTAATGGAATATTAAATAATTTTTTTTAGGAATGAGACTTTTCTCTGGAGTGCAGTGGAACGATCACCGCTCACTGCAGTCTCGACTTCCAAAGCTCAGGTGAATCTCCCACCTCAGCCTCCCGAGTAGCTCGGACTACAGGCACATGCCACCAAGCCCAGCTAGCTTTTTGCATTTTTAGTACAGACAGCGTCTCCCTACATTGCCTAAGTAATCCGCCCACCTCAGCCTCCCAAAGACCTGGCATTACAGGCAGGAGCCACCTCATCCAGCTCTAAATAGGGTTTTTCAAAATGAGATCGATATGTATGTACTGACCAAAAGAAAAACTGGTATTATGTGAAATGAAAATACAAGTCACAGAACACTATGTAAGACAGTGCTTTCAAACATTTTCAACTACAGCACATGCAATGAAAAACACTGAGATCCGAAACACATAAACACAAACACAACTGAGACAAAGTTTCATAAAAGGATACTAACCTTAATATTTTAAATGTTTGTTTTTTGTTTTTTGTTTTAGGACAGCATCTCATTCTGTTACCCAGGCTGGAGTGCAGTGGTACTATCATAACCCACTGCAGCATCTACCTCCCAGACTCAAGCGATCCTCCCACAGCACATCTCATTCAGCTGCTTGAGTAGCTAGGACTACAGGCACATGCTACCATGCATATCTATTTTATTTTTATTTTTTTGATAGCATCTTACTATGTTGCTCAAGATGATGTTAAACTCCTGACGTCAAGCAATCCTCCTGCCTAGGCCTCCCAAAGTGCTGGGATTAGAAGCATAACCCATTAGGCCCAGCCTACTGATTTTTAATTCTACTTCATTTTCTTCAAATGCTGATTGCAGGCAACTATATTAATTATAACCAACTAATGCATCTCAGTCTCTGGCTTAAAAGTCACTCATGCAGGGTATAGTTTCCATTTAAAAATATAATCCCAGGCCAGGCACGATGGCTCACACCTGTAATCCCAGCACTTTGGGAGGCTGAGGCGGGCAGATCACCTGAGGTCAAGGGTTTGAGACCAGCCTGACCAACATGGAGAAACCCCGTCTCTACTAAAAACACAAAATTAGCTGGGCATGTGGGCACATGCCAGTAATCCCAGCTACTCAGGAGGCTGAGGCAGGAGAATCGCTTGAAACCAGGAGGCGGAGGCTGCGGTGAGCCGAGATTGTGCCATTGCACTCCAGCCTGGGTAACGAGCGAAACTCCGACTCAAAAAACAAACAAGAATATAATCTTACACCCTAAATATAAAAGACATGTATGTACAGACGTGTGTGTGTGTAAACATGTCCGAAAAATGCATAGAAAGGGGTCTGACAAGATACATGCCAAACAAACCTAATCATTTCACAGCTGAAAAAGACTGGACTTTTCATGAAATTTCTGAATTGTTAAAAACTTTTTACCAGCACTTACATCTTTTATCTTAAGCAGAGAGCACTGACTCATGCCTATATTCCCAGCACTTTAAGAGCTCAAGGCAGGAGGATGGCTTCAGCCCAGGGGTTCGAGACCAGCCTGGGCAAAACAGGCCGACCTCATCTCTCCAAAATATTAAAAAACTAGCCAAGCATGGTGGCTTGCACCTGTTGTCCCAGTTACTAGGGAGGCTGAGGTGGGAGGATGGTTTGAGCCTGGGAGGTAGAGGTTGCAGTGAGCTGTGATCATGCCAATGCACTCCAGCCTGGGTAACAGAGCAAGAACCTGTCTCAAAACAAAATACCTTTTATCTTAAAAAGAAGACTGAAGGCTGGGCGCGGTGGCTCATGTCTGTAATCCCAGCACTTAGGGAGGTTGAGGTGGGAGGATCACGACATCAGGAGTTCGAGACCAGCCTGGCCAACATGGTGAAACCCTGTCTCTACTAAAAATACAAAAATTAGCTGGGTATGGTGGCGTGCGACTGTAGTCCCAGCTACTCGGGAAGTGGAGGTTGCAGTGAGCCGAGATTATGCCACTGCACTCCAGCCTGGGGGACGGAGCAAGACTCCATCTCAAAAAAAAAAAAAAAAAAGGAAAATTGAAAAAAATAAAAATAAAAACCACAAAAGCAGATCATAGTACAAAATGAGGTTCCATTAAGAAGGAAATGACAGCCAGGCACGGTGGCTCACACCTGTAATCCCAGCACTTTGGAGGCCAAGGAGGGAGGATCACCTGAGGTCAGGACTTCAAGACCAGCCTGACCAACATAGTGACACTCCATCTCTACTAAAAATACAATAATTAGCCAAGGATGGTGATACACACCTGTAATCCCAGCTACTAGGAAGGCTGAGGGAGGAGAATTGCTTCAACCTGGGAGGCGGAGATTGCAGTGAGCTGAGACTGCACCACTGCACTCCAGCCTAAACGACAGAGTGAGACTCCATCTCCAAAATAAATAAATAAATAAATAAATAAATAAATAAATAAAAAAGAAGGAAATGACAGATGAATGCTCAGACGATAGAAGGGAAAAAAAAAACAGATTAACTGGACAGTGGAAGCAGACTATGGAAATGGTTTGCAACTAAATGACCACACCTGCAGTCAAACGAATTGAAAAAGTAGGCAAAACTCTATGTTTAATTAAACAACTTAGTTTTACTGTACATGCTAAAACACTTATATATTTTATGACCATCATCACGCTCCAGCTGTTTAAAAACAGCTGGGCAGGTAGAAGGGTCAGTATCTTCAAAGGCACTGAAAAATAGTTGTTAACAGTAGGAATCAGGGAAAAGGGGTGACACTGGTCTATATGACAATGGAACTAAATGAAATTCTCCTTGCAAAGGAGAATTACATCAGCATGTGCTCTTATTGCTCTGCCTTTCTATTAGGGCTTACTTTGATGAACAGTTTAAGGTCTCAAATCCCTGTTACAAAAGTAACATGGGGAAACTGAAAGTTAATGTCCTCATGACAATTCTCACATTAAATACTAAAAATCCCAAAAAGACCAGGACTATCAGAGGACATTTTGTAGAAAAGTGAGCATACAGCTTCTAACACAAACATGCCAATATTTTAAAGCCTGGTAAAGCATAACTGCTGGGAATGTCTTATAAACGCAACTGGAAAAACGAAAAGGTAGACTTCTTAATTCCAGTAATATAATCAAACAGATCTCTCAAGTTCCAGAAACTAGAAAGTCAAACTGCGTCACTTCCTAGATCTCATGGTAGCAGTTTCTTACCTGTTCCAAATCCTGCACCAAGCCCAGTTCCAAGAGTCCCAGGTGCTGGTTTACTTCCAAAAATACTATTCCCACTGGTATTTGTGCCAAAACCTAGGAAGACAAAAGAATGAGTGGATTGTACTTTTAATATAACTCTCAATTTCCTCTATAAGGGAGTTTAACACAAAGCAGTCTGACTTTAAGTTGTGAACCTTTCAGTTAATATTTAGGACTCCTAACTTGTAGGATAACTTAAAAAAAAAATTTCACATATGCAAACAAGTCTTCAAATTTACTTAATTACATTTCAGCCTTGAAATATCAATTCAAAGGCCACGCATGGTGGCTCACGCCTGTAATCCCAGCACTTTGGGAGGCCGAGGCTGACAGATCACCTGAAGTCAGGAGTTCAAAACAAGCCTGGCCAAGATGGTGAAACCCCGTCTCTATAAAAATACAAAAAAAAAAAAAAAAAAAAGCCAGGTATGACGGTGCGTGCCTGTAATCCCAGCTACTCGGGAGGCTAAGGTGGGAAAATCGTTTCAACCCAGGAGGCAAAGGTTGCAGTGAGCCTAGATTGCGCCACTGCACTCCAGCCTGGGCGACAGAGCAGGACTCTGTCTCAAAAACAAATAAAAATAAATAAATAAAATAAAATAAAGAAATATCAATTCAATATAGGATAATATCAATATTCAAGCAAAGTGAACACACTTGAGCTTTGGGAACACTGCCTTTGTAAGGCCCAAAGCTTTCAATGCAAGTTTCAAGTTTATTTAGAAGAGAAATTAATTCCCCCTAACTTGTACTAAAAAAAATGAAACAACTGGCCAGGTGTGGTGGCTTACGCCTGTAATCCCAACACTTTGGGAGGCCAAGGTGGGCGGATCATGAGGTCAAGAGTTCGAGAACAGCCTGGGGAACATGGTGAAACTCTGTCTCTACAAAATATACAAAATTAGCCGGGCATGATGGCGCACCCCTATAAACCCAGCTGCTTGGGAGGCTGAGGCAGGAGTATCACTTGAACCCGGGAGACGGGGGTTGCAGTGAGCCAAGATCATGCCACTGCACTCTAGCATGGATAGAGTGAGAATCTGTTTCAAAAAAAATACAATAAAATAAAATAAAAATAAAACAATCAACAAAGACACTTTAACTGAACCTAAAGGTCCTTGCTAAGAAAAAAATTACTTACAAAACCTTCCACAGTAGCTTTTATTTTGAATAGATGAACCTAGCCGGGATAGTAACGTGTAGCTGATTACACGTGAGAAGTCTTCTTCACTATGACCCACCATTTAAACAAAATCCTATAATTTCCCTTTAAAATCCACAGGTATCAGCCAGGCACGGTGGCTCACAACTGTAATCCCAGCACTCTGGGAGGCCAAGGTGGGCAGGTCACTGGAGGTCACAAGTTCAACACCAGTCTGGCCAACATGGAGAAACCCCACCTCTACTAAAAATACACAAATTAGCTGGGTGTGGTGGTGCACACCCAGAACCCCAACTACTTGGGAGGCTGAAGCAGGAGAATTGCTTAAACCCAGGAGGCAGAGGCTGCAGTAAGTCGAGATCGCACCACTGCACTCCAGCCTAGACGACATAGCGAGACACTATCTCAAAAAAAAAAAAAAAAAAAATCTGTAGGTATCAAACAAAGATCCTATTCTGTACTGCTGCCATTACTTTTCTTTTGTTCATCTATGCCCACAAAGTTTCATTATTCTTTTTGGAAATAAATATCAACAAAACAATTAATGAATATGTCATTAATTTCTCATGAGAGAAAAAAAATCACTGTCAGAAAACCCTGTTTGTAAAACATATGAAGTCATTTAAAAGTCATAAAGCACTGGGCATGATGGCTCACACCTGTAATCCCAACACATTGGGAGGCAGAGGCAGGTGGATCACTTGAGGAAAGGAGTTTAAGACTAGCCTGGCCAACATGTGAAACCTCTTCTCTACTACCACGAAAAAAAAAAAAAAAATTGGCTGGCTGTGGTGGTGCACGCTTGTAATCCCAGCAATTTGGGAGGCTGACGCAGGAAGATCGCTTGAACCAAGGAGGCAGAGGGTTACAGTGAGCTGAGATCACACCACTGCACTCCAGCCTGGACAACAGAGCAAGACTCCGTCTCCAAAAGAAAAAAAAAAATCATGGAGGAAAAAGTAGCCCAAAAAGATAACAAACAGAGTAAAGAGACTATTTTAGAACAGATGAAAGTATCACTAATATTATACTTTGTCGTGCCAGTATTTGGATTATTATCTCAATGAAAAAAATCAAGAAGAAAGCTGAAGAATATAAAAGTTTAAAAACAATCGTATTTCATGTCATTTTAAAATCCAAGCAAGCAGGCCGGGAGCAGTGGCTCACGCCTGTAATCCCACCACTTTGGGAGGCCAAGGCAGGTGGATCACAAGGTCAGGAGTTCAAGACCAGCCTGGCCAAGATGGTGAAACCCCATATCTACCAAAAAATACAAAAATTAGCCAGGTGTGGTGGCAGGCGCCTATAATCCCAACTACTTGGGAGGCTGAGGCAGAGAGCTGCTTGAACCTGGGAGGCGATGGTTGCAGTGAGCCAAAATCACGCCACTGCACTCCAGCCTGGGTGACAGACAGAGACTCCATCTCGAAAAAAATAAATACATTAAATAAAATCCAATCAAGTAACCTGACTTAATCGCAATATATTTGACTTAGACATTCATTGAATCTCTTCTTTAATTCTTCTAATAGCTATGCCACAAAAATGGGGTGCTGCCTACTCAAGCATCATCAATTTTCCTTGATGAAAACACAAAAAATGTACTTGGAGATATTCTTTTCCTTTTTGAATAAAAATTTAATCAAAAGGGATCTTACAGTCCCATAAGCAGCAGAAAACAAGACACTCGTGAACTATCTCAAACCCACAGAAGGGAAATAAATCCCAACTTACACTGTTTATACCACACATTTCCTCCGATTCTCACTGACAAGTTTATCGACTTGTAAAATTCAATTTTACAAATTACACTTAAAAAGACAATTCAAATTCGGCACACAAGTTGGTGAGACAACTCAGATAAAGATGACACCTTTCATTTTCATATCACTGAAGATGACTGTAAATATATTCACACACCAAAAAAAAAAAACCTCTAAGCAAATCAGAAATCTGCAACCATCACTGCAACTTCTGCCTCCTGGGTTCAAGTGATTCTTCTGCCTCAGCCTCCCGAGTAGCTGGGATTACAGGCATGCACCACCATGCCCAGCTAATTTTTGTGTTTTTAGTAGAAACGGGGTTTTACCATGCTGGCCAGTCTAGTCTCGAACTCCTGACCTCAGGTGATCTGCCAGCCTCGGTCTCCCAAAGTGCTGGGATTACAGGCGTGAACCACTACACTCGGCTTTTGTGTTTTTGTTTTTTTGGGGAGACATCATATATATCTTAATATACATCACATATAACATCAAATATATCTTAAAAAAAATTTTATCGGCTGGGCGCAGTGGCTCATGCCTGTAATCCCAACCTTTTGGGAGGCCGAGGTGAGCGGATCACGAGGTCAGGAGATCGAGACCATCCCGGCTAACATGGTGAAACCCCGTCTCTATTAAGAATACAAAAAAATTAGCCAGACGTGGCAGCATGCGCCTACAGTCCCAGCTACTTGGGAGGCTGAGGCAGGAAAATGGTCTGAACCCGGGAAGCGGAGCTTGCAGCAAACCGAGATCGTGCCACTGCACTCCAGCCCGGGCGACAGAGGGAGACTCCATCTCAAAAAAAAAAAAAAAAAAAAAAAAAAAATATATATATATATATATATATATATACACGTATACATATATATATATTTTATCAAGTGTAGCCTATACAAACACCCTTATAGTGTTCAGATAAAAATAACGGGCTGGGCGCAGTGGCTCATGCCTGTAATCCCGGCACTTTGGGAAGCCAAGACAGGCAGATCACCTGAGCTCAGGAGTTCGAGGCCAGCCTGGGTGACATGGCAAACCCTGTCTCTACAAAAGCACAAAAATTAGCCAGGTGTGGTGGTGCATGCCTGTAGTCCCAGCTACTCAGGAGGCTGAGGTGGGAGGATCACTTGAGCCCAGGAGGCGGAGGTTGCAGTGAGCTGAGATCACACCACTACACTCGAGCCTGGGAGACAGAGATCCTGTCTCCCCAAAAAACAAACAAAACAAAACAAAACAAAACAAAAAAGCCGAGCGTGGTGGTTCACGCCTGTAATCCCAGCACTTTGGGAGACCGAGGCTGGCAGATCACCTGAGGTCAGGAGTTCCAGACTAGACTGGCCAACATGGTAAAACCCTGTTTCTACTAAAAATACAAAAATTAGCTGGGTGTGGTGGTACATGCCTGTAATCCCAGCTACTTGGGAGGCTGAGGCAGAAGAATCGCTTGAACCCAGGAGGCAGAGGTTGCAGTGAGCTGAAATCACGCCACTGTACTCCAGCCTGGGTGACAAGAGCGAAACTCCGTCTCAAAAAGAAAGAAAAGAAATAATATTTAATTTTGAACATGAAGCATGCTACAAAAAAAAGAGCTTTATTAAACACACACATTTTCAAAGGGAGTGGAAATTGGCTCTTGAGGGACTAAAATATCACAGATTATGATAGTCTGTGGCCCTCCAGAGAGTCACACAACATAAACAGATACACAGTAGATGCGTGGTATGAAAATCTCAGGGGAAGGGAGATGATGATTAAGAAAAAACAGGCCAGGCGTGGTGGCTCACACCTGTAATCCCAGCACTTTGGGAGGCCAATGCCGGCAGACCATGAGGTCACAACATCGAGACCATCCTGGCTAACACGGTGAAACCCCGTCTCTACTAAAAATACAAAGAAAAAATTAGCCGGGGGTGGTGGTGGGTGCCCGTGGTCCCAGCTACTCGGGAGGCTGAGGCAGGAGAATGGCGTGAACCCAGGAGGCAGGGCTTGCAGTGAGCCCAGATCTGGCCAATGCACTCCCGCCTGGGAGACAGAGCGAGACTCCGTCTCAAAAAAAAAAGAAAGAAAAAAGAAAAAACAGTCCCATTACAGCAGGTACAACTTAAAAATGAAAAAATAGTCTACAAACGGTCCATGGGGAAGGCTAGGTGATAATAGAAAAGGTTGAGAAACGCTAATTGACCCTTAACTATCTTTCCATTTTAATTTTATAGGAAAGAAATAAGTAGGGATGGGTGCAGTGGCTCACGCCTGTAATCCCAGCACTTTAGGAGGCCGAGGAGGGCAGATCGCCTGAGGTCAGGAGTTCAAAACCAGCCTCGCCAACACGGTGAAACCCCATCTCTACTTTAAATACAAAAATTAGCTGGGCATGGTGGCAGGCGCCTGTAATCCCACCTACTCAGGAGGCCGAGGCAGGAAAATCACTCCAACCAGGGAGGTGGAGGTTGCAGTGAGCCAAGATTGTGCCATTGCACTCCAGCCTGGGAGGGAGGGGAGAGAGACAGAGAGAGACAGAGAGACAGAGACAGAGACAGAGAGAGACAGACACCAAGTATCTTACCCATGGTAACCAAGTCCACTGCCTCAAAACGGTTGTTTCAAACAGAGTTTATAGGAACTATAATCATTTCTGGCAGTGAATGAGCAAAATGACTAAAAGGGATTATAAAAATCAAACCAAACACATCAATTTAGGAATTGGTACCTATCAATGACCTATCTACCTTCTTCCTGTAGTTGATAAACATATTAATCTTCCAATAGATGTTTAATATGATCTCTTTCTTCAGTACAGGATCGTTCAAAAGCTCATTAAAAAACTGTTAACTGCTGACCTACACCAGATAAGCATGTCTTTGTACTCAACTCCTAAAAAGAATCTATCAGTGCCTAGTGATGTATCTGGCACACAAAATCCTCAAGAAATATTTGAACCACTATTTCCCTCGACAAACAGAATAAACGTCCCATATCTGATCTGACAGATGCTGAATTTTGAAAACATAATTAGGTAGTTATAAGATATATTGAAAATATTGACTGGGTGTGGTGGCTCATGCCTATAATCCCAGCACTTTGGGAGGCCGAGGCAGGCAGATCATTTGAGCTCAGGAGTTCTAGACGAGCCTGGCCAACATGGTAAAACCTTGTCTCTACTAAAAACACAAAAATTAGCCAGGCACAGTGGTGTGTGCCTGTATTCCCAGAGACTCGGGAGGCTGAGGCAGGAGAATCGCTTGAACCCGGGAGGCAGAGTTTGCAGTGAGCCGAGATCGAGATCATGCCACTGCACTCCAGCCTGGGCGACAGAGACTACACCTCAAAAAATAAATAAATAAATAAATAAATAATAAAATAATAATATCATCATGTTCCATAAAACTGGTTTACATTTTTCCAGCGTTATCTCTGAGACAGTAGGTTAACGTTTTGAAAATTGTTCAGTCT
Source organism: Gorilla gorilla gorilla (assembly GCF_029281585.2). NCBI lineage: Eukaryota > Metazoa > Chordata > Mammalia > Primates > Hominidae > Gorilla > Gorilla gorilla. The sequence goes on from NC_073233.2 coordinate 10,124,144, forward strand.
TTTCTGTATTTTCCAGATTTTCAACAACGAATATGCATACAATGAACATGCATTCAAAATTTTTGAAACCGTAAAAAATAAACTACTGAATAATCCCCCAAATCAGAAAGGTTTCAACTTTCTTCTATTATTTTTTAGAGACCTACTTTCACTATGTTGCCTAGGCTGGAATGCAGTGGCAATTCACAAGTGTGATCATAGCACACTGCAGCCTTGAACTCCTAAGTGATACTCCTGACTCAGCCTCCATAATGGCTGGGACTACAGGTGCTCACCATGATGCCTGGCACATTTCGACTTTCACTAAGAATAACCAGGCCAGGTGCAATGGCTCACACCTGTAATCTCAGCACTTTGGGAGGCTAAGGCGATATAAAGACCCTGTTCTCCACCAAAAAAAAAACAAAAACAAAAACAAAACAACACAACAAACCAACAACGACAAAAATAAGAATAACCAATTATCTCCTGTATGCTATCACAGGTTTGAAACCTGGCCTCATACAATGTGTTACTTAACCAAATGTGTTTCCTTTATGGTTTCTCAGCTATTGCTGAAGTAATCCAAAGTAAATGAAAGGCAATTTACATGCCTACTAATTATCTCAAGCCATATCCAGGACTTTAAACCTTTCCCTCTGGTACTTCACATCAAGCTACCGCTTACCTGAGAACTTTTAAATATTTCCAATCATACGAATCAGGAGAATAACGTGTGGTATAGTCAGTGTAACTTTAAGAGAGCCAAACCTGCTTTTTATATGTACCAAAATTAGAAGTGTTTGTATTGGTTCCTAAAGTCAGGGTTGGTTTGTTACCAAAGAGCCCGCCACTGGTTGTACCAAATGAAGGTGCACTGGTTGTGCTGCTTCCAAATGTAGTAAGCTTGTTATTGCCAAACAGGGTCTAAAAAGAATAGAATACAGGAAAATTTAAAATAATATTAAGACACACACCAAACTAAATACAGGTTACCTCAGGTATACTGGATTGGGTATGGGGTGGGAGAAAGATGTCCTAACATTCATAAAAAAGGTAGAAAAAAGATGAATAAAGGCTATCAAAAAATAATCTGAGCAAGATTAACTTTATAAATACGGAATGCTTCTGGCCTGAAAAGTTAATGGTAACCCCTAAGGATTACCACTGAAACACAATGAATCCAATGAAACCAGATTTCAGTGAGGCAAAGAAAAAAAACAACAAGGCCATCAAATATCTTTTTACCTGTTAAGAGAAATGTAGCAAATACTTGTTTTGCCAAAAGAAATCACTACAAGAAAAACTTTGAACATGCTACATGGATGTTCCTTGAAAATGCTATGCTAAGTGAAAGACACCAATCACAAAAGACCACATATTATGATTCCATTTACATGAAGTGTTCAAAATAGTCAAATCCATAGAGAGAAAGTAGGCTTAAGATGATTACAGGAAAATCAGGAGTGACTGCCAATGACTATGGCATTTCTTTTTGGCATAATGAGTATGTTCTAAAATTAAATATGGTGATAGCTGCACACTTTGTTGATATACTAAAAATCACCTAGCTATACACTTTAAAGAGACAAATTGTATGGCATGTGGACTATACATCAATAAATCTGTCACTAGAAAGTACTAGAAGCCGGGCACAGTAGTTCACGCCTGTAATCCCAGCACTCTGAAAGGCCAAGGCAGAAGGATCCTTGAGGCCAGGAGTTACCAGCCTGGCCAACATGGCAAAATCCCACCTCTACTAAAAAATAAAAAAATTAAGGCCAGGAGTGGTGGCTCATGTCTGTAATCCCAGCACTTTCGGAGTCCAAGGCAGGTGGATCACGAGGTCAGGAGTTCGAGACCAGCCTGGCCACCATGGTGAAACCCCATTCTCTACTAAAAATACAAAAATTAGCTGGGCGCGGTGGCGGGCGCCTGTAATCCCAGCTACTCGGGAGGCTGAGGCAGAGAACTGCTTGAACCCGGGAGGCAGAGGTTGCAGTGAGCCGAGATCGCACGCCACTGTACTCCAGCCTGGGCAACAGAGCGAGACTCCGTCTCAAAAAAACAAAACAAAACAAAACAAAAAACAAAACAAAAGCCTGGCATGGTGTCACACGCCTGTAATCCCAGCTACTTGGGAGGCTGAGGCACGAGAATCGCTTGAGCCTGGGAGGGAGAGGTTGCAGTGAGCCGAGATCATGCCACTGCAGTACAGCCTGGACAACAGAACGAGACTCGGTTTCAAAAACAACAACAACAACAACAACAACAACAAAAGTACTAGAATGTCTTGAAGCATTATATAATTTTCTCAATTTCTTACCTCAATTATCTGTCCAAAGTTTAAAAAAAGAAAAGAGAAATTTCAATCTCCATGAAAACAGGACCATATGTTTTAGGGACTTTGTGTTCCTTTTTTATTTTTTAAGACGGAGTTTTGCTCTTGTTGCCCAGGCTAGAGTGCAATAGCGCGATCTTGGGTCACTGCAACCTCCACTTCCTGGGTTCAAGTGATTCTCTTGCCTTGGCATCTCAAGTAGCTGGTATTACAGGCACCCACCACCACACCCAGCTAGTGTTTTTGTTTTTTTTTTTATTTTTAGGAGAGACGGGGTTTCACCATGTTGGCCAGATTGGTCTCGAATTCCTGACCTCAGGTGATCCACCCACCTCGGCCTCCCAGAGTGCTGGGATTACAGGCGTGAGCCACTGCGCCTGGCTCTTTTTTTCTTTTTTTAACCTACTCACAATAGCAAGTTCAAAGTTTCTTCCATGAGTACCTCAACAATTTCAACAATTTGATCAACCCCAAAAACATTTCATTCCCAAACATCATACCAATTTATCACCTACAAAAGAGGGAAGAACTAGGAGTTAAAAATTATCTGATTCAAATAAAGCAAAAGAATTTCAATTTAGACTCAACAATTTAACCAATGCTATCAGAAGTATGATGCACATAAGCACTGAGGCAAAGAAATTTTAAAAGGGAAAGAATTTACTAATTGAAAACAAACCCGAAGTTAACCTGAAATTTCATTTTATATCAAATAATTTTTTGTTCTCAGAATCAAATCATATTAGGCTGGTGCAATAATACACCCAATAAAAATACTTGCAAGACAGTCAAATCCTTAGAAGAAAATTCCTTTCAACAAATTTACACACATCTTCAAATTACAGTCAACTGCAGAAACCTACCGAACCAACAGCACCAAATCCAGTATTGGTCTGCCCAAAGAGACCTGTTCCTGTTCCAAATGCTGTCCCAGTGCTGGTGTTTGTAGCTGTCCCAAAAAGACCTCCAGGCTGTGAGGCTTGGGTTACTCCAAATAATCCCTGCAAAGAAGTTTATATAGATTAAAAGATATCCTGTAATAGTTTCCGTAACGAATCCCAGAGTAATAAAAAAAAAGTTACCATTTTTTCAAGCTTATATGACAGATACCAGGCTAAATAACTTATATAGATTATTTCCTTCAAAACAACCCTGAAAAGCAGGGAGTATATTTTTCAAGAAGCTCAGAGCATTTGAAAACTTGCCCAAGGTGCCACAGCTCCTGAGTGGTAGGACCAGAAGTTCAAACCTATATTTAAGCCCCTGTTCTTCCCAGGATGATGAACTCCAAGGTCTTAGGCATCTATTAAATAATAAGACTTTAACTCTTGTGCTCTAAGAGATGTCAGGGTTGCAACACTGAAAAGCAAAATACTATGTCTGGGTCCTTCATTTTCAACGATTTAGGTGAAAAGAACTAATCAGTATCAAGCTGGGGAGTGAACTTAGAATCAAGTAACCAAAAATAATCAGCGAAAATAAATCAACATGGACCGAGGTACGAGTGTTATGTTAAAGAGCCTTAATTCCTTTTCTTGATACGGAGTTTCGTTCTGTTGCCCAGGCTGAAGTACAGTGGCACAATCTCGGCTCACTGCAGCCTCTGTTCAAGTGATTCTCTTGCCTCAGCCTCCCAAGTAGCTGGGACTACAACGGCACGCCACCAGGCCTGGCTAATTTTTGCATTTTTAGTAGAGATGGGGTTTCACAATGTGCCCAGACTGGTCACGAACTCCTGACCTCAGGTGATCCACCCGCCTCAGCCTCCCAAAATGCTGGCGTGAGCCACTGCACCCAGCCAAAAGCCTTAATTCTAAATGAGAAACTATACTCATTTCCAATGAGCAGTCTGCATCATCCTGTGTTTAACAATGTATTTTACTTATGCATTAATAAAGGAAAAATATTGTGCTAATAGACTTGCTGAATAGGGAATTCACTTTTTAAAGTTTTATTGAGACACAATTCAAACATCATAAAATTCACTCATTTACAGTGGACTATTCCGTGATGTTCTGCAACCATCCCTACTATCTAAATTCTTACACCCCCCAAAGAAATCCCAGACCCATCAGTGATTACTCCCCATCCCTAGGGAACCATTCATCTTTTTCTATGGATTTTTTTTTTTATTCTGAACATTTAATATGAATGGAGTCATAAAAAATGTGGTCTTTTGTGACGGGCTTCTTTCAGTTAGCACATTTTCAAGGTTCATCTGTGTTGTAGCATATATCAGTACTTCATTCCAATTTATGGTTGAACAATATTCCATTCTATGCATATACCACAATTGGTTACCCATTCATTGTTAATAGATCTTTAGGTTATTTCTACATTTTAGTCATTATGAATAATGCTGTTATGTTCACTTGTGTACAAGTCTATGTCTTATTTTTCTTTGGTAAATCCCAAGATGTGCAATTGCTGGGTCATATCATAACTCTGTTTAACATTTTGAGGAACCACCAAACTGTTTTCTAAAGGGGCTGTACCAGCAATGTATGAGGGTTCCAACTTCTCCAGGTTCAATACTTACTACTGTATTTTTTTGTTGTTTTTGTTGAGTCTCACACTGTCACCCAGGCTGGAGTGCAGTAGCACAATCTCGGCTCACCACAACCTCCGCCTCCCGGGTTCAAGAGATTCTCCTGCCTCAGCCCCCCGAGTAGCTGTAACTACAGGTGGGCACCACCATGCCTGGCTAATTTTTTGTATTTTTAGTAGAGACGGGGTTTCACCATGTTGTCCAGGCTAATCTCGAACTCCTGACCTCGTGATGTGCCTGCCTCGGCTTCCCAAAGTGCTGGGATTAAAGGCGTGAGCCACCATGCCCAGCCTGTTAGTCTTTTTTTATTGTATCTTTCAAATAGGTATAAAGTGGTTATCTCATTTTGGTTTTCATTTGCCTTTCCCTGATGACTTATGATGTTAAGCATATTATCACACCACTTACATATCTTCTCTGGAGAAATGTCAATTCAAATCCTTGGCCCTTTTTAAATGAGTTATTGTCTTATTACTGAATTATAAGAGTTATTTATACATCCTGGATACAAGTCCTATATCACATGTATGATTTTCAAGTATTTTCTTCCACTTACAGGTCTTTTCACTTTGATGATATCCCTTTGATATATAAATGTTTTTCTGCCATCTTTTTTTGTTTAGAGATAGGGTCTCATTATATCGCTCAGGCTAGAGTGCAGTGGCCTATTCATAGCCACGATCATAGTGCACCACAGCTTCTAACTCATGACCTCAATGATTCCCCGACCTCAGCCTCCTGAGTAGCTGGGATGACAAGCATGTGCTAAAAGGCCTGGCTAAAAGGTTTTAATTTTGAAAAAGCCCAATTTATCTATTTTTTCTTTTTCTGCTTTTGCTTTTGGTGTCCTATCTAAGATATTACTGTCTAACTAGGTTTCTTCTAACAGTTTTATAATTTTAGCTCTTGCACTTAGAAATCTGATCAATTTGTGGCCAGGCATAGTGGCTCACACCTGTAATCCCAGCACTTTGAGAGGCTGAGGCAGTCGGATCATTTGAGGTCAGGTGTTCAAGATCAGCCTGCCTAACATGGTGAAACCCTGTCTCCACTAAAATATAAAAAAATTAGCCGGGCATGGTGGCGCACACCTGTAATCCCAGTTACTCAGGAGACCAAGGCAGGAGAATCGCACACCTGTAATGCCAGTTACTCAGGAGACCAAGGCAGGAGAATCGCTTGAACCCAGGAGGCACAGGTTGCAGTGAGCCAAGATCGTGCCACTGCACTCCCGTCTGGGCAACAGAACAAGACTCTGTCTCAAAAAAAAAAAAAAAAAAAAAAAATTGATCAATTTTAACTTTTGCAGTTAAAAAATGCTGTGAAGAATCCAACCTCATTATTTTACATGTGAATAATCAGTTGTCCCAGCACCATATGTTGAAAAGACTATTCTTTCCTCACTGAATTGTTTTGGTATCCTTGTTGAAAATCAATTGTCTACAAATGTGAGGGTTTATTTCTGGACTCTCACTTCTATTCAACTGGTCTATGTCTCTCCTTGTGCCAGTAACACAATTACTATTGCTATATAGTAAGTTTTAAAATTGAGAAGTGAAGCCAGGTACAGCTGCTCACACCTGTAATCTCAGCACTTTGGGAGTCCAAGGAGAGCAGATTGTTCGAGCCCAGAAGCTCGAGACCAGCCTGGATAACTCGATGAAAACCCATCTCTACAAAAACTACAAAAATGAGCTGGACATGGTGGTGCACGCCTGTAGTCCCAGCTACTTGGGAGGTGAGGTGAGAGGATCGCTTAGCCCAGGAGGCAGAGGATGCAGTGAACTGAGATCATGCCACTGCACTCCAGCCTGGGTGACTGCAGCGAGGCCTGTCTCAAAAAAAATTAATAAAATAAAATTGAGAAACATGAAGGCCAGGCGCAGTGGCTCATGCCTGTAAACCCAGCACTTTGTGAGGTAGAGGCGGGTGGATCACCTGAGGTCAGGAGTTTGAGACCAGCCTGACCAACATAGTGAAACCCCGGCTCTACTAAAAATACAAAATTAGCTGGGTATGGTGGTGCATGCCTGCAATCCCAGCTATGTGGGAGGCTAACGCCGGAGAATCCCTTGAACCCGGGAGGCAGAGGCTGCAGTGAGCTGAGATCGTGCCATTGCACTCCAGCCTGGGCAACAACAGTGAAACTCCGTCTCAAAAAAAAAAAAAAAAAAAAAAAAAAAAAAACAGAGAGAGAGAAGCCTGAGGGTCCTCCAACTTGTTTTTCAAGATTGTTTTGGCTATTCCAGGTTCCTTCTTATTCTTTCTTCAGTGTTTTTATCATGAAAAAGTGTCAAATGTTTTTTCTGTATTTACAAAGGTGATCATGTGGTTTTCTGTTGTTTAAATTATATTACCACAGTGTATTACAATGATTAATGATCATATGTTGAACCAACCTTCCTCGGATAAATCCCACTTAGTCATGGATTATGATCCTTTTTTGTTTGTTTGTTTTGAGACAGAGTCCCGCTCTGTCACCTAGGCTGGAGTGCAGTGGCAAAATCTCGGCTCACCGCAACTTCTGCCTCCTGGGTTTAAGCAATTCTCCTGCCTCAGCCTCCTGCATAGCTTGGATTAGTCACCCGCCACCCCGCCCAGCTAATTTTTGTATTTTTGGTAGAGACGGGGTTTCACCATGTTTGCCAGGCTGGTCTCGAACTCCTGACCTCATGATCCGCCCGCCTCAGGAGCCCAAAGTGCTGGGATTACAGGCAGGAGCCAGCATGCCCGGCTGATCCTTTTCATATGTTACTGAAATCAGTCATCTAGTATTTTGAAGATTTGGGGGTACAAGCATACTTTTTTTAAAATTTTTTTTGGGATGAAGTCTCGCTTCGTCGCCCAGGTTGGAGTGCCATGGAGCAATCTCAGCTCACTGCAACCTCTGCCTCCCCCTGGGTTCAAGCTATTCTTGTGCCTCAGCCTCCCAAGTAGTGAGGATTACAGGCACCAACCACTGTGCCTGGCTAAGTTTTGTATTTTTAGCAGAGACGGGGTTTCACCATGTTGGCCAGGCTAGTCTCGAACTCCTGATCTCAAGTGATCTGCCCACCTCGGCCTCCCAAAGTGCTGGGATTACAGGCATAAGCTACTGTGCCCAGCCCATACTTGTTTTTTAATCAGTAAAAGTATCTCTAATTCTAAGACGAGGTAAATTCCAAGTCCTGATCAATTACTCATACATCACTTCCTTCTTTAATTTCATACTTCCCTAAAAAATGTCCCTAGAAATAAACTAGTAATGACCATGAGGACCTTTTCTTTGGACACAGTATGGCTCTAAGTCATAGGCCTCCCTCTAAAAAAAAAAAAAAAAAAAAAAAAAACTTCTTTGTATGATTCCCAAGGGAACTAGCTGAACGTTCCCTTAGTTCCTGTTGTTGGCTATATTCTGAAATATAGTCAGTAATGAATAAGTATTTTCTCCTATACCCTACAGAATGGCTGTAGTCAATTTTCCAAGGTATAGCTTTAAGAGGGCCAAGTCCAGCCCACTAAGTAGTTCCTACTTAGTAATGAGAAAAATACTTTCAGAAAGGATAAGTGATCACCTCAATAGCATCTCAACAAGTAAAGAGTAGAGCCCAGGCTAGAATCTAGGTCTTAATTATTCTAAGACTTTGTTCTCGGCCAGGCACGGTGGCTCACGCCTATAATCCCAGCACTTTGGGAGGCCGAGGTGGGCGGATCACGAGGTCAGGAGATCGAGACCATCCTGGCAAACACGGTGAAACCCCGTCTGTACTAAAAACACAAAAAATTAGCTGGACATGGTGGTGGACATCTATAGTCCCAGCTACTCGGGAGGCTGAGGCAGGAGAATGGCATGAACCTGGGAGGCGGAGCTTGCAGTGAGCTGAGATTGGGCCACTGCACTACAGCCTGGGCGACAGAGCAAGACTCCATCTCAAAAAAAAAAAAAAAACTTTGTTCTCTTCCCTTCATTAAATACCCTCAACTCAAGATTTGCAGTACAGGTAGAATTTGCTACTTTGACATGATTAGAATCCTCATTACTTAACTCTACAAATAAGACATGGAGGTAAGTAAGGGTCTGTTTCCTTACCATGGTGTTGGTGCTTGGCTGTCCTATGGTGCTGGTATTACCAAAGGAAAAGCCAGTGTTCTGGGTGGTTGTGGCCTGGCCAAATGGTTTGCTGAAGAGGCTGGTAGTCTGCTGATTCTGTTGGCCAAAGAGACCACCGGGATTTGTTCCAAATCCAGTTGTACCTTTTAGGAAAAAGAAAAAAAAAGAAAAAAGAAATAATAAAAAAAAGTAAACACCCAAAAATACAAAACCTTCCATTATCCAGTTGTTGTAATAGTCTTTATGTTATCTACTACCCTTCATTCACTACTTGATAATCTTTTCATTTTCCATCCTTCACTTAACTCTAGATTTAAACTTTAACTTCTGTAATAACACCCTTACCCCAAGAAGCTTAACTAGGCTAAATGATCTTCCCTTGTAAGTCCACAGCTTCCTTCTGTTTTACAAGATAATACACTAGAAGTCAGCATGTGTATTTTAACCTTGCTAGTCTAAGTTAATGAGAACAAAGGCTTCTTCTTTACATGAATATATCCAGCCCAGAGTCTGATATGTAATATTCAATAATGAATATGGGCCAGGCACAGTGGCTCACATCTGTAATAACAACATTTTGGGAGGCCAAGGCAGGAGGATCACTTGAGGACAGGAGTTCCTGAAGAGCCTAAGGCAACACAATGGGACCCCATCTCTACAAAAAAATTTTAAAAATTAGTCAGGCTTAATGGCACTTGCCTGTGGTCTTAGCTACTTGGGAGACTGAGGTGGGTATATGGCTTGAGCCTGGGAGTTTGAGGCTGCGGGGAGCTGTGATGGAGCCACTGCACGACAGCCTGGGTGACAGAGCTAGACAGTGTCCTCCAACCCCCACCAAAAAACAGAAAAAATTATGAAACATTAGCCAGGCAGAATGGTGGGAATATTACTTGGGCCCAAGAGTTCAAGGCTGCAGTGAGCTATGATTGCTCCACTGCACTCCAGCCTGGTCAACAAAGTGGGATTCTGTCTCAAAAAAAAAAAAAAAAAAAAAGCATACTAAACTAAATCATGGAATATCAAGATTGAAAAGTACGTTAGGCTGGACATGGTGGTTCACACTGGGAGGCTGAGACGGGTGATCACCTGAGATCAGGAGTTCGAGACCAGCATGGCCAATATGGCGAAACCCCGTCCCTGCTAAAAATTAGGGCTGGACGGCCAGCCATGGTGGCTCATGCCTGTAATCCCAGCACTTTGAGAGGCCGAGGCGGGTGGATCATGAGGTCTGGAGTTCAGATCAGCCTGGCCAAGATGGTAAAACCCCATTTGTACTAAAAATACAAAAAAATCAGCCAGGCATGGTGGTGGGCATCTGTAATCCCAGCTACTTCAGAAGCTGAGGCAGAGAATCGCTTGAACCCAGGAGATGGAGGATGCAGTGAGCCGAGATCACACCACTGCACTCCAGCCTGGGTGACAGAGTGAAACTCCATCTCAAAAAAAAAAAAAAAAAAAAAATTAGGGCTGGCACCATGGCTCATGCCTATAATCCCAGCGCTTTGGGAGGCCGAGGCTGGTTAATCGCCTGAGGTCAGGGGTTCGAGACCAGCCTGGCCAACATGGTGAAACCCCAACTCCATTAAAAATATAAAAAATTGGCCAGGCATGGTGGCGGGTGCCTGTAATCCCAACTCCTTGGGAGGCTGAGGCAGAAGAATCGCTTGAACCTAGGAATTGGAGGTTGCACTGCACTCCAGCTTGGGCAACACTGAGACTCCGTCTCAAAAAAATAAAATAAAATTAGTCGGGTGTGGTGGCACATGCCTGTAGGGTGGCTGAGGTAGGAGAATCACCTGAGCCCAGGAAATCAGGGCTGCAGTGAGCCCTGATCACACCACTGCACTCCAGCGTGAGCGACAGGAGTAAGACCCTAAAACCCTGTCTCAAGAAAAGAAAAGAAAAGAAAAGAAAAGAAAAAGTAGGTTAAATATAACTTAGATAAATACGTATTTGTGTGTGTGTGTGTGTGTGTGTGTGTGTGTATGTACACCTCTTTAGAAGGCTATGAAAAGCTATAATTTTTGCTTTTCTCTACAGAGGCAAACTGGTGGCTGGGGAAAGTGTATAAGGCAAGTATATAACCTCTGGTTATTTAGTTTTCTGTATTTTGTGAACTTTGTATCATATATGTGCATTACTTTTGCAAAAGTAGTATTTTTGTAAAGTAAATTAATCATCATCTTTAACTCCTCTTTCACATCCCACATTAAACCAATGCATCAGCAAATTCCATCAGTTCTATAATCAAACTGGGTCCAGAACCTCATCTTTTTTCTTTTCCGTCCTTTTTATTTAGAGATGGAGTCTTGCTCTGTCACCCAGGCTGGAATGCAATGGTGTGATCTCAGATCACTGCAACCTCTGCCTCCCAGGTTCAAGCGATTCTCCTGCCTCAGCCTCCCAAGTAGTTGGGATTACAGGTGCTTGTCACCACGCCTGGCTAATTTTCATATTTTTAGCAGAGGCAGGGTTTTACCATGTTGGCCAGGCTAGTCTTGAACTCCTGACCTCAAGCAACCCACCTGCCTTGGCCTCCCAAAGTGCTAGGATTGCAGGCGTGAGCCACCACACTTGGCCTCTTTTCCATCCTTGTCCAAGACACTAACACCTCTTATGTTGATAATAGCTTTCTAAGTAATTTGTTTCTACTCTTACAATCTACTGTCAATATAGGAGACTTCAGAATCATCCTTCACTCACAATCACATGACTTCTCTTTCAAAACAACTTTCAGGATTTCCTAAATCAAATAAAAATTCAAGTCTTGATATTGGCCTACAAAGTCGTATAAAATATGGCCCCTATATCCCCCAGTATTTTCCCTTGCCCTCTCTTCAAATGGCAAAAACTCAAACAGTTTTTAGACTCAGTTCCCACTAGCTGGAATGTTCTTCCCCCAGAAATCTGTACAACTTGCTCCTTCATCTTCTTCAGATACGTCACTGCTCAAACATCACCTTCTCCTCTGAAGCATTCCTTAGTCGTCTTCATCTTAAACTGTCTTTCTCCCTTTCCCCACATACATCCAGGCATTCCTCCCTATTCCTATGGTATCCCTGAATTATTATTTTTCTCCATAGCACTTATCCCAAAATGGCAATTATGTTTTAGTTTTAGTTATCTGTCTCTTCTCAATATAATCTAACATGATATCAAGTGCTTACTGGTTCCAAAGGCAGTTTTGTTCTGACCATATGCAAAGCCTGAATTAGTGGTGGAGGAGCTGAAGAGTCCTGTTGCACTGGAAGTGGCTGGAGAAGACCCAAACAAGCCAGTTGTGGTACCTGCTCCCACCTGGTTCTGTGGGCCCTTCCTGTTAGCCTGATAATCCTCTAAACGAAGTTCCTGAAGGGAGGGAAAACATATTTCTAATCTTAACATGCAGCTAAAAATAATTATTTAGGAGGCTAAATACTTGAATTTAGTAGTCAAGTTCTATGTTCACATAGGAACCATAACTAAAAAAGAGAAAACTAAGGAATGACATTATATCATTACAGAAAAACATTTCCAATAGACACTAAAATCCATACCATAATTATCATAAAACTACAAGCCAAAGAGTCAATATCTTAATCTCAGTTTTCTTTCACAAACAATACACTCTTTTGGTAAAATGTCATAAAATAATCCTAACTCTCCCCAGCCCTAAAATATAAAAATAAAATAAAAAATAAAAATTATAGTGAATTAACATATGTAGATTCTGTGGGGCAAAAAATTTAGAAAAAGAATAGTTTATCAATTTTGTCTCAAGTCCGGATGTTCCTGGCACAGCCCAATAAAGTAAGCATAGTTTGGTATGTAGAAAGAAGCAATCACTATAATCATGAATGACTATCAAAATGTACAACAACCTACTACATAAGCAATAAGAATGAACAAACTAACTTCATGCAACAACATGGATGACTATCTCAATGTTCAAAGACAGCCATTAAAAAGTACATAATGTGCCTGGGCGCTGCAGCTCATGCCTGTAATCCCAGCACTTTGGGAGGCTGAGGTGGACGGATCACAAGGCCAGGGTTCAAGAACAGCCCGGCCAACGTAGCAAAATCCCATCTCTACTAAAAATACAAAAATTAGCTGGGCATAGTGGCGTGCAGCTGCAATCCCAGCTACTCAGGAGGCTGAGGCAGGAGACTGCTTAAATCCAGGAGGCAGAGATTGCAGTGAGCTGAGATCACGCCACTGCACTCCAGCCTAGGCAACAGAGCAAGACTCGTCTCAAAAAAAAAAAAAAAAAATTAGCTGTGTGTGGTGGCCCACACCTGTAATCCAAGCTACCAGGGAGGCTGAGGCATGAGAATTGCTTGAACCTGGGAGGTGGAGGTTGTAGTGAGCCAAGATGTGCCACTGCACACCAGCCTGGGTGACGGAGTGAGATGCTGTCTCGAAAACAAAAAAAAAAAAAAAAACAAAAAAACCCCAACTTTTATTAAGCTGTACTTTGCATAATTTTACTAAAAACACCTTCATATGCATGCATACACATTGCCCAGTGTAACAGAAGCAACATCCAATCAGAACAGATGATTAGACTGGGCTCAGTGGCTCATGCCTGTTATCCCAGCACATTGGGAGGCTGAGGAAGAAAAATCGCTTGAGCTCAGGAGTCTGAGACCGGCCTGAGCAACATAGTAAGACCTCACCTCTACAAAAAAATTTTTAAAAATTAGCTGGGCGTGGGGCACATGCCAGTGGTCCCACCTGCTTCGGAGGCTAAGGATGTGAAGCCTGGGAAGCTGAGACTGCAGTGAGCTGTGATTGTGTCACTGCATTCCAGCCTGGGCAAAAAAGCCCATCTCAAAAAAAAAAAAGACCATTAGGGGTGCTAGACCTTCACATACCCCTGAATATTATCCCTGCCTAAACAAGTAGATATCTATAAATAATACTTGATTTTTAAAAATAATTTAGTTAATGTTAATTTTTTACATAAACCCAAACTGAACCACTCTATCCTAAAGAAAATCAAAACCATTTTCAAAAACTGCATTCCAATAAAATCAAAAGGTTAGACTGACATTCTGTATTGTATTTTACTGACCTCTAGTGACTTGCTTTCATATTCTTTCATAGCAGTAATACACTGGTGCTTGGTACTTATGTTAGTGCTAACTCCAGCTTTGACCATAGTATCTGTACCAGTTGGAGGCTGCAAAGTTAAATAAAGGCAAATTTGTAGGTCCAAGTTTTACATTCCTACTCTCTCAGATACAATTTCTCAACCACTGAACTCTAAAACTAGTCCCCCCAGGTCTTTTATACTGAGATGGTTTCAAGGGTGCTTGATTAAATATACTGCCATTTCTGATCTCTCCCTACATCAAGGTTACCTAAATAAATCAATCTTAGTAACAAAGTAATCACAAACGCAGGGATTAATCCCATAACCCAAGCCATCCAATTACATGCTAAAATACATGTAATATTATACATAAAGAAAGCTTTACCCAATATATACCTTTAAACCTCTATATCTAAGTTCTCCTTTCTACTCCGCCCTGTAATGCTGCATTAAAAAAATACGGAGGGCCAGGCGCAGTGGCTCACGCCTGTAATCCTAGCACTCTGGGAGGCCGAGGCGGGTGGATCATGAGGTCAGGAGTTCGAGACCAGCCTGGCTAATATGGTGAAACCCCGTCTCTACTAAAAAATAAAAAAATAAAAAATAAAAATGAGCCAGGTGTGGTAGCGCGCACCTGTAGTCCCAGCTACTCAGGAGGCTGAGGCAGGAGAATCGCTTGAATCCGAGAAGCGGAGGTTGCAGTGAGCCAAGATCGTGCCACTGCACTCTGGCCTGGGCGACAGAGTGAGACTCCATCTCAAAAAACAGCAACAACAACAACAAAAAAACAGAAACTGGCCAGGCGCAGTGGCTCACACCTGCAGTCCCAGCACTTTGGGAGGCCAAGGCGGGTGGATCACTTGAGGTCAGGAGTTCAAGACCAGCCTGGCCAACATGGTGAAACCCCATCTCTACTAAAAATACAAAAATTAGCTTGGGTGGGTGCCTGTAATCCCAGCTACTTGGGAGGCTGAGGCAGCAGAATCGCTTGAACCAGGAGGCAGAGGTTGCAGTGAGCCAAGATTGCACCACTGCGCTCCCATCTGGCTGACTCTCTCCAAAAAAAAAAAAAAAAAAAAAAAAAAGAAATATGGAAACCTGTTTTTCCCCGATAACCTTACAAGGAAAAAGGCACAATAAGTAAAACTAACTATTCCTGCTGGTATTGCCAGTTTTCTCAACTACTGCACTTTCCAAAGGGCATCACACAGTATTATTCACTATCATTTTATGTTTTAACTTCAAATTCGGGGTTGTAAATTTAGTACTATGAATTAACCAATTTACCTGACAAATTCTTCATTTTCTGGAGTATATTTTAACAAGTTTTATTTCTGCCAAAGATTTCCATTAGGCTAACTGCACCTCCAGCATACCCTAAGAATCCCCCAAACATTTACATCAAGTGGCATTCCACATGTTTCTGTAAACAAAATCCTCCACTCTAGCCCTCCACCCAACCCCTCTCAAAAAAAGAACACATACACAATAAACTTTACAGCCCCATTTAGCCATTTCATCAACAAAACCTGTATTTTTCATTGGGTACAGAATGCTGATGAGTTACTCTTATTTGCCCCCTATTCTTTATTCCCATAAAGATTAGTTGACCAGGCCGGGCATGGTGGCTCATGCCTGTAATCCCAACACTTTGGGAGGCAGAGGTGGGCAGATCACCTGAGGTCAGCAGTTCGAGACCAGCCTGGCCACCATGGTGAAACGCCATCTCTACTAAAACTACAAAAAAATTAGCTGGGTATGGTGGTGGACTCTTGTAATCCCAGCTACTCAGAGGAGGCGGAGGCAGGAGAATCACTTGAACCCAGGAGGTAGAGGTTGCAGTGAGCTGAGATTGCACCACTACACTCCAGCCTGGGCAACAAGAGCGAAACTCCATCTTAAAAAAACAAAATAACAAAAAAAAAAAAAAAGGAAATTCAACAGTTGACCATTCAGAAGCAAATTCTTAACACAGTAAATTCAAATTCTACCTTACACCAGATTATAAAAAAGTTTTATGAATACAAATTTTATTGGGATGAGCCTAATTCAAATATACATCATAATCTAGATTTACATTTCACAAGTTTTCCCATCTACTATACAACTATTTATAGATTTTGTTTTTAACACATCGTTCAGGCAGTGTCAAGCTAAGCTGGAGAGAGAAGCAATTTTACAATTCATCCTGCAAAGAAATATACATGCGGGAAAAAACATTCCACAAAGATTGGAAGAAAATACATACGTTAAATTTAATAGTAGTCCCAGTAGGAGCAGCTGTAAAACTACTTGGCCCGAAGAGGGAGCCAGATGTGCTGCCAAAAGGATTAGAGGTGGTATTTGTGGTTCCAAAGAGTCCTCCACTGCTAGTACTGGTTCCAAAATCTAAAAATAAGAAAGAAAAATGAGATGATAACAGTAAGAAATTTAAGAATGTATAAGATGCATTGGAATTGGGCTATGGCACTAGCGTCACAGTACTTCACTTCCTCATTTTTTTTTTTTTTTTGAGACAGGGTCTTGCTCTGTGTCCTAGGATGGAGTGCAGTGGTGCAATCACGGCTCACTGCAGCCTTGACCTCACAGGCTCAAGCAGTACTCCTGCCTCAGCCTCCCAAGTAGCTGGGACCACAGGCATGCGCCACCACACCCAGCTAATTTTTTTTTTAATTTTTGTAGAGACTGCCTTTTGCCATGTTGCTCAGGCTACTCTCAAACTCCTGGGCTCAAGCAATCCTCCTACCTCGAAATCCTAAAGTGTTGGGATTACAGGTGTGAGCCACTGCACCTGATCTCATATCCTGAAATTTTTTACCTTTCAAGTCTCCCAAGCAAATATATTCAAATAGAAGTTTCTTTCTTTCTTTTTTTTTTTTTTTTTGAGACGGAGTCTCGCTGTGTAGCCCAGGCTGGAGTGCAGTGGCGCGATCTCAGCTCACTGCAACCTCCACCTCCCAGGTTGACGCCATCCTCCTGCCTCAGCCTCCTGAGTAGCTGGGACTACAGGTGCCTGCCACCAAACCCGGCTAATTTTTTGTATTTTTTTTTTTTTTTTTTTAAGTAGAGATGGGGTTTCACTGTGTTTGCCAGGATGGTCTCGATCTCCTGACCTCGTGATCCATCCACCTATGCCTCCCAAAGTGCTGGGATTACAGGTGTGAGCCACAGTGCCCGGCCCAAATAGAAATTTCATACAGAAAGATACGTACTTCCAGGCTCACAACTTTCAAGTGAATCAAGTCTGAATCCTTTGGTCAGCTAAGTGTCCATAAAGCCCTAAGGTCACACTTGGAAGACAACTTAAAAGAAATACTTTGTTTCATCATAAATTTTATCTCATTTCTCCCTTTCTCATTTAACTACATGCTGAATGAACTTGTCTTTCTGAAAACATCTTGTCACAGACTTCAAGAGTGGTCACAGTACATTTTATTTACATACATTATAACATATACCTACACATAACCAAAAACTTTAGAATATACAAGTGGTCCTATTAGAGAAATCAAATATAGGTTAATGTAAAATTTCACCCCCCAAAATTTCAGAAAAATTAGCAGCCACTGTCAATTACTTTACAGAAACTAATAAAGAAATAGCAAATCCTTGGATTACTTTACTTTTCCAAAAAGCTGAGTTTAAAAAAAAATTACACATAAATGAATTTAATTGTTGCTAAGGAATATATTGCTGAAAGTATGAGAGACACTACTTCTAAAGAAGTTATGCCAGGCGCGGTGGCTCACGCCTGTAATCCCAGCACTTTGGGAGGCCAAGGCGGGTGGATCACAAGGTCAGGAGTTCGAGACCAGCCTGGCCAATATGGTGAAACCCCATCTCTACTAAAAATACAAAAATTAGCCAGGCATGATGGCGGGCGCCTGTAGGCCCAACTACTCGGGAGGCTGAGGCAGGAGACTCGCTTAAACTGGGGAGGCGGAGGTTGCAGTGAGCAGAGACTGCGCCACTGCACTCCAGCCCGGGTAACAGATCAAGACTCCGTCTCAAAAAAAAAAAAAAAAGAAGTTATACATATGGTGCCAGAAATGTCACTAAGCAAAGAAATTTATATGCCAATATTTAGAATTAGTAACATCCTAATTACCAGGTTAAAGAGTACTATGATTTCTCACTGGCAAACTGCTATTACTTCTTTCTAAAACATGTCTTAATATATAGTTTAAAGCAAATAGGCACATTTCTTTTGAATTAGTACTTCAGACTGCATTATATATTGTTATGGCTAAATATTTCAATGTTATACAAACAACTTTCCCTCTGGAAAATACTGATGGCAGGCCAGGCGCGGTGGCTCACACCTGTGATCCTAGCACTTTGGGAGGCCGAGGCAGATGGAACACGAGGTCGGGAGATCGAGACCATCCTGGCTAACACGGTGAAACCCCGTCTCTACAAAAAATACAAAAAAATTAGCCGGGCATGGTGGCAGGCGCCTGTAGTCCCAGCTACTCGGGAGGCTGAGGCAGGAGAATGGCATGAACCCAGGAGGCACAGCTCGCAATGAGCCGAGATTGCGCCACTGCACTCCAGCCTGGGTGACAGAGCGAGACTCCATCTCAAAAAAAAAAAAAAAAAAAAAGAAAGAAAGAAAATACTGATGGCTGGCTAACTATTCATTCTTCCATACTCTTGTGCCAGGAATGGCATCACTTGATAAAGCATACCTGATGAACTAGCAGTGGTTGGCTCAAAGTACAGTGCTGTGTGGAGAAGTATCCCCAAGTCATGTTTGGACTTAAAGTGAAAAAAGTCATCAAAAACATCTGCCATGGACAAAGAACGGAGGAGTAACCACGTCATGTCCATTATGTCATTCCTGCTCTAGTCTCTTCATAACAAATATAAAACAGAGACAAGAAGAAGGTACCTCTGCAGCACAATACGGCTGACTATAACACATTCCTCCTTGAAATTCTCCCATCTTAACATGAACTACACTACTCTGACCTGGCTTTTCATCCTTTCTCTAGCCATTTTGCATCAGGAAGCTCTTCCTCTGCATATCCCTTAAATAACAGTGCTTCAAATTTCTATCCTTATAGAAATGTACATACTCTCTTCCTTTCCAGCCTATTAACCTTTTCAGTGCATATTGAAGTTTTCCTCTTCCCATATTTTTGCCATTTAGTAGGAAAAGAAGGTAGATGAACATAGAAAAACGGAGAAAAGTCAACACATTCAACAAGCAAACCAAATTTTTAGATGCAGAACTCCAGTGATGTCCTACTTACTGCCAAAGCCAGTTGGTTTATTTTGTGCAAAGGCATTGTTTTGGGATGAGAAAAGACTGGTCCCTGTGCTTGCAGTTCCAAACAAGGTATTTGCTGTTCCTGTTGATGTACCAAACCCAAAGCCAGTGCTTGTGGAGGTAGCTGGCTGGCTAAATGAACTGGTTCCAAACAATCCTCCTGACGAGATGGAGAAGGAGGGAAAAAGTTAAGTACATCAGAGCCACTAAGTCAATACCTATACTAGCTACAAACAAACCAGTTATATCACAAATAAAGCCCCTACCTGGTTTAGTCTGTGAATTTCCAAAGAGGCCTCCAGTATTGTTGCTAGAACCAAATGCAGATGTTCCAAACGCCCCTCCACTAGTAGTGCCAAAGCCAGTATCTGAAAAAGCAAAATCCAGAGTAAATTAGAATTTAGAATAAAATCTACATAAGATGACCAAATGAAAAGGCATTTTAATATTTCTTAAAATTCTGCATTTGAGGCTGTGCACGGTGGCTCACGCCTGTAATCCCAGCACTTTGGGAGGCCGAGGAGGGCGGATCACCTGAGGTCGGGAGTTCAAGACCAGCCTGACCAACATGGAGAAACCCCGTTTCTACTAAAAATACAAAATTAGAAGGGCGTGGTGGCACATGCCTATAATCCCAGCTACTAGGGAGGCTGAGGCAGGAGAATTGCTTGAATCTGGGAGGCAGAGGTTTCGGTGAGCCAAGATCGTGCCACTGCACTCCAGCCTGGGCAACAAGTGTGAAACGCCGTCTCAAAAAAAAGAAAATTCTGCATTTGAACTACTAGTCTAATTAAAAACATTTTTTCAAAATCCCATCAGAGTATGAATTACAGAGTAAAAACCAAGCCACAGACATTTTATTCATCGTCCCCAGGGGAAGTATGAAAATTTAAAGTCAAAAGGAGTGACTTTTCAATAAAAGTTACAGATGTTCATAGGTTAAAAAAAAAGTGCTGGCCGGGCACGGTGGCTCACACCTGTAATCCCAGCACTTTGGGAGGCCGAGGCGGGCGAATCATTTGAGGTCAGGAGTTCAAGACCAGCCTAACCAACATGGTGAAATCCCGCCTCTACTAAAAATTCAAAAAAATTAGTGACAGTCCGTAGTCACTGAGATAAATGGTCTTTCATTAGCGGAACACATCAGAACAACCTGGGAAGCTTTTTCAAAATATACACGTTCAGGTTTCAACTCCAGAGATTCTAATTCCATAGTTTTTGATGAGAGATACATATTTTGAATAAAAACTTCCAAAGGTGACTGTGATGGGCACTTTTAGTTAAAAACCACAGACATGGACGTAGAATTCTTTAAAAAGGAGATCAGGAGCCACTTAAGAAAACTTCCCTGCCAGGTGCGATGGCTCACGCCTGTAACCCCAGCACTTTGGGAGGCCGAGGCGAGCAGATCATGAGGTCAGGAGATCAAGACCATCCTGGCTAACACGGTGAAACCCCGTCTCCACTTAAAATACAAAAAAAAAAAAAAAAAAAAAAATTAGCCGGGCCT
The DNA here is from genome assembly GCF_029281585.2 of Gorilla gorilla gorilla. Lineage (NCBI taxonomy): Eukaryota > Metazoa > Chordata > Mammalia > Primates > Hominidae > Gorilla > Gorilla gorilla. The sequence continues at coordinate 10,144,961 of NC_073233.2, forward strand.
GGTGGCGGGTGCCTGTAGTCCCAGCTACCGGGGAGGCTGAGGCAGGAGAATTGCTTGAACCCAGGAGGCGGAAGTCGCAGTGAGCTGAGATCGCACCACCGCACTCCATCCTGGGTGACAGAGCGAGACTCCATCTCAAAAAAAAAAAAAAAAGAAAAACTTCCTCTATTATTAATTTTATTAGGTATGATAGAGGTTTGTTAGTCATGCTTCTTAAAGAATCCTTAGCCCAGTGCCGTGGCTTATGCTTGTAATCCCCTCGCTTTGGCAGGCTTAGGTGGGAGAACTGCTTGAGCTCTGGAGATGGAGACTAGCCTGGGGAACACGGCAAGATCTCACCTCTACAAAAAATTTTAAACATGAGCCAGGAGGCTAGGTGCAGTGGCTCACACCTGTAATCCCAGCACTTTGGGAGGCCGAGGCGGGCAGACTGCTTGAGGTCAGGAGTTTGAGACCACCCTGGCCAACATGGTGAAACCCCATCTCTATTAAAAATATAAAAACTAGCCGGGCATGGTGCCATGCACCCGTCATCCCAGCTACTCGGGGGGCTGAAGCAGGAGAACTGCTTGAACCCAGGAGGCAGAAGTTACAGCGAGCTGAGAAAAATGAGCCAGGCGTGGTGGTGTGCAACTGTGGTTCTAGCTACTTAGGAGGCTGAGGTATGAGGAGTGCTTGGGTCTGGGAGGTTGAGGCTGTAGTGAACCATAATAGAGCCAATGCACTCCAGCCTCGGTGACAGTGCAGAATCCTATCTCAAAAAAAAAAAAAAAAAAAAATTTTTTTCAACAATTAGAGAAAAGTTTCTGGGATTTAATTTATTCTGTTAAGATGCTCTCCTCTTCCTGGAAAGAAAGAGATAAAAACAAGTCTGGGAAAATGCTGATTGTTTAAGTTGGGATATAAGTACATGAGAGTTCATTATACCATTCTTTCCAGACTTGGATGAGTATAAACATTTTTAACAAAGTGTCACAGCTCTTTTAGAATTTGTCTAGCAGGGTTTCTAGTTTTCACCGGGAAACAAAATTTTTTTTTTGCAGGGGGGGTGGACTTTCTGGTAAAAACAAAACAAACAAACAAAAAAAAACCTCCAAAAAAATTTTTAACAAAAAGTTTAAATGTAAATAAGGATTGCTTCAGGCAATTAGTCATACACGATACTGGGTAGGAAGGGAGGTAGATCTCCGGAGGGTTGATGGGAATTAGGCACTTCCACATTTTAACATTTCTGTGACATATGAATGTCACATCATGTTCACAGGGTAAATTCCAGGGCAGTTATTTCATAACTGCATTTTAGACTTCAACATTAAGAGAATTATTTTCTGGTCTGAAAATTAGTAACAAATTATAACTTTCTGTCAACCAAAATAATATAAATATTTTAAGTATCTTCTACTGACAATCAGAAGAAGGCCATGAAAACTTAGAATTTATTTCTACTTTCTTAAAAACTGTTAAAGAGGTCTTATCCTAGTTATTTTTTCAAGATGACTTTGTTATAAATATGAAAGTAAAAATAAAATTCCCACCTAAAGCTTATCAGAGTGGATTTGTTCTTAGTAAGAGGAGATTAAGGTTTCTCCCTCTTTTGTCCTTTTTAAAAACTTACTCTGTCCAAATGTTGAAGTTGTGCCAAAGCCACCTGTGCCACCCCCAAAGGGTGTTCCAAATGATTTGTTAAACATCTTCAAAATGAGTCTTTGTTTCAGAAAGCTGGGAAAAAGAAAACATTATCACTCTCTTAAAGACCACAAAATGGAATATAATTGTTTTAGAAAATCTATCATTCCACAAACTTAGGCCTATTCGAACTATAGTATATACTCTCATTCAAAATCCTCAAACTGTATGATAAAATAAACCTTGTAAAATGATCTTTAATCTACAATGTTCCTGAGCTGAACAGTAAGGTTAAACTTCATAATGTGAGGTTAAACTTCAGATCCCAACATTAACCATCCATTTAAAACAATGTTTTCAATCTTTTTTTTTTTAACCTAAGTCCCCTTTTTAATCAATAAATATTTCAGGTCTACAAGGCAAGATGTTTATACGATCCTCGTAGGAGGTTATGAATCATATCCATCAAAAATTATAACCACAGTCTGCTAACCCAACCACCTAAAAAGCTAACATTTTTGTCAGGTTTTCTTTTTTTTTTGAGACAGAAGGACGTGCAGTGGCTCACTGCAACCTCCTCCTCCTTGGTTCAAGTTATTCTCCTGCCTCAGTCTCAGAGTACCTGGGATTACAAGCGTGTGTCACCATGCCTGTCTAATTATTTGTATTTTTAGTAGAGACAGGGTTTCACCATGTTGGCCAGGCTGGTCTTAAAAAAAACTCCTGATCGAGTGATCCACCCACCTGGGTGCTGGGATTACACCACCAAAGTGCTGGGATTACAGGCGCAAACCACCGCACCCGGCCAAGGCTTTATTTTCCATACTTTGCATTATAAAGTTTCTTTCTCCCCTACCTTCGAGGATATAAAACATGGTAATAGTAAATGTTTTTCAAATTATGCATGCCCCGCCTTCTATCTCTAAATCCCAGAGATTCTGGTGCCCTGACATTCTCTTTGAGATTACGTTTTAAGACTATTCTCTATGGTCCCCTACTTATCTATCTTCTACTTCTAAGATTACAGAAAACCTTTGATGAAAATCCCTCACCTCTGGCCAGGCACAGTGGGCTCACATCTCTAATCCTGACAGCTTGGGAGGCTGAAGCGGGCTGATTGCTTGAGCCCAGGAGTTCGAGACCAGCCTGGGCAACATGGGGAAACCCTGTCTACAAAAAATCAAAGTTGGACTGGTGTGGTGACACGGGACTGTAGTCCCAGCTACTCTGTTGCTGAGGTGGGAGAAGCGCTTGAGCCCAGAAGGTGGAGGTTGCTGTGAGCCATTATCATGCCACTTCCCTCCAGCAAAGGTGATAGGGTGAGACCCTGTCTCAAAAACAAATAAAAAAAACGCTCACCTTGGCTGGGCGCGGTGGCTCACGCCTGTAATCCCAGCACTTTGGGAGGCCAAGGCGGGTGGATCACCTGAGCTCAGGAGTTCAAGACCAGCCTGGCCAACACGGTGAAACCCTGTCTCTACTAAAAATACAAAAATTAGCCAGGCGTGGTGGTGCATGCCTGTAATCTCAGCTATTTGGGACGCTGAGGCAGGAGAACTGCTTGAACCTGGGAGGCAGAGGTTGCAGTGAGCTGAGATCGCACCATTGTACTCCAGCATGGGTGACAAGAATGAAACTGTCTCAAAAACAAAAACAAAAACAAAAACCCTCACCTCACATAAATTATTTTACTCCTGTATCCAAACTATGCACCCGGTCATTTAAGGAACTGGACCAAACTGTTCCAAGAACACCTACAAAGAAAAGTTTGGTTCCCCCCGTCTGAATAAAAATAGCCTCATAGTGAAACACCCAAGAATGATCAACAAAAATAAAAAATAAAAAATAAAAAAATAAAAAAGGCTTCATAGTTTACTCAGAGCTTTCCCCCTCCACAAATTTTCCTTAAATTTAGATGCCTGCTACCTCTTATCTGCTAGCAGACAATAAATTAATAAGTAAACTACTTTCAGTATAAAAACTCTGAAAACAGTCGATCATGCTCATCTGGATTTTGTGACAGATATGATGATTTTTCTATTATAGCCACACAATGTATGTAAAGAGTAGTCTTTTCTTGTAGGAAACTCAGGCCGTGTTCATATAATAGAATTAAACATTGCATTTTGAGGTCTTCCCCAAATTCTAGTGTCCCACTAACACTTCCAGTCATTCTAATAACCAAACATTTTGTGCAACACTGAAAAAGATAAGGCTGTCCCTTAAATAAATGCTTTACAGAAATATTCTCTCTCCTGAAATTTCCTAGGAAAAAAATTAAATACTTAAGTTCTTTATCTCAATATCCAAAAACTGAGTAACTCCTTTGATTAAACAAAGCTCACTAAAACCAGTGGTTCTAGAGGGCCACATCAGAATTAGGTGGCAAGCTTTTCAAAATACAAACTCTGGCTGGTTACACTGGCTCACATCTGTAGATCCCAATGCTTTGGGAAGCTGAGGCAGGATGATCTGCTTAAAGCCAGACAAGCTTGGACAACACAGCAAGACTCTGTCTCTATTAAAAAACAACAACAAAAAAAAAACAAAAAGAAAACAAAAAACATGGTGCACACCTGTATGAAGCTCCAGCTACTAGTGAGGTTGAAGCTAGAGAATCACTTTAGCCCAGGAGTTCAGGCCTGCAGCAAGCTACAATGGTGCCACTGCACTCCAGCAAGCAAGCAAACAAACAAAAATACAAACCCCCAGGCTCCATTCTAGAAATATTGAACAAAAATGTCTAGGGCTGGGGTATAGACATTTGCATTCAGAAAAAGTTCAAGTTACTCTAAAGCACACCCTTGGCTGGGCGCGGTGGCTCACACCTGTAATTCCAACACTTTGGGAGGCAGAGGCGGGCAGATCACCTGAGACCAGGAGTTCGAGACCAGCCTGGCCAACATGGTGAAACCCCGTCTCTACTAAAAATACAAAAATTAGCCGGGTGTGGTGGCAGGCGCCTGTCGTCCCAGCTACTCAGGAGGCTGAGACAGGAGAACTGCTTGAACCCCAGAGGTGGAGCCTGCAGTGAGCTGAGATCGTGCCACGGCACTCCAGCCTGGGCAACACAGCGAGACTCTGTCTCAAAAAATATAAATGAATAATAAAAAAAAAAATACGGTTATGGCAAAAACAAACAAACAAAAAACAACCAAAAAACCAACGGATTTTTGGCTTCTCATGAAGAACCTGATAATTAACCAAACTATGACTGTAATCACTTCACGGCAATGACAGGCTGAAGCTTAGTAGCAATTCCCTCTATCTACCTCTCTTCTGTGAGAGCATATGCACTCTCCAAAGTGCCACAATACCCACCCACTATCACTCATTTACATCAACTGTCTGGTTCCTGTGGATTTTCAGTTTGTGACTACTGACATAATCAGAGAAAGAACATGTAACACTTTACTTCCTCTATTAACAATAACAAGGCTGGATGCGGTGGCTCATGCCTGTAATCCCAGCACTTTGGGAGGCCAAGGTGGGCAGATCACTTGAGGCCAAGAGTTTGAGACCAGCTTGGCCAACATGGCAAAACCCCACCTCTACTAAAAAAACACAAATCAGCTGATAGCGGTGGTGCACACCTGTGATTCCAGCTACTCGGGTGGCTAAGGCAGGAGAATCGCTTGAACTCAGGAAGCAGACGTTGCAGTTAGTTGAGATCATGCCACTGCACTCCAGTCTGGGCAACACAGTGAGACTCTGTCTCAACAAACAAATAACAAAAGATCTAGATAATACAGATATTTGCATTAACTATTTTCCATTCCATTTGGATTTTACTCCAAAAATGTAGTAAAATCCATTAAAAAAAAAAAGTAATCCTAGAGACAGAAATAAACCCATTAAAGTTTAAAGGCATATCACACTTGAGCCTTTATCCTTTCAAATATGTTAAACTGGCCCAAGCTGAAACCCCCACCAAGAATACAAGATAACATTTGAGTTTTTACTATGTCCCAGGCACTGTTCTAATGCTGCTTATGAATTATCTCATGTAAACCTCCCAAGAATCCAACCATGTAGGTATTTTTATCTCTATTTCACAAGGAAGAAATTAAGGCACAAGAATCTATTTGCCCAAGACAAAGCTATTGTTGACCCCAGCGGCCAATGCTTCTAGAGTCTAGAGCCTAGAGCTCCTAGAGAAAGAACATTGCCAATTAAAGGGAAATGACCTTGCATTCACTATAAATGGGGAACCTACAAAACCAACAATTGGTACTACAGATCCAGCACTATCAGGGAAAGACACTTCTCTGGCAAATATGGGAGTTCTAGTCACCAGAAATAATCTCTTTTATCGAGTAAGGATAATTTACAAGGTATACCCATGGCAAAGATGAAATTTACAACAAAGATTAACCTTTCTCCTTTTTTTCTTTATGAATGGACTTATTTATACCCACTGCAGGTTTTTCTTTTTGATATATTTAAAAAGAAAAATGAAATAGTGTTATATAGAAAAGAAATCTTTAACTTTATCCTTAATTTTACTCTGTCCTCTATGCTCAAAAATCTCCTAATTAATAATTCAGATTCTCAGATACAAGAAGTAGCCTTATAATACACCCAGTAGTCCAATCAATGGACAGACATATATTCTGACACTGTCCAAACTGAAGTTCTATACACTGATATACTGTTTTACATATCTAACTTTTGTGATCTCTGTGAACTCTGGGTACAATGACAAAACTTAGTTTTCTACCCAGAAAAGTAGTGGATATCCTGAAATGTGGTCAAAACGTTTACAACTCCAGGCAAATGTCAACTTTAAGACTATCTGAAAGACTATGCAAGCTTCCCAAGACATTTCCAATTTGCTGCTAACTCCAGACATAAATGGGAAGTAGTTTTTTCCTTTCCACTTCATTAAACTCCTTTGTATCAAAGACAGCAAACAGCAAAAAACAATAAATATTTGTTAGATGAATGGACTGTATAGTACTTCCTACTTTACAAAGCATTTTTTCATACATCCTCTCATCTAATCTTCACAAAAACACTAGAAGAGCCAGGGATTATCACACACAGTTAAACTGAATGCAAATTTTTGCCCTAGATAAGAAAAGAGGGCTGGGAAAGGAGGCTGGGTGGAATTCCAGGAAGAAGAGATTAATTAGCCTAGTGTAACCTAATAACATATCCCAACAAAACTATCTGGAACCTTCTGTTTTACAGTATCCTCCTTAGGATAGATCTTTGATCAAGCCATTCCCTTGGTTAGAACATCATATCCTCTCTAAGGCCGGGCACGGTGGCTCAAGGTCTGTAATCCCGGCACTTTGGAAGGCCAAGGTGGGCAGATCACCTAAGGTCAGGAGTTCGAGACCAGACTGGCCAATAGGGTGAAACCCCCGTCTCTACTAAAAATACAAACATTAGCCAGAAGCGGTGGCGCATGCCTGTAATCCCAGCTACTCGAGAGACTGAGGCAGGAGAGTCGCTCGAACCCGGAAGGCGGAGGTTGCAGTGAGCCAAGATCATTCCAGCCTGGGTAACAGAGCAAGACGCTGTCTCAAACAAAAAAAAAGAACATCATACCCTCTCTAAAAATCGTATCTCCCCTCTCCCCTCTCCCTCTCCCTCTCCCCACGGTCTCCCTCTCCCTCTCTTTCCACGGTCTCCCTCTGATGCCAAGCCGAAGCTGGACGGTACTGCTGCCATCTTAGCTCACTGCAACCTCCCTGCCTGATTCTCCTGCCTCAGCCTGCCGAGTGCCTGCGATTGCAGGCGCGCGACGCCACGCCTGACTGGTTTTCATATTTTTTTGGTGGAGACGGGGTTTTGCTGTGTTGGCCGGGCTGGTCTCCAGCTCCTAACCGCGAGTGATCTGCCAGCCTCGGCCTCCCGAGGTGCCGGGATTGCAGCCTCTGCTCGGCCGCCACCCCGTCTGGGAAGTGAGGAGCGTCTCCGCCTGGCCGCCCATCGTCTGGGATGTGAGGAGCCCCTCTGCCTGGCTGCCCAGTCTGGAAAGTGAGGAGCGTCTCTGCCCAGCCGCCATCCCATCTAGGAAGTGAGGAGCGCCTCTTCCCGGCCGCCATCACATCTGGGAAGTGAGGAGCGTCTCTGCCCGACCGCCCATCGTCTGAGATGTGGGGAGCACCTCTGCCCCGCCGCCCCGTCCGGGATGTGAGGAACGTCTCTGCCCGGCCGCCCCGTCTGAGAAGTGAGGAGCCCCTCCGCCCGGCAGCCGCCCCGTCTGAGAAGTGAGGAGCCCCTCCGCCCGGCAGCCGCCCCGTCTGGGAAGTGAGGAGCGTCTCCGCCCGGCCAGCCGCCCCGTCCGGGAGGGAGGTGGGGGGGTCAGCCTCCCGCCCGGCCCGCCGCCCTGTCGGGGAAGTGAGGGGCGCCTCTGCCCGGCCGCCCCTACTGGGAAGTGAGGAGCCCCTCTGCCCTGCCAGCCGCCCCGTAGGGGAGGTGGGGGTGTCAGCCCCCCGCCCGGCCAGCCGCCCAGTCCGGGAGGGAGGTGGGGGGGACAGCCCCCCCGCCCGGCCAGCCGCCCGGTCCGGGAGGGAGGTGGGGGGGTCAGCCCCCCGCCTGGCCAGCCGCCCCGTCCGGGAGGTGAGGGGCGCCTCTGCCCGGCCGCCCCTACTGGGAAGTGAGGAGCCCCTCTGACCGGCCACCACCCTGTCTGGGAGGTGTACCCAACAGCTCATTGAGAACGGGCCATGATGACAATGGCGGTTTTGTGGAATAGAAAAGGGGGAAAGGTGGGGAAAAGATTGAGAAATCGGATGGTTGCCGTGTCTGTGTGGAGGGAGGTAGACATGGCAGACTTTTCACTTTGCTCTGTACTAAGAAAAATTCTTCTGCCTTGGGATCCTGTTGATCTGTGACCTTACCGCCAACCCTGTGCTCTCTGAAACATGTGCTGTATCCACTCAGGGTTGAATGGATTAAGGGCGGTGCAAGATGTGCTTTGTTAAACAGATGCTTGAAGGCAGCATGGTCGTTAAGAGTCATCACCACTCCCTAATCTCAAGTACCCAGGGACACAAACACTGCGGAAGGCCGCAGGGTCCTCTGCCTAGGAAAACCAGAGAACTTTGTTCACTTGTTTATCTGCTGACCTTCCCTCCACTATTGTCCTGTGACCCTGCCAAATCCCCCTCTGCGAGAAACACCCAAGAATGATCAATAAAAAATAAAAAAAAAAAAAAATCGTATCTCCTTTTCTTCCTAAAAATTGTTGCTCAAGCCTCACCTGCTTTCACAAGACTGCCGCACACCCTTAAACTCTTTATTAGTATAAAAACACTTTAAAGGCCAGGCACGGTGGCTCATGTCTGTAATCCCAGCACTCCGGGAAGCAGAGGCGGGCAGATCACGAGGTCAAGAGATCGAGACCATCCTGGCCAACATGGTGAAACCCCGTCTCTACTGAAAATACAAAAATTAGCTGGGCATGGTGGTGTGTGCCTCTAGTCCCAGCTACTTGGGAGGCTGAGGCAGGAGAATCACTTGAATCCAGGAGGCGGAGGTTGCAGTGAGCCGAGATCGGGCCACTGCACTCCAGCCTGGCGACAGAGCCAGAGTCCGTCTCAAAAAAATAAAACACTTTACTTCCCCTCTTCCTTTCCAACCCTGATTACGTAAACTAGTGTCTCCCAGCTGCTTTTAGTTATGCAATCTATTTGTTATTATACCTGCCACCTGAGTGTTTTACCTGTTTGCTGCTCTGGGTAAAAAAAATGTCTTGACTTTGCTCACTGGGTGTAAATTAATTTTAAATAGTCCATAGCATCTTACATAAGCTCCTTCCTAATAGCACTGAGCAGCATTTTTTTCATCCCCTTAACATAACCCTAATCATTTTAGAGTGAAGAGTATATTAGCTTTGGTGTGAGACATCTGTGTTTAAAACTGTCACTCGGCTAGGCGCGGTGGCTCACACCTGCAATCCCAACACTTTGGGAGGCGAAGGCTGGTGGATCACCTGAGCTCAGGAGTTCGAGCCCAGCCTGGCCTACATGGTGAAACCCCCGTCTCTACTAACAATACAAAAATTAGCCTACATGCCTGTAATCCCAGCTACTCAGGAGGCTGAGGCAGGAGAACTGCTTGAACCTGGGAGGTGGAGGTTGCTGTGAGCCCAGATTGCGCCACTGCACTACAGCCTGGGTGACAAGAGTGAAATTCTGTCTCCAAAAATAAATAAATAAATAAATTTCTAAAATGAAAGAATATATACCTAACTATTAAGAATCACTGTATAAGGCTGGGCACGGTGGCTCATGCATGTAATCGCACCATTGGGAGGCCCAAAGTGGGCGGATCACTTGAGGTCGGGAGTTCAAGACCAGCCTGAGAAGCACAGAGAAACCCCGTCTCTACTAAAAATACATAATTAGCCAGTTGTCGTGACGCATGCCTGTCATCCCAGCTACTCGGGAGGCTGAGGCAGGAGAATCGCTTGAACCCAGGAGGCAGAGATTGCAGTGAGCCGAGATCGTGCCACTGCACTCCAGCCTGGATAACAACAGCGAAACTCCATCTCAAAAAAACAACCAAAAAAAAACCTGTCAGTTACCATTGTTGACTCTTAAAATCTAAAGTTAATTCAAAATAAAAAGTTAAAAAAATAAAACATTCCTCTGCCACTTGCTACTGTAAGTCATAATATTCAATCTCTCACACCTCAATTTCTACATCTGAACAATAGGGATTGTACAGCCTACACCAAAAGACTGGTAGGAGGACAAAGTTGCCTCAAACTAGAGCTCCTCAAAAGCAGCATTTTGTTTATTTTTCAACAGGTATTTTACAGGTATTTATAATTTAAAAAGTATAATAAATGTCCCCTCACTCTAAACTTTGGTTCAATGGCTAGCTAGAATGCCATAATTTCTTATTTCTCAATGCTTAAGTGTCATCCACTGATCACTTAGCACAAGCATAAAGCACCACTGCAAACAAAAACAAATCCCATCCCTGCACAAACACAATATATTGAGATTACTATGATCACTCAACCTCTTCCATCTATCTCACATCTCTGTCTTTATTCCCAACTATCCATCTTTTTAATTTACAAATTCATTTACCTATCTTTTTTTTTTTTTTGGTTTTTGTTTTGAGACAAGGTCTCACTCTGTTGCCCAGGCTGGAATGCAGTGGCATGATCATGGCTCACTGCAGCCTGGACCTCCTGGGTTCAACTGATCCTCCCACTTTAGCCTCCCAAAAAGCTGAGACCACAGGCATGTGCCACTATGTTGCCCAGGCTGGTCACTAACTCCTGGACTCAAGCCATCTTCCTGCTTTGGCCTCCTAAAGTGCAGGGATTATAGGTGAGCCCCTGTGCCAGGCCCATTTACTTATTTTTTATTTATTTATTTTTTTTTGAGACAGTCTTGCTCTGTTGCCAGGCTGGAGTGCAGTGCAGTGGCATGATCTCAGCTCACTGCAACCTCTGCCTCCTGGGTTCAAGCGATTTCCCTGCCTCAGCCTCCCGAGAAGATGGGACTACAGGCACCCACCACTATACCGGGTTAATTTTTTGTATTTTAGTAGACATGGGGTTTCACCAAGTTGGCCAGGATGGTCTCGATCTTCTGACCTCGTGATCCGCCCACCTCAGCCTCCCAAAGTGCTAGCATTACAGGTGTGAGCCACGGCACACAGCCCCATTTACCTATCAAGAAGGTTGAGTGTGCAAATACTAGTAAGCTCTGTGTCAAACGAAGTAAAATTAAAGATGTGAAGTGATGAGTGACTGTAACATTTACTGAGGATGAACTGTTCCCTTCATGAACAGACCAGCCCTAATTCAGGTGCTCAATTCTTTTCCCCTTGACTAATGATTTTCAAATATTTTTTAGCCATGAAACCCGACATATAAAACAGACATAAGCAGAAGCTGCTCTGGCTGAAGTGAAGAGGGAGTAGGTACAGTAGAACCCCACCAGCTCTGCCCTATGAAGCAGCTTAGGGCTCTATGAACCAATGTGAAATATTGTTCTAGATTAGTGGTTCTCAAAGTGTGACCCAAAGACCCCTAAAAGTCCCCAACACTTCTTCCAGGGGCTCAATGAAATCAAAACCATTTTCACAATAAAACTAAGACACTTTGCCCTTTTTCTTTACTGTTCTGACCTCTGTGCTGAGGTGCAAAATCAATGGTGTGCAAAAATGCTGGGAACTCAGCATGAATCAAAGCAACAACCCCAAATGGTGCTGAACTAACACTCACTGAATTCTTCACTGTCACCCATTTACAATATAAAAAATTCCACTTTCACTTAAAAGGGTCCTTAATGAAGCAGCAAAAATTATTAGTTGTATTATTTCTCAACACTACAGCACAATTCTTTTTAATTCGGTATTGGGAAATACTAAAAAACTTCTGCTTACTGAAATACAAAGGATACCAAGGGGCAAACCACCTGTAATTACTTTTGAAAGCTAAATGTAGTTGTTTTTCTCATGGAACACCATTTTAATTTTTTTTTTTTTTTTTTTTGAGACAGAGTCTGGCTCTGTTGCCCAGGCTGGAGTGAAGTGACGCAATCTCGGCTCACTGCAAGCTCTGCCTCCCAGGTTCATGACATTCTCCTGCGTCAGCCTTCCGAGTAACTGGGATTACAGGCGCCCGCCACCACGCCCGGCTAATTTTTTGTATTTTTAGTAGAGACGGGTTTTCACCGTGTTAGCCAGGATGGTCTTGATCTCCTGACCTTGTCATCCGCCCCCCTCAGCCTCCCAAAGTGCTGGGATTACAGGCGTGAGCCACTGCGCCCAGCCCACCATTTTAATTTCAAAGAATGATTGACAAACTATGGTTATTAAGATTTGGTACTGGCTGGGCATGGTGGCTCACACCTGTAATCCTAGCAGTTTGGGAGGCCGAGGCAGGTGGATCACTTGAATTCAGCAGTTCAAAACCAGCCTGGCCAACATGGTGAAACCTCATCTCTACTAAAAATACAAAAAATTAGCCAGGCATGGTGGTGGACGCCTGTAATCCCAGCTACTTGGGAGGCGGAGACAGGAGAATCAGTGGAACCCAGAAGGCGGAGGTTGCAGTGAGTTGAGATCCCACCATTGTACTCCAGCCTGGGGGAAAGACCGAGACTTCGTCTCAACAAAAAAAAAAAAAAAAAAAGGCTGGGCATGGTGGCTCATGCCTATAATCCCAGCATTTCGGGAGACCAAGGCAGACAGATCACGAGGTCAGGAGTTGAAGACCAGCCTGACCAACATGATGAAACCCTGTCTCTGCTAAAAATACAAAAATTAGCCAGGTGTGGTGGCACCTGCCTGTAATCCCAGCTACTCAGGAGGCTGAGGCAGGAGAATTGCTTGAACCCAGGAGGCGAGGTTACAGTGAGCCGAGATCACAACACTGCACTCCAGCCTAGGCGACAGAGTGAGACTACATCTAAAAAAAAAAAATTTGATACAAAAATTACAACTACAAAAACATGTATTCGGCTGGGCGCAGCGGCTCATGCCTGTAATCCCAGGACTTTGGGAGGCGGAGGTGAGCGGATCACGAGGTCAGGAGATCGAGACCTTCCTGGCTAACATGGTGAAACCCCATCTCTACTAAAAATACAAAAAATTAGCCGGGCATGGTGGCACGCCCCTGTATTCCCAGCTACTCGGGAGGATGAGGCAGGAGAATGGCGCAAACCCGGGAAGTGGAGCTTGCAATGAGCCGAGATCGTGCCACTGCACTCCAGCCCAGGTGACAGAGCGAAACTCCATCTCAAAAAAAATAAAAATAAAAACATGTATTCACCACTATCAGGTCATAAGCTTCTCAATTCTTAAAAAGACTTATCTGATGAGATGGGTGGAAACAGAAACAACTGTATAATTAAATTTGTCAACATCTGGAATATACGGGCCAGGCCGATGGGGCTCATGCCTGTAATGCCAGCTCTTTAGGAGGCCGAGACGGGAAGATCACTTGAGGTCAGGAGTTCCAGACCAGCCATGGTCAACATGTTGAAACCCCGTCTCTACAAAAAATACAAAAATTAGCCAGATGTGGTGGTACACACCTGTAGTCCCAGCTACTCAAGAGGCTGAGGCATGAGAATCACCTGAACCTGGAATGCAGAGGTTACAGTGAGCCAAGACTGTGCCACGACACTCCAGCCTGGGTGACAAAGCAAGACTCTGTCTCAAAAACAAAGAAACAAACAAACAAAAAAACAACAAAAAAAGAAGATCTGCATAACTCAGTAAATCAATAATTTCAAAATCAACATGCATCATGTTATAAAATCACAGAAGTGTAAAGGTCCATTCAAAGTACAACACAGACCAATGGTTTTTAATACAACAGAGTACAAAAGTTCAATGACACAGTTTCAGATTCCATACTGTAATGAACCTTGAAAAAGGTTTGAGGCTGGGCACGGTGGCTCACGTCTAAAATCCCAGCACTTTGGGAGGCCAAGGCGGGCGGATCACTTGAGGCCAGGAGTTCAAACCCAACATGGCGAAACCCCGTCTCTACTAAAAATACAAAAAATTAGCCCAGGGTGGTGATGTGCACCTGTAGTCCCAGCAACTTAGGAGGCTGAGGCAGGAGAATTGCTTGAACCTGGGAGGCGGAGGTTGGAGTACGCTGAGATAGCGCCACTGCACTCCGACTTGGGCGACAGAGCACGACTCCGTCTCAAAAAAACAAACAAATAAAAAGGTTTGACTGTAGTGTCAAAGAGCAGTTAGAATTATCTGAAAAGGCCATTAAAATACTCCTCTCTTTTCCAACTATGTATCTGTATGAGGCTAGATTTTCTTCACATACTTCAAACAAAACAACATAACATGTGTCAGAATGCAAAGACTGGTACATTTAGAGGTCTTCTTTTTATGATATGGAGTCTTGCTCTGTCACCCAGGATGAAGCACAGTGGTGCAATCTGCGCTCACTGCAACCTCTGCCTCCTGGGTTCAAGCGATTCTCTGCCTCAGCCTCCCAGTAGCTGGGACTACAGGTATGTGTCACTGTGCCCAACTAATTTTTGTATTTTTAGTAGATTCAGGGTTTCACCATATCAGCCAGGATGGTCTCAAACTCCTAACCTTGTGATCCACCTGCTTCAGCCTCCCAAAGTGCTGGGATTACAGGTGTGAGCCACCACGCCCGGCCAGCTACCACTATATTTTTAAGAATTTTTCTTTCCTTACTAAAAAAAACTGCAAGTATTTCCCATTACACTGAATTAAGTACAAATTCCTCAATGTGGTAATTATGGCTGGGCATGGTGGCTCACGCCTGTAATCCCAGCACTTTGGGAGGCCAAAGCGGGTGGATTGCTTGAGGTCACGAGTTCCAGATCAGCCTGGCCAACATGGTGAAAGCCTGTCTCTACTAAAAATACAAAATTAGCTGGGTGTGGTGGCACGCACCTGTAATCCAGCTACTCGGGAGGCTGAGGCAAGAGAATTGTTTGAACCCAGGAGGCGGAGGTTGCGGTGAGCCAAGATCACGTCATTGCACTCCAGCCTGGGCAACAAGAGCGAAACTCTGTCTCAAAAAATAAATAAATAAATAAATACATGTGAAATATTTTCACTAAAGTAGTAGTCTCAATCAAGGGCAATTCTGACAACTTCTTCAGACATCCCTGATCGTTACAACCTGCAGAGGATGTGTTATGGGTATCTAATGGGTAGAGGTATGAATGTTGCTAAATATCCTACAATATACAACACAGCCCCCACGATAATTATCTGGCCCAAAGTCTCAAAAGTTCCAAAGCTGAGAAACCTTTCTCTAGAGCTATACTGTGCCAAATACTTAGGGTCCATTTCAAACAAAAAGAATGCACCAAGTTCTCAGGAAATGTTTACCTACCTTCCTCTAATACGTACTGTTTTGTTTCTTTGCTTTTCTTTTTTTCTTGAGTCAGAGTCTCGCTGTCGCCCAGGCTGGAGCGCAGTGGCACAATCTTGGCTCACTGCAACCTCCGCCTCCCGAGTTCAAGCAATTCTCCTCCCTCAGCCTCCCGAGTAGCTGGGGCAACGGGCGCATGCTGCCGCGCCCAGCTAATTTTTCATATTTTTTTTTAAGTACAGATGGGGTTTCACCATGTTGCCCAGGCTGGTCTCAAACTCCTGAGCTCAGGCAATCCACCCGTCTCGGCCTCCCAAAGTGCTAGGATTACAGGCGTGAACCACCACACCACGCCTGTTTTGTTTTAAGACGGCCTCACCCAGTTTCCCAGGCTGGAACGCAGTGGTGCAATCACAGCACTGCAGTCTCAATCTTCCGGGCTCTGATGTTTCTTTGATTTCAGCCTCCTAAGCAGCTGGAGTACAGGTGCATGCCACCATACCTGCCTAATTTTTGTATTTTTCGTAGAGACAGGGTTTCCCCATGTTGCCCAGGCTAGTCTTGAACTTCTGGGCTCAGGAAATCCACCTGCCTTGACCTTGGAAGTGCTGGGATTACAGGAGTGAGTCACCACGCTCAGCCAATACTTATCCTTAAATCTCTGAGTTTCTTAGTTCCCTAACCTTTCAACAAATTCCATAACTGCATAGTCTCATTATTGGAAATTAAACATTAGTACCATCATTCTTTACTTTCCAGGTTAACTACCACCACATAAATCATATTACGAGAAAATAATATAACTTTTTCAAAGCCGTAAATTTAGTTCCTTAAAAATTCTACTTGCTCTTAGTTATCTAGGACCTAGTAGACATAAAGTCAGGTACTGGCTGGGCACAGTGGCTCATACCTGTAATCCCAGCACTTCGGGAGGCCGAGGTGGGGGATGGCTTGAGCCCAGGAATTCGATACCAGCCTGGGCAACATAGCGAAACCCTGTCTCTACCCAAAAAATACAAAAAAATATTAGCTGGGTATGGTGGTGCACACCTGTGGTCTCAGCTACTTGGGAGGCTGAGGTGGGAAGATTGCTTGAGCCCAGGAGGTAGAGGCTACTGTGAACCGAGATTGCGCCACTGCACTCTAGCCTGGGTGATGGAGTGAGACCCTATCTCATAAATAAACAAATAAATGTCAGGGACCAAAGTATCACATAACATATAAACAGCAGGAACCATCTTATCTGGGCCCCATATTTCAGGAGCCTCTCTATTGACTACTGTTAGGTATAACTCCTCCATATTTGTCTATTCATTCAAGTAAACACACTTACTGAGGGCCTACTATGTAGCAAGCAACTGGACAACAAAGATAAGATGAAAATATTTTACCAGCCTAATTAAAAAAACAGCTAAAATAAAAATATGTGCTATAAATAGAAATATCAAATAAGTGTTACGGAAGCTTGCAGAGAAGAGAATGCCAAGAAAAGCTTCCCAGAAGAGGGTGATGCTTGAACCGAGAAAATGTCACGGAAAACATACCCTGTTCACGCTTTACTATTTAGACTACGGTTCTCTTCTGCACTACTAGTTCTGAGTTTATGCTTTGTCATCTATACAAGAACAAAGTAACAATCTTACTGATGTGAACAAAACCAAGTGTCAACTAATTCAATTTCATCAAATCTGAAGAGTCAAAAATAATAATTTTACCCAAGTATTTCCCGGTACCTTTATCCTGTCCAACCTCTAGTTTTGGTTTTTAAATACCCTAACTTCCTCCACCAGGTAAACATACTGTAACCCAGTTAACTCGAGTTTCTTTTTGAATTTGTAAAGACCGTCACAGGGAATGATCACTGCTCTCTTTTTGCTCTTTATTCCAGTTAGCTTCTTCCTCCAAAACGGAGTTTTATTTCCTCACCTTATTCTACTATAATACTTCACTTTGAATTCTGTACCTGAAAGGAGCCGTGAGTTCCGAGGTACAACTACTACAAACGGACTCCTGCCTGGCTTTCTAAGTCTTATCAATATTTCCTGCTTTCTATTCCAGTACTGTTATAAATCCCTAACTGACTCCGAGTCCTCATCAGCTGACACAAGTCAAAAAATTCAGATTTAGAAAGGGAAACAATGGCTTGTAGTTTTATCGATTTGTTTCCGATACATAACAACGCTGACGTTCTTTAACCATCTTCTAAGTTTAGTTCTCAAGCTCTAGGTTAGGGTACCACTAACGAAGCTTCCACCTTACCCGTGAACAGAGCTGGTAGCAACTAAACGGAAAACGCTGTGAAGACTACATCTACGTTTAGCTACCTAATGTCCATGCCGCACCGACCTCCTAAAGGGAATTCTTAATAATGGGAGACTGAAATATCCAGGGAGGGTGAGGTAGTAGAAAAATGTTTAGACTGTCAAAAATCTGGCATTGGCTAATCCTGCCTGTTACTCCGGGCCTCGGTTTCCCCATCTACAAAACTGATGTAAGGTAGGGGGATTGACTTAAACAATTTCTAAAGTCCTTATGGCTATAGTAATCCAGAAACTCAATCTTTCTCCTCATCTGGCTTTACACTGAACACGTGGGAATATAGAAAAGAACCGTTTGCTCCACCGAACCGACTCCTATTCTCAGACATTATCTTAAAAATCTCCCCAACTTCGGACTCACCCTAATCCTCGGGGTGCCCACTTCCCTTATGGAGAAGCCAAGGCAAATAAAGCCCAGCCCCACATAACGGTCAAGGAAGTGCGGGGCAGACCGTATTCAGGGTCTCAAGGCGCTGACCCCGGAAAGGCCAGCCCACCGTGGGGTCCTTACACCACTGAATGAATGAGTACAACCAGAAAGACACCCACTCGCGTGGGCAGCAACTGGAGACCTCCAGGCCTAGACCCCACTGATGTCCATTCTCTCCCAGGGCCTCCAAAGCCGGGCCTCCCGGGCTCCGGGCCCCCGGGTCCTCAGCACCGCCTCTCTCAGGCCAGAAGGTGCGCGCAGCGGCGCGAGACTTCGAAGCGGAGAGGCCCCGAGACGCCCCGCGCGTCCGCCCGCCCGGAAGGGAGGAGAAACCTGCCGGTCTCGGCCGCTGCAGCTCGGGCTCCCGACTTACCGCGGTTCGGTGGGGAAGGGGAAGTGTCAGGAGTCCGGGCCCAGGCCCGTCTGCCACCCGCCGCTCACAGAACAGCGCGCGGCCCCCACAAAACCGTCGCCGCCGCCGCTACCACCCCTGCCACCGACCGCCGCTTCGGGCGCAGCGCGCAGAGGGCCCGACTGCGTCACACGCCGCCCGGCGTCAGAGGCTCGTTGCGGACGCTCCGCCCTCGCCGTCCGCGAATTGGTGGAAGCGGCCGCCACTCTGGGTCGACCCTGTTATTCATTGGGCAACGCGTCTTTTGAAACCGAACTGAAGGGGGAAGGGGCGAGAGGGAAGAGGAGGGGCACAAGGAGTTCGGGGAGGCACAGGGTAGGAGCGGTGAGAGGGCCGTGGAGTCCCGCCCCTCGCCGCCGCGGGTTGGCGGGAGCGCGTCGTGACGTCACACAGGGCCTCTCGAAGTGGGCTTGTGAATGGCTAGATTGGGAAGCACCGGCGGGGTGTCGGGAAGAGTGGTGACGCAACATAGAGACTCCGCCCCCTTCCTTGGAGCGCTGCGACTCGGGCTGAGGGAGCTCGGGCCAATCAGAGGGACGGCCCCAGAATGGCATGGTAACTATTCGACCCTTTCCTTGCCCCGGTCCGCCGGCGCTGCTGGGAAGGCTTCCTAGTCTCTCTGCCCGCACTTCCTGCCCAGACCACGTGCGGAGCCTCAGGGCCCTCTTGGAAGGTCTGTCTGTCCAAAGAGTTTGCCCGAGGCTTCTTCAGGGCCCTAAATCCTGACCGTATTCTCTCCTGACCCATGCTTGCCCCAGCACATTCTTTCCCTCCCTGAATTTCTAGGATGGACATTAGGAGCATTAGAGATGCCCTAAGGGACTGGCCCACCAAAGGGCCTGGTACAAATGAGGATTGTTGGAACGTCTTTCCCAGCTGCACGTGGAGAACCCCTAATTCTTTTTTTTTCTTTTTCTTTTGAGATGAAGTCTCGCGTTGTCGCCTAGGGTGGAGTGCATTGGCGCAATCTCGGCTCACTGCAACCTCTGCCTCCCGGGTTCAAGCGATTCTCCTGCCTTAGCCTCCCAAGTAGCTGGGATTACAGGCGTCCGCCACCAGGCCCAGCTAATTTTTGTATTTATAGTAGAGACGGGGATTTCACTGTGTTGGTCAGGCTGGTCTCGAACTCCTGACCTCAAGTGATCCACCCCCCGCCCCCCGGCCTCCCAAAGTGCTGGGATTACAGACGTGAGCCACCTCGCCCATGAACTACTTTTTTTTTTTTTTTTGAGATGGAGGCTTGCTCTGTCTCCTCTTTCTCCCAAGCTGGAGTGCAGTCGCACGATCTCGGCTGACTGCAATCTCCGCCTCCCAGGTACAAGAGATTCTCCTGCCGTAGCCTCCCGAGTAGCTGGGATTACAGGCACTCGCCGCCGCGCCCGGCTGATTTTGTATTTTTAGTAGAGATGGGGTTTCGCCATGTTGGCCAGGCTGGTCTCGAACTCCGGAACTCAGGTGATCCGCCCGCCTCGGCCTCCCACAGTGCTGGCCTTACAGGCGTGAGCCACCGCGCCCAGCCGAACCCCTAGTTATTCTTAAAGGACGGGTATTTCAAATGTTCCCATCTTCTCAGTGATACATTTGCCAAGCTTTCACAGCGAGTTGAGCTAATGCTTGGGCAGGCCTCTGTTAAAGCCTTGTCACTTTGTATCCTATTATTTACCCTCGGTTTTCTGTGCCTTGGGCTCTTGGAAGTCCTTCTGGGGCCTAGCCCATAGCAGAAGACTGATATTACAAGAGTGAAAGGTGGGCATTTTCTAGAAACTAGACCTGTTTAGTGACTGAGAGTCTCATAGCAGGAACTGTGCGCAGAAAGCAAAGCGTATACTGGCCGGGCTGGTGGCTCACGCCTGTAATCCCAGCACTTTGGGAGGCTGAGGCGGGCAGATTATTTGAGGCCAGGAGTTCGAGACCAGCCTGGCCAACATGATGAAACCCTGTCTCTACTAAGAATACAAAAATTGGTCAGGCATGGTGGTGGGCACCTATAATCCCAGCTGCTTCTCGGTTTGCTGAGGCACGAGAATGGCTTGAACCAGGGAGGCGGAGATTACAGTGAGTGGAGATCCTGCCACTGCGCTCCAGAGTGATCTCAAAAAAAATTTAAAAAAAACCTCCACCACTACTTCTTTGTGAGACATGAATGCAAAATTGAACTGGGCTTTTACCTAAAATGTAAATGAGTTTAAAGCCATCTGGGTTTTCGGTGATGGCAAGGGATTAGAGATAATTGATTTATTTGTTTGTTTAAAAAAATGGGAGACTGGGAGTAGTGGCTCACGCCTGTAATCCCAGCACTGGGGAGTTCAAGGTAGGAGGATCACTTGAACCCAGGAGTTCGAGACCAGCTCGGGCAACATAGTGAGTCCCCACCTATACAAAAAATTAACCAAGGCCAGGTGTGGTGGCAAGCGCCTGTGGTCCCAGCTACTAGGGAGGCTGAAGTAGGAGGATCGTTTGAGCCCAAGAGGTTAAAGCTACAGTGAGCTGTGATTACAGTCATGCCACTCCCGCCTGGGCAACAGAGGGAGCCTCCGACTGGGGGAAAAAAAAGGTGGTGGGTTGTAAAGATGGAATAAGATAGTGGATGGAAGAAACACGGTACATTGTAGGTGCTCAGTAGATACTTGAAGGAAGAAGAAAATCAATATATGGTTGGCCAAATAGTAAAGTTACTTTAAACAACTGACTGCAGCCATCTTCCCCCAACTCCTCCATCCAAAACACCCCTACTTTACAACCACACTCCCTTGCCTTTGCTGGACTTTAGAAAGTCATTAACTCTCCCTAGATAGTTACAGTAGCTTCATAACTGCCCTCTAGAACATTTGATTTCTTGCCCTTTAATCTCCAAGCCCAATTATTTTTAAGGCTCTCTTCTACTGACTTATTTTGGTGTCCCTAAGGCAGGGCACATAGTAGGTACACATTAGATATTTGATGCACGAATGAGTGAATTATTTTCTTCAGTGGGGGATTAGTAGGGGTGTTGGACTTTGAGTCAGAGAAGCCTGGTTTAAATTTGGATGCAGATTTAATTTAATTCAGTTTAAATTTATTTATTAATTTAATTTAATTCAGTTTAATTTAATTAAGAAATTTGGGCCAGGCGGGATGGCTCACGCCTGTAATCCCAGCACTTTGGGAGGCCGAGGTGGGCGGATCACAAGGTCAGGAGATCGAGACCAGCCTGGCTAACAGAAGGAAACCCCATCTCTACTAAAAATACAAAAAAATTAGCCGGGCGTGGTGGCACATACCTGTAGTCCCAGCTACTCGGGAGGCTGAGGCAGGAGAATTGCTTGAACCTGGGAGGCGGAGGTTGCAGTGAGCTGAGATCGAGCCACTGCACTCCATCCTGGGCCACAGAGTGAGACTCCGTCTCAAAAAAAAAAAAAAAAAAAAAAAAAAGAAATTTAGGCAAATTTCCTGCCGGGAATGGTGGCTCACGCCTATAATCCCAGCACTTTTGGAGGCTGAAGCGGGTGGATCACCTGAGGTCAGGAGTTCGAAACCCGCCTGGCTAACACGGTGAAACCCTGTCTCTACTAAATATACAAAAAATTAGCCGGGTGTGGTGGCTCATGCCTGTAATCCCAGCTACTTGGGAGGCTGAGGCAGGAGAATTGCTTGAACCAGGGAGGCAGAGGTTGCAGTGAGCTGAGATGGCACCATTGCACTCCAGTGTGGGCAACAAGAGTGAAAGTCTGTCTTCAAAAAAAAAAGAAAAGAAAGGAAAGAAAAAGAAATTTGGGCAAATTTCCTAATCCCTCTGAACCTCAATTTTCTTTTGTATAAAATGGGGATAACAACCACATTTGCCTTACAGGGTCGTAGTGAGAATTAAAAGAGAGAATACATTTAAAGCACTTAGCATAGTACCTGGCACACATAAGGCCTCAATAAATGGTATTGTTTGCATTAGTTAAAAATGTATCCCAGCCGGGCATGGTGGCTCAAGCCTGTAATCCCAGCACTTTGGGAGGCCAAGGCGGGCGGATCACGAGGTCAGGAGATCGAGACCATCCTGGCTAACATGGTGAAACCCCGTCTGTACTAAAAATACAAAAAATTAGCCGGGCGCGGTGGCAGGCGCCTGTAGTCCCAGCTATTCGGGAGGCTGAGGCAGGAGAATGGTGTGAACCCGGGAGGCGGAGCTTGCAGTGAGCAGAGATCGCGCCACTGCACTCCAGCCTGGGTGACAGAGCAAGACTCCATCTCAAAAAAAAAGAAAAAAAAAAAAAAAATGTTTCCGGGCACAGTGGCTCACTCCTGTAATCCCAGCACTTTGGGAGGCTGAGGCGGGCAGATCACCTGAGATCAGGAGTTCAAGACCAGCCTGGCCAACACGGCGAAACCTCATCTCTACTAAAAATAAAAAAATTAGCCAGGCATAGTTGCCCACGCCTGTAATCCCAGCTAGTCGGGAGGCTGAGGCAGGAGAATCACTTGAACCCGGGAGGTGGAGGTTGCAGTGAGCCAAGATTGCACCACCATACTCCAGCCTCAGCCTGTGTGACAGAGGGAGATTCTGTCTCTAAACAAATAAATAAATAAATAAATAAATAAATAAATAAATAAAAATGTTGAGTTCCCATTCTAAATATTCTAAGACATGGATTCTGACACTGAAAGAGGACTCAGAAATGTCTTTTTTCTTTTATTTATTTTCCTTTTCCTTTTTTTTTTTGCTATAAAATGGTTCTGAAAGAAATGTCTTGAATGAGTAAGCAAATGAGTACATTCAGTCCAAAGTACAAGTAGATGTGCAGGGAAATAGTGCATACTTGTGGAAAGACTGGAGGAATACGTACTGGATGAGGAATACTCCAAGGAAGAATTTCCTGTGACTTTGGTGATTTCTAAAGATACGTTGTTGGGTACTTTGGTAGGCAAGTGGCCCATGGCTCATCATTCCCAGAATTCCTGGCTGGGGAAGGACATCTTTGTGAAGCCAGGGGTTCCTTCTCACACTCCTACTCTGTCTAAATTCTGATAACACCTCTTTTAAGTATCATCATCTTCCTTCTTCCGTTCTAAAGACAAGGAGTTTGATGCATGCTTACAAACCCTTTTGGAGCCAAGCCTTGTCCTGGACATCATGAGCCCAGAGATGTCCACAGCTCAACACTATTCTGGCCAACGAAAGTCCAGCTTTGTCCTAGGAGCCCCAGTATCATACACATGGCTTGAGAACTCACTGTATGCAGCTGTGAAGGATTGGTGGTTAGGGAGGAGACAGATCTGTAAGGACTGCAGAATTGTGGAAGGATGAGACTTCTTTCCAGAGAAGCAGCAGAATTGGAGCCAGAGCTAAGTTCAAGTTGTAGATCTGCTACTTTTTATATCTCGCCTAAGTTATTTAACCCTTCTCTCCCCCAATTCCTTGTCTATGACATGGGCAGAATACTTTGTATTTTGTTTTGTTTCTTTCTTTTTTTTTTTTTGAGATGGAGACTGGCTCTTTCGCCCAGGCTGGAGTGCAGTGGCACCATCTGGCTCACTGCAAGCTCCGCCTCCCGGGTTCACGCCATTCTCCTGCCTCAGCCTCCCGAGTAGCTGGGACTACAGGCGCCTGCCACCACGCCCGGCTAATTTTTTTTTTTTTTTTTGGAGACAGAGTCTCACTCTGTCACCCAAGCTGGAGTGCAGTGGTGTGATCCCAGCTCACTGCAACCTCCACTTCCTGGGTTCAAGCGATTCTCCTGCCTCAGCCTCCCGAGTAGCTGGGACTGCAGGCATGCGCCACCACGCCCAGTTAATTTTGTATATTTAGTAGAGACAGGGTTTCACCATGTTAGCCAGGCTGATCTTGAACTCCCGACCTCAGGTGATCCGCCCACCTCGGCCTCCCAAAGTGCTGGGATTACAGGCGTGAGCCGCCACACCCCGGCCCTGTATTTTTTTTTTAGTAGAGACGGGGTTTCACCATGTTAGCCAGGATGGTCTTGATCTCCTGACCTCATGATCCACCCGCCTCAGCCTCCCAAAGTGCTGGGATTACAGGCGTGAGCCACCGCGCCCGGCCATTTTTGTTTTGTTTGTTTGAGATGGAGTCTCACTCTGTCACCCAGGCTGGAGTGCAGCGGCGCAGTCTCGGCTCACTGCAACCTCCGCCTCCTGGGTTCAAGCAATTCTCATTCCTCAGCCTCCCAAGTAGCTGGGATTACAGGCTTCCACCACCACGCCAGGCTAATTTTTATATTTTTAGTAGAGATGAGGTTTCACCATGTGGGCCAGGCTGGTCTCAAGCTCCTGACATTAAATGTTCCACCTGCCTTGGCCTCCCAAAGTGTTGGGATTATGGGCCTGAGCCACCGTGCCCAGCCAATACTTTGGCTTTTAACCAGAACATTTAGTCTAATGCATTTAACGAATTTACTGCTATGTTCTTTTTTTTTTTTTTTTTTTTTTTTTTTTGAGACACAGTCTCATTGTGTCACCCAGGCTGGAGTGCAGTGGTGCGATCACGACTCACTGCAGCCTCTGCCTCCCAGGTTCAAGTGATTCTCGTGCCTCAGCCTTCCTAGTAGTTGGGACTTCAGGCGCGTGCCACCACGCCTGGCTAATTTTTGCATTTTTAGTAGAAAGAAGATTTTATCATGTTGGCCAGACTGGACTCAAACTCCAGACCTCAGGCGATCCGCCTGCCTCAGCCTCCCAAAGTGCTGGGATTACAGGCATGAGCCACCATGCCCGGCCCATTTTTCCCACTATACTAGTTTGAAAGTTAAATTCTCTTTTCCTATTAGTATTATTTTAGTGATCTCCCTAGAAATTACCACATGCATTCTTAACTTACCAAAGTGTCATGCTCATAAATACCTTTACAGAAGGATAGAGTTTCCTGAGATGGAGGCAGGAAGAGAGAACATTCCAAGCTAGATGAACAGGGAAGCAAGCTGATGAACAGGGGAAGATTTAATTGCTATCTGAGTCAGAGTGAGGCTAGAGCAAGATGAGTGAGCTGGGGGTCGGTGGTTTAAAGCCATCCAGGAAGGATCTCTTGGTCATGAAAAAGATCTTTGAGAAGAACAAGAATAACTCCTCCTCGACCCAGGAAGGACACTGATTTTCCTGAGGCTTCCCAGGAGGCAGTGGCAAGAGCTTGGTCTAAAGCTGGATGTCTTTAGCAGTCTATGTCCCTGCCTCTATACCTACCCCAGCCATGCTCACTGTGTCCCCTTTCTAGCAATTCCTCAATCTCTGCTTATCTGTCTAAATACTGCCCATTCTTCAAAACCCAGTTCCATTAAATCAACCCAACAAATATTTTCTTTTTTATTTTTGTATTGTGTATTTTTATTTTTAATTTGTATTTATTTATTTTTTTGAGGTGGAGTCTCGCTCTATCACCCAGGCTGGAGTGCAGTGGTGCAATCTTGGCTCACTGCAACCTCTACCTCCTGGGTTCAAGCGATTCTCCTGCTTTAGCCTCCCAAGTAGCTGGGATTACAGGCGCCCGCCACCATAATTTTTGTATTTTTAGTAGAGATGTGGTTTTGTCACGTTGGCCAGACTGGTCTCGAACTCCTGACCTCAGGTGATCTGCTCACCTCAGCCTTCCAAAGTGCTGGGATTACAGGCGTGAGCCACCGCACCCGGCCCAAGAACTCTTTTTATTTCTTTTATCTTCCCTCACATAAATCAAGGTAGGCGAGGTCTTTCAAACTGACAGTGAAATAAAGAGATTCAGAAAGGGTCGGTGACAGCCAAGGTCAGACAATACAAAAAAAGTTCAGGACGAGTTAACACTGTGGCTGACATGTCTAATCATAATGACCATCATGTACTGAGTACCTTCCACATGGCTGGCACACTGCTACATTACCTCTGATACAACAACCCTATGATGTGGATATTCTTTTTTTTTTTTGAGACTGGGTCTTGCTCTGTCACTCAGGCTGTTGTGGAGTGGTATGATCTCAGTTGACTGCAACCTCTGCCTCCAGGGTTCAAGCAATCCTCCCACCTCAGCCTCCTGAGTAGCTGGGAATACAAGTGTGTGCCACCATACCCAGCTAGTTTTCTGTATTTTTTGGTACAGATGCTGTTGCCATGTTGCCTAGGCTGGTCTTGAACTCCTGGGCTCAAGTGATCCTCCTGCCTTGGCCTCCCAAAGTGCTGGGATTACAGGTGTAAGCCACCACACCCAGTGTGGATATTCCTAAATCAATTTTAGAGGCTGGGCACGGTGGCTCATGCCTGTAATCCCAGCACTTTGGGAGGCCAAGGAAGGAGGATCGCTTGAGCCTAGGAGTTCAAGACCAGCCTGGGCAAGACAATGAGACCTTTTTTTTTTGAGACACGGTCTTGCTCTGTCTTCAGGCTGGAGTGCAGTGGTGTGATCTCGGCTCACTGCAACCTCTGCCTCCCAGGTTCAGGTGATTCTCCTGCCTCAGCTTCCCAAGTAGCTGGGACTACAGGTGTGCGCCATCACGCCTAGCTAATTTTTGTGTTTTTAGTAGAGACAGGGTTTCACCATGTTGGCTAGGATTGTCTCGATCTCTTGACCTTGTGATCCGCCCACCTTGGCCTCCCAAAGTGCTGGGATTACAGATGTGAGCCACCACGCCCCACGAGACCTTGTTTTAAATAAATAAATAAAACCATTTTATAGACGAGGAAACAGGCTCAGGGCTATATGGAGAATTGCCCATATTTCCCAAATCACCAGAGAATTAAAGAATTAATCTAAATTAGAGCACCTCAAGGTTTGGGCATTGGGGGTAGTCTAGAGGCAGGGAGAGGGGACCCAGCCCCAGGGAATGGTACTTAGGGCCAAGAGAACAGACAAGGTGTCAAGATAGGGAACCATAGCCAGGAGCAGACACCCCTGGTTGGAGCTAGACAAAGAGGATGTCATGAAGCCCCAAGGCAGAAAACCTGAATCTAGTTGCCAAATTTGGAGAGAGGTAGTTCTTTTTGTAAAGTTTTGCTAGTCCATTTGTCCTGGGACCTTAAAGAACAGGATAGGGGAGAACTCAAAATCAAGAAAAGTAGTTTTTAGAACAAGACACTCTTGAGTGCGCACTCTCTCCAGACTTTGGAGCCCCTCAGAGTGCGTCTGAGGTATCTCTGGGTCCTCCACCATTGCTCCACATGAGGCCTGTCAAAGAGAGGGCCTAGACTGGGTGAATGAACGAAAGTGAACACATGAAAAAGAGCTCTGGCAAATTAATCAACAAATGCTAAGTGGCATTAACAGCATATAGCGGATTATGTGAATTATCTCAGGTACCAGACTTGAGTCCTGGTTCTGGCATTTATTAGCCGTGTAAGTAGGTAACTTGGTTTCCCTGTTTTCCTTTGTAAAATGAGGATATTAAATAGTATCTACTGACGGGGGCTCATGCCTGTAATCCCAGCACTTTGGGAGGCCAAGGCAGGTGAATCACCTGAGGTCAGGAATTCAAGACCAGCCTGACCAATATGGCGAAACCCCATCTCTACTAAAAGTACAAAAATTAGCCGGGCATGGTGGTGCCGCCTGTATTCCCAGCTACCCGGGAGGCTGAGATAGGAGAATTGCTTGAACCCGGGAGGTGGAGGTTGCAGTGAGCCGAGATCGTGGCACTGCACTCTAGCCTGGGTGACAGAGTGAGACTCTGTCTCCAAAAAGAAAGAGAGAAAGAAAGAAAAAAAAAAGGCCAGGCGCGGTGGCTTACACCTGTAATCCCAGCTCTTTGGGAAGCTGAGGCGGGGGCAGATCACGAGGTCAGGAGTTTGACACCAGCCTGGCCAAAATGGCAAAACCTCGCCTCTACTAAAAACTACAAAAATTAGCTGGGCGCAGTAGCGGGCGCCTGTAATTCCAGCTACTCGGGAGGCTGAGGCAGGAGAATCGCTTGAACCCTGGAAGCAGAGGTTGCAGTGAGCCGAGATCGTATCTATTTTCACAGGTTTGTTTTTTTTTTTTTTTTTTTTTTAATGGAGTTTCGCTCTTGTCGCCCATGCTTGAGTGCAGTGGTACGATCTCAGCTCACTGCAACCTCCGCCTCCCGGGTTCAAGCGATTCTCCTGCCTCAGCCTCCCAAGTAGCTGGGATTACGGGCGCCCGCCACCGTGCCCGGCTAATTTTTGTATTTTTAGTAGAGACGGGGTTTCGCCATGTTGGCCAGGCTGGTGTCAAACTCCTGACCTCAGGTGATCCGCCCGCCTCGGCCTCCTAAAGTGCTGGGATTACAGGCGTGAGCTACCGCGCCTGGCCCTCACAGGGTTTTTATGAGGATTAAATAAATGAGATAAGAAGTAAGAGTGCCTGGGATATACTGGGTGTTCAGAATGTGTTATTGCTGTGAGGATTTAAGTGGAAAAGTGCGATGTTAGCTATGGCTAGCTTAGAGGTCCTCCACCTGCTGCAGATGCTCTGACTACCCACCAGTGTGCTTGCAGGAGGGATTCTTGGTCCCTTCACCCTCCTTCCCTGTTGGGGTAGGATGGTCTTTGCAAAGGGAGCCAGGGGTCCCCCTCAAGTTCTTTCATGGGTCAGTCATGGTCAGCGTAGGGAGGGAACTCTGGCAGCTGGTTTTGGGGGATCAATCCTCTCATTGTGGGGAGACCCAAGGCTGGTGGCTGGAAATCCTTTCTGCGCTATGTAGGACAGGGCGCCCTCTCCTGAACAAAGGTGGGAACAGCACTAGGCCAGAGTTTCTGGGATGTGCCTCACCGGGTCTCACTGCCTGCAAAGGTGCTCTTCCCATTGCTGAAATGTCCCCAACCGCCCTGACGAGCAAAGTTTGGGGGAGGGGCGCCAGGGCTGGGAGGAAACTGGCTTAATGTTTCAGAAGGGCGAGGCTGGATAGTTCGGTTAGAATGGAGGTGCGAGGCAGGAGAGACGGGCGGATGAGAAAGAAATCCGGCCGCTGTTGAATTAATTTTGTGTTCTTTCAACAGGTGATGGAACGCAGCTGAGAGGTAAGGCGACAAGGTGGCTTATCCAACATGCTCAAACTCAGGTATCCAGAGCTCTTCCGGCTGCCCTCACGCAGCCGAAATTAGTGGGGGCAGATCCGGGCTGTAAAGCATGGTTTGAGGACACGCCAGACTGAGGAGGAGAGCCGGGGGTCGGGGTCTCCAGAAGCGGGGAGGAGCCAGCGGAGGATCTGGGCGCAGTTTCCTCTCTAAGTTCCGCCCCGAGAGCGCCGGCCCCGCCCCCGCCGTTCGCGCTCTGACCAGCCCGCAGAGCCAGCCCTCGACCCAGGGCCACCTGGGCCCCCGGGTTCCGCCGGCAGTCTCGCCACCACCGCGTGGGTGAGTATGGGCATGGATGTGCTGGGCTGCCGGGCAGCCCCGCTCGGGAGCTTGGCCGCGCGGTCTGGCCTCTGCAGGGCCGGGCCCCACGCTGTGGGAGTCCTGGTACCTGCCGTCCTATCGCACACACTCTGTTTCCCAGGAACTGCTGCTGTCTGGACTTGCCGAGCTGGCCCCCTTCTTCTCCCTCCCCAGCATGGGGCCGGGTGTGCAGGGGTTGAGCTCTCCCTTTATTCCGCGGGGCCTCCTGGTCAGGAGTCCTAGGTGGGGAGGATGGGGCCCCGGGGTTGGAACCCCATAGACTAGTTTTGAATGGCAGCTGTGCCATTTATTAGCCTTGGCCTTGAGTAAGTGTTTTGAACCTCCCTGAGCCTCAGTTTCCTCATCTGTAAAATGGAAATATACAGGCTGTAGCACCTGCCTCATAGAATTATGGTGAGATTAAAAGAGACAATGTATATCAAGTACAGAGCAGGGGGCCTAGTATTCCGTAGGCACTCAGTAAATGTGGGTTCAGACTCGAGGCTGAGAAGATCTCTAGGGACTTTGGAGCTGAGGTAGCTCCAAAGAAAGCAATTTTCAGCTAAGTAGTACCTGTGAGGAATGTAGAACTATCTGCAGGCTGAACAATTGCCCTTCAGCTCCACCCTGAGGTGTGGAGTAGAATGGCCAAGTTGGAAGGACCTTAGAGGTAATCTAAACCATGTGATTCCCATGTTGCAGAACTGTGGAAACAGATCTAGAGTGCTTAAGTGGCTTGCCAAAGGTCACACAGCTAAATGGGAGGCCAGGCATACCTCCAAGAATTGGAATGGACTATCCCTTGAACCTCCTCATCAACTCCTGATTTGGGCAGTGCCTCTTCGTTCCCTGAAGATCTAGTCTTCAATTTGGGAATCCTAGTGGTTCCTCAGGGATCTAGAGCTGCAGGCTTCAGGGAGGGATACTGGGAGGGAAGACTAGTGCTACTGCAACTGCAGAGTCTAGGTTTGGGCTGGGTGAGGAAAATGTTCCCCATCTAGGGCCCTAAGGGACTTAGAGTCCATTTAGGGATGATCCAGGGAATGTGTTTTTTTTCTGGGAGGGTCACCAGAGCCACTTCCAGCTCCCTGGGATCCCTGATGCTCCTAAAAGGGAGAGAGGAACTTGAGCAATTGGAGCAGGCTGCCTGATCAGGCCTGGCAGCTGGGGGAAAATGGGTGAGAATGTGGAGGCGTAGCCACCTGGCTTGTTCTGGAATGCTAGGATGGCAACCTAACTGAGATCAGGGTTCTTTTTGAGGGTGGGACTAAAGGGAGAGTCTTGTGGGTGGGGTCAGGAAGAGATGGGACTTGATTTGACAAGGCCTTTGAGCCCAGAAGGGTATATTCTTTATGTGTCTGGAGCCAGCCCTAGCTTGGCAACAACAAGCCAACGTTCCAGGGATGGCTTTCCCCTCAGCTCAGCATAGGGCTTTGAGGAAGAGCCAGCCCTTCTCTCTCTCTGAGTGTCTTGGTTTCTCTATCTTTACAATGGGAATAGGGCTAACTGCCTCATCTATGTAGAATTTGGTTTTTCCTTTTCTTCGTCCTGTGAACAGGTGCCTCTTCTGCCTCTCTCACTGCAGTCCTAACCTGACCTTTCTCAAGTTCAGACACAGAGAGGAAGGGGTCAAGGAAGGCCAGAGTTGCAGTGTGTAACTCTTTGTGGGTCCCACATGTATCTCTTTGTTATGTGATCCTGAGCAGATTCCTGCTCCAACTTTCCCTTCTGTATACTGTGCGGAGCTGGGCTAGGATTGTTGGTATACACTTATTTGTTATAGTTCCTGACCTTAGCTACCCTTATCTAAGGGGGAAATCACAGCCCCCAGGAACCCTCATCTGTGTTCACAGGAGGGTGATGTGGACAGCCCCCTGGGCACTGGGAAGCCTCCAGAAGCTGACCAAGCAGCTCTCTCCAGCAAACAGCAAGCCCAGGCTAGCACCAGGCCTGATTCTGCAAAGCCTTTCACCCTGGGGGCACGTGAGGGAGCAGGCTGGGACAAGCAGGGGGCTTGGGGTTCTGTCAGCTTCCATGGAATCCCTGCCACTGTGGACTGCGGTGCAGGCACACAGAGCCTGGGAAGGGACTGAAGGTGCAGGAGGGCCCTGGGCCAGTGGGGAAGCAATGAGAGCTGATGAGAGGCCTTGAAGCCTGGAGGCTGGGCCTGAGGCTCAAAGGCCTGGGGGAGGAGATGGGCCATTCCATCCACTGGTAGGTTTTAGGGTTGGTTCTTGAAATAAAGAGAGACACTTATTTAAAGCAGCTTCTCTAGTCCTAGGCCTGTCAAGCTAGGCAGAGAGGAGTGAGGAGAAGCTCTCCCAGTCCATTCAAGCTTTATCCTAGCACAGATTTGGTTCATTGTCTTCCCTCTGAAATTGAGGTGGAATGTTGTCTTGGGATTCTGAGTCAGTCTTCCTCATCCAGGGCAAGAGCTATCCGAGTTTAGGTGACTTCCTCCTCAGACTCCCCACCCCACAGCACACAGCTAATTTTAGGACTGAGCACAAGGGCTGACTTTATCACTGAGTCCCAGCCTTGCTGCCTGGGGCCCTGACAGCATGCCACTCCATCCCCAGGTCTGACAAGATGTACCAGGTCCCACTGCCACTGGATCGGGATGGGACCCTGGTACGGCTCCGCTTCACCATGGTGGCCCTGGTCACGGTCTGCTGTCCACTTGTCGCCTTCCTCTTCTGCATCCTCTGGTCCCTGCTCTTCCACTTCAAGGAGACAACGGCCACACACTGTGGGGTAGGGCATGGGGACACTGATACCTCATATTCAGGCCGATCTGGATCTTCTTTAGATCTTGAATATCTTTTAACAAGATTAGCCAGCTCTCCACTGGGGCCCATCAAACATACGGGGCTGCTGGGGGGATGCCTGCAAATTGAAATCTCAAGGGTTAGTCTCCCTCTGCCTTCTGTGAGGTTCTGGAGGCTGGAGTCACTGAAGTGTAATATAGAGTCAGTAAATGAATTACAAGTATAACAGAGTTTGACACATGTCCCACCCTATTTACTTTGATATCCTAGAGAAAGTAGTCTTACATCTTTCTTCCTGGCCCCGCGCCCCGTATCCCTGTCCAGAGGGCGGACCTAGAGCCAAATCCTTACTTCATAGAAGAGCAGATTCTGGAACCCCAGGGTTTTCTGGGAAGTGGAGAGAGAACAGGATTGGGCTAGAGGGTATTTTGGGCCTCTTAATGTAGCACTATGGGCTTGTGCCTGTCTCTGTAGGAATGTGATTCAGTATATGTGTGTGTGATTGTGAGGGTCATGACTGTATATAATGGGTTTGAGTGGGTCGTGTGTGACAGAGACTGTATCTGTGCCTGTCTGTATGGAGATCTGATTATGTACGTGTGTATGTGTCCTGGGGTGAGTCCCATGGCCTCTAAGATTCCATAGATGTCTGTGTACCCTCTGGACAGGGATATGGGGTGCGGGGCCAGGAAGAAAGATGTAAGACCACTTTCTCTAGGATATCAAAGTAAGTGGGGTGGGACATGTGTCAAACTCTGTTATACTTGTAATTCATTTACTGACTCTATATTACCTGAGACAGAGACCCAGCCTCAGTTTCCTCATGTCTGAAATAGAATTGATTAGCTGGGCATGGGGATATGCACCTGTAGTCCTAGCTCCTCAGGAGCCTGAGGTGGGAGGATTGCTTGAGCCTAGAAGTCTGAGGCTGGAGTGAGCTATGGTTTTCTCACTGTACTTCAGCCTGATGACATAGTGAGACCCCCATTTCTAAAAAATAAAATAGGGTTGATAATTCCTGTCCTGCTCCTTCCCAGGGCTAGTGTAGAGCTCTAGGTAGAAGAGGGATAGGAAGGTAGTTTAGGGCGGATGATGAAATGTGAGGAGCAGAAGGAGGAGGAGGAAGAGACTGTCAGGTGGGAAGGCAGGGCAGGAAATGAACTTAGCCTAGGGGCTTTAGGTGGAGAAGAGGCAGATTCTGCACATGGACCATTGGGGTCCCTCAGAGTTCTGAAGGCCCCAGCCAGCTGGATCCCCACTTCATGTAAAGAGCATCTGCTTCAGAGAAATGGCTAGGATTAGCAGTGGGGTCTAGCTGTGAGTATGGGGTGGAGCCCCACTTCTTTACTTCACGTGACTGGAGTTTCCTCTCCTCCTGATTTGTCAGTGGGTAGACATGGGTGTTGAGGTATGGACACCCAATCTGATGAGACCTGGGGCTGGGAGCTATTAGAAAGAACTGGACGAAAAGGGCGAACAGGCGATCTGAAGGGAAGGATTACCCTTTTGTGACCTAGTACATGACCTAGTACCTATTATCTCAGATAATGCATCAGATATTCCTGTTACGCTAGCCGCTCCTGATCATCCCGCAAAACCCTGCCCCGCTAGCTCTAAAATGTCTTCCCTATCCTCCTTGGGGCTAACGTAATCACTCCCTCCTCTGAGTGCCCACAGTTCCCTGTGTTATCTATCACATCATATTTGTGTCTGTCTTCCTTACCAGATGGGGATCTCCTTGAAGGCAGGCACTGCATTTGAGTGAGAAAGTATTTGGGGTTTTTTTATTTGTTTTAGAGGCAGGGTCTCATTTCTGTCGCCCAGGCCAGAGTGCAGTGGCATGATCATAGCTCACTGCAGCCTCAAACTCCTGGGATCAAGCAGTCTTCCTAACCTCAGACTCCTGAGTAGTTAGGACTACAGATGTGAGCCACTACACCCAGCTTAATTTAAAAAAAAAATTGTGGAGATGGGGTCTCGCCATGTTGCCTAGGCTGGAGTGCAGTGGCATGATCATAGCTCGCTGCATCCTCAACCACCAGGGCATAAGTAATCCTCCTGCCTCAGCCTCCTGAGTAGCTAGGACAATAGGTATGCACAACCATGCCCAGCTAATTTTTGTGTATGTGTGTGGAGACGGGGTCTCACACTGTTGCCCAGGCTGGTCTTGAACTCCTGACCTCAAGTGATCCTCCCACCTCGACTCCCAAAGCACTGGGATTATAGGCGTGAGCCACTGTGCCTGGCCAGAAAGTGTTGGTTGAATAAATGATTAGGACTCCCTAGCCCAGTGCCCTGGGGAAAGGAAGGCATGGTATAAGTCAATCATAGTCCAAGCAAAATTATAATATTTGTATGGCATATGGAGTTAAACAGACTAGGCTGTTTGCTCTGCCCCTTGTGGCTGACCCCAAGGGCTGATGGCATCAATACCCTATTAGCTAGGTTATTGCATATCTTGCATACCTATTACCTGTTCTGGGCATACCAGTTAGGGAATTAAGATATAGATAGTTGCTGGAGTACTTGGTCCCTCTGGAGCAGTACTAGGTCTGTGACCCTGAGGGTATGTTGTCCCCACTGCCTGAGCCTACGGTGTTGGTTCCACCTTGGAATTTTTATATTTGCTCTGAATTTCCCACTCAGAGTATCCCAGAAATGGCCAGCCCTAGGAATAAAAGAAGCAAGCTAGTCCATCATATCTGTAATTGATTACTTTGCCTCTGCTCGCATATCCCCAGTGATGGGGAGCTTCCTTCCTCCCCAGGTAGCCTGTTCTAAGGAAGCTTAATAACTAATAATTAGCCTTTTTATTTTATTTTCTTTCTTTCTTTTTATTGAGACAGAGTCTCACTCTGTTGCCCAGGCTTGAGTGCAGTGGCATGATCTCAGCTCACTGCAACCTCCGCCTCTTGGGTTCAAGCAATTCTCCTGCCTCAGCCTCCTGAGTAGCTGGGATTACAGGTGCCCGCCACCACACCCGGCTAATTTTTGTATTTTTGGTATTGACGGGGTTTCGTCATGTTGGCCAGGCTCGTCTCGAACTCCTGACCTCAGGTGATCCACCTGCCTTGGCCTCCCAAAGTGCTAGGATTAAAGGCGTGAGCCACCATGCCCAGCCTCTTTTTTTTTTTTCTTTCTTCTTCTTTTTTTTCTTTTAACAGAGATAGGTTCTCACTATGTTGCCCGGGCTGGTCTTCAACTCCTGAGCTCAAGTGATCCTCCTGCCTCAGCCTTCCAGAGTGCTAGGATTACAGGCTTGAGCCACTGTGCCTAGCCCAAGCTTTTTCTTTCCTTCTTTCATTCTTTCCTTCTTTTCTTTCTTTCTTTCTTTCTTTCTTTCTTTCTTTCTTTCTTTCTTTCTTTCTTTCCTTCTTTCCTTCCTTCTTTCCTTCTTTCCTTCTTTCTTTCCTTCTTTCTTTTCTTTCTTTTCTTCCTTTCCTTCCCTTTCCCTTTCCCTTTCCTTTCCTTTCTTTTCTTTTCTTTTTGAGGCAGGGTCTTGCTCTGTTGCCCAGGCTGGAGTGCAGTGGCACGATCTTGGCTCACTGCGACCTCTGCCTCCTGGGTTCAAGCCATTCTTATGCCTCAGCCTCCCGAATAGCTGAGATTACAGGCATGCACCACCATGCCTGGCTCATTTTTTGTATTTTTAGGAGAGATGGGGTTTCACTATGCTGGCCAGGCTGAAGCTTTTACTTATAGTGAGTATGTACTTACTTTCCAGTGAGTCTCTGCCTTGGCCCTGGCTCTGCTTTGCCGTAGAACTATTCTCTCCTCGTGGCTTCAGGTCAGCCCTGTAGAGACAAGAAGACAGTAATGAGGGGCCTTGAGTCTGTCTTCTTCTTCTTTTCTTTTTTCTTGAGATGGAGTCTTGCTTTGTCACCCAGGCTGGAGTGCCATGGCACGATCTCGGCTTACTGCAACCTCCGCCTCCCAGGTTCAAGCGATTCTCCTGTCTCAGCCTCCCGAATAGCTGGGATTACAGGCACACGCCACCATGACTGGCTAACTTTTTGTATTTTAGTAGTGACGGGGTTTCACTGTGTTACCCAGGCTGGTCTCGAACTCCTGACCTCAGGCAATCTAGTTCCTTCAGGCAACCTTCCCAGGAAATGGTTTCCAGGCTCTTCCCTATCCTGAATGTACCGTTGAACTTGGCCCAGTTTGTCACTATTCTCTGCTGGGCCTTGATTTGGGTATAGAACTCCAGGTGGCCTGGGCAGTACAGGCAAAAGCAGGACCATTCATTCTTATTCCTGGCTGTTAGACCTCTGTTGAGGCAGCCTGAGCTGCTATTAGCTGTTTCTGCACAGGTACAGGCTGAACATCGATATCTCATATTCAGGCTTGTTGAGATCTCTTTTGTATCCTGCTTCTATCATCATAGGATTTAGCCATTTCTCCAGTGAGGCCCAACAAGCCCTCTCAGTCCTGCTCTAACAAAAAACGGCCAGACCCCTTTTTGCTTTCTCTCTTTCCCTTATTGGAAACCTGCCTATGACCCTGGATACAACTCTCAGAAAGGTCCCTGCCCCCATCATTGGCAAAGAAGCTACTGCCAGCTGACCTCAGCCACTATCACTTCTTACCTTTGCAGAGTGTTCTAGGATTTATGACATATGCTTGTTGATCCTGGGAAGGATGTGTGCCTGGGCAGGCGTGGAGAATTGGGTACTGTGGGCGGGAGGGCAGGCCCTGAGGAGCAGGGGGTGGGACCCTCCAGTCTTAGAATAGTCCCAGTCTGGCTACAACCTTCAACCCAAGACCCGGATTCTTCAGCACCGAGCGTGAGTGTTGCTTCATGAGGCCCCCACCCCATTCCTGGGTCTCCTTGGTGGAGGGAAGTATGAGTGCCGAGGGGAGACTGGGTCCTAGGCCTTTTAATATCAAGCCATCTCTGTCTGCCTCAGCTTGATCCAGAGGGAAGCCCAGCTTGAGGGGTCAAGGTGTTTGGGCAGTGGGGTTGTGAGGGGGAGTTGTCTGCCAGGAGGTAGAAGAGATTGGAAGAAGCTCAGTTCCCTGGGTCTGGGTCTGACCTGGACAGAGATCTCCTGGGTCTGGCCCAGGACAGCAGGCTCAAGCTCAGTGGAGAAGGTTTCCATGACCCTCAGATTCCCCCAAACCTTGGATTGGGTGACACTGCATCTCCTCAGAGAGGGAGGAGATGTAGGTCTGGGCCTCCACAGGGACCTGGTATTTTAGGATCAGGGTACCGCTGGCCTGAGGCTTGGATCATTCAGAGCCTGGGGGTGAAATGGCTGGCAGCCTGTGGCCCCATTGAAATAGGCTCTGGGGCACTCCCTCTGTTCCTGGTTGAACTTGGGTAAGGAGCAGGAATGTGGTCAGACAGGGTCAGTGGGAGGGCTTTGGCCATTCTGAGCCAATGGTCCTTTGTTAGTTGGCCTGAAAGAAGCCGTGACTTAGAACCTGAAGCTGTCAGGTGGCAAGAGGCCTTAGTCCTGGTGTTTGATCCTGGCATAGTTCTGGGCCTCAGTCTCCCCTTCTGTGAAATGGGAATAATAACCTTTCTACCTCTGACCCTTCTCCTGAGTGGCTATGAGGGTTGTGAGAGTGAGGTGGGCCACCAGAGCTCCCTGTCCAAGCCACCGGGAGCCTCTCTTCTGTAGGCTCTTCAAGAGGTGGACCTAGAGTATCACTGTGCCAAGGGGATTCCTAAGCTCTGACCCTGCCTGTCTCTGCTGCTCCTGTCCCATCTCCCTCTGATCCTTCTCCTCTGCACTGTCTTCCTTTTCCCCTTATGCCTTTTCTACCCTTTCTGCTCTGGCTTTTCCTTATACTCTGAGGAGCCATCTCTGGAAAAGGCCCCACTTTCCCAGACCCAGGTGTCCTACCAGGCCCCAAGTTGTATCCCTCGTGCTGCTTAGGCCACGCCCTGCAGGATGTTCTCTGCGGCCTCCCAGCCTTTGGACCCCGATGGGACCTTGTTCCGGCTTCGCTTCACAGCCATGGTCTGGTGGGTCATCACTTTTCCTGTGTTCGGCTTCTTCTTCTGCATCATCTGGTCCCTGGTGTTCCACTTTGAGTACACGGTGGCCACTGACTGTGGGGTGAGTGCTAGCTCCCCAGCCCCTGGGTCAGGGCCAGGTCAGGAGGTGGCAGTTAGGGTAGAATTAGATAGTGGAGAGGAAGTGGAGGATCAGAGAGAGGGAAAGGGACAAGGGGATGGGGGAAGGGTAGGTAAGTCAGAGTCAGAGATAATTCATGGGGGGAGACTCAGAGAGAATAGAATCACAGTCCTCCCTGAGTTGGAAGATGATGATAGAAATGCAAGGGAGATGACGGGCACAGTGGCTCATACCTGTAATCTCAGCACCTTGGGAGGGCGAAGCCAGTGGATCACTCGAGTTCAGTTTGAGACCAGCCTGGGCAACACGGTGAAACCCCGTCCGTACAAAAAATGCAAAAAAATTAGCTGGGTGCCCTGGCATGCCCCTGTAGTCCCAGCTACTTGGGAGGCTAAGGCAGGAGAATTGCTTGAGGCTGGGAGGTGGACATTTCAGTGAGCTGAGTTCACACCATTATACTCCAGCCTGGGTGACAGGAGTACAACTCTGTCTCAAAAACAAAACAAAATAAAAAAAAAAACAGCAGGCTCTACACTGTGGCTCATGCCTGTAATCCCAGCACTTTGAGAGGCCGAGGTGGGAGGATCACCTGAGGTCAGGAGTTTGAGACCAGCCTGGCCAACATGGTAAAACCCTGTCTCTACTAAAAAATACAAAAAAATTAGCTGGGCTTGGTGATGTGTGCCTGTAATCCCAGCTACTCAGGAGGCTTGAGGCAAGAGAATTGCTTGAACCCGGGAGGCGGAGGTTGCAGTGAGCCAAGATCGTGCCAAAAAAAAAAACACAAAACAATAACAGTGCAAGGGAGTTGGGGGTTAGAGGGGGTGATTGGGGAAGAGAAGGGATTGGAATGGGCAGGAGAGGTCATGAGAGGAAGGAGGCAGATTGGAAAGGAAGCCAGGACTGAGGAGGTAAAATTAGGCCAGAAGATGGGAGATGTAACAAGTGGCTTTGGCCCAGACTCGGGGACTGACCTTGGAGGATCCATCCTCAGCTCTGGTCTGGATCCTCAAGCTTTGTTTCTCCTACTGGCAGCCCCAGGCCCCACAACCTGTGTCCACTCAGGGATCTGCCAGCCAGAAACCTGGATGGACTTCTATCTCCCACAGTCAGTCCACTAGGCCTTTCCTGGGGGCCCAGGGATAAAGGTTCTGTGCTAGGGGCATGGAATTAGATATGGACTTGCCCTTAACATCTCATTGTTACAAGAGTCAGTCCTTAGACACAGACTGTCACAACACAGTGGTCTGGGGTTCCTATTATGATTAAAAAAAGAGTACAGTGACTGTGGGGCTCAGAGGAGGCACTTCACGCAGCTTGGACATTGGGGATCACTTCCTTCTTGGAGGAGGGGACATTGTTGCTCTGTGGTAAAGAAGGCTCTTTGTGAATGCCAGGCCGGCAACTTTTGATACTATCCAGAGGGCAATTTTTATCAAGAGCTTTGGAAAGATTTTAGGCAGGAAAGGGACGTGATCAGATTTGTGCTTTACGTATTTATTTATTTAGAGACAGGATCTCACTCTGTCTCCCAGGCGGGAGTACAGTGACCTGATCTTGGCTCATTGCAGCCTTGACCTCCTGGGCTCAGGTGATTCCTCGCCTCAGCCTCAGCCTTGGGTAGCTGGGACTACAGGTGCATGCCACCATGCCTGGCTAATTCTTATATTTTTTTTGTAGAGATGGGGTATTGCCATGTTGTGTAGGCTGGAGATTTGTGCTTTAGAACACCATTCTAGCTTCTGAGTGGAGAACAGCTTTAAGGTCAGGGGCAAGAGTAGGGTATAAGGAGGCTAGTGCAGTAGCTCATGCTACTGGGGGAACCAGAGCCAAGATGCGGACTGTGAGGGTAGAGAGGAGGGATGGAGTCTAGAGAGGTGTAGAAAGTGGGATTGACAGCAATTGGAGTTTTTGTGCAGTTGGCATGGGGCGGGGGACAGTAGGGTAGCTAGAGAAGGCATCTATAATGTGGGGGGACTTTTACCTGAGGCCAAAGGAATGAATCTTACGGTGAAATCTGAGGTGCTGTGAAAGGGGATTTTGGGGAACCCTGCTTTATACCATACGAGTTTCTGATCTACTGTCCTATCAGAAAGGGCTTATCCTCCTGTCTCTCAGTACTCTTAGCTCTGGGCACATGGGGAAGTTTGGGGTGAGCTGTGTACCCAGTTTCTCATAGCTCCTGATGTTGCTTGTTGCTGGTGCAGTCGGTGAGTGGGGAACTTGTGTGCTGGGAA
This sequence comes from Gorilla gorilla gorilla, assembly GCF_029281585.2. Taxonomy (NCBI): domain Eukaryota; kingdom Metazoa; phylum Chordata; class Mammalia; order Primates; family Hominidae; genus Gorilla; species Gorilla gorilla. The sequence goes on from NC_073233.2 coordinate 10,185,919, forward strand.
TGGGGCTGGCGGTAGGAGTACATGTACCTGATTATGTGTATGTGTCTGTGTGTATATGTGCGTGTGTGTGTACATGATGGAAGAGACAGTCCCTGCTCTTAGAATCCCACCCCCATCCCTAATCTGAGAGAAGCTCATGAAGACAGGACCAGCAGCCACAGTGCCCTAACTCTCTCTTCCTCCTGAGGCCTTCCCCAAACTGTATCATTTCTCCCCAGTACCTGTTCCCAACAGTGGTCAGGGTTCAGGGCCCTTGAATCCTTTAGGCTCTCCCAGTCAAGCTTTAGATGGTGGTCCTGTTTTCCTTAAAGTAGCTGAGATTGGGGAGTAGTTTTCAGATTGAATATTCCAGGAAGCAGAGGCAACGCTCTGACTAACTCAACTCAGAGTAACAGCAAGGCAGAAAAATCAAGTAAGGAGACTTGGAGGTTCCTGCGTCTCTCCCATAAGCAGACCTTCCCATGCTCTGTGGCCATGTAGCTCACAGCGTTTTTGCATTCTTTACAGGAAATTTTGTCTTCTGAAAGCCATCACGTATTGTACTTAACTGCATGCCAGATACTGCAGATGTTTTATACACGTTATATTTAGAATTCATATGGCTTGGCATGTTGGCTCACGCCTGTAATCCCAGCACTTTGGCAGGTGAATCACTTAAGGTCAGGAGTTCAAGACCAGCCTGGCCAACATGGTGAAACCCCATCTCTACTAAAAATACAAAAATTAGAGGCCAGGCGCCTGTAATCCCAGCTACTCGGGAGACTGAGGCAGGAGAATTGCTTGAACCTGGGAGGTGGAGTTTGCAATGAGTTGAGACCGCACCATTGCACTCCAGCCTAGGCAACAAGAGTGAAACTCCATCTCAAAAAAAAAAAAAAGAAAAATTAGCTGCGTGTGGTGGCACCTCTAGTCCCAGCTACTCAGCAGGCTGAAGCACGAGAATCACTTGAACCTGGGAGGCGGAGGTTGCAATGAGCCAAGATTATGCCACTGTACTCCAGCCTGGGTGACAGAGCGAGACCCTGTCTCAAAAAAATAAATAAATAAAGAGAATTCATAAACACCCTGCAAGGTAGGTGGTGTTATACCCATTTTACCAATGAGGAAATTGGAGCTCAGAGAGGTGAAGTGACTTGCTCAAGGTCACCCAGCTAATAAAGGCAGAGCTGGGATGCAGACACAGCTTTGTGCAGTTCCTGAGCCTCTATGCTGCCCCTTCACATTACTCAGAGTGCATGTCTGAGCCTGGTCTCAAGCTATGATATCTCAAGCTATGGTATCTCAAGCTATGGCTTTGAGACCAGCATCTTCTCTCCCAGAGCTCTACATTTAGCTTCCTCTGACAGTGCAGAGGGGAATCCATCTCTTTTTTGTGGAGGCTGTGAAGCCCCATGGCTAGTCTTGCCCCAGGCCTACCTGTGGGCTGCCCTATGAGCCGCCTTCAGCATTGCTCACCTTCTCAGCAGTCTGGCATCTCATTGAAAGAAAAGAATGATGGTCCTTAAGAACTCCACTTCCGAAGACTGTCCCTCCATAGTTAGAGCAAATTCATTCCCTTGCTGGGTTGCTGGGCTCTGGCACTGCGCTGGCCCTCGTTGGAGGTCTGCAGAAGTGCACAGAAAGTGTGGGCAATGGACTGGCCATTTCCACAGTTTTGGAAACTTTTAAAAATCCATATTCTTGCTGTGGGGGGTGGCTCACGCCTGTAATCCCAGCACTTTGGGAGGCCGAGGCAGGCAGATCACCAGAGGTCAGGAGTTCCGAGACGAGCCTGCCCAACATGGTGAAACCCCATCTCTACTAAAAATACAAAATTAGCTGGGCGTGGCAGCAGGCGCCTGTAATCCCAGTTACTTGGGAGGCTGAGGCAGGAGAATTGCTTGACCGCAGGAAGCGGAGGTTGCAGTGAGCCAAAATTGCGCCACTGCACTCCAACCTGAGCAACACAGCGAGACTCCATCTCAAAAAAAAAAAAAAGCATATTCTGGCTTGGCGTGGTGGCTTATGCCTGTAATCCCAGCAGTTTGAGAGGCCGAGGGGGGTGGATTGTTTGAGTCCAGGAGTTCTAGACCAGCCTGGGCAACATGGCAAAACCCTGTTGCTACTAAAAAAAAAAAAAAAAAAAAAAATCCAAAAAATTAGCCACGCATGGTGGTGGCTACTTGGGAGGCTAAGGTGGGAGAATCACCTGAGCCCAGAAAGTAGAGGCTGCAGTGAGCTGAGATCGTGCTATGGCACTCCAGCCTGGGCAACCGAAGTGAGACCCTGTCTCCAAAAACAAAAGCAAAAACAAAACGGCCGGGCGCCGTGGCTCACGTCTGTAGTCCCAGCACTTTGGGAGGCCAAGGTGGGCAGATCACGAGGTCAGGAGATTGAGACCATCCTGGCTAACACGGTGAAACCCCATCTCTACTAAAAATACAAAAAATTAGCTGGGCGTGGTGACGGGCGCCTATAGTCCCAGCTACTCGGGAGGCTGAGGCAGGAGAATGGCATGAACCCTGGAGGCGGAGGTTGCAGTGAGCAGAGATCGCGCCACTGCACTCCAGCCTAGGCGACAGTGTGAGATTCCGTCTCAAAAAGAGAAAAAAAAGCAGATTCTGGCCAAGCGAGGTGGCTCATGCCTGTAGTGCCAGCACTTTGGGAGGCCAAGGCAGATGGATAGCTTAAACCCAGGAGTTTGAGACCAGCATGGGACACATGACGAAACCCTGTCTCTACAAAAATTAGCCTGCTACTCAGGAGGCTGAAGTGAGAGGATCACCTGAGCCCAGGAGGTCAAGGCTGCAGTGAGTCATGATCATGCTACTGCACTCCAGCCTAGGCGACAGAGTGAGACCCTGTCTCAAAAAGGGGGAAAACAAAATTAAAAAATTAAAAAATGCAGATCCTCAGGTTCCAAGCCTTCTGCATTTTCAAACAATTCCCCCAGTGAGTTGTATGGGTAATTAAAGTTTGTGAAGCACTGCTCTAGGCCCTGGAGTCTAAGAGAGCCTCTTCCCATCTTTGGCTTTCCTGTCCCCATCTAAACCATTGTTCAGTCATCCCCCGTCCTTTCACCTCTCAAACAAGCAAGACACCAGTCCCTGCAGCTGTGTATCATCTTCTCCTTTTTCCTTAAGGACTGAGGCTTCCATAGGAGTTCCAGGCATTAAGATGGATGGTGGAGATGCACAAGAACATGGTCATTTCCTTAGACTACCCCAGGTTAGGAGCACCCACTTTCTTTTTTCTTTTCTTTTTTTTTTTTTTTTTTTTGAGACAGAGTCTCTGTTGCCCAGGCTGGCATGCAGTGGCACAATCTTGGCTCACTGCAAGCTCCGCTTCCCAGGTTCACGCAGTTCTGATCAGCCTCCTGAGTAGCTGCGACTACAGGCGCTGGCCACCACGCCCGGCTAATTTTTTTTTTTTTTAGTAGGGACAGAGTTTTGCCATGTTGGCCAGGCTGGTCTTTAACTCCTGACCTCGGGTGATCCACCCACCTCGGCCTCCCAAAGTGCTGGGATTACAGGCGTGAGCCATCGTGCCCAGCCCACCCACTTTCTTAATCATGATCAGAGCAGGGGTGCCGTTCTACCACCTTGGCACACCTGCCTAGAGGAATGAGTGGCGCTGGGAGCAGACTGAGGAACATCTTAGCTGAGCGGTGAATCCAGCACTGTTCTAAGGAAGCTCAGATGGTCTGTGACTCATCCCTGTCCTCTGGACTGAATCTGAGGTCTTGGAACTCACCCAGGGTCTTAGCGGAGGCACAGCTCTGAGCTATGGGTGTAGAGCATCTGAACCCATCTACACATTGACCAAACACAGGCAGGTTCCAGTCTGCGGGGGAGATGGAGAAGGTCCCAGCATGCTGCTGCACAAATCCCAGGATAGCTGGGGAATGAGAATCCAGCACTTTGGGCCTAGGACCTGGAAGGGAGGTCTTTTGGGAGAGGTATGGGGACATCTGAAGGAGGACTTCTTGGAAGGGGAGGGGCTGGAGCAGAGGCAAGAGTGATTTTGTCAGATGGAGAGAAGGTTCTCCACATGGGCGGGGCTGGCAGAGGCAGATGCCCAGACAGGTCACAACTCTCTAGGTGCCCAATTACCTGCCCTCGGTGAGCTCAGCCATCGGCGGGGAGGTGCCCCAGCGCTACGTGTGGCGTTTCTGCATCGGCCTGCACTCGGCGCCTCGCTTCTTGGTGGCCTTCGCCTACTGGAACCACTACCTCAGCTGCACCTCCCCGTGTTCCTGCTATCGCCCGCTCTGCCGCCTCAACTTCGGCCTCAATGTCGTGGAGAACCTCGCGTTGCTAGTGCTCACTTATGTCTCCTCCTCCGAGGACTTCAGTGGGTGCCTGGATGAGGGAGGAGTGGGGAAGTGTTCCCTGAGGGGACAGGCCTGCCCCTACCACATTCGGACCTTCCTACTTAGTGGTGTGGGCACTCCCTGCAATGTGGCTCCCAATCCTCTTTCCCTCCAGCCGTCCACGAAAATGCTTTCATTGTGTTCATTGCCTCATCCCTCGGGCACATGCTCCTCACCTGCATTCTCTGGCGGTTGACCAAGAAGCACACAGTAAGTCAGGAGGTACGGTCTATCCCTAGCGGGGGCTCCAAGGCAGCCCAGAAGAAAATCAAGGACATCTGTCCTCAGGATTCGGGTAATGGTGAGGTGGGAACTGAGTTCTAATGGGAACCCTGGCAGAGGGGTGCTGGGGTTGGGGCTGGGGCTTGGGAACAAACTGAGGGTGGTTGGTCAGAATCTAGGACTATAGCACTGTGTTTGGGTAGTGTGGGAGACTGGAGAATAGAAGAGATGGAGGCTGCAAATGGGGATAGAATGAGGAGTCGCATCTAGGTGGCAGTGAGTTAGGAACAGTGTCAGAGGACTGGTCTGTCATAATTCCAGCGCCCCACCCATGTACATGGGTTTCTTTTCCCCCACAGTATTTGGAGGTGGGGGTTGGTGGGTGACTCCATGTAACTTTCATACTCCATCCCCCTGAAGTGGAAGCGGCAGGAATACCACTGCTTCTCGGCCCATCACTCCCCCATAGGCAGGGACGTGAACACGTTCGTCATTCTTGCTGCCCCTGCCTGTGCTCCCTTCCATGACCGCTAGTGGGAGCCAAGGGAGATAAGGCCCAGCCCTTAGGAGTTAGGGCCGAGAGGGGAGCCCACGCTCTCATACCCAGCAAGCTGCAGAGTGATCAGACAGCCCATTCCCTAGGATCGCAAGTCCTACAGCTGGAAACAGCGGCTCTTCATCATCAACTTCATCTCCTTCTTCTCGGCGCTGGCTGTCTACTTTCGGCACAACATGTATTGTGAGGCTGGAGGTGAGGCCAGGATAGGATCCACAGGCGGTCATGAGTGGCTGCGGGCCAGCAATGATGTTTTTGATAATGGGCAATGGTCTTGGGGACTGGCTGCCATTGTCTTCTCTGTGGCAGACTAATGGTGGTGTGATTTCTCAAGAGGCCTCTGAGCGGGTAGCTGGAAGTTCACCATGTCCTGTTCCTTGTGTCCTCACAACAGTGTACACCATCTTTGCCATCCTGGAGTACACTGTTGTCTTAACCAACATGGCGTTCCACATGACGGCCTGGTGGGACTTCGGGAACAAGGAGCTGCTCATAACCTCTCAGCCTGAGGAAAAGCGATTCTGAACCCTTCAGTCCTGCTTGGAAGGACGCAGCCCACTGCCCAGAAACAAGAAACAAGATACCATTCTGGCCTTCCCCACCCCACATCCTCTCTTGGCCTTACTGAAGATGGGGGAAGGGTAAGAAGGAAGGGTGTAGGCCAAGGCTCACCCCAGTGCTGCTGGCTTCTCCTCTCCACCCCTCATATGGGTGTGGGGTCCTCAAACATCACCTTTACCTGAGGGGCCCCAAGAAGCTGAGCTGGCAGAGAGCTCCACCATTTGGTGCTAAAAAAAAAAACGTCCTGAGGTTCATGACCACCATCCAGTTTCTGGCCTTTACACAGTCACCTTTCACTGAGGTCAGGAGCCCCTGAGCAGTGGCTGCTCCCTGACAACCACAGCCATTTCTCTGCACGGGGTCATTCATAGGACTAATGTATTTCATGATCTACTGTGCACATCCAGGCCTGTGACCACAGTCCCCTGCTAAAGTTGCTCAGGTGTTCTAGTCCTGACTTCACCTTTTCGATTTGGTGTGTGCCCTAGGGTATGTACCCTTCCCCATCTGAGCCTCGGTGTGTCCATGTGTCTGGTGGGGGATGGGTGGACTGTATGATTTCCAAGGGCTCTACCAGTCAGTGGTTCTGATGTCATCGGGTGGAGGTGGTGGTCTATACCTAAAGGATGACCTGCTCCAGAAACAGCACCAGCACAGCATGTATTTTCTTCTCTTCTGAAAGTTCTGGCTTGTAGACCCCTCCCCTCCTTTGCAAAGGTATGGGATAGAGGGGTCAGATGCAGATCTCTACTGTAAAATGGGCTCCCTGGTATCTCCTGTCTTCCCTACTGCTCCAAACCCTAAATTTTGGTTGTACGTTTTATTTGAAAGGAAAATAAATTTTTTTTTGGGCCAACAGTTGCCTAGGCTTGCTAGTCTTGGTGCTCATCTTGTTTGATAGGAACTGGGAGAGAAACAGGCTCAAGAATGGGGAGGGAGTAAGTCCACGGCAGGGTATGATTCCTAGCAGCACCCCCCCAGTCCCCCTTAGGTCTGGAGTCTCCTAAGGCTGGTCTAAGCCTTTATTTTGGTGAGCAGGAGTGAGTGAGCTATCTGTAATGATTCTAGGACTGCAAGCTAGGATACCTGGAAGTCTTCAGTTGAGACAGAGACCTGGGTTCAAATTCCAACTCTTGTTGTTAAAGCTGTCCTCTTGGGGATGTGAGGTACAGCTATCACATGCATGACTGTGGGAGCATCTGCCTTTAGACTAATGGCTCTCAACCTCTCCCTTTCTGAGCCCTAAGATCAAGAAGTCTTTCCTCAGGTTTTGTGTCTGAGTCCACTACAGCATCTGTGACTGGGCCCCAGAGCAAGACTGCCCCCTCCAAGGGAGCCTAGAGCTTTGTTAGGGAAATTGGGGGGTGAGGGGACCACAATGAAGCCTATTGTCTACTAGAAGAAACAAAAGGCTCCCAGTCTCTGAGGAGCCCTAGCCCATACCCACCCGCTAATGCCCAGCACACAGGGAGGAGCCGGGGCCACTGGAGACAGGAGGTTTTATTGATGCTGATGGGGGCAGGAAAGGTCCCCAGAAGCATGGGGGCTGAGTCAGTCAGCAAATGCGTAAGGCCTGGGCACAGAGGAGCAGGTTAGAGCACATTCACCTTCTCAGGATTCTGTGGCTCCCTCACTGGAGAAGGGAGAGAGCATCTTGGGGGCGCAATTCCAAGAGCAGCAAGGGCAGAGGTTAGAGATGGCTGAGAGCCCCTAACCTGAGGAGGCACCACAATAGGCAGCAACAACTGTATGGAAAGCTGGATGAACTGGTCAGTAGCGGAAAATGGGAGGGGGCACTGGGTTGGCCTCTTGGGGAGGGGTCCAACCTTGGCTTGGATGAGCTCATGAGAATACCCAGTGTTCCCAAGCAGAGGGGGGCAGAGCCCAAAGCCCCTTTCTCTGCAGGCCTCCTTAAGGAGAAAAAGGCACTCAGAGAAAAAGGCATTCAGGGAGCCCCCTGGAAAGGGGTGCCAGAATTAGTCCTTAAGGCACAGCTGAGGCGGACAAGGCACCAAGGCACAACTGGTGGGGGGAGGGCAGGGGCAGCCTCCAAGCCAAGTGCCAGGGTCACAAGAGGATGCAGGACCGCCCACGCTTGATCGGCGTGGGGTTGAGCACAGCCCGGACAGCCTCGGCGAACACTTCCTTGACACCATCCTGTTGCAGGGCTGAGCATTCGAGGTAGCGCACAGCGTGGATCTGCTTGGCCAGTGCCTGGCCCTGCTGCGGTGTGATGGGCGCCTGGCCCTGCTCCTTGAGGCGCCGTAGGGTGTCAGGCTGGGCTCTCAGGTCCTTCTTGGTGCCCACCAGCAGGATGGGCACATCAGGGCAGTGGTGGCACACCTCTGGATGCCACTTGTGCCGCACGTTCTCATAGGACGGCGGACTGGCAATGGAGAAACAGATGACGAAAACGTTGGTCTGAGGGTAGGAGAGTGTACGGAGGCGGTCATACTCCTCCTGGCCCGCAGTGTCCCACAGGTTCAGGTTCACTGTGCGCCCGTCAACTGCGCTCTGCGCGCTGTAATTGTCGAACACGGTGGGGATGTACTCTTTGGGGAACGCGTTAGTTGTGTAGCAGATGAGCAGGCACGTCTTGCCCACGGCCCCATCACCCACCACCACGCACTTGATGCTCTGCATCGTGGGTGCAGTTGCTGTAGTGGAGGCAGTGCCTCCTCTCTCTTCTGGACCCCTCTGGCTGCAGTGACCTGTGGACAGATGAAAGGGGACATTCTTGGTTAGGGAGGCCTCTGCCTATTGGGAAGAAAAGATGGGGGCACACAAAGGGAAACCGGCTCCTGTTCCCTTAACCTGACACTATCCCAAAGTCCCATCAAGACGGTCATCAGAAAGATACACAATGAAAGGCCCTGAGGCCAAGCAAAGATGCAGTATAATGTGGTAGAAAGCACATAAACTCTAGCGCCAGACAAACTAAGGTCAAATCCTGATTTTGCTATTTCCTAGCTGTGTAACCCTGAACAAATTGCTTAACCTCTGTATGCCTAAGTCTTCTTACCAGTAAAATGAGGATAAAATAATATCTACCTCACTGGGTCATTGTGAGCATTATATAATACATGTAAAGCATTTAAAACAGTGCCTCGTCCATAAGTATTAGCTATTTTTTTTTTTTTTTTTTTTGAGACAGAGTCTCACTCTGTCACCCAGGCTGGAGTGCAGTGGCGTGATCTCGGCTTACTGCAAGCTCCGCCTCCTGGGTTCACGCCATTCTGCCTCAGCCTCTTGAGTAGCTGGGACTACAGGCACCCACCACCACGCCCGGCTAATTTTTTGTATTTTTAGTAGAGACGGGGTTTCACCGTGTTAGCTAGGATGATCTTGATCTCCTGACCTCGTGATCCGCCCGCCTTGGCCTCCTAAAGTGCTGGGATTATAGGCGTGAGCCACTGCGCCTGGCCAGTATTAGCTATTTTTTTTTTCCAGGCTATACAGACACAAAAGGAGAGTGCACAAATTTAGGGATCTACTAGATCCTCTACTAAATATGGACCCTTTCCACCAGGAGACTGGAAAGAAAGGGTTCTGGCACAGGACAGCTGTCCCAGGTCACTCTGTGATGCAGCCATAAGTAGAACCTCTCTCAACTCAGGGCCCACCCTGCCTCTCCAAACCTGGTATCTTGGCTACTGAGTACAAACCCAAAGGCACAGTTAAGAAACCTGCTGAGTAAGGGGCTCAATTCTTTAGAGAGCTGCCCTATCCCAATCCAGGGTATTCTGGCAATGGGGAAATTTTTTTTTTTTTTTTTTTTTTTTTGAGATGGAGTCTCACTCTGTCGCCCAGGCTGGAGTGCAGTGGCGTGATCTCAGCTCACTGCAACCTCCGCCTCCCGGGTTCAAGTGTCTCCTGCCTCAGCCTCCCTCCCGAGTGGCTGGGACTACAGGCACGCGCCACTGCATCCGGCTAATTTTTATATTTTTAGTAGAGATGGAGTTTCGCCACGTTAGCCATGCTGGTCTCAAGCTCCTGACCTCAGGTGATCTACCTGCCTCAGCCTTCCAAAGTGCTGGGATTACAGGCGTGAGCCACCACACCTGGCCACCCCATCATTCTTGTAAGTACTGAAAACCCTATCTGGCCATGTACACTCAGGTTGCCAATTCAATGCAGGGGAATACTGGAGATTCAGTTGGACCTGGGATTTGGACTGGGGTCTGGGTATGTTATGATGAATGAGGTAGAGGCTGAGGCTCCCAGACATTAGTATCTTCTCTCAAGGCCCTTGGTGGGGTGGAGCAAATTTTTTTTTTTTTTGAGACGGAGTCTTGCTCTGTCGCCCAGGCTGGAGTGTAGTGGCGCAATCTTGACTCACTGCAACCTCCACCTCCCGGGTTCAAGCGATTCTCCTGCCTCACCCTCCCGAGTGGCTGGGATTACAGGCGCATGCCACCACGTCCAGCTAATTTTTGTATTTTTAGTAGAGACGGGGTTTCACCATGTTAGTCAGGCTAGTCTTGAACTCCTGACCTTGTGATCTGCCCGCCTTGGCCTTCCAAAAAGTGCTGGGATTACAGGCATGAGCCACCATGCTCGGCCTGGAGCACATCTTTCAGGCCCAACTAGGAAGGATGAAGTCAAGAGTAAGACAAAAACTTGACTTTCCCCTCAATCTTCTGTCCATTTCCTGAGATCCTGGCATGTGCCTCTGAAAGATTTTAGAGACTTCCAGACTCTTGGATAGAAAATACCATCATTAAGAACATAGATGCTAGAGTAAGACTCGCAGGTATTCTAATCACAGCTCCACCAACTAGTTATATGTGATCTTGGCAATATATTTGTTCCCTGAGCCTCAATTTTCTCATCTGTAAAATGGGGATAATCTTGCCTATTGCATTACAATTGCTCAGAATATGAAATGAGGCCAGGCACGGTGACTCATGCCTGTAATCTTAGCACTTTGGGAGAATGAGGCAGGTAGATCGCTTGAGCCCAGGAGTTTGAGACTAGCCTGGGCAACATGGCAAAACCCTGACTCTACAAAAAATGAAAAAATTACCAGGGTGTGGTGGTACACACCTGTAGTCCCAGCTACTTGGGAGGCTGAGGTGGGAACATCACTTGATCCCAGGGTGGTCAAGGCTGCAGTGGGCTATGATCACACCACTGCACTCCAGCCTGTGCGACAGAGCAAGACCCTGTCTCAAAAAAAAAAAAAAAAAAGTAAGAGTTAATAATGTATAGAAGATGTCCAGCATGAGGTATGGCACATAGCAAGTGCCCAATAAATGGACTGCTGTATTTATGAGTGGGGTAAGTATGAGGAGTCCCAGCTCTAGCCAACATCTGGTTACCTCTGCAGGTCACAGGGCCTCGGGGAGATGAACTGCTTTTCTGCGTTCTGGAACACAGCTTCCAGAAACCCTGTGATTATTTACACTGCTATGGCAAGGGTCCTTCTCTCATCAGCTACTTCCTCTTGGCCATGGGGGACTCTTGGTGGTCAATATGTGACTTCCTTTCCCTGACTGTCTCCCACAACCAGGGCCTGCTCCCTGAGAGGGGGCAGCCCTGTTTTAAACACAACCAAATCCCTGAGTATTCCTTATCCCTGGCTCCACCCAAGCACCATCAACACTAGCCCATTTTCTCCATTTCACTTGCTATACTGCAAGGCTGCACCCTGGTCTGGGAACCCCTTACCCCCCCAGCCTGGGCTCTTACCACTGGTTCAGAAGCTTCAAAAATCAATGACAAGTGGGGAAGAAAATCCCCACTGGGAAGCGGAAAAGAAACTTTCGTCATGTGGGGGCTGCAAAGGACCCAGGGCTTGGTCCCACCTCCCTCCCAGGCTACAGTTTGCCTTGGAATCAGCTGGGAGAGGAATGGTTTCACTCTATGAAGTTGTGTCTCTGGTTCACATTAAAAAATATTTCCATCCTGTTTGCATGAATGAGAGAGTGTGTGTGTGTGCGCGCGTGCGTGTGTGCATGCAACGTCAGGACATTCAGATAGAGACCCTCAGACAGTGGGTCAGGGAAGGGCATAAGGACCCTCTAGGCCAGTGGAGAGTCAAATAGAGACCTCAGACTGGAAGTTGAGAGACCTAAGTTCTAACCCCAGCTCTGCTGACTCACTATAACCAAGCATGAGGCATTTACGCTTGCTGGGCCTCAGTTTTCCTATCCAGGAATTAGAGATTAAAATGGTTGTTACAAGAGCACTAGGTGGATGAACTAAGACTTAAAGCTCCTTGGAGGCAGGTGGCATTATTTGTGCCCAGTGGATTACGTGGGAAGCCCTGACATTCAAAGCAGAACTCCTGGGCCTGTAATCTTCAGTTCCACACAGAGCAGGAGAGTGGGTGTTGACAGTATGACTGAAAAGCCCAGCACTGGGCTGGCCCAGGCAGGAAGACAAGGAGGGAACTCTGGCTGGCTGTCACAAGGCCCAAGAGACTGGAAGTACAGCTCTCTAAGGAGGTGGTTATCAACCAGCAATCAGTAAATCAGCTCTCAAAGGAAGAGGGGAAGGAGAGGGTAGCTTCCGGGCTGGGAAGGGAACAAGGACTGACACTGGAAAAGGATGATGAGTATGGTAGTGTCCAGAAACAAGCAGAGCAAAGGCAGTGTGGTATAGGGCCAAGAGTACTGGATACCTGACTCTGATGTCTTGAGTTTATCTGCCGACCTTGACCCTTGATAAAAAAGCCCTTATATGGCATAAGCCTTTATAGGTCACATGTTATTATGTCATTTGACCTTTATAACAACCTGTTAGTACTATTCCTATTCTACAGATGAGAAAACAAACTCAGAGCAGTAAAAGTAACTCAACATCACACAGCTAGTTAGTGTGGGAGCCAGAACACAAACCCAGTTTTGTGACCCAAAGTCCTGTGTTTTCCTTGGTGCATCATATAGTCTTCAAGTTACCCCTTACCAGCTAACTGTGTGACCTTGATCAGGTAAGTTACTGCCCTTCCTGGAGCCTCTGTTTCTTTATCTATACAGTAGAAGTAATAATAGTACCCCTCCCAGCCTCAAGGGCAGCATCAAGGAACCTGACCATGGGAATGAATACGCTTTGTAAACTGAAGTGCTGTACACACAGGAGGTGACAGGAGCAAAGCCTTTCATCCCAGAAGGCAGGAAGCACTGAGTATGCCTGTATCTGTGGTAGGGGATCAGCCCAGTCCTCCCTACTCAGGTCTAGTTCAGACCTTTATCCTCTCTCCCAAAACAACTCTTCTTTCTGAAATTCTCTGGCCTGAACTGGGTTGAATAAGTTACCACAGCCCATTTCAGGAGGGCATATAGAGTCTAAACTGTGCCAAACAGGAAGAAGGGATGTCAGTGCTGCAGGACACCAAACCAGGAGTGTGACCTATCTGGAGCGGGGTTCAACAATGACTTATTCACTAAGTGGCTTTTTCAAAAGAATCATTAAGCCCAGCTCAGTGGTGCACCTGCAGTCCCAGCTACTAGGGAGGCTGGGCCCAGGAGTGAAGGGTTATAGTGTGTACACTAGTCAAGGTTATCGTCCCTGTGAGTAGCCACTACACTCCAGCCTGAGCAACACAGCAAGACCCCATGTCTCAAAAAAAAAAAAAGTTATTTAGTAAATCAGTGGTTGCCAATCTGTTTTGTTTTGTTTTTTCTTTTGGAGCAAGGTCTTGTTCTGTCGCCCAGGCTGAAATGCAGTGGTGCCATCACAGCTCACTGTAGTCTCAACCTCCCAGGCTCAAGGCATCCTACCTCAGCCTCCTGAGTAGCTGGGACTACAGGCAGGCACCACCACACCTGGCTAATTTTTGTATTTTTAATGCATTTTTTTGTTTGTTTGTAGAGACAGGGTCTTGCCATGTTGCCCAGGCTGGTCTTGAACTCCTGGTCTCAAGTGATCCTCCTGACTAGCCCTCCCAAAGTGCTGGGATTATGGGCGTGGGCCACCACGCCCGGCCAGATCTGTATGTTATTAGACAAATTACAATGACTTATTCTGGCTTTTTAGTCCCAATTCAGATCATGCCTGGTCCCTCATACTGGCATTCAGAGTTCTTCACAATTTGATAAGGGGTATTAGAGTTACATAGACTTGGGTTTGAATCCTAGTTCTGCCTCTTACCAGCTTGTGTGACCCTGAGCTTATGATGATTTGCCTCTCTAAGCTTCAATTTCCTTATCTTTCAAATGCAGTGGCAACGTACAGTACCTACCACATAGCACTGTTATAAGGACTAAGTGCATTGATGTATAATATGTGCACAATGTAGGTACTTTGCAAGTGTGAGTTCCCAGCTCCCTGTTCCAGAGGGATTTTCAATGTCCTCTGCAAACAAGCCAGGATCATTCCTGCCTCTGAACTTTTACTCTTTGTTTTTCCCTCTGCTGCCATTCCCTCTCCCTTCTCTAATCTTCCTTACTCCTTAAGGCCTAACTTAAATCTCACAGTTCCATAAGGTTACTGAATTCTTCTTTGGATATCCATCGCATGGCTACCTGTCGCCCAGGTTAGAGTGCAGTGTCGCGATCTCAGCTCACTGCAATCTCCACCTCCCGGGTTCAAGTGATTCTCCTGCCTCACAGCCTCCTGAGTTACTGGGATTACATGCATGTGCCATCATGCCCAGCTAATTTTTGTATTTTTAGTAGAGACAGGATTTCATCATGTTGGCCAGGCTGGTCTTGAACACCTGGCCTCAAGTGATCCACCTGCCTTGGCCTCTGAAAGTGCTGGGATTACAGGAGTAAGCCACTGCACCCATGGCCACCCCTTTTAACCCTGCTTTGGCTCTGTGTGATTCTCCTTTTCCAACAGTCATACGTAAGTTTCCCAGCTGTAGATGCCCTTCAGTACTGAAGCCTTGGCTTCTCTGGACTAAATGACAAAAAAAAACCTCTAAGTATAGGGCTAGGCACACAGGACTGTACAACCATTGCCTTTTGATCTGCTTGTACCAGCCCTCATCACTGAGATATGGAGAGACTTCTCTGAAGCCCAGTATCGGACACTCCCTGCCCACTCCCCAACAGACAAGACTGCAATGCTGAATCTTATCGGACAGCAATGACAGGCAAAAGCTATGCCTGAAATAGGCAAAAATCTCTCTTCCCAGTACCAGGCTGACCTGGCTCCGGCAGGAAGTATAGCCCATGGGGGTCTAACCCTATCTGAATGTGGTCCCTGGAGCCCGGCTTGTACCCAGTGGGGCCTGGCCTTGGGGTGTGGCCCAAGCAGGCCCAGAATGGGGGAGGGAAAGGAAGCAGCCTGATTGCCAGATCTCTGTGGCTGTTACAGCAGGGGAAGTGTCCCAACTGGGAGTGGGGGAGGGGAGGAACGGACTCTTAAGAGATAGGCGAGTATGGAGGTGATGGGAACTTACCTCAGCCTTCTATAACCTGCCTCCCTATCACGGGGCTCCCTTTCTGCAGCCCTCCCCGAACCTCATTATAACTACAATCCATCTCTGGCCATTCCAATCCTGATCCTCTACAAAGGGGCCTCCATATTCTCTTCCCTAAAATACACCAAGTAGTAATATGGAACCATGCACCATTGCCGCCTCTTCCAGGAAAGCGTAAATTATCCAAGTCAGAAGTGACTTATCCTATCCAAAGTCTGGTCCCTGTCTCTCTCACAGGCATGGAGGCTGATGTGAATCCTATCTCGTGTTATTAGAATGGGAGTGTCTAGAGGGCAAGGTCCTGGTTGACTGGACCTTGCTGAGCACCCTAAGCTGAGCACAGCATGTAGTAGCTGTCAGTAAATGACTGAATGAAGTCGATGCAATCATGTCTTTGCATATGGGAGTTCCTCTTCCTGGAATGCGACTCACCCCCCTTCAGATCCTTCCTGTCCTTCAGGCCCAGTACTGTTCCCCAGCTTCTCCAGGACATCACAGCAACCCCCTCTTCTGCCTTACCTTTCCCAGCATTGACCGTACTTTTCATTGTGCTGAACTAACTGGATGCTTCAGGGGGAGGGTAGTCTGACCTTCTGTTTATTTCCAGAAGCCCAGGGAAGGGCTGAGCAAAAGCTGTAGAATGACATACCCCTCCTCCCCCATCAATCCACAGACTCTGATGCTGGGAACAAGGAAGAACCTCTATGACCAGAAGACACAAGACATAAGTAACCAACTTCTTTCTCATTCACCCTGAAGAGCCCAAAGTTGGGGTAATAAACACATAAGCTATACTGTCTTGTCTTCAACTGGAAGGGTGAGAGGTGAAGCTGGCAGATCTAGCTCAGAGATGATGAGGAAGATGGGAAGGAAAAGTGGTCCCGACAGGCTACAGACTGGGAATATCCGAGGACCCTTGGTCAAAGACATGGCAAGGGACAGGGGCACTGTTGGAAAGACTTCCAAAGCTCTACAAGTTTGTTTGTTTGTTTGTTTTGAAGGGAGGAATAGAGGAGAGGTGATATAAAGAGGCTCAAAGGGGCTGCAGCTGGCTGCAGCTGGGCTGGGAGGAGGAAGCTGGGGGAGACATGAGGTCAGTGTGGGACTGGGACCAGGCCAAGGGCTGAGTCTCTTTCTTCCCTTTCTCCCCATCAGCAAGGAAGAACCCAAGAGAGCCCAGTTCCTAGCCTTAAAAAAAAAAAAAAATCCCCCGGGTGCCGTGGCTCACGTCTGTAATCCCAGCACTTTGGGAGGCCAAGGCAGGCAGACCACTTGAGATCAGGAGTTCGAAACCAGCCTGGCCAACATGGTGAAACCCCGTCTCTACTAAAAATACAAAAATTAGCTGGGCGTAGTGGTGGGATTACGCCTGTAATCCTAGCTACTCAGGAGGCCGAGGGAGGACAATCATTTGAACCCAGGAGGCAGAGGCTGCAGTGAGCAGAGATCACGCTACTGCATTCCAGCCTGGGCCACAAAGCAAGACTCCATCTCCAAAAAAAAAAAAAAAAAAAAAGAAAGAAAAAAAAAATCCATGCTGGAGGACTCTCCACCTCTTGTCATTCATCCTTCAGCCCCTGGAGAGGATCCTACATTGCAGCAGCAGGTAGGAAAAGAGAAGAGTTGATGCCACCCACTAGGAAACGAGACAGTGGTAGCTGGGAAGGCTGGGGGCAGTCTAGGACCCTTTCACTAAGTCCTAGTTCCCAACCTTCTTCCCTCACTGTCCCAGCACCCCCAGTGTTCCATAAAAGGTGAGCCTCAGCTGGGCATGGTGGCTCACATCTGTAATCCCAGCACTTTGGGAGGCTGAGGCTGGCGGATCACTTGAGGTCAGGAATTCGAGACCAGCCTGGCCAGCATGGTGAAACCCCATCTCTACTAAAAAATACAAAAAAAATTAGCCGGGCCTGGTGGTGCATGCCGGTAGTCCCCGCTACCTGGGAGGCTGATACAGGAGAATGGCTTGAACCCGGGAGGTGGAGGTTGTAGTGAGCTGAGATCGCACCATTGCACTCCAGCCTGGGTGACAGAGCAAGACTCCATCTCAAAAAAAAAAAAAAAAAAAAAAAAAAAGCTGAGCCTCAGGACCAGGACAGCTCTGGCTGGGGGAGCCAAGGAAGCTGCCCCCTCCCCCACGCAGCACAGAGGAAGGGTGCACACTGGCTTCCTCCTCCCCGCCTAGCAGCAGCTCAGCAGTCCCTGGGCCCCACCAAAGGCCTGTGAAGTGGCACTTCCTTTGCTTTTGCTAATTTCACATAAGGCTGTACAGAAGTGCCATCCTCCAAATCCTGGCACCCCCACCTGAAAATACCCACAGAGAGACCCAGGGCTGCCCAGTCCCTTTAGCCCCGCCCGAGGCCTGAGGGGGTTTCCACAAGGGAAAATAACACCAGGGAGGAAACTCCGGCATCTATTTTCCACTGTCAGTGAGGCAGAGCTGGAGCAGGAGACAGGGTACTCCCCCATCCTACTACCCCCTGGCAAAATCCCCAACATTCTCTGCCTTCTTATCTCTCAAGCTCTAACAATCCTTGTGCTTGGGGAAAGGGCAGTACTATCCCTGGACAGATATGTATGTACAGACTACTCGGACCTGTCAAATTGAGGCTGGTAAGACACAAGGGCCCAGAGTGAGGGGCACTGCTATGAGCAGTCTCTTGGGGGAGGAAGAGTCAGAGCCATGATGTTCACTGTTGCCTTTGGAGGTACTGATATGCAACTCCTTAATGCTGAAATAGAGCCAAGAGAAACCAGGTTGACCAGGTAGCAAATCTACGACAAGGATCCGGATCTTCTAACCTCCACCCTTATGCTACTTCTACAAAGGAGAGAAGGTGAGGATTCTAACTCTGGCCTGAGAATGGACCATCTCTTTAACCTCATTCAGGAGAACCCTACCGTGGTTTATTCCTTCAGAAAATGGGCCAAAGGGTGGGTTGACTTACATCTGAGCATTTTTGCTTCCAAGTTCCCAGGCTCTCATGCCTAGCGCATCCTGGTGCATTCATGATTTAGCACTGACATTACTCAATAGCCAGCCACTCTGGCCCTGCCCTAGCTGAGAAGCTCCTCCTCTGGCCTCTAGCTCCTGGAGAGATGCCCTCCCCCCATATGAGATGAGGACAAAAGAGGAAGCTGGACCCTGGACAGGAAAACCAGTCTGATCTGGGGAGGTGGCCCAGGCTTTGTCTTTGGTTTCCCTCCCCAGCTCTTCTCACGGACCCCTACTGACCTCACCGCTAATGGGTCTACAATATATAGAAGGAGTCTTCAGTGTGGGCCTGAGCCCCCTTCTTCATGTCACAACCTTGACCATACTTGTTTAGCCAAGACTTCAGCGGCAGCCTCCTAGGTTGTAGCCACCACCTCCCTTTACCCCCCAATATTTTCCCGTTAAAATCTCTCCCGCCCTGGTCACATTTTTTCCAATGATGCCTTTTTTGCAATTAGCTCAAACTTCCAATGGGGCCAGATCTCACCTGGGAGAATCCCTGTCTCACCCATCTTGTCTTTACCATCAGAGCCCTGTGGGTTTGCTCAGTTACGCAGAATACTAAAGTAACTACTGGTTTGCCAGCCTAGGAATTGGGACTCCTGGGGTTTTTATGAAGCTGTGATGCTGGGAAAGTGCCTTGTATGCACATCCTTCTCTAACCTGGGCTCTTATGTAGGTCCCTGGGATTTCTTCCCGGACCCAAACTTCTGTACCTCCAAGAAATGGGAAGAGAGACAAGTGGTTGGAAGGGCAGGACTGGAAGAAGAACAATTCATGGGAGAGGGACGACTGTGACATGGGAAGATGACAGAATGGGGAACAGGGAGAGCCCTTAAATTTAGCTGTAGCACTTACTCCCCTCTACTTCTCCTTTTTTCTAGTGGAGAGAAATGAATACAGATGACTAGAGGAGGTAGACAGAAGCAAGATCCTCAGATGCACCCCAAAAGCTTGAGGATGGAGCTCTAGAGTGCAAACAAGAGCCTCCACAGCCACGATGGACTGAAGTTAAATTTGGGAGGAATTCCTGAGAAGGAATAGGGTCCTAGGTGAGATGGGGAGTATTAAGGATGCCTGAAGGCAGAGGGGTCAGTAGAACTCCAGAGGGCTTCCTGGTCACTAAGGCCCTGATGCAGATCAGGGCATGTGGGTACCCAGGCTAGGCAGGCCCCAGAAGGTAGCAGGAAAGGAGCAGACACTTTTGCCTCAGCCGCTTCTTAATTCAAAACTAAAACCGTTAAGTCCGAAGTTAGACCAGCTGCAGTCTTTCCTCCAGAATCCTGCATTTGCCTCCTCCCTTTATTTCCATCACGCCCAAGCTGGTCCCATTCTTTCCACCAGGTGATGCGGGAACTAGTAGGTAATGGAGTCAGGGACCTTCAGGCTGTCTTCCGGCTTCCAGGCCTGGCCTCTTGGTCAAGCACCACGGGTTGGGGTGATTTTGATTTCCCACGGCCTCTCTTACAAGTCTTATTCCTGTGTCACCCTACCCTGACTGCTACAAACTGCTTCCTCCTGCCTAACCACAACCTCACTCACTGCAGGTTCCCTTCATTCTGCTGGCTTCCCTTGCTCTGGGCCCTCTCAAGGCTGAGGGCAGTTATTTTGTCTGTAAGAGATAAAGATGTAGTTACACAGACACACGCGCGCGCGAACACACACACACGCTTTCCAGCTCTTTAATCCATCTCTAAGAGATGAAGATGTAGATACACAGACACACGTGCGCGCGAATACACACACACACACACACACACACACACACACACACACACACACACACACACACACACACAGGCTTTCCAGCTCTTTAATCCGTCTCTATCACTGGGAGGCTGCAGACTGCCTCTCCAAGCTAGGCAGGTTTGAAAAGACTCTAGAACTCACTAAGTCTTCAACAACAGATCCTGATTCCAAAGCTGGAGGTAAGTGGGTGGGAGGGAAGGATACAGAAAGGGTGACAGGCTGAGGGTTCAAAAGGAATGAGGGGTGATGGAAGAAACAAGGAGGGGTGATGGAAGAAACAAGGAGGTGTGTGTGTGTGGGTGCCAGAGCTAAGAAGGGAAGGGATGGGGCAGGTTGCAGAGGACCAAGACAAACATGGGGCAGGGTAGGTGAAGACAGGTGAAGGCCTAGGTATGACCGTATGTTTGGAGGAAAAGAGACTGAAAGGGATGAGAAGAGAGTGATGGCGGATTTGTGGGTAGAAACTAAAGAAGGTGTGGAGGGAGACGATAGGAGCATGTGTCTAATTCAGGGACTAAGAATGAAGAGGAACACTAGGAGATGGTTCTCAATTGTCCCCAAAAGACACAACAAAAACTTGTCAGGGACTATCAGTACCTCTGAATGAGAGTCCTTCCACTTCCAGTTACAGGGCAAGACCAAGTTACTCCCAAAAGAGCAAGGCCAGGCTCTGGTCAGCTAGGAACAGCGTTTGCTCACAGCGTTGGGCTCCCCCACCCAACCCCGGTCCTCCTGAGTGCAGAGGGCCTTGGGGCTGCAGACCGAGTGTGGGTCTGTATTAGCACCCATCTGACAGGGAGAGAGCTTTCGGAGGCCCCAGACACCGCCCCTCTCACCCCAAGTGTCACAACCGCCAGAGCAGAGGGAGCGCCTTTTCCAACGCAGAAGCCCTCTCCCCTCACGCACTTCTCAACACCCCCCCCCGCCACACCAACTTCTGAGGACACCCCACCTGCGTCCTATCTGCCAGCTCTGAGCTCTTCCACTTCAGAGACACTTATCTTGGAGCCCGGGACCCTCCGACCTCAGAGGTCCCTCTCGGCTCCCTAGAGGCGGTACAGCCGCCGGGAAGCCACCCTCGCCGAGCCTCCGCCGGCTCGCAGTGGCCCCGTTCCCGCCCCGCCCGGCCGGCCGCGCCCGCCCTACTTGGACTGAACCGAGAAGCTCCCGCCCGCGGCCTCCGCCAGCAAACTCATGAGCCGGCGCCCGCGCCGAGTCCTGGGCCGGCCGGGCTCTCCTCCCCCGGACCCCTACCCGCCAGCCCCGGCCGGGCCTCACCTGGTGCCCTCCCCGAGGCGGGGGAGCTGGGGGCGGCGGCAGCGGCTCCGGGCTCGAGAAGGAAGTGAGAGCGGGAGGCCGGAGGAAGTGGGGGGGGCGGGCCGGCGAGGCGGGGCGGGCCGGGGCGGGGCCCGACCAGGAAGTCCGAGGGCCGATCTCCCCCTCTCCAGCCCCGGCCCGCCCCCAGCCTCGCCCCCGGCCCAGTCCCGGGCTTGCCACTTTCCCCTCCCAGTCCGCTGCCCCTGCGGTCAGTAAGTCAGGCCTCCCAAGGTCAAGTCTCTCCGCCTCCTCCTGGCCACCCTACCCCTGGCGGCCCTACCCTAGGCGCTAGGCGTTCGTCCTCTTCCCCCCATCCCGCCCCCCGCCAGCCTCCGCGGGAAGATGCTGAGAAAGGCGCCCCTGGGCCCGGTGCCTTCAGTCAACCCCAGGGATAGAGCGGTGGCCGAGGCTGGGGCAGTCCCCGCCCCTGCCCTGAGCCCCGGGGGAGTGCGGGGTGGTGGTGATTCAGCAGTGGGAAGGCCCCAGACCCCTGGGGAGGGTGGGGAGACTCGGGGGGAAGAGGAGCTGGCGTCAGCACCCAAGGGAAAGACAAGATCAGCAGAGGCGCAGGCGGAGCCGCGGGCCCCAAAAACAGGATGTCGAGTCGTCATTCAGCACCGTGCAGCTCTGCGAGGCCTGGCTCTGGGGAGGGGGCGGGGCGGACGGAGGACTTGGGGCTTCCCTCGCCCCCTCGCCCCCTGTTCTGCTGGGGCGCGCAGCTGCTTGGGGCCGAAGAGCCGCACCCAGGCCTGAGGTCCAGCTTGGGCCCCGGCGACCCGCGGGTGGGCGGGCTCATGGGCGCCCTCTGGTGCTTCGCTCCCTGGCTTTGCGCTCGGAGCTTTGACTTGAGAATCCATATCCTTCGTTCAGCACAAAGTTTCTGAGCGCCTACCACGTGGAGAGAGCTAAGTGCTAGGTGCTGTGAAGAAACACAGCGTTTAAGACAGGATCCCTGTCTTCCAGAAGGTTTTCAAATAAACGGATTGATTCCAGGAATAAATAGCTTAACCTTTCTGAGCCTCAAATCTGTCTTTGGTAAAATAGAATAATTATATTTCACCCCGTAGTTTTGAAGATAACATGAGAATGGGTGTAAAAGACCTGTTGTCAATGCGTATCTCAAACACTAAACAAATATCTTTTAAAAATATCATACTCTCAGAGTCTGGCGCGGTGGCGTCTGCCTGTAATTACAGAGATGGTGAAACCTTGTCTCTATAAACACAAACACACACATTTTTTTTTGACAGTCTCACGATGTCACCCAGGCTGGGGTGCAGTGGCACGATCTCGGCTCACTGCAATCTCTGCCTCCCAGGTTCATGCAATTATCCTGCCTCAGTCTCTCGAGTAGCTGGGGTTACAGGTGCATGTCACCACACCCGGCTAATTTTCGTATTTTTAGTAGGGACGGGGTTTCACCCTGTTGGCCAGGCTGGTCTCGAACTACTGATCTCAGTTGATCCACCTGCCTTGGCCTCCCAAAGTGCTGAGATTACAGGCGTCAGCCACCACACCCAGCCTACTTATATTTTTAAAAAAATAAACTTAATAGGAACCACATAAGTAATTTAAAACTGTCTATTAATGACATTTCAAAAAAAGTAAAAAGAAACGAAATGAATTTTAACTATATTTGACTTAGCCATAGCCAAAGTATTATCTTTTTTTTTTTTTTTTTTTTTTTTGGAGATGGAGTCTCGCTCTGTCACCAGGCTGGAGTGCAGTGGCGTGGTCTCTGCTCACTGCAACCTCCGCCTCCTGGGTTCAAATGATTCCCCTGCCTCAGTCTCCCAAGTAGCTGGGATTACAGGCACGTGCCGCCATGCCTGGCTTATATTTGTATTTTTAATGGAGATAGGATTTCACCATGTTGGTCAGGCTGGTCTTGAACTCCTCACCTCGTGATCTGCCCGCCTCAACCTCCCACAGTGCTGGGATTACAGGCATGAGCCACTGCGCCCGGCCTCAAAATATTATCTTTTAGCATGGTAATCAACATAAAAATTATTGGTTATAAAAATTAACTGGATATTTTGCATTCTTTTCTTATACCAAGTCTTTGAAATGTGGTGTGTATTTATACTTACAATATGTCTCAATTTGGCTGGAAACATTTCAAGTGGTCAATAGCATGTGTAGCTGGTGGCTACTCTATCATCCTCAAAAACAGAGGCTTTATCAGATTCAGGCTGGTGAATGACTGTGTGGATGAAGTCCTTCTCAAAGATCCTTCTCTAGAAGCCTCCCCTGACCTGCCAGGCAGTGTTTGGGTCTCTTATCTCCTCTTCGGTCTGGTCCCTGTAGCCCTTCAGACAAACTCCTCTTTGTGGAGGACGTGAGAGCAGGAGGCACAAGGGGAAATTCTCATTCCCATCCATACACCGTTGGGACCACTTGACATTGGGTTGCTTGGTTATTTCATGAATAAAGAAAGGATTGTGAGCCCCATAAATGACGGGGTTCAGAGGACACCATATGCTAAAGCAGCTTCTATGACGCCATTAAAGATTACGTCCCAGCACAAAAGTTTTTTTTGGTTTGTTTGTTGTTTTTTTTTTAGATGGGAATCTCACTATGTTGCCTAGGCTGTCCTGGAACTCCTGGGCTCGAGTTATCCTCCCACCTCAGCCTTTCAAGTAGCTAGGACTACAGGCACACACCACCACATCCAGCTCCAGAAGAAATGTTTCTGATATGTGTTCCTAGAATTCCCTTCCCAGGACTTAAGAACAGGAAAAACAGTGGAGCTATGGACTCTCTCCCCTTCAACCAGAGAAGGTTCGCTTTTTATCTGATTTATTTACTAGTATTCTGCATAAAGAGTTTAATTTTGTTTTTAAGTTTCCTGCAAAAAATATTTGAAAATCAATTTAAGGACATAGTGATAAGAGTAGGGATAGGGAGCACATTAGGTGCTGCAGATTGAAAGACTGGATTGGCAGCCTGGGATCAGATTGCATTTCCTGAGCCTGTAAGTGTCTTGGGCTTGCCTAGCCCTGGTTTAGGAGGGAGAACCTGATCCAGCCTCAAAGATCTCATGGTCTGATGAAGTATAGGACTTTGCATATGAAGCTATCAGAGGAGGAGGAAAAAGTCCAAGGCTGGGCTTTAGAAAACCTTCAAGTCTGGCCTGGCACAATGGCTCACGCCTGTAATCTTAGCACTTTGGGAGGCTGAGGCAGGCGGATCATGGGGTCAGAAGATTGAGACTATCCTGGCCAACATGGTGAAACCCCGTCTCTACTAAAAATACAAAAATTAGCTGGGTGTGATGGCGCATGGCTGTAACCCCAGCTACTCGGGAGGCTGAGGCAGGAGAATCACTTGAACCCAGGAGGCGGAGGTTGCAGTGAGCCGAAATCGCGCCACTGCACTTGAGCTTGGTGACGGAGCGAGACTCCATCTCAAAAAAAAAAAAAAACCACAAACAAACTTGAAGTCTGTCTTGGCTCAGACAGACAGATTGAGATTTTAGGCTAGGCCCCACCCTTCTCTGTCTCAAACTCTTCCACTGGAAAACAGAGGTTGAACTAGATGATACCTTTGAGCTCTCATCTTCTATGATACACTCTTCAGAATAATAATTAAGGTTTATGCATATAGCATGTTGCTCATAGTTCTTTAATACCATTTAGGTCATCATGCTTTGTGCTCTAGTAAATTGCATCTGTGCCTAATATCTGTCTCCCCTACTGACTATAAGTCCTTTGAGGTTGCGTCTGATTCATTTCTGTGTCCACCCACTGGGCCTGACAGAGGCAGGCCTGAGCACACATTTGCCTTCACTAAACATCCATAATGTTAAATTGCTTTAATAAAGTACTAATATGTGTAGAACGATCAGACTCCAGGTAAGTTGGAAACACTTTGTGGCACAGGTATAGGAAGGGCCAGAGGAAAGGGAAGCAGGTGGACAGGTGGAGCTGTCCGTAAAGGCTTCTTGAAGGAGGAGAAATGCTGACTTGAAGAGGGTAGGAAGAGGGCACAATCCCAAATGGGCTGTTTCTTTTTTCTACTCTCTCACTAGCTTCCCCTGAATAGGTGAGTTCTTGGTAGGTGGTGTGCATGTATGCTGACAAGCAGCTGAGAGACAAGGACATTGAACCTGGACATTTAGAAGTGAGATAATATGAAAGCACTTGGTGGGGTAGAATAGAGATCACAGACAGGTTTTGGAGACAGATTAGGATGGTTGTAACACAGTATGGCCTTTGATTAGTCATATGAGATCTCCCATATGCATAAATATTCCATGTATATTTATTGAAAATCTTCTTGGTGCCAGACATAGTGTTACATGCCAATCATGAAGTAGAGAAAACTGCCCTGATATAACTGGTAAGGGAGATAGACCTTAAACAGGTAATCATACAAAAGTAGAGTGCTGCTGGGCATGGTGGTGTTTGTCTCCAGTTCTAGTTCCTCAGGGGGATAAGGCAGGAAGATTGCTTGAGCCCAAGAATTTCAGACCAGCCTAGGCAACATAGCAAGAACATTTCTCCAGAAAAAAAAGTACAGAATACTGTAAGAGCATATAACAGAGCCAGCTTCTCAGTCTTAGTTTCATTTTAAAATGGGAATGGCTGGGTGTGGTGGCTCATGCCTGTATTCCTAGCACTTTCAGAGGCCAAGGTGGGACAATCACTTGAGCCCAGGAATTTGTAACCAGCCTAGGCAATCATAGCAAGACCCCATCTGCATACACACACAAAAATTAGCTGGGCATAGTGGCACATGCCTGTAGTCCCAGTTACTTGCTAGGCTGAGGTGGGAGGATCACTTGAGTCTAGGTGTTTGAGGTTGCAGAGAGCTACGATCGTGCCACTGCACTCCAGTCTGGGTGACAGAGTGAGATCCTGTCTCTAAAAACTAACAAATAAAAAACAATAAAATGGGACTGGCAAGTGCTGCATGAGATTGTGAGTATTAAACGACACAATGCATGTGGAGCCCTCGTAAATTGCCCTAGGGTACAGCAAATAAACATTAGTTAATTTCTCCACACTCCCTTGATGTTTTCAGGTATCCCCCCGCCCTTGGTTAATTCTTCCCTCTCTCTCAATGTCAAAATGCTAAAGCTGACTAGTTTCCCTGAGAGAGGAGGGGACAGAGAGTGAGAGGAGAAAGGCCCTGAACTGATCTCACCAGTGCCCTGAGGATTCCAAAGGGGTCTTCCCAGCCTATTCCTCACTGAACTCCAGCTCCAGGAGCTCAGCAGTGATCCACAGGGCTCTTGGCTTAGCCCCAGTCCCAGCCTCTTTAGGTTACCCTTAAATCTGAATTCTCTTTTGCCTCTGCTGTGGCTCCAGGGGACTCAGCCTTCTTGGGGCTCCTCTTGATCCTTTGGTCTTCCCTCTCTCAGCCAGCCTCAGGAGTAGAACACAGTTTCCTCTTCATTATTTCTTTTCTTTTTTTTTTTTTTGAGACAGAGTCACCCAGGCTGGAGTGCTGTGGCACGATCTCTGCTCACTGCAACCTCCACCTCCTGGATTCAAGCAATTCTCCTGCCTCAGCCTCCTGAGTAGCTGGAATTACAGGCATGCACCACCACGCCCAGCTAACTTTTTCTATTTTTAGTAGAGACAGGGTTTCACCATGTTGGCCAGGCTGGTCTCGAACTCCCGACCTCAGGTGATCCGCCCACCTGGGCCTCCCAAAGTGCTGGGATTACAGGCGTGAGCCACCGTGCGTGGCCTTTATTTTATTTTTTATTTTTTGAGATGGGATTTTGGCCTGTAGCCCAGGTTGGAGTGCAATGGCACGATCTCAGCTCACTGCAGCCTCCACCTCCCGGGTTCCAACGATCCTCCTACCTCAACCTCCTAAGTAGCTGAGATTACAGTTGCCTGCCACCCGCCTGGCTACTTTTTTGTATTTTTAGTAGAGATGGGGTTTCACCATGTCGGCAAGGCTGGTCTTGAACTCCTAACCTCAAGTGATCCACCTGCTTCGGCCTCCCAAAGTGCTGGGATTACAGGCATGAGCCCCTGTGACTGGCCTCCTTTTCATTACTCCTCTTTATTGCTGCCCCCCAAAACAAGTCCAATATCCCATTTTGTGGGCTTTGATGGGCCAGACAGGAGACAGCAGAAAGAACTAAAAAGAGGTGACAAATTAAACAAAGTTCTAGAGTCACAACCTCTGATCTTTTTTCTTTTTTTTTTTTTTTTGTTTTGGAGATGGGGTCACGCTCTGTCGCCCAGGCTGGAGTGCAGTGGCGCAGTCTCGACTCACTGCAACCTCCACCTCCCAGGTTCAAGCCATTCTCCTGCCTCAGCCTCCCGAGTAGCTGGGACTACAGACGAGCACCACCACAATGGCTAATTTTTGTATTTTTAGTAGAGATGGGGTTTCACCATGTTGGCCAGGCTGGTCTTGAACTCTTGACCTCAACTGATCTGCCTGCCTCAGCCTCCCAAAGTGCTGGGATTAGAGGCGTGAGCCACCACATCTGGCCGATCTTTTGTTCTTGACTCTCTCAAGGAACTAAATGGATGAAGGGTGTGTGGACAATGGCCATGCCCTATCTTCCAAGAGGTTCCCTTCTCCCAGGCAGGCAGAACAATAGTTGTGCTGTTTGCCTCCAGGACAGCTTTGCATCTTTGACATTTTCTAAGCCCAGTGGTGGTACCCACATCATCTGGCATAATGCCCCTCCGGGAAAGTTCTCCTTCCTCAGTCCTGGTATTCTAAGAGCAACCCAACTATAGCTGCCCAGTTGATTCGGGATTCCCTGGGGAAATTTTCCCCAATTCTCATCTTTGCCATTTACTTGCTGTGTGATCCTGGAGAAGTTGCTGAATAATAATTTAGGAAAACAACTTAGATATGTTTTACATATGCTTTACATGTATTAACTCAATAAATATAACAAGTCTATAAGTCAGGTAATATTATTTCCATTTTACAGATAAGAATACTCACAGATAGGCCAGGTGAGGTGGCTCACGCCTGTAATCCCAGCACTTTGGGAGGCCGAGGTGGGTGGATCACCTGAGGTCAGGAGTTCAAGATCAGCCTGACCAGTATGGTGAAATCTTGTTTCTACTAAAACAAAAAGTACAAAAATTAGCCGGGCATGGTGGTGTGCGCCTGTAATTCCAGCTACTCGGAGGCTGAGGCAGGAGAATTACTTGAACCAGGGAGGTGGAGGTTGCAGTGAGCCAAGATCATGCAATTTCACTTCAGCCTGGGTGATAGAGCAAGACTCTGTCAATAGCAAAAACAAAAACAAAAACAACACAAAACAAAACAAAAAAACCTCATAGATAGCAAAATTGAACGTGTCAGTTTTAATTTCCTTTGTAAGATGAATCTAAATTGTGTTACACCTCAGGATTGCTGTGGATATTCATTATATGAGATAACATGTAAGCTCCAGGAGGGCAAGAAGTTTTGCTTGTTTTACTTAGTGCTATATTCCTAGTGCCTAGAACAGTGCCTGGTATGAAAATACTTTGCTCAGTAAATATTGGTTGAATGAATGATTGAATGTAGCATGTTTAGCATAATATCTAGCAGACAATAGTATCTTCCAAAACCATAGCTATTATTTAAACTTGATCTGTCTTGCCTGCTCACCTGGTCATCTAATCAATCACCAAATATTTCTCAAATCTGAACACTTTTCTATTCCCGTCATTATTGTCCAAATTAGACTTCAGGTCTTGCCTAAGGTCACACAGCGGTGAGCTGGGTTATCAGCACAGGTCTGTCAGACCATGTCACTTGTTTCCAGCTTCTACCTTTTCCAATACTTTCTCAACACTATTGCCAGAATAATTTCTGCAAATCACAGTTACCTGACCTTGGTGTAATTCTTTAATGGCTCTGAAATTCCTTGCAGAATAAGAGCCAACATTTTTGAGCACATTACTCTACGCGAAGCACTGTGCCAATTGTTTTACACTTATGAACTCATCTAAGCCTTACAGGATCCTACTTTTTTCAGATGGAGGAATCGGAGGGCAGAGAGATTGAGTGACTGGCCCAGAGTCACGCAGCATTGCTTGGATGTGAATCTCGGCAGTCTGATCCTAGAACCCCACTTACTCACCCACACACCCCAATCTGTGAGTCTGCACAGCCTCCCTGACTGCTTTAGACTGTTACTTGTCCTTCCTCTGTGCTCCCTCACCTATTCCTGTACCAATCCCTCTCGAGACATATTGACATGTACTAATGATCTCTACACACACACACACACACACACACACACACACTCACCCCATTTTCTTTCCCGTAAAAATGGACCTCTTTGAGAGTAGGAACTAAGTTGTTACAAATAGGTGCTCAGTAGGTGTTAAATGAATGAATGAACATTGCAAGCAAGATTCTAGAACTGACTCTGAATGAGGAGATGATTCTCTGTGTGAAACTAGCCTAGGAAAAGCTGTCGCTAGAAGCTAAGGTCTCTCCACACTCTCTACCCACCCAGACCTTGGGCAATTTCTCAGCGATAGCTATACTTTCCATTTTTGGACACCAGGGAGCGCTACTAATAATGCAACCCAAACTAGGGGATTCCTAAATTGTTCTGAGCAGATTTTGGACTCTCAATTATTATTTCTAGCAAAGTCTCCCTCATTTTCTGAATGAAAGCTATTGGTAACCAGAAACCCTGTGGTGTGGAGAAAGGACAGTTATGCTGCTGTACAGAACACACATCATGAATTTATTCACTTAGCGAAACGTTTATCGAGTACCAGCTATGTAATGGGCAACCTAGACTGTGAAAATATAAAGATGAAGAAAATGCAGCCCTTGATGAGCTCAGAGGCTAATGTAGAAGATATATACTTATTAAATAACCATAATGCAGCTGCGCATGGTGGCATGTGCCTGTAGACAGACGCAGCTACTCGGGAGACTGAGGTGGGAGGATCTCTCGAGTCCAGGAATTCAGTGCTGCAGTGAACTATAATCGCACCACTGCACTTTAGCCTGGGCAACAGAGTGAGAACCTGTCTCTAAAAATAAATAAATAAATAAATAAGAAAGAATATTCCTATTCAAAAAATAAAACTCACTTAAGTCCAGGAGGTTAAGGCTGTAGTAAGCCACGATCATACTACTGCACTCCAGCCTGAGTAACAGAGAAAGACCCTGTCTCAAAAAAAACAAAATCATAATCAAATTACATAAGTACTCTAAGGTATAGAAGAAGACTGAAGAGACAGGGCAAGTCAGGCAAGGTGCTAAAGTGGGGTGGAGCTTTTGAGTTTTTCTAAAAATCATAATCCTTGATTTATGGTAAGGTAACATCATTGGTCAGGGCATGGATGCTTTTATTTCATTTGAGCTGAGACTTGAAGGATGGGGAGGGAATCCCAAAGAAGAAAGCAAGCTTGGCTCTCACCTACCACTTTATCTCCTGAGCCTCAGTTTCTTCATCTTTAAAATGAGTAAAGTAGTCCCCTCTTATCCATGGAGAATGTATTCCAAGACCCCAGTGGAGGCGTGAAACTGCATATAGCATCAAACTCTATATATATTGTTTTCCTATACACATACCTATGATAAAGCTTAATTTATAAATTGTACACAGTAAGAGATGAACAAAAATAACTAATAATAAAATAGATCAATTGTGGTCTCTCTCTCTCCTCTCTCTGTCAAAATATCTTATTGTACCATACTCACCCCCCTGGTTTTTTGTTTGTTTGTTTTTTTTGAGATGGAGTCTCGCTCAGTCACCCAGGCTGGAATGCAGTGGTGCAATCTTGGCTCTCTGCAACCTCTGCCTTCTGGGTTCAAGCGATTCTCCTGCCTCAGCCTCCAGAGTAGCTGGGATTACAGGCACGTGCCACCACACCCTGCTCATTTTTATATTTTTAGTAGAGACCAGATTTCACCATGTTGGCCAGGCTGGTCTTGAACTCCTGACCTCAGGTGATCTGCCCTCCTCGGCGTCCCAAAGTGCTGGGATTACAGGCGTGAGCCACTGCACCCGAACCCCATACTCACCTATTTTTGGACAGAAGTTGACCTCAGGTCAACATGGGGACCACCGTGTAGCCCCTGTTTTATCTAGCAGAGCTTCTGTGAGGAAGAGATGAGATAATACATGTGAAGACTCTTGCAAACAGTGGAATAGAGGCATAAGAATTAGTTAATCCAATTTGATTTAGCCAACATCTTCAGAACATCTAAGCAAGGCCCTAAGATTAATGCAAGGGAGATATACTGCATAGGTATAAAAAGAGAGATGGGGAGAAAGCTCTCTGTTTCCTCCTGAGGCTTACAATATGGTGAGGGGGTCCTTTCTTTTTTTTTTTTTTTTAAACAGATTTTTGCTCTATCACCTGGGCTGGAGTGCAGTGGCAATCACAGCTCACTGCAGCCTCGACCTCCTGGGCTCAAGCCATCCTCCTGGCTCAGCCCCCTGAGTAGCTGGGACTACAGGGACACACCACCATGCCAAGTTAATGTTTTTATTTTTTTGTAGAGACAGAGTCTCACTATGTTGCCTAGGCTGGTCTCAAACTCCTGGGCTCTAGTGATCCTCCCATCTCAGCCTCCCAAAGTGCTAGGATTTTAGGTGTGAGCCCTAGTACATACCTGGGTTCTTGCAAGGGTCACACTTTTAGAAGGACGAAGCATAGGGGCTTATAGAGATGAGGGTCACAGATTCTGATCAGGTTTCAGAATTTTTTTATTTTGTAGAATATTAAAGCTGCACTGGGTCAATAATCTGGTAGCTGACCAGTTTATAGTTGGGGAGACTGAAATTCAGAGGGGAACTGACTTTTCTAGTGTCACATCGTGATCTTGGAGGCAGAGAAGACACCAGAAGTTTCTTCCTGTTGCCCAGGCTGTGGCTTTGGCTCCCAGGTACCATTTATTTGTTATTTTATTTTATTTTTGAGATGGAGTCTCGCTTTGTCACCCACGCTGGAGTCCGGTGGCGTGATCTTGGCTCACTGCAACCTCTGCCTCCCAGATTCAAGTGATTCTCCTGCCTCAGCCTCCTGAGTAACTGGGGTTACAGGCACGTGCCACCACGCCCAGCTAATTTTTGTATTCTTAGTAGATACGGGGTTTCATCATGTTGGCCAGGCTGTTTTCAAATCACTGACCTCAAGTGATCTGCCGGCCTTGGCCTCCCAAAGTGTTGGGATTACAGGTGTGAGCCACGGCGCCTGGTCATTTATTTTTATTTTTAATTGTGGTTAAAAAATACATAACATACATTTTGCCACCTTAATTTTTTTTTTTTTTTTGAGACAGAGTCTTGCTCTGTTGCCCAGGCTGGAGTGCAGTGGCGCGATCTCGGCTCACTGCAAGCTCCACCTTCCAAGTTCACG
The DNA here is from genome assembly GCF_029281585.2 of Gorilla gorilla gorilla. NCBI lineage: Eukaryota > Metazoa > Chordata > Mammalia > Primates > Hominidae > Gorilla > Gorilla gorilla. Next base: position 10,218,352 of record NC_073233.2, read on the forward strand.
CCATTCTCCTGCCTCAGCCTCCTGAGTAGCTGGGACTACAGGTGCCCGCCACCACGCCCGGCTAATTTTTTGTATTTTTAGTAGAGACGGGATTTCACCGTGTTAGCCAGGATGGTCTCGATCTCCTGACTTCATGATCTGCCTGCCTTGGCCTCTTAAAGTGCTGGGATTACAGGTGTGAGCCACCGCGCCCGGCCTCATCTTAATCATTTTTAAGTGTACAATTTAGTCATGTTAGGTACATTCACATTGTTGTGCAGCCAATCTCCAAAACTTTTTTCATCTTGTAAAATTGAAACTATTCCCAGCTTTCCCCTCTCCCCAGTCTCCGGCAACCACTACTCTACTTTCTGTCTCTATGAATTTGACTGTTTTAGGTACATTCATATAAATGAAATCACAATCCTTTTGTGACTGGCTTATTTCACTTAGCTGGCTGTCTTCAAGGTTCATCCATGTTGTAGCATGGTCAGGATTTCCTTCTTTCTTAAGGCTGTGTACTATTTAATTGTACATATGTACCATATTTTGTGGCTGTTGTGAATAACGCTGTTATGAACATGGGTGTACAATTTTCAAGACCCTGCTTACATTTTCTGGGTCTACACCCAGCATTGAAATTGGTGCATCATAGTAACTATTTTTAGTTCTTAGACACCATTTTAGCGTCACAGGAAATTCGACAGCTTCCAAGAGGTTTAAGGTCTTGGTGTAAATTGGTAACAGACCCTGGCTTCCTGCCTCCAAGACCTGTTTGTTGTACCAAATAGATAAGCATCCATAACCCCGAAGAAATCATATGGTGGTGAAAAGAAATGCTGTAGTCGAGTTTGAAGGAAATTGTGTTAAACATGCTTTACTTTGCTCATTTCTTTCATGTTCTCTTAGGCAAATGAGTGCACAGGCAGGAGAGCTGGCTTAGGTAGAAATGATCAACTGTCAGTCTGAGTGATTCATCTGGGCTGCAGACATGTTTTCTGTGGCCTATATAAGGTTTTATCCTTTTGAACGAATTGCTAATATTTTTTTAAAAAGGATATGTCATATGAAAGTCCAGATTTCCATCTTCTCTCTCTCTCTCTCTTTTTTTTTTTTTTTAAATTGAGACAGGGTCTTGCTCTGTTGCCCAGGCTGGAGTGCAATGGTGTGATCATGGCTCACTGCAGCCTTGAGCTCCTGGATTTAAGCGATCATCCCCCCTCAGCCTGCTGAGTAGCTGGGACCACAGAAGCCAGATACCACTCATGGCTAATTAAAAAAATTTTTTTTGTAGAGATGGGGGTCCCACTGTGTTTCCCAGGCTGGTCTTGAACTCATGGGCTCAAGTAATCCTCCCACTTTGGCCTCCCAGAGTGCTGGGATTAGAGATATGAGTCACTGCACCCAGCCCCATCTTCTCTTAATGACACTCCAGCAATACTAGGCCCATCTTTCTGCCTGCTCTCCACAGTCCCCACCACTCCCTATTACTCCTACCTACTTTTCTTAATTGAATTACCTACCTGCCCATTTTGCCATTTGAATTTAAGACCCCTGGCTCAGAGAATAGCTCTAGGAGAACCTAGGTAGGGTTTCAACTGTTCTGGTCAATTTTCCAATATTCCGGTATTGAGTATCAGTTTTTAGTATCTGAGTGTTCAAGTGAATTAACTCATGTCATCCAGCTTTTACAGAGCACTTACTATGTGCAGGGTCTATGGCTGGGTCCTAGTGTCACAGAGATGAATGAGGCACAGTCTCTGACCTGAAAAGTGGCAATCACTATCTGTTGGGGGAGGGGCAGACAGATGTAATGGTCCAATTTTGGCCACAGACTGATTTTGAAGGGGTGGGCAGAGTCAAAGTTTCTAAGGAGACACATTGAGCTGTATCTGGAAGAATAAGAGACCAGCTACATGAGGAACTGGGAGCAGGGGAGAGTGTTTCATGCAGAAGCAACAGCAGAGACAAAGGCTGTGAGGTGGCTGAGTTTGACGTGTTTAGGAACTTAACGAAGGCTAGTGTGACAGGAGCTTAACAGAGCCGGGAGAGTGGTAGTAGGTTACATTAGCCATGTATTTTTATATCAACGGCCTAACCCTTAAGCCAGGCAGCTGTTGGGCAAATTCGTGTTCCCAGTCTTCAAAGGGCTTGCTCAGAACAGGTAGCTGGTTTAGCACTGTCAGTCAGAGGAGGGACTGGGCCTGATCCTTTCCCCTGCGTCTGGTGCCAAGGACAGGGTAGGGCACGGAGGTTTCAGTCAAGATCTGCTGACAGCACGCTTGAGAAGAGAACAGGAAGTGCAGGCTTTGTTGAAGGAGGCTCAGGCGTGGCTCTGTCTTCTTTGGCGCACTCATTCTCAAGTCGCTGACACCTCCTCCACCAGAGAGGTAGCTGGGAGAATGAGATGCAGGGAGGAAGCATTTACAGGCCCCACCGAAAAACCTTAAAGGGCTGAGAGCTTGAGGGCAGGTAGGGAAACGGGCTGTGAGAGCTAAGGGAGGGCATCCCACTTAGCTTGGAGGGGAAGGGAGGCGGGGTCAGGAAAGCAGATGGCACCCTTTAGCCCAGACTCAAGGAATGTGTAGGGGAATTTTAGCTAGAGTGGTTTGGACATTTCATTTTGCTTTCTGGCATCATCATTTCCTCAGAAAACACTCGCAGGCCCCAGTGGCCCTAGTGGGCCTCCCCCGGGGCGGGTCTTAGCTTCACTCCCCAACCCTCTGCAAAAGAGCAGGCCCTCCCAAGAGCGCCAAGTCCTGTCTGCAGTTTGCTGATTTTCCCACCAGGGGCCGCTGCGCATGGGCGACGAAGCGCGCGGGTTCCCAAGCCGCAGAGAGGCGGAAGCCGATTGGTTGTCAGGCGAGGCGCGAGGGCGGAGCCTGGGAACTGGCCGGGAGTTGGGGGCTGGGAGCTCGCCCCCGGGCCGAGCCGGGTCGGGCTGTTGTCGCCTCAGGCAGCTCCTGGGAGGCTAACGTTGTGTCCTGGGCCTCTGTTTAGACAGCTCTAGAACTGAGGCGAGTGGAGCAGCACCAAGGCCCGGAGATCGGGGCAGGGCAGCTGCTGTCGCCGCCGCCGCAGGCCTGAGTTACCTGAGTAACTGCGGGTCAGGGACCCGCCCGACGGCCCGCGGTTGGCGCTGGAGACTCTCGGTGGGGAAAGGGAAGCTGGGACTTGATCCTTTGCGCGGGATCCTGGCAAAGACTAGCGCGGGCCGGGGGTCCGGGAGAGCCCGCTAGGGGCGGGGATTCCGGGGAGCCGTCTTCACCGGTTATTCCGGGATCCAGCTGGGCGCTGGGGCTGGCCCGGGCTTCGCTGCGGGCCGGGCGGCGCGGGGCGGGCCCGCGGGAGAGCACGCCCCCGCCCGCCCCGGGCCCGCCCCGCGCCGCCCGCCCGCCTGTGAGCCGCTGTCCTGGGCCTGGCCGGTGTGCGTCCGCCTGCTGGACCTGGGCACCGCCAGCTGCCTGGGCACGGGACTGGGCGGGGGCGCTGACCTCGGCCTAGGAGGCCCAGGATCCCGGAGACGCCCGCGCCCTCAGGACCCTGCGGGTCGCACGCCCTCCCCAGCTTCTGCTGCTCGCCGCTCTTCGGCAGGGCGAGGTCAGGTGCCCCCTTCTCGCCTCTCTTCTCTTCTCTTCCTCCTCCACTCCTGTGCCCGCGGAGACTCCGGCCGCCCCCTTCCGCAGGGGTGTAGTAATCTGCGGAGCTGACAGCAGCCCCGCAGCCACCCTGCCCGAAGTCTCCGGAAGCGGCACGAGCTCAGGCCGCCGCAGCCCCGGCGGACCCACTGTTGGACCTGAGGAGCCAGCCCTCCTCCCGCACCCAAACTTGGAGCACTTGACCTTTGGCTGTTGGAGGGGGCAGGCCCGCGGGTGGCTGGACAGCTGCGGAGCCGCCAGGGCATCTTGCCTGGAGACCGTCGGCTGCACTCCCGGGCTCCTGGCTTTGCCTCTGGGATCCCGAGGTGTCCACATCAGACGCATGTTGACTGAGACCTAGAGTCATGGATGTATGCATCCGTCTTGCCCTGTGGCTCCTCTGGGGACTCCTCCTGCACCAGGGCCAGAGCCTCAGCCATAGTCACAGTGAGAAGGCGACAGGAACCAGCTCGGGGGCCAACTCTGAGGAGTCCACTGCAGCAGGTAAGGCCTTGCTGCGGGCTGGACTGGGCTGGAGGCTTTGGCTCAGGACTGAGTGGCCCGAAGTGGGCAAGTTGAAATCTAGGTTTGTACATGTGAGGTTCATGGAGGATTCACACATGGCACTGCCTGTTCCAAGTAGTTCAAGAAGTTCTTTCTGGTCAGTAGTCATGGCAAATGCCTGTATCTTTCCTGAACAACTTTCCTCATCCCCCGCACTCAGGATTTTTTTTTGTTGGCAGTAAGAAGAAGCCTTTGGGGCAACTTGACCTTTTAGATCAGCAAGGAAAGACCCCATCTTAGGCCTACTTGTCTGGAAGAATGGCCTGGTGAGATGATAAGTTCATTGCTCCTATTCGGTTTTAGTACTGAGCAGCATGGGGGAGGTTGGGACCACTTATGTTGGAAAGGGAAAGTTAAGGCTGGGCCAACTCTGTTGCCTGAAAGCCTGGTGTTCAGGTGTGCCTATTCCAACAACCGTGGGAACCCTAACCCTAACCCTTCCCTTAGGTAGTCTTGTCTCTTTGCTGTGCGCATTTGAAATATCCAGGCAGTTTCTTAGATGGAATCCTATTTACCACTAGGGTGTTAAATGGCCTTTTCTTGACATAGACAGGATGTAATTCCTGGGACCGCTTGTTGACTTCTTCTCTTTCTTCTGACTGATGAGGGTGGGAATTCCATGCTACAGGTTTTGTTTTCTTTTTTTTTTTCCCTGAGTCTGCTTGCTAGGGAAACCATGCTACTTTTGATCTGTCATGGTTTTTCCTATGCAGTTGTGAAGGCTTATCAGGTAGCAGGAGCCCTGGTATACTTTTGCAGTAGAAAGGAACACTTTTATGTTTTGTTTTGTTTTTTTGAGACAGGGTCTTGATCTGTCGTCCAAGCTGGAATGCAGTAGTGTGATCACAGCTCACTACAGCCTCAAACTCCTGGGTTCAACTGATCCTCCTGCCTCAGCCTCCCGGTAGCTGGGACTAAACACAAGAGCCACTGGGCCTGGCTAACTTTTTTTTCTTTCTATTTTTAATTTTTTGTACAGACACTATCTCTCTGTGTTGTGCAGGGATCCCTCCCAAAGTGCTGGGATTACAGGTGTGAGCCACTGTACCCATCAAGGAACTCTACTAAAATCCAGTCATTTTACATAAGGCTTAGAAGATCAGTTCTCTTTTCCCATTTCTCTCACCCTTTGGCTGTGATCTGCCCAAAGCTGTGACCTGCACCGTGGGGAGAGTTTATAGATGAGTTGTTTCTGAGCATAAGCAAGTTCAAATGAGGGAATGGCTCAGTGGGCACCTGCTGATACAAGTCAGAAAAGGAAATATAGGTCATGGTGGCTGGGGAGTTTCATGGATGGATCCAGAAGCTGGCTTTGGTGGTAGACCCTTTATTGGGCAATACCCTTTTAAGTTCCAGATGTTCCAAGAGGTCTGGTTTCCAAATGAGGCCAGGGTTGCCCATGTGTAAGTAGGATACCTGGCTGTTGCTTTCTAGATAGATTCTTTTTGCCTATTAATCCTCTCTCCCCATAGAGAGTCTCCTTGACCTTTGAGACCTGGCTGAAAGCTTGGTTCTCATTGGGCTATGAAGGGAAAGACTAGTGGGCAAATGTAGATTGAACCGTGAAGTAGACCTAATTATCACCTCTTGCTGTCCCTGTGACATTCCTATTTATAACTGATAATATGTCTTTTTTCACTCCAAAATATGAGTGCCTGACATAAAATGAATATTTTTTGGAGAGTGGGTGTTCTATATTTTAGACATAAGCTAAAGGGATGAAATTTTGAATGTAGACGTTGGCTGGCTATTAGGAAGATTGTTTTTTTTTTTTTCGCCTGAAGTAAAAGGCATTCTAGCCTTCCTCAGGACCACCCCATGACTTGAGCTTTTGGAGACAATTCTTCACACAACAGATATTTCAGAGGCCTGGCTATGCTGATTATACCACTTAGGCCTACTCATGCTCAGTTTAGAAACTGGTTTCTGTTGTCACAATAATAGTGAATTCCAGGGAGGAAAGTCTCAGATAGACCCTAGGTGCTGTGAATGCCTAAGGTTTGTGGAAACCGGGAGGTTCTAGCACTATTGTTGTGGTAGGTTTTCCCCTTGGGTCTACCTGGGGTTTTGTCTTTGACTCAGTCAGGGACTTGTTTTTGCAAAGAGGTGGTTCATATAGACTGGGATCTGCAAAAGAGTTTGGAGAGAAACTTTCTATGCAACTAGGAACTCTTGCATCCTTTCCAGCCTCTCTGTATCCCCAGAACACAGGAGGAGTTTTACTTGCTCTTAAAACTACTACTTTTAAAAATCAGATTCAACATACCCAGTCAATTTGTGTGTTCTCTGCAGTTTGTATTTTACAATTACATAGCTGTTTTTCCAACAGAGTCTCACAATAGCCCTGTTACAATGCAGGGCAAGTGGTATTGTCCCCATTTTTATGGGTGAAGAAACCTGGTCCTGTGCTTGGTCTTTCTTATAGGCAGGTCTTCTCATGCTTAAGTCTTGGATTTCTTCCATCTTCTCAGGTCCTGCCCTGTTAAAGGAGTGCTAGGCAGGGCTGGAGAATGTTGCTTTCCTTCTGACAATTAGGCAGGCCTTGGTGACTCTGTAGCTGAGAGCCAAGAAAAGGGCTGCACTTTTTTTCTGCTCTGGAGAGTCTTTTGCAGGGGCCCAGAGAATTTGATTTTTTCTCTTTTGGATGTATATACCCATCTGTCTCTTTTTAGTTAGTTAAAATATTTGATCCTAAGATTGATTTAGTTAAAATGCTTATGGCTTTAGCATGCATACAATAAACACTATGAAAGCCTGATCCTGCAGTGAAGGCAGGTGCTCTACAAGGAGGATCTCTCATTGGGCCGTGGAGAGGCCATTCCTGTCACCCTTTGGCTCTTTAATACCTGTACACCCAGCCATGCTAGGTCACTTTCTCAGTAAAGATCTGTGCCTGCCTGTGCTACTCTGGGGCTTGCGTTTCTGAAGCTGGCCTGATACGGATGCTTGGAACCGTCCTTAGACTCTAGAAAACAACAATGGTTTCTGTAGAATGTGCATGAGGGACCTCAGGTGGAGTCTGGAGTTATGGCTGCCAGTGTTGGAGGTATTGAGGGCCTCTAATCAGGAACTGTGGTTTAGTTCAGTGTAGCTAGGACAGGGCCTTGGAGGATAGGCACCTAGGCAGTGTGCAGAGTGCAGGCTGGCTTCTCAATCAACCTCTGATGGAGTGGCAGGCCAGCACCCTGCCTCCCTCCCCCAGCTAGTTGCTGCTGCCTCCAAGGCTATAAATGGCCTGGCCATCTTGGTAGCTATGCTAATTTTAGCTGAGGGTGGCTCCCGGAACTGGGCTGGGGCCAAGAGCAGGTAGGTGGGGCTTGGCTGAAGCTAATACTGGGGCCTGGGGAGAGGGGCACACTAAGCCTGGGGTAGCCAGGATATAATCTGCTCCCAGGCCTCAGCTTTGACAATCACCCTTAGCTAGGTTAATTGATTCAGCAAACATTGAACAATGGCAGCTCATGTGGTATTTATTAAACAAGTATTAATATTTGAGTGCCTTCTCTGGGCTAGGTCATGTGTTCCTGTGGGGATTTAAGGATGAACAAAACAGACATGTTCCTTCCCTCATGGAAGTTACAGTCTTGTTGATGAGACAGATAATAAACACATAAATAAATATATTATCTTGTGGAAAATGTCACGGAAGAAATAAACAGGATGCTATCATGGAGAATGAGAGGGGAACAGAGATCTAGTTAAAGCCTGAACCTAATTGTAGGACAGATTAATACAATAACATTAATGATAATAATAGCAACTAACTTTTTTAGAGCTTACTATATGTCAGGCACTATTTAAACATTTTGTTTTATTAAATTCTTATTACCATCCTGTGTTATATTGTCCCCATTTTATAGATGAGAAAATTAAATCATAGAGAGGTTAAATAACTTGCCCATGTTTACACAGATAACAAGGAAGCCAGAGTTTGAATCCAGGCAGTCTGATTCTTCTCTCTACCTCTACTTTAGCCACTCTCAAAACTTCGTGATAAATCTGCAATAGAGGTATTGTATATACATGCAGAAAGCTGTGGGAAGCCCAGAGGAGTAAGTGACTAACCCTGCCTGGGAGAGCTGGGGGAGGCCTTACAGTTTCTTTGTAATTTTTCTCAGATCTTGAGATGAAAAGCGGCTGCCTAATTCAAAGGTTACGAGATAGAAACATCAGTTAGTTCATCCCACCTATTTTTACATATGAGGAAACTGGCATCCAGAGAGGCATTAGAGGTTTCATGGTGGGTTATTAGTAGAACTAGACTAGGAAATTTGAGTCAGGGACCTTAACTTAAATCAGTTTTTCAATTTATAAGTCAAAATAATGGGTGCTCACTGCTTGCTTTTCACTATGGAAGGAACTTAGGGCTACTGAAGAAGTCTACGTTTTGTAGGGCCACATATATTTAGGGAATATTAAATACAACATAATGTACAGGCTTAATGATATGCAAAATCAGGCAGTATAGACATTGTAGGCTAAGGGTTAAAAGAGATCTGTGTGGGCTGGGCTAGACTAGGTGGCTGCAGAGGGCTTCCTGGAAAGGAGGGGTTGGGTGGAGGCAGAAGAGAACAGGAGAGAGTAGTCTGACTTGGGGAGGTTGGAGGAAAGGAGGCATTGTAAATATCTGGTTTCACTGTTTGGTAGCTGGATGATCATTAGGCAGAGTTGCTTCATTGTTGGCTAGCTACCTCACATGAGCGCCCATAGGTAGGAAGATTGCAGTCATGTGTGATCTAGTAGTGGTTCTATTTTTTTTTTTTTTGAGATGGAGTCTTGCTCTGTTGCCCAGGCTGGAGTGCAGTGGCCTGATCTCAGCTCACTGCAAGCTCCACCTCCCAGGTTCTGCCATGCTCCTGCCTCAGCCTCCCAAGTGGCTGGGACTACAGGCACCCGCCACCACGCCTGGCTAATTGTTTTGTATTTTTAGTAGAGACAGGGTTTCACCTTGTTAGCCAGGATGGTCTTGATCTCCTGACTTCGTGATCTGCCTGCCTCGGCCTCCCAAAGTGCTGGGATTACAGGCGTGAGCCACCACGCCTGGCCTCTATTTTTTACCGTAATTTAGAAGTAATGATGAGTGTAAATAATACTTTGAGATATCTGTAGCAATGTAATGTGATATGAAAACATCTGTTGATTTCTATTGATGACAAAATCACAGTTATTGCTAATATTATTGTGGTTGGTTGCTCCATATGTAATTGAAGGAAATGCTAACTTTCAGTAAGAGAATATTGAAAACAAAGATGTAATTTCATTCCCATCCAAATTCACAGGCCTCCTGAATTCTATCTATGGGCCCCTTAGGGATATGGGGCCTTCGTGTTAAGAACAGCTCTTTGGCAAGGAAGTGATGAGATCTTGTGGAGGGGAGTAGTTTCCTAGGTCTCTACAGGACTTGAGTTTCAGCCCCAAGGGGCCCCTCTGGTTTCCTGCTGGGTAACCTTTGATATACATTGCTGAGTGGCTTTGTGGGCATGCTGTGGTACATTTCCCTTTGTGGAAAATGATTCTTTGGGAAACTCAGCAGGTCTGGTTGTTGTCAGGCTTTTAGGGAGAAAAAAAGAGACCAAACTGGGCCTCCAGAGCTTTGTTGTTGCTGTTGTTGTTACTGTTGATTAAAAAAATCATGAAATATTAAGATATACAACAAAGTATAAATAATAATACATTGAATACCCTCAAATGACTTTGAAAAAAATTGTGGACTAAAAGCAGGAAATCATCCCAAGACCTTGTCTTACCCTAAATTCCCCCTAAAAAGTAAGACCTGGGATAGGAACTTGCAGAGAGTTTATTTCGGAGAAGTGACTTCAAGAAATGAGGGGTGGGAGTTGTGAAGAATGAAACAGGGAATGGACAGGTGTACTATGGAGCTAACACCACTGTGAGCATCTGAGGCTTAGTGTCACTTAGAGACCCTCTGAGAAGCCTTGTAGAATGCTCTGTAGAATTGCATTCCACAGGTGATAGAGGAGGGGAGTATTTATCCACCACCTCACCTTCACTCGCCAAGGGTTATCCCAGGAGGTGCTACCTCTTCTGTACTCCAGAGTTGCATATGCATCAGAATGACCGAGCAGGTTCCTTTAAGTACTGCATATTGGCCATCACACCCGGCTAATTTTTTGTATTTTTAGTAGAGGCAGGGTTTCACTGTGTTAGCCAGGATGGTCTCGATCTCCTGACCTCGTGATCTGTCCGCCTTGGCCTCCCAAAGTGCTGGGGTTACAGACGTGAGCCACCGTGCCCAGCCAAGTAGTCCCCTCTCATCTGTGGTTTCAGTTACCTGAGGTCAACTGAGGTCTGGGGGTAAAAAAAGTATATATGTGTGTATAAGATACATACTTATACATATATAAGTATATCTGTAAGTACACACACACACACGCACACACACACACACACATATTTTTTTGAGGTAGAGTTTCGCTCTTGTCACCCAGGCTGGAGTGCAAAGGCACCATCTTGGCTCACTGCAAACTCCGCCTCCTGGGTTTAAGCAATTCTTCTGTCTCAGCCTCCCAAGTAGCTGGGATTACAAGTGCCCGCCACCACACCTGGCTAATTTTTGTATTTTTTAGTAGAAACAGGGTTTCACTGTGTTGGCCAGGCTGGTCCTGAACTCCTGACCTCAGATAATCCACCTGTCTTGGCCTCCCAAAGTGTTGGGATTACAGGCGTGAGCCACCACGCCTGGCCACACACGTATATATTTGAGACAATGCATGTGTGTGTGTGTGTGTGTGTGTGTGTGTGTGTATGTATTTGAGACAGGGTCTCACTCTGTCACCTAGGCTGGATTGCAGTGGTGTGATCATGGCTCACTATTGCCTCGACCTTCCTGGGCTCAGGTGATCCTCCCACCTCAGCCTCCCAAGTAGCTGGGACTGCAGGCATGTGCCACCATGCCTGGCTACTTTTTCTATTTTTTTGAAGAGACGAGGTTTTTCCGTGTTTCCCAGGCTGGTCTTGAACTGTTGGACTCAAGGGATCTTCCCAGCTTGGCTTCCCAAAGTGCTGGGATTACAGGCATGAGCCACTGTGCCCCAGCCAAATCTGAAAATATTAAGTGGAAAATTCCAGAAATAATTCATAAGTTTTAAATTGCACACCATTTTGGGTAGCATGATGAAATCTCATGCTGTCCTGCTCCATCCTGCCCAGGATGTTAATCAACCCCTTTGTCCAGAGTATTCATGTACCATAGGCTACCTGTGCTTTAGTCACTTAGTAGCCATCTTAGGGATCAGATCGACTGTCTTGGTGTCACAGTGCTTGTGTTCAAGTAATCCTTATTTTACTTCATAATGGCCCCAAAGTGCAAGAGTGATTGCTGACATATTGTTACAATTATTCCACTTTATTAATAGTTATTGTTGTTAATATCTTACTAATTTATAAGTTAAACTTTATCATAGGTATGTATGTGTAGGAAAAAACATAGTAGGTATAGGTTTGGTGCTGTCCACTGGGAGTCTTAGCATGTATCCCCTGAGAATAAAGGAGGACTACTGTAGTTTCATTGTCTTACTTCAGCTATACCCAGCCATCATGCATAACTCTGGTGTGGCCAAACCAGGCTTTTATTCAAGGCTTACTGTAGGCCATGGGGAGACTGTTAGTAAAGTCTGGGTGCTAATATTTGACCTTAGCTCCAGCTATACTCTCTTATTGAGTATAACCACCTCCCTAGCTTCACCTGCAGTCTTGAAATGGCTGAGCAAATGGGCCTGGTCCCCACTGTATTGGTTACTTATTGGTGTATAACAAATTATGCCAAAACAGAGAGGGTTAAAATAATAAGTATTTATTATCTCATAGATTCTGTGCATCAGGAGTCTGGATATAGCTTGACTGGGTACCTCTGGCTCAGAGTCTCTCATGAGATGGCAGTCAAACTGTTGGCTGGGGCTGAAGACTCTATCTGGGGGGAGAGTGTTTGCTTTTAAGCGAATTTACATGGTTGTTGGCAGGCCTTGGTTCCTTGCCATATGGGCCTCTACACTGGGCTATACTGGACATGATGATTGGTTTCCCCTAGAACAAGTGGTCCAAGAGAGCGCAAGAGAGAGTGCCTAAGATGGATACCTCCATCTTTTTATCATCTAATCTTGGAATTGATAGGCCATCACTTCTTCTATATTGTGTTTGTTAGTAAGTCCAGCCCATCCTCAAGGTGAGGGAATTACATAAGGGCATGAACACTAGGAGGGCAAGGACCGCTAGGGATCATCTTAAAGGATGCCTCTGACATTGCCCAAGGGCCATGCTCTGGGGAACAATCACTTCTAGGTTCTGTGGCCTTTTAGTTTTTCTTTGACTTCCTTTGCTTACGACCTAGAGTCTTGTGGAGTCTTTTTATACTCCCTTTTATATTGTGTCTCTTGGTTCATGCATTACTTCATTGCTTTGACATGCCCTTTTTTCCTTCTCCCCGGACTCCTGGGCTCCAATTAGAAGCTAGCTTTTTATCCTAGGCTGTAGTCCTGCCTCCCAACTTTTTTTGTTTCATACCTTTTATTCTGGAGCCCATTGTACAGCCACTGACTTCGGAGCCTTTACTACTCCAACTTGGCTTCTGAGAGTTAGATTTGTAGATGGCATTGAATTGGGACTCACAATGACAGATGAAAAACTTTATTCTGACTTTTTAGGCCATTGGTGTTAGGTGCTAGGACTGAAATCCTAGTATGTGAAAGCTGGAAGGGTTTTTAGAGACCATCTCTCCCAAACTTCTTATTTACATATCAGAAGAACAAACTTACCCAAGGTTTTGGTAAGCCAGGGCTAGAATATAATTTTCTCTGAGTCTCATTCATAGGTTGTTCTCACTCTGTTGTGGAGCCTGTCTACCCTAATGGAGCCTGTTTGGGTTGTTAGGAGGTCTGGGACCTATACAGAGGAGAACCAGGAAGCAGTTCACAATATTATATTATGTTCATAGAAATTGGTCTGGGTACAACTAGGGATATACAAAGTCAAATGTCAAGTGCTGCTCCTTTGGACCTATCCAGCTAGAGAGCTTTTATATTAGGCACAGAAAAAGAAGCCCAGCAATATCTGTTTCATATGGTGCCTAATATATGCACCCTATACCACTCTCTTGACAATATCTGTTCAGAGCAATGAGGAATCTGTTTGCTGGGATGTACAGAATAGGCATCTGAAGGAGACAGGTCAGAGCCTTATGTTGGATGTCTCACCATTGAGCTTTCAGCTGGCTCCATTATGGATTTGGGGCCTCCACAGGCAGGGTAAATGTATTAAAAACTTTGTGGGGTTGCTCGTGGCCACCTGGAAAGTGCCAAGGGGAGGTTCTCTGGGCATTGAGAATTTGACAACTTTGCCTATGTTGATACAACTTGCTAGAGCAGGCGAGACTTGAAGAGGGATGGCTGTGGTCCTGTCATGTTTATCAGAGTGGAGCAGATTTCTTTTGTGTGAGAAGTCATGCAAGAAAAATCCGGAAATGAGCCAACAGCACTTAAACTTTTGTTTTCTGCTGGGGAGCATGGAATAGAGAAGGTGCAGGTTCTAAAATTTCTCTATGGGTGGTGGTTGCTTTCCTGACACAGAGTTCCAGCCCCAGACCACTTTACTCACTTCATCTCCCTCTGTTCCCCTTGCTGCATTCTTGGCAAGCCAAGCTTTTTTCTTTGTTCTGATCTGCAGAACAAACTTTTATTTATACTGCTTCACTTTTGTTTTTACTTATGTCATTTAACTTCCTTCAGAATGTCTTTATTACCTGTCCTTCTTTATTCCTACTTCCAGTCCTCTATGAAGTCTTTCCTGACACTAATTCTAGCTGTGAGATACTGCTGTCCTGTGAACAAACTCTGGTAGCACTTACTATCTGCGGTGCTCTCTGTGCACTTCACACCCTGCTTATGCCACTTACAACAAGAGGCAGCTTGCTATGTCTTTTTTTTTTTTTGAGACAGAGTCTTGCTCTGTCTCCTGGCTGGAATGCAGTGGCGTAATCTTGGCTCACTGCAACTTCCGCCTCCTGGGTTCCGGTGATTCTCCTGCATCAGCCTCCTGAGTAGCTGGGATTACAGGTGCGTGCCACCATGCCCAGCTAATTTTTGTATATTTAGTAGAGACGGGGTTTCACCATGTTGATCAGGCTGGTCTTGAACTCCTGACCTTGCGATCCGCCTGCCTCGGCCTCTCAAGATATGTCTTTTACAGCAAGCTAGTACCTAAGAGCACTGGGCATTGGTTTGAGTTCTTGGTGACAGTATGACAGTGTGATCCAAACTCTCAAATGACAGTTTCCTCACTTGAAAAATGGAGTTATCAGCACCATAAGAGAGGGTAAAGAAAGAAAGAAAAGAAAAGTAAAAAAGAAATTAAAACTGTAAATTATTATTATTATTTTTGCATATTTCCTTGTCTCTTAAGGGCAAGAGCCATGTCTGGTTTGTTGGCTGTAGTACATATCCTCAGTACCTATGAGAGTGCTGGTCAGAGAGTATGTGCCCAATAGATATTTGTTGACTAAATGAATAACAATGAATTGATCTTTGGATTGAGTAGGTGGGGAGGGAGAATACCAAGTACTTGACATCAGTTCCTGTAAAACTGTTAGATAAGCATGCCCTGGGATTGGGATAGAATTCACATGGTGGGTTTTCTGAGGAGTTCTGTAGGGATTATTTTTCTGCCTGACCTAGTACTTCATCCCTATTTACTAAGCACCTACTGAAGCTGTGCTCAGTGACAGTTATCAGTCATAATGAGGGATGGTTTGGCTATTGACTTTGGTTGGCAGTTTTTGTTTGCCACAGCAATGACTACCCTGAGCAGGTGGCTGCAGTAGGAGTGGAGAACTGTGCTTGAAGAGGACATGAAACCTGTAGGCAAGGCCTTCTTGGGTCTTCCTGCTCCCTGTCTTTGGTTCCATGGCCCACATGGGTTTACCTCAGGTCAAATTTGAGGCAGCTGAATGAACAGAATGAACTTTCACTACTTTGCTGAGACTAGCTTGTGGAACGGAGGAGGAAACCTTTCATGGTTCCCACTCCTGGGCTTGTTGTGCAGCAGAGAGATAGGATAGTCCTGTGAAGATTGCTGGCTTTTTAAATGTTATCTCTGATGCTGAGAACTCCAGCCTGAGCAGGCATCACATCAGCTTTCCTTCAAGACGCTGGGGAGGGGCCTCTTGGGAGACGTGATGGAGGAGACAAAAGAATAAAAGCAACTGTGCTGTCAGCACGGCCCAGTAAGGGCTTATCTGACCCTTTCCTCTGTTGGCCATATACACAGAGCTCCTGGCTGCCTTGTGTAGATCTCTGGCCTAGGTAATGACCAGAAATCTCACTGGCAGGCAGGCAGGCAGGCAGGCAGGCAAGCAGGCAGGCTTTCAAATCTCATGTGCCTCTAATTTTCTCAGTGTGATTCAGTAGCTCTGCTCCTGTTTGGCCTCTCTGGGTTATCTCAGGCCTCTCAGGAAGCTCTCAGAACTCTCGTCACTACAGTGTATGTTCGAACAAATGTGTCTGTGCTTGCCAAGTTCCCAGAGCTGGCTTCTGAAATACAGCAGCCAGGGGAGATGGGTGGCCTTCAGGTGTAACACACACACACAGGTTAGAAAGCAGTGTGTGTCTGTGTGTGTATTTGTTGCTGGGTGGTTGCATTTGTGGAGGTCTTGTTTCAAGAAACTTTTGCTGACAAGAGCAAAGGTCACTGGAACTCACACTTCATATCTCTGAAGAGATAAATATGTAATTAAGACAACTGAAATAACTTCAATGGTAAGAATGATGATGACAGCTACTATTTATTGAGCACCTTTGTAGGTGTTTTACATCTGCAAAACAACTCTTAAGGGTGGATATAGCTCTCATTTTACTGATGAAGAAATTGTAACTCTAAGAACTTAAGGTCATTTTCCCAAGGTGGCGGAGCCAGGATTTGAAATTAGCTTTATCTGATCCCAAGACCAAAATTGTTTCTATTTTTGTTTAATAACTTGGTGTGGGGTGGGGTGGGGGGGAAGAAACAGCTATCTGAGTTTAGAATTTAGGTGGAGATAGGCATTTTGATTAAAAATTATACAATTTATAGGACTGTTAAGTGGTGTTAGTTTATTCTATCACCCAAGTGGCCTGGGAAACTAGGATTAGAGGTGGGATGGGAGATGGAAAGAGAGGCTGTATTTTACTTATGAATTCTGAGTGGGTAGTACCTAGCTACAGAGTGGTGTATATTCAGTTTATATTTTCCAAAACTATCACCCTGGTTGAACTGTTCTGAATTTAAGCCTTGGGGTAGGGGCTGTGTCTTTGTAGTTAGTGTTCTTTATCTCTTTAGTCAACATTTAGCATGTTTATTATGTGTTATAAGACAATCCCTGCCCAGTAGAAGGACTCAATGTAGCAGGAGAATTAAGATGTATGCTCACATTTTATATTATAATAAGAGCTTCTATTTATTGAGTACCTATTCTTTTCTCTTTTTTTTTTTTTTTGACGGAGTCTCGCTCTGTCGCCTGGGCTGGAGTGCAGTGGCACGATCTTGGCTCATTGCAAGCCCTGCCTCCCGGGTTCATGCCATTCTCCTGCCTCAGCCTCCCGAGTAGCGGGGACTACAGGCACCAGCCACCATGCTCGGTTAATTTTTTGGTATTTTTAGTAGAGATGGGTTTTCACCGTGTTAGCCAGAATGGTCTTGATCTCCTGACCTCGTGATCCGCCCACCTCCACTTCCCAAAGTGCTAGGTTTATAGGCGTGAGCCACCGCGCCTGGCCTGAGTACCTATTCTTTATCAGGACTGGGCTAGGTACTTTCACATGCATTATTTTAGTTAATCCTCACATCGGGTCTCTCACTTTATAGCTTTTTGTACAAGGCAATCTTGGTTCAGTGCCCTGTGATTGATACTGATAGTCTTGTTGGCAGTTGTGATCTTCTCTGCTGAGGGAGATCAGAGAAGCTTTGTAGAGGAGGTAGCAGCTTAGTGGGTCTTCAGATACTTCAGGTAGAAATATAAGGGAATTTGTGGGAAGTATTCCAGTCATAGGAAATGTTATGAGTAAAGGTCTGGAGTGGGAAAAAGTAAAGAGTCTTTGGGGGGCAGTAGTTTAGATTGGCTGGAGAGTGGTAGCTGTGCCAGAGAGTACCATAAAAAGATCAAGGAGGGCCTAAATTGTCAGGCTACTTGATTCCATAGGGAATAAATAGTCCTTGCACGTTTTGACAAGGGGAGAGACATGACCTGAGTTTTGCTTTAGCAAGGTTAATCTCACAGAATATGCACAGTACATTGGTAAAGGTGAGATTGGAGGCAATGAGCCTAGATAGGAGACTTTGCAACTGTTCATGAGCAGAAGACATCAGGGTCTGCATTGTGGAGGTAAAATCAGTAGGACTCAGAGTTTAAATGTAGGAAGGGAAGGAAAGAAAGAAAAGAGTCAAAGATACACCAGTGTTTTGAGTGTGGGTCATGAAGAGACTGGTGGTGCCATTAATAGAAAATATATGGCAGTCAGAAGGAGGGTCAGTGCTAGGGGATGATTAGTGGTGGGGTAGCTGAACTTATTTGAAGTGCTGGGCAGGGGGCTACACTCCACAGGACTTCAGGAACCAAATAATTCTTTCTATGCTTATTTCACATTGCTACATTTTACAAATGAGTTTTCTGGGGTCCAAAGAAATGAAATGATTTGCCTAAAGTCATACAGTAACTCCATGGTGGAATCTAAGTCTGAGAACCCAAGTCTCTTTGCTTTTTAGCTATTAAACTTCCTAACAAAGCTGAGCCTTGACTCTAGGAAAATCAGAGAGAGTCTTGGAGACAGACAAACCTGACTTCAATTCCAGATCTTGCCAGTTTTCTGTTTGTGAGATCGTAACAAGATTGCTTTTCCTCTCTGAGCCTCATATTCCCTTTTGTCCACATTTGCAAAAAAGGGAATATTAATTTTTACCTCATGGAGGCATTGGAAGTAAATATGCTTTCTATAATACTCTTTTTACTTTTTTTTGGTTTTGTTCTGAGACAGGGTCTCATTCTGTCGCCCACACTGGAGTGCAGTGGCATCATCACAGCCCACTGCAGCCTCCACCTCCCAGTCTCAGGCGATCCTCCCATCTCGGCCCAACAAGTAGCTGGTACTACAGGTGTGTACCACCATGCCTGGCTAGCTTTTATATTTTTTGTAGAGATGGGGGTCTCACCATGTTGCCCAGGCTGGTCTGGAACTCCTGAGCTCAAGCAATCCACCCACCTCAGCCTCCCAAAGTGCTGGGATTATAGGCATCAGCCACTGCGCCTGGCTACATCTCCAATTTTCTGGTGGGATATGGAGTGGCTGACAGAACACCGAGTGACCATATCCTATCAGCTACTCTTTTTTTTTTGAGATGGAGTCTTGCTCTGTTGCCAGGCTGTAGTGCAGTGGTGCGATCTCGGCTCACTGCAACCTCTGCCTCCTGGGTTCAAGCGATTCTCCCACCTCAGCCTCCCAAGTAGCTGGGATTGCAGGCGCCTGCCACCACTCCCAACTAATTTTTGTATTTTTAGTAGAGACGGGGTTTCACCATGTTAGCTAGGATGGTATCTCTTGACCTCATGATCTGCTTGCTTCGGCCTCCCAAAGTGTTGGGATTACAGGCGTGAGCCACGACGCCTGGCCTCCTATCAGCTACTCTTGACCAGAGAGAAGATGATTAATATCCCTTTCCCTCAGGGTCTTCTGCCAACCTTCATGTGGGCTCAAAGTGGAGGCAAAGTGATAGCTGAATTTAGGCTATGCTTGGTGAGAACTTCCTCTAGACTAGGGTAAGTCCTGGCTTGGGACAGAGGAACTAGGGTGGACTTGCTGATCAGAGTGCTTGGAGTCCTTATCTGGTCATCTCTTTGGTTTAGTACACAAGTTCCTAAGTTCTCCTCAGAGGGGAAGTCAGCTGCTCTAGTAGGGGTATTGTTAGGTAGTAGGGCTGTGGTTATGTCAGCTCTGTGTCATGGGGGCAGGCCTGAAACTAGCTGTTTTGTCCAATATCTAGTCACATACTCTGAGTGAGTGGAGGAGGAATACAAGATTTTCTAATTTTGAAAAACAACTGCTTACTATTTTGTAGCTTCTGTCTTAATGCCTTTTCTTTCCATTGTTTTCTTGAAACTTTTTTCATTTTCTTCCCTCTTCCTAGGTGGGTTCTCTTGAGTGTTCACAGCTTTCTTTATGGAAAATCTGGTTTAATAAAAAGACCATGAGACTAAGAATTAGGTAGGCTTAGTTTAGCCTGGGTTCTGTTACTCTTGACTTTTCTGGGCTTAAATTTCCTCATCCCAGGTATTGTGGGGATAACAGAACCTATCTTACAAGGTTGATGTGTGCAGATCTTATGAAATAATGTGATAGGCATTTATTCATACACAAATTTGAGTAATTTATCATTACTGTATTGGTTTTTCTCCTCTGAATTGTCTGATGATCTGTTCTTTGCAATTCTTTGGTTTATCCCTTTCTCTTTAGTACCCTGTTCTCCTAGGTTCTCACTCTTCCTTATAATCTTGTTTTCTAACTCTCGTTTTTTTTTGAAACAGAGTCTACCTCTGTCGCCCAGGCTGAAGCACAGTGGTGTGATCTCGGCCCATTGCAACCTCCGCCTCCTGGGTTCAAGCGATTCCTGTACCTCAGCCTCCCAAGTAGCTGGGACTATAGGCGTGTGCCACCACGCCCGGCTAAGTTTTGTATTTTTAGTAGAAACAGGGTTTCACCATGTTGGCCAGGCTCATGTTGAACTCCTGACCTCAGGTGATCTGCCCGCCTCGGCCTCCCAAAGTGCTGGGATTACAGACGTGATCCACTGCACCCGGCCTTGTTTTCTAACTCTTAATGACAACAGGAAAAGTGTGGCTACACTGGCATTACACCAGTTGGAAGGGAGTGGGTCTGAGCTCTTGGGGAAATGTAAAAGTTCATTGGCTTTTGAGTACAATATGTTGTCATTAACTTGAACAAGTCTCTTTACCTCCATTTTCTTTTTTTCTTTTTTCTTTTTTTTGAGATGGAGTCTCGCTCTGTTGCCCAGGCTGGAGTGCAGTGCCGCAGTCTCGGCTCACTGCAAGCTCCAGCTCCCGGGTTCATGCCATTCTCTTGCCTCAGCCTCCCGAGTAGCTGGGACTATAGGCGCCCACCACCACGCCCGGCTAATTTTTTGTATTTTTAGTAGAGACAGGGTTTCACTGTGTTAGCCAGGATGGTCTCTATCTCCTGACCTCATGATCCTCCCACCTCAGCCTCCCAAAGTGCTAGGATTGCAGGCGTGAGCCACCGTGTCTGGCTCTTTACCTCCATTTTCATATGTGCCATCTGGTTTACCATTATAGCTCAATTCTTTTGATTCTCAAAGTCACTTCCATTTCTGAAAACTCCCCTTTAATGCACAAGTATTACTGTGTTTATGTTACTCCCACTTTTTTTTTTTTTTTTGAGACACAGTCTCACTGTGTTGCCCAGGCAGGAGTGCAGTGGCATGATCATAGTTCACTGTAACCTCCAACTCCTGGGCGTAAGTGATCCTCCTACCTCAGCCTTCCAAGCTGGGACTATACGCAGGTGCCACCACACTCCACTAATTTTTAAAAATTAAAAAACTTGGCCGGGTGCGGTGGCTCACGTCTGTAATCCCGGCACTTTGGGAGGCCAAGGCGGGTGGATCACCTGAGGTAGGGAGTTCGAGAGCAGCCTGACCAACATGGAGAAACCCCGTCTTTACTAAAAATACAAAAAAATTAGCTGAGCGTGGTGGCGCATGTCTGTAATCCCAGCTACTTGGGATGCTGAGGCAGGAGAATCGCTTGAACCCGGGAGGCGTAGGTTGCAGTGAGCCGAGATTGCGCCATTGCACTCCAGCCTGGGCAACAAGAGCAAAGCTCCATTTCAAAAAAAAAAAAAAAAAATTAAAAACTTTTTTTTTTTTTGTGGAGATGGATTTGCCCAGGCTGGTCTTGAACTCTTGGCCTGAAGTGATCCTCGCACCTCGGCCTCCCAAAGTGCTAGGATTACAGGTGTGAGCTACTGTGTCTGGCCATGTGTTTACCTCTGAACTGAGGACCAAAACTAGCTTTTTAGTATGGATTAGGTTCAGTATAGCCACTGGGGAATGGATTGCATTCTGGAGTGAGGGGTGGAGCCTGGCAAGAGGGCAGTTCTGTTAGCTCAGTTTACCTACGCAGGAAGGGTGTTAGGGCCTCCAGGCATACTTATGCTGCTTCTGTTATAGCTGACACCTAACTGCTCCTCCTGAGCTGAGCGTATGCTTGTACTCTTAGCCAGAAGTCAGAGCTTGGTGAGGCCTGATTCCCCAAAGAATTCAGTGATAAAAATTAGGGCACTTGAGCATATCTAATTGGCTGAACTGTGTGAAGGGCAGAGGCTTTCCCTGGGGGCTCCTTTTAATCTCATGTGGTTATAGTCTTTTAAGGTTGGACTAATTAAAATGTGTTGACAGTTGGACTCACTACTTTCCTTGCACTAGGTCCTGCTCCGGCGTCCTAGAGTACCAGAAGTTGGCACAGAGCTATTTTTCCTGGGGAGCTGAGGAGTGGGTTTCCATTTCCTAATCTACTAAATCTACAGTGATGTAATGTTTGTCCAAAATGGACTGCCAAACATTTTATGGTGGGGAGAAATTTAGGCTGGGACTTGGATGTGGCCTGGATTTCTGCACTTCTTAAGGTGTCTTTTCAGGTTGATTGTCTGTTCTAGTAGCCCTCAAATGGCCTTGCTCTGTGAGCTGGCAAGTCATTTCTATTGCCCTGGAGTATCCTTCTCTGGTATGTGTTCCTCTTCTAACCAGAAAAAGGGATAAGGAAAAGATATTTAAGTCCCACCATTTGCCAGATCAGGGCTAGTGTTTTACACACCTATCTTTTGAGGTATGCTTCATAATGCCCATTTTGCAGGTGAAGAAATAGATTCAGAAAAGGAAAATAACTTGCTTGATTGTCATTACAGGCTGTAAGCAACTAAATCAGTGTTCAAATCCAGGTCTCTCCCTAGCTTCAGGTTACTTTCCTAAGGTAGCACAAATGATTTCATGTCCTCTTATCCTTTTAAGCCGCTAAGTTCTCATATCCAGAGAGTCTTCTTCGGTTCCTTTAGCCAGAATGACTTCTTGCCCTGCTTTTTCAGACTACTCTGCCTCTCGCTAATCTGTCTGATATTTAAGTCACTGAGGCATGAATCTGCCTCCCTCATCTGACTATTCCCGCTCCTGCAAGATTTGGTACTCAGGGTGTATTTGTTAAAGAACAGAATGAAGTTATAGTGCTGGAATTTCAGGTGTTATGACAGACTGGCAAGGGTAAGGGTTTTGGGCAAAGCCTTGGCTAGTTTTTCAAATAAGGCCCCCTGTGTCTTTCTGATTTGCCCAGAATGTGCTGTTATTTTCCTGGACATCTGGCTTTAGAGTTTGTATCTTTTTTTTTTTTTTTAATTTTTATTTTCTCCTCCCCTTCCTCTTCTTTTATTGTTTGTTTGTTAGTGTTTTTCTTGTAGTTGGTTTGCAACCTACAGAGCTAGGCTTAATGCTCCCTGGACTGGAGTGATATGACAAACCCTCAGCTTGGTCTTGGTTGCTGGAATATGCCTGTTGACCATGGTGCTTGGATTTTGTTTGGTTGGTTGGTTTTTTGCAAAGAGCATGCCAAGATACTAACCTTGCATTTGGGGCTTATACTTTCTGCAACCTCTGCCTACCAGTGTATGTCACTTCACAGGATAAAGGCTTTCCTGGCAAAGGCAAACACATGTAAAGGCATCCCTGTAAGTTGAATTATTTTTCTCACTGACTTGAAAACAATTGTAAAACTATCTCAGACCTTTTTCTATGCATATAGTGTATACTTAGTGTTTAACATAAAAAGTTCCTTTGGGAATAAATGGCAAATTGGAACGTAACAAAATATAGGCCAGGCACAGTGGCTCATGCTTGTAATCCCAGCACTTTGGGAGGCCGAGGCAGGCAGATCGCTTAAGCTCAGGAGCTTGAGACCAGCCTGGGCAACATGGCGAAACCCTGTCTCTACAAAAAATACAAAAAATTAGCCAGGAGTGGTAGTGTGTGCTTGTAATCCCAGCTACTTGGGGGTAGAGGCAGGAGGATTGCTTGAGCCTGGGAGGCCGAGGCTAAAGTGAGCCAAGATCATGCCACTGCACTCCAGCCTGGGTGACAAAGTGAGACCCTGTCTCAAAAAAAAAACCCTAAAAACAACAACAAAAAAATCAAACCAACAACAAAATATAGTTAAAACACCTTTAGTGGAAGAAGTCATAAAATATTAATAATCAAAATAAATACTGCAATAGGATGAAACATGCATTTTTGCTTTGTATTGTTTTGATAACATAGGCAACCTGAAATAGCTTAGTCAAATATATTGAACTAAATAAGGACGCAACATTCCTTTTGGTTTCTATGCTATGGAGAATAGATATGAAATGTTCTTAGGAGAAGGGGCAAATAATGCATTCTGGGACTAGGAAGAACTGTGCTGTGGCTCAGTTCCTCTACTCAGTGGTGAAACTAAGCTTTCTGGTTGTCTGTTCCCCTGTGTGTTAAAGGGAATAATACCTATCTTGTTTAATTTTATGAGGGTTAAGTAAAATAATGTATGTGAAAGTCTTTTGTAAACTATGAAATACTATTATTGTCATACTTAGTGGGTGGCTGGAGCCAATTTGCTAGCACTGTAAGGAAGCTTTTGGTTTAAGATATGGCTAGACCTAGGTAGGAAGAAGGATGCAAAATTAATGGATAAACATACCTAGGTAGGAAGAAGGATGCAAAATTAATGGATAAACAGTTGAATGCTGTTTGGGTAGCAGCTGAGACGAATTCCTGTGAGTTGAGGGAAAGGACTACATTCATTTCTTTTGTTTTTGGGAGACAGGGTCTCACTCTGTTACCCCAGCTAGAGTGCTATGGTATGATCGTGGTTCACTGCAACCTTGAGCTCTTGGGCTCAAGCAATCCTCCTGCTTCAGCCTCCTGATTAGTTGGGACTACAGGCACATGCCACTACACCTGACTGATTTTATTTTTATTTTTTGTAGAGGCAGGGTTTCACTGTGTTGCCCAGTCTGGTCTCGAACTCCTGGGCTCAAGTGATCCTCCTGCCTCCATCTCCCAAAGTGATGGAATTATGGGCCACTGGGTCTGGCCTTCAATACATGTTTATTGAGTCCTGCCTGGTTGAAGATAAAGAAATACTGATATCTACCTACTAAATACATGATGTGGTAAAATATGGAGGCAGTTTGGTTTAGAATGAAAACCCCATAAAGATAGAGTTCTTGTCTGTCTCATGCACTGTTATGTATTCACCAGGAGTAGTGCCTGGCATGTAGTAGGCTCTCAATAAATATTTGTTGAAAGAAAGTTTACGATTTGGAATCAGACAGACCAGGTTCATATTTGGGTTCTGCCCAGCCCCTTTCCTGAGTGCGTTGCTCAGTTTCTTCATTTATAAATAAAATAGGACTAGGATTAGCTGGTTATTGGGAGGGTTGTTTAAAAAAAGATTAAAACCTTTTCTATAAGGCTTACAGTAAGCGCTTAAGGAAAGATAGTTTCTTTCATTTCCCCTTGATGGTTTGCAAAGTGTGATGGGAGTGCAGGGGAAAAAGCAGTTAGAGCTACCAGGGGGAGTCTAGACAATGGCTTCACAGGCTTGATCTGTTAGTGTCTTCCTACAGAACAAGATTATTATTATTATTATTATTTCCTCACAAAAGGAACTCCCTGGGATTAAGCAAGCATCTTGGAATTGGTATGCCTTGCTTCTCTACATTTCCCATGGTCTTCATTGGAGGGCTGGCTCTTGTCTTTCTAGCAAGGTCACATTTACACTGCAGGTTTGTTCAGAGGTTGTTGTTCCAGAAGAAGCAGCTTTCAGTGGAGACTCTGGACTTAGCTGATTTGCATGGGCTTTTGTAGCCAGCCGTCAATCCCCTATCCCCACCCTGCCAAATACCTCAGTAATTGTTAGTTATAGCTTTGAAAACGTGTACTCAGCTTGACTTCTGTTCCGGATCAGTTGTAAATTCTCACATAAGGTAGAGCAGAGTGTGTTTGCTTGGGTTAATCAGGTATTTATAAGTTGACCTTTACTAGTGAATACCTAATTTTTCCCTCATGCCTAAGTAACTCTAGCAGGCCGAGGGCCTTGTTCTCAGGCATTCCCAGAACTGTTGGGAGTTGCAGCAGGTTTGCCTGCCCTTGTCATATATGCACAAGGGCCAGTAGGATTTATCTGTCTCCCAGCAAGGGTGCCCAGGACCTCTCCTTTTATCCTATCATTCTAAAGCACTGGGAATACCAGTCTCCTCTCTCCGATCAGCATTTTAGACACTGATGCTTTCTCTTCTAGTTAGTTTCTTGGGAGAATGAGTAAGCAGGGAGGAATTGTTTGGCTTTCAGGTAAAAAGGACTTCTTGCTTTTGTGAATTGAAGTCACTAGGCGAGAAGTGAGTAAAGAACATGTTCCTGGATAGGAGTGGTCAAGCGTTGGTAAGTTAGACTTGGTTTGGGGTTAAATGGGCCTGGTGCTCTCTAGGAGTGGAATCAGTAAGGGTCCTGGCTGTGTCCTCATTGCCCTCCTTCGGGAGCTGAGCATTGCTGTAGGGGAGATCTCACATATGGGCTGGGGAGAAGGGAAAGGAGAGGGTTAAGGAAAGAAGAGACAGAGGGAAGAAAAGGGAACTTTTGCTGAGCTGTTTCTCTAGGCTAGGTGCTTTACACCAATAATTTTCTTTAATCTTCACAACAACTTTGTGAGGTAGCTATAATTAGTCTTGTTTTACATATGATGAAACTGAGGCCCAGAGAGGTTAAGCAACTTACCCAAGGTCACAAAGCTAGTTAATGATAATAAGTTATTATTTATCATGTGCCTGAAAAGCACATATGAAGTTTCTTTTTTTTTTTAATCCTATGAAAGATAATTATTACTTCTTCAATGCAAATGAGGAAACTGGGAATTAAAGAGCTTTGGTTACTTGTGGAAGGTCACTCATCTGGCAGTGTCAGTGCAGGGATTTGAAACCAGGTCTGTCTCATTACAGAATGTGTTCCCTTGATGTCCATGTTGCTCTGCAAATGGAAGAGCTGGGATTCAAATGCAGAGTCATGAGAGCAGGGCTTATGTCTTACCTATCTTTGTGTCACCATTCCCTATGACAGTGCTTACCATGTTGTTAGTGCCCAATAAATGCTTGCTGTAAAATCTAGCTCTGCCCTCCCCATAGCTAATGTTAGCTGCAGTGGGTTCCTATTGCTAGCTGCGTCCTGCCCCAGCTGCTCCGCTGCCTATCTTCCCCCGACAGTTTGGCCTTATCGTGACTACCCATTGTGGCCTCCCTGACATCCCAACACACAGCATCTCCTCTAGTACTGTTGCTTTCCTCTTCTTCATACCTCTTTTTTTTTTTGAGACGGAGTCTTGCCCTGTCACCCAGGCTGGAGTGCAGTGGCGTGATCTTGGCTCACTGCAACCTCCGCCTCCCGGGTTCAAGCGATTCTCCTGCCTCAGCCTCCCGAGTAGCTGGGACTACAGGTGCACACCACCACACCCAGCTAATTTTTGTATTTTTAGTAGAGACGGGGTTTCACCATGTTGGCCAGGCTGGTCTCGAACTCCTGACCTCAGGTGATCCACACGCCTCAGCCTCCCAAAGTGTTGGGATTACAGGCATGAGCCACCGCGCCCAGCCCCTCATACCTCTTTTCCCTAGCTATACATTTTCCTCCGGCTATGGCTTTCCAAAACCCTCCAATCCTGTTCATTCTTTTCTCTGTAGTTTTTCTGACTTATTCCAGGGACTTCCCTTTCTAGATTATAATCTTCTTAGTCTGTACCATATAATTTGTCACCTAATTATCTACTGTTTCACTTTCTGTTGGTTTCGTGGACATTAATCTTCTCCCCAGCCAACCGATGGTAGTCATATTATAATAACTCCCCAGATTGGTTTGTGCTCTGCACTTTACAAATCACTCCCCTGTTTAAGACCTGTCTTTTTGCTTACCATGCCCACAGCTGCTCTGTGAGGTGGGACAGGAGGGGATTGTTATCTCCATATTATTGTAAACAAATTCAAAGAAAGCAGGTGACTTCCCAATGTCATATATGTAATTAGGGGCAGAACAGAAACTATATCTCAGGTTTACTAATTTCTGGCTTAGAATTTTATCTTCAGCCTCTTCTACATTTGTTTTTTTCCCTACCATTTCCCCTCTTGCCTTCAAGGGTCACTCAAGGCAGAAATCTACCTTGTGGGTTTTTAGGAGGTTTGGTTGGTGACCCAGTGAATGGTAAAGTAGCCCAGATAGCAATCTTAGGTACTTCTCAGTGGCATCAGTGTTCTGGGTTGCTATTGCCGAGAGAATTCTCTTTCTGTGGCTATTAGGATTAATGTTGAACTAAGAAGCATTAGATTATTATGAATGGTCAGAACACACTCTCATGGAGATCCAGGAAGCAGGACAGGATGTGTGGTGCTGGGCACTTTCGTGTTGTGGCAATGGCATGAGCTTTGCAAGCAGTCAGGCCAGAGTTTGAAATCTGGCTTTGCTGTTGTTTGTTGGCCTCATGACCCTTAGTAAATCATTAATCTCTCTGAGCCTTAGGGCCACTGAGAGAATGTATTTAAGGGCCACATAATGGCCTGTGAAAACAGTATTTGTTGTTGGTTTTTATTGCCAATACTACTTTAAGTTTAAGGTGCCTGAAGGGCATTAGAAGCCTGCTAGCACCTGTGACCCTTGCAGGTTACTTCTTGTGTCTTGATTTCCAAGCATTAGTGATGACTACCTTGGAAACTATTGGCTGATAGAGGATGAGCTTGAATGCTGTTCCCAAAGTCTCCAGTCTCCCAAGTTTCCAGTGCCTTCTCAGGGCAATGAAAATAGTTTGTGGACAGCTGGGGGATGGTTTCAGTGTCAAACTTTGGGAGTAAAATCTTTCATGTTTTTCTGAAGAACTTTGGCATTAGAATTATTGGTTTTGGAAAGTCAAGAACACAGTTGTTATTGAGAGATTTTAGTTATTTCTGAAACCAGATATTGCTCCAAAGCTGTTTGTTAAATACTTCCCTACTCTTCCTAAACCCCTGCCCCTCCCCAAAAGAAAAATAAATCATATTCAGACCATCGTGCGATGGTTATATCTCTGGCCTCCCTGGTCACCCAGCCTCTAGCTCTCTGCTAGCACCACTCCAAATTGCTGCTTCAAAAGAGGTCAGTCAGCCCCTTTCCCTTACTCCTCAACCATGACCTGGTCTGTCTGGAAAGAGGATGAGATACATGGACCAATACATCCTATTTAAAAGGGAGCTTGCTTTCTCACTAGGGACTTTAGACTGCCTGACACACAGGAAATGACTAGAAAATCTGACCAGTGGAGCATAACTCATTGCTAAAATGGCAGGTTTGGATGGCTGCAGAATGGGAGAGAAGGCTTCCTGAAGAGTCAGGAAGGGGCAGCTGGATGGGAAAACAGTGACTTTTGAGTTTTTCCTTTTAGAGTATGGTGACGTAGGCCGTTTATTTAAAAAAAAAAAAAAAGGAAAATCACGTAACATAAAATTAATCATTTTAAAGTGTACAATTCAGTGGGATTTAGTACTATCATAAATGTAGTTCAAAACTATTTCATCAACCCTAAGGAAATCCATACCTGTTAAGCAGTTCTTCCTAATTCCCCCCTCTCCCTTTCCCCTGGCAGCCATCAATCTGTGTATCTGTGTTTTGTCCGTATAGATTTACCTATTCTGGATATTTCATATAAATGGAATCATATGATCTATTGATCATATGATTATTTTATTTTATTTATTTATTTTTTCAAGATGGAGTCTCGCTCTGTTGCCCAGGCTGGAGTGCAGTGGCACGATCTCGGCTCACTGCCAGCTCCGCCTCCCGGGTTCATGCCATTCTCCTGCCTGAGCCTCCCGATTAGCTGGGACTACAGGCGCCTGCCACAGCACCCGGCTAATTTTTCTGTATTTTTAGTGGAGATGGGGTTTCACCCTGTTAGCCAGGATGGTCTCGATCTCCTGACCTCATGATCTGCCCATCTCAGCCTCCCAAAGTGCTGGGATTACAGGCGTGAGCCACTGTGCCCGGCCGATTATTTTATTTTTATTTATTTATTTTTTTGAGATGGAGTCTCGCTCTGTAGCCCAGGCTGGAGTGCAGTGGTGTGCTTTCTGCTCACTGCAGCCTCCGACTCCTGGGTTGAAGTGATTCTCCTGCCTGTAGCTGGGATTGCAGACATGTACTACCACACCTGGCTAATTTTTGTATTTTTACTAGAGACGGGGTTTCGCCATGTTGGCCAAGCTGGTCTCGAACTCCTGACCTCAGGTGATCCACCTGCCTTAGCCTCCCAAAGTGCTGGGATTGCAGACGTGAGCCACGGCGCCCGGCCTTGATCATATGATTATAATGGGGTCATATGATGTATTGTGTCTGGCTTCTTTCACTTAGCATAAGGGAAAATAAGTTTTAGAGGTTCATCTATATTGTAGCATGTATCAGCACTTCATTCCTTTTTTTTTTTTTTTTTTTTTTTTGAGACAGAGTTTCGCTCTTGTTGCCCAGGCTGGAGTGCAATGGTGCGATCTTGGCTCACCGCAACCTCTGCCTCCTGGGTTCAAGCGATTTTCCTACCTCAGCCTCCTGAGTAGCTGGGATTACAGGCGTGCGCCACCATGCCCAGCTAATTTTGCAGTTTTGGTAGAGACGGGGTTTCTCCGTGTTGGCCAGGCTGGTCTTGAACTCCCAACCTCAGGTGATTCGCCCACCTCAGCCTCCCAAAGTGCTGGGATTACAGGTGTGAGCCACCATGCCTGGCCACTCCATTCCTTTTTATGGCTGTGTAATATTTCATTGTATGTTTATACAATAATTTGTTTATCTATTCATCCACACGTGGACAATTTGGGCTGTTTCCACCTTTTGGCTCTTGTGGATAGTGCTGTTAAGAATTTGTGTGCACCGTTTACCTATGTACCAAACCTACACATCCTGCATATGTACCCCGGAACTTAAAATAAAAAGAAAAAAGAATATGTGTGTACATGTACCTGTTTGAGTACCTGTTTCCGGTTCTTTTGGGTACATACCTAGGAGTGGAATTGCTAGGTTATATGGTAATTCTGTTTAGTTTTTGAGGAACAAACAAACTCTTTTTCACAGCAGCTGAACCACTTTTTACTTATACCAGCAATGGACTAAAGTTCTAGTTTCTCTACATCTTCACCAAAGTTTGTTTTTTTTTTATTATAACCATTCTTGTGGATATGAAATAGTGCCTCACTGTGGTTATGAAATAGTACCTCATTGTGGTTTTGACATGCATTTCTCTAATCTCTAATGATATCGATCATCTTTTCATGTACTTGTTGGTTAGTTGTATATCTTCTTTGGAGAAATGTCTAAGTTCTTTGTCTATTTTTTAAGACTAAGTTGTTTGTTTTTTTGTTATTGTAAGAGTTCTTTATTATATTCTGGATACTAGACATTTATCTTTTTTAAAAACATTTTGGGGCAAACCTTTCTTGACTTAAAAATCACCCACTAGCCTTTAAATATACCTAGCTCTTTCATGTCTCAGCCTGTGCTCATACTTTTCTCTTTGTCTAGAATATCCTTCTTTTCTCTGGTGGTTGAAATTATAATTGTTCCTCAAGACTCAGCTCAAATGTCACTTCCTCCGAGAAGCTCTCTTAATCGGTTTCTCCTCCTTCTTCCACTAGTTA
This sequence comes from Gorilla gorilla gorilla, assembly GCF_029281585.2. Taxonomy (NCBI): domain Eukaryota; kingdom Metazoa; phylum Chordata; class Mammalia; order Primates; family Hominidae; genus Gorilla; species Gorilla gorilla. The sequence continues at coordinate 10,249,316 of NC_073233.2, forward strand.
GGTGCTCCCTTCTATGAACATCTCTATAATGGGACGCCATTTTTTTTGTTTGTTTGTTTTTGTTTTTTGAGACAGAGTTTCACTCTTGTTGCCCAGGCTGGAGTGCAATGGCATGAACTTGGCTCACTGCAACCTCTGCCTCCCGTTCAAGCAGTTCTCCTGCCTCAGCCTCCCGAGTAGCTGGGATTACAGGCATGCGCCACCACGCCCAGCTAATTTTGTATTTTTAGTAGGGATGGGGTTTTACCATGTTGGTCAGGCTGGTCTCGAACTCCCGACCTCAGGTGATCCACCTGCCTCAGCCTCCCAAAGTGTTGGGATTACAGGCATGAGGCACCACACCCAGCCAATGGGACACTTTTTTATTGTCTGCTTCAAACCACTAAGTTATATTTTCTAGAGTCAGGGATTATATTTGATTCATTTCTGTCTTTAGCATTTAGCATATGACCTGACATTTAGTGGATGTTAATAAATGCTGAATGAAACTTGAGTATAGACTGAAGACTTACTTGATAGTAATGACACCAGACACCATCACTGTAGGAGGGATCAGTTGTGGGCTGTACTAGATGTATTCATATAATAAATATTTAAGACCCTACTGTGTGCCAGAAACTCTGCTTGGTATGCAGTAAAGAATAATAGTCCCTATTGTTTTATATTCAGGTAGGAAGATAGGCAATAAACAAGGAGATAAGTAATATAATGCTTGGTAATCATAAGTGCTAAAAAACAAAGTAAGCAGGGCAAAGGATTAGAGAGTGATGGGGGTGCTATTTTAGGTAGAGGGGTAGGGAAGGCCTCTCATTGGATGGCCCTTAAAATCACCTCACAAGGGTCTGGATCAGGAATCAGAAGTCTTGGGTTCTTCTTCTATCTCTGTGCTTTGTTACTTAGCAAAATTACTTAACATTTCAAGGTTGGAGTTTCTTTGTCTATAAAATGGGTGCAAGAGTCCCTGCCCTGGTATTGTGGGAGTGTTGTAAGGATTCAGTGAGTTAATGGACATTGAAAGTGCTTTGTTATATGGTGAACAGCATGATGTTTGGCTTTCCCTTTCCCAAGTTGAGAGGATGAGTGAGCAGTGTGGGAGCCAGCCAGATGTTTCCAGCACTTTGAAGACAAAAGGAACTGGTTTCTGCTGGGAGCTGTCATGCTAGCTTGCCTGGGACACTGACTTATGCAGTCCTGATCCAGGGGCTGAGAGTGAAACCCATGCCTCAAGTGGTTCTCCATGTACGTTGGCGAAAGGGAATAGCCCTGGGAACTTGGGGCCTGTTCTGTTTAGCCCTCCAGGAGGTAGAATGTGGAGACCACTCTTTCTCTCAGTTCAGCCTTATTTCTTGCTATGTCTGAACCTAACCCAAGGGAGTAATAATTAGCAGTCCCCAAGAAGCTTGGGAGGTGGAGGTTGTGGTGAGCTGAGATTGCGCCACTGCACTCCACCATGGGTGACAGAGCCAGACCCCATCTCAAAAAAAAAAAAGAGTGGTATGTTTGTATAATGGAATCTTATTTAGCCATTAAATGGAGTTAAGTGTTGATAGATGCCACAACATGGATAAACCTTGAAAACATTATGCTAAGTGAAAAGGCTACATATTGTATGATTCCATTTACATGAAATGTCCAGAATAGGCAAATCTATAGAGACAGAAAGTAGATTAGTGGTTGCCAGGGTGTGGGGGGAGAGGGTAATGAGAAGTTACTTCTAATGGATATGGGGTTTCTTTTTGGGGTAATGAAAATATTCTGAAAAATTAGATTGTGGTGATGATGGTACAACCTTATAGATATATTAAAAATCACTGAATTATAAAATCTAAGAGGATTAATTATATGTCATGTGAATTATATTTCAATATAAACATAGATAATTTTTTTTTTTGAGACAGTATCTCACTCTGTCATCTAGACTGGAGTGCAGTGGTGCAGTCACGGCTCACTGCAGCCTTGACCTCCCGGGCTCAAGCAATCCTTCCACTTCAGCCTCCCAAGTAGCTGGGGCTATAGACGTGTGCTAGCCTGGCCAATTTTTGTATTATTATTATTATTTTTTGTAGAGACAGGGTTTTGCCATGTTGCCTAGGCTGGTCTTGAACCCCTGGGCTCAAGTGATCTGCCTGCCTTGGCCTCCCAAAGTTTGGGATTACAGGCATGACCCATAGTGCTCTGCCAAACATACATAATTTGAGTTTGCTGAGAACTATTGGTTTAACACAGTTGTAGATAATTATAATTTTCTTTTCTGATTGGAAGTCTTCTCCCGGTACTTCAGCTCACAAAGATGGACACATTCCAGTTTTATTTTATTTTATTTTATTTATTTTATCATTTTATTTTTGAGACAGGGACTCGCTCTGTTGTATAGGAGGCTGAAATATGGTGGCACAATCATGGCTCACTGTAGCCTCGACCTCCTTGGCTCAAGTGATTCTCTCACCTCAGCCTGCTGAGTAGCTGGGACTGCAGGCATGAGCAACCACACCTGGCTAATTTCTCTATTTTTTGTGTAGACAAAGTCTTACTGTGTTGCCCATGCTGGTGTCAAACTCCTGGGCTCAAGCAGTCCTCCCGCCTCAGCCTCCGTAAGTGTTGGGATTACAGGCGTGAGCCACTGTGCGTGGCCCCATTCCAGTTTTCGATGTGAGTTTGAGCATGAGCTTAGGCAAGGGCCCATCAATGAAGGTGTTGAGGATATAGCATTGTCCTGCTTTGGCTCAAGGGGACTTTTCCTGCCTTTGATTAAGGATTGGCATGGGTGAGTCATTTCCCATAGTCTGAGGGATGTGGGATATAAAGAATGAATTGTTATCTCTGATGATATCTTGAATATCACACATTATAGGCCAAATATAGGTGCTAAACCATTTGGCTTGAATTCTTTATAGAAAATTCACTGGGAACCCAATGATAAAATAGAGAAAGATGGATAACCTAAGAGGGAGGAGCAATCTGGTGAGGCATTCTTTTCACCTTTTCACACATGAGCAATTAAAAACTTGAGGGAAGTTGATTTTTTTTTTTAACTCTGTAAATAGCTACTGGTATAATTCCTTGAGGCTGGTATTGTATTTTGTGCTGTAAGAAGAGAGACTTGGCTGGGCGCGGTGGCTCACGCCTGTAATCCCAGCACTTTGGGAGGCCAAGGCAGGCAGATCATGAGGTCAGGAGATTGAGACCACCCTGGATAACATGGTGAAACCCTGTCTCTACTAAAAATACAAGAAATTAGCCGGGTGTGGTGGCAGGCACCTGTAGTCCCAGCTACTCGGGAGGCTGAGGCAGGAGAATGGCGTGAACCTGGGAAGTGGAGCTTGCAGTGAGCAGAGATCACGCCACCTCACTCCAGCCTGGGCGACAGAGCGAGACTCTATCTCAAAAAAAAAAAAAAAAAAGGGTCTTATTTGGCCGGGTGCGGTGGCTCATGCCTGTAATTCCAGCACTTTGGGAGGCCGAGGCGGGTGGATTACGAGGTCAGGAGATCGAGATCATCCTGGATAACATGGTGAAACCCCATCTTTACTAAAATACAAAAAATTAGCCGGGTGTGGTGGCGGGTGCCTGTAATCCTAGCTACTCAGGAGGCTGAGGCAGGAGAATCACTTTTCACTCAGGAGGCGGAGGTTGCAGTGAGCCGAGATCGCACCACTGCACTCCAGCCTGGCAACAGAGCAAGACTCCGTCTCAAAGAAAAAAAAAAAGAAGAGAGACGGGCCATATACTCAAGGAGTTTCCAAATATATCCAGAGGTGAAACAAACATCTAGGATGAAAAGGGTCCAGGGACTAGTATTGTATACAGTCAGAGGAGGTAGAGGGCTGTGAGTTTGGTAATAAGAGAGGAGGCTTGGGAAACCCAGCCTGAGTCTAGGTCCAGAGGGCAGCATGCACTGGGTGAGGGCCTCTAGGGAGAGTAAAGCAGGATACATTCTTGTCCTTATACTTCCTTCCCTGTTTCTGTACCTGCTCACTTTTGCTCTGCAACAAATAAGCCTTTAAGCATCTGTTCTTAGCCTGGCCTTGCACTGGGCAAAACTGGAAACATGGGCATTATGAAACCTGGGCCATACATCTAGAAGTACTTAATATATTGTGAGAGGTGAACCTGGAAACGATGGACTGTAATGGCATGGGTCAAGGTATGTAATAGACAGAGATGGATTTGATATATCAGAGTGCCGACCTACTGACTCTGACTTGGGATTAGGTAAACCTACCTTTAAAAAGGCATTGAGACAGGGCCTGGTTAGAGAAACCTGTTAAGGTTATTGCCAGAAGATGAAGCGGAGGTACAGAATGCTACTTTTGGGGTATGGCTGCTTTAGGGCCTTTCATTTCGTTTTCAGATTTGATGAAAGAATAGGGCATCTGTGGCCAGGCGCGATGGCTCACACCAGTAATCCCAGCACTTTGGGAGGCCGAGACGGGCGGATCACGAGGTCAGGAGATTGAGACCATCCTGGCTAACATGGTGAAACCCTGCCTCTACTAAAAATACAAAAAATTAGCCGGACGTGGTGGCATGCATCTGTAGTCCCAGCTACTTGAGAGGCTGAGGCAGGAGAATCGCTTCAACCCGGGAGGCACGGAGGTTGCAATGAGTGGAGATCGCACCGCTGCACTCCAGCCTGGGTGACAGAGTGAGACTCTGTCTCAAAAAAAAAAAAAAAAAAAAAAAAATAGGACATCTGTGTCCAGGAATCTTTTTATCTCCCCACCACCCCTCAAGCAGTGCTGGGCTGACTGCAGAAGGCTCTTCCCTGTTCTGCACTTGTTCCATTTCTGTTTTTGAAAGATGAAGCCTGAGAGGTGCCAGAGCTATGCCAGCTGCTATGGGGCCAGAAACAGGTGAGGCTTTTAGGTCTGCTTGAGTTAAGGAGTGAGGGGTTTGTCCTCTTCAGCTAGCTTAAGGTCTTTGCTATGAAACTAGATAAGTATTCACATAGCTTGTTTTTCATTTGGGGCTATTTTCAGCCTTGGAGGCCAGCAAGGTGAATGATTGAGATGCTTTTATGGGGTTCAAGCTTTTGCTAGATCCTATTTGCCAGGATAGGTGCTCAGCCATTTTCCAGGACATCAGCTTTTCTGAACAAGCAGCACTGAAAGGAAGAAGCACTTCCCTTTTCTTTCAGTGGGCAGTATAGGAAATGTGAGGGTGGGTGGTCAGTTTAATATTATAACCCAGGTTTTAAGTAGAGATGCTGTATAGTTTGGAACATTGCCATATAGTCTTTTTTTTTGAATTTTTGAGACAGAGTCTCCCTCTGTTGCCCAGGCTAGTGTGCAGTGGTGTGCTTTCTGCTCATTGCAGCCTCCACCTCCCAGATTCAAGGGATTTTCCTGCCTAAGCCTGGAGATTACAGGTGCACACCACCTGGGATTACAGGTGTGCACCACCATGCCCAGCTGACTTTTTGTATTTTTAGTAGAGACGGGGTTTCACCATGTTGGCCAGGCTGGTCTTGAACTCCTGACCTCAAGTGATCCGCCCGTGTCGGCTTCCCAAAGTGCTGGGATTACAGGTGTTAGCCACCATGCCTGGCCGCCGTGTAGTCTTTAATGCAGTTTTGAGGGACTCATCTGAATTGTTCTTGTGTTTTTCTTGTCATCTTGACTGCCAGGCTTTACTATGGGGAGGGGGGGAGCTCTGTAAATGTATAGATCTGCTGCTATCCAGAGACTTGGTCTCTTTTGTGCTTGCACACCTCTAGGGCAGATGGAGTGGGCTGTACAAAGAGGTGATGCATCAGTGGTCTGTATCCAAGAGTGTTCTTGGGAGTTCCCTATTTAGTGAGTGCTTACTATGTGCCAGGCAGCTGTGGCAACAGCAGGCATCATACTAGATGCTGAGGTTTTATCAGAGATACCTAAGGCAAGATCATTATCTTATCCCTGAGGCCCAACAAATAAATATTTGTTGTTTAATAAATGTTGATCCAAGGAATAAACTATTTTTTAAAGGAACCCAGACACAGGGGGTGTGAGAAGGAAGCTAGCAGTCATTGAATGCCTACTGTGTGCCAAGTACTGTGTTAAGTGCTTTCACAGATATTTAATTTTTTTTTTTTTTTGAGATAGAGTCTCGCTTTGTCACCCAGGCTGGAGAGCAATGGCACGATTTTGGCTCACTGCAACCTTCACCTCCTGGGTCCAAGCGATTCTCTTACCTCAGCCTCCAGAGTAGCTGGGATTACAGGCACGCGCCACCACATCTGGCTAATTTTTTTATTTTTATTTTTAGTAGAGATGGAGTTTCACCGTGGATACTTAATTTTTAATACGGTCTTCTGAGATTGTTAATGTTATTGATATCTTTGAGATGGACAAAATAAGAGGTTAAATTACTTGTCAAAGTCACTTTCTATTAGCCGTATCTAGGCGCTTTTTTGAGGGTCTGGCCTCTAGGTTTGGTAGATGCCTAACAGGGTAACCTTGTTTTTAGTATTGTTGGGTGAGTGGGGCTAGTCTGAGTCTTTTCAAAGTTGCAGGAGATGCAGTTGTCTAGGCTTGGTGCTGATAATATAGATAAGGATAATATAAGGTACATAAACTGGAAGAATTACTATTGAGTGGGGAGACAGGTAAATAGGCATTACAAGGTAGTAAATATTAAGCAAAGACAGGCCTTTTTACTTTGTGAGAGGTACATTGGGCAGGGACTTTTACTCTGAGACTTCAACTCTTGTCCTTCTTTCCATACCTGTAGCTCCTCATTGGGATCTCCCTTATTCCCTGACCATGTGTTTTGACAGTTTAATGAGTGTTACTTTTTCATCAAGATTGCTTACTCCTTGAGACTAGATATTCTTTTTTTCTTTCTTACTGCCTCTTAGATATCTGACCTAGGCCATCACGCTTACCCTCTCTGGACCTTAGTGGCATTATCTGTAAAACAAGCCTAATGATAGGTGTTTTGCAATCTGAGAGCAGGGGCCAGTCCAAGTGGTGATCTCTGGAGGTTCATCTAGTTTTTCCAAATCTGTGATTTCTGTGATCATCCTCTTTTGGTCCTTATATAGAGCTGGATATCCAAGAGGCTTTAAGTTTGTCACAGAGATTGCTGAAGGTAATTTATGGTACCTCAGAAGTCTTAAGAACTTTTCCCAATGCTATCCCTCCCCCCTCCCCCCACCCCACCACAGTCCCCAGAGTGTGATATTCCCCTTCCTGTGTCCATGTGATCTCATTGTTCAATTCCCACCTATGAGTGAGAATATGCGGTGTTTGGTTTTTTGTTCTTGCGATAGTTTACTGAGAATGATGGTTTCCAATTTCATCCATGTCCCTACAAAGGACATGAACTCATCATTTTTTATGGCTGCATAGTATTCCATGGTGTATATGTGCCACATTTTCTTAATCCAGTCTATCATTGTTGGACATTTGGGTTGGTTCCAAGTCTTCGCTATTGTGAATAATGCCACAATAAACATACGTGTGCATGTGTCTTTATAGCAGCATGATTTATAGTCCTTTGGGTATATACCCAGTAATGGGATGGCTGGCTCAAATGGTATTTCTAGTTCTAGATCCCTGAGGAATCGCCACACTGACTTCCACAATGGTTAAACTAGTTTACAGTCCCACCAACAGTGTAAAAGTGTTCCTATTTCTCCACATCCTCTCCAGCACCTGTTGTTTCCTGACTTTTTAATGATTGCCATTTTAACTGGTGTGAGATGATATCTCATAGTGGTTTTGATTTGCATTTCTCTGATGGCCAGTGATGATGAGCATTTTTTCATGTGTTTTTTGGCTGCACAAATGTCTTCTTTTGAGAAGTATCTGTTCATGTCCTTCGCCCACTTTTTGATGGAGTTGTTTGTTTTTTTCTTGTAAATTTGTTTGAGTTCATTGTAGATTCTGGATATTAGCCCTTTGTCAGATGAGTAGGTTGTGAAAATTTTCTCCCATTTTGTAGGTTGCCTGTTCACTCTGATGGTAGTTTCTTTTGCTGTGCAGAAGCTCTTTAGTTTAATGAGATCCCATTTGTCAATTTTGTCTTTTGTTGCCATTGCTTTTGGTGTTTTGGACATGAAGTCCTTGCCCACGCCTATGTCCTGAATGGTAATGCCTAGGTTTTCTTCTGGGTTTTTATGGTTTTAGGTCTAACGTTTAAATCTTTAATCCATCTTGAATTGATTTTTGTATAAGGTGTAAGGAAGGGATCCAGTTTCAGTTTTCTCCATATGGCTAGCCAGTTTTCCCAGCACCATTTATTAAATAGGGAATCCTTTCCCCATTGCTTGTTTTTCTCAGGTTTGTCAAAGATCAGATAGTTGTAGGTATGCGGCATTATTTCTGAGGGCTCTGTTCTGTGGGTTAGTGGGTGCAGCGCACCAGCATGGCACATGTATACATATGTAACTAACCTGCACAATGTGCATATGTACCCTAAAACTTAAAGTATAATAAAAAAAAAAAAAGAAATGAAAAGTTAGCAATGAAAAAAAAAAAAAAAAAGAACTTTTCCGTATCACCCCTGTTGGAGCTACATACCCAGGAGCACTGACAGAGACTCATGGCTTCTCCTGGCCAGTCCCTTGGACCGAACCAGTTTTCTCAGCCTGGTATGCAAGATTTGACTGAAGTTTTAAGCTCAAAAGGATATTGTGGCCGGGCATGGTGGCACACGCCTGTAATCCCAGCTACTCAGGAGGCTGAGGCAGGAGAATCGCTTGAACCTGGGAGGTGGAGGTTGCAGTGAGCCGAGATCACGCCACTGCACTCCAGCCTGGGTGATGGAGCAAGACTCCATTGGAAAAAAAAAATAAAAGCATATTGTATTTAAGTGTATTTTCTAGTATGGCTTCTCTCATTATCAGCTAGGTCAACTAGAGGTAGTGCTTTCCTGATTTTGCTTCTAGAAGGCATTCTTTGAGCAGTGGGATAGGACCCCATCCTTAGGACTTTCACCTCTCCAGGTATTGGGCCAGAAGTCTAAAGCTCCATGAAATACTGTTTATGTACAATACCAGCTTGAGCTCTAAACTTGTAAAAGAATCAACTTTGATATGACTTAGGGTCCCATGGGACCTACCAGGAAGTCACAGGAACTCTGAGCTACAGCGAAGTCCACCACAAATTAGACAGTTAATAATAATGCTAATTGTTATGATAAGAAATGTATGTTGAATACTTACATGTCAGGTACAATTACATATTTATTTAATTCTCACAGCAGTCAGTGACATAGATATTGTTATTATTCTCATTTTGTAGATGAAGAATCTAAAGTCATGTGTCTAGTAATTGGTGCAAGTAGGACTTAAACCTAATTAGAAATTTCATGTTCTAATTCCAAACTCTATTTTTTTTATTGTTTTAAATAAAAAAAATTTTATTTTTCATGTTTTTTTTTGAGACAGAGTCTCGCTCTGTTGCCCAGGCTGGAGTGCAGTGGCACGATCTCGGCTCACTGCAACCTCTGCCTCCTGGGTTCAAGTGATTCTCCTGCCTCAGCCTCCCCAGTAACTGGGACTACTACAGGCACATGCCACCATATCTGGCTAATTTTTGTATTTTTAGTGGAGACAGGGTTTCGACATGTTGGCCAGGCTGGTCTCAAACTCCTGACTTCAGGCGATCTGCTCACCTCGGCCACCCAAAGTGCTAGGATTACAGGTGTGAGCCACTGTGCAGGCTCACTATTGTATTTTAATTATTTACTTTGATATCCTCCTACCAGATTTTAAATTGCCAGAAGTCAGGGGCTGATTACTCTTCATTTCATTAAAAAAAGAAGTATTGAGTTATGGCATACATACAATAAAATGAATTAAATGTTTGATGAATTTTTACCAACGTGTTTATCTATGTAACCACCACCTAGATCAAGATACATTTCTGCATCTTTCTAGAGTGTAGCATAGAGATGAGCAAACATTTTCTGTGGAGGGCCAGAGAGTAAATATTTTAGGCTTGATGGGCTATACCGCAAGTTGCAGCAGGAAAACAGCCATAGATAATATTTAAATGGACATGTGTAGCTGTGTCTAATAAAACTTTGTTTACAAAAACAAGGTGTTTGGGCTAGATTTGGCCTGAGGGCCTCAGTTTGCTGATCCCTTGTCTAGCAGAGTGTCTAAGGACAAAATAGAAATTCGGTAAATGTTTGTTGAATTGTAGACAAAGACCTTGATTTCAGACATCTCTTCTTGATTTTCTAGCAGTGGGGCAGCTTGTATCTCCACGGTAGGGCTGTACTTTGTTTTTATTTATTTTTTATGTTTTATTTATTTATTTTTGTTATTTAGTGTTTATTTCATAATCATAAACTTAACTCTGCAATCCAGCTAGTCATGGAAGGGAACAGAGAAAACATGGAGCCCAAAGGGAACTGCAGCAAGAGCACAAAGATTCTAGGATACTGCGAGCAAATGGGGTGGAGGGGTGCTCTCCTGACCTACAGAAGGAATGGTCTGGTGGCTAAGATAAAACACAAGTCAAACTTATTAAGAGTTGTCCACAGTCAGCAGTGGTGATCTTCTTGCTGGTCTTGCCATTCCTGGACCCAAAGTGCTCTATGGCCTCCACAATATTCATGCCTTCTTTCGCCTTGCCAAAGACCACATGTTTGCCATCCAACCACTCAGTCTTGGCAGTGCAGATGAAAAACTGGGAACTGTTTGTGTTGGGTCCAGCATTTGCCATGGACAAGATGCCAGGACCTGTATGCTTTAGGATGAAGTTCTCATCATCAAATTTCTCCCCGTAGATGGACTTGCTGCTAGTGCCATTATGGTGTGTGAAGTCACCACCCTGACACATAAACCCTGGAATAATTCTGTGAAAGCAGGAACCCTTATAACCAAATCCTTTCTCTCCAGTGCTCAGAGCACGAAAGTTTTCTGCTGTCTTTGGAACCTTGTCTGCAAATAGCTTGAAGGAGACATGGCCCAAGGGCTCGCTGTTGACAGCAATATCGAAGAACACGGTGGGGTTAACCATGGCTGATAGTACGGGGCTCCCGGCAGCAGCAGCATCTGCAAAGACTTTTATGTTTTATTTTTAATAGAGATGGGGTTTTGCCATGTTGCCCAGGCTGGTCTTGAACTCCTGAGCTCAAGCAATCCACCCACTTCGTCCTCCCAAAATGCTAGGGCTGTAATGTTGAGAGGTTCTTTGTGGAACAGGCTGCCTTTTGATAAGTTGTTTGTGTTCATAAGGGAATAAAAATGTCATCCCTTCCAGCACTCTCCCAATTTTGTTGGTGCAAGGTCTTCAGAATATTTGGGATCCATGAAAGCAATATAGAGGTATGTTTGTATGAATCCCCTAAGGCTATTATGTGTTATTTATTTTGTCCTTGGTGCCTAGCCAGCATAGATGGACAGGGATGCTCAGTAAATATTTGTTTTTGAATGAATAAATGAATTTAAATTGCTTTCAGTATTTTAACAAGCCTAATGGAAATTGTACATTTACCTACAATAAAAGTGTCTTTGATTTTGGTTTCAATTATACAAGTTTTGTGTGAACACTAGTTTGCTCATGCCGATTAGTTCTTTGACTGGCAGTTGATGGCATCATAGGACATAAACCTACCCAGTGAGTGAATGACCTTGGACACAAGTACACAGCCAAAATAACCAACTGGTAGCAGAGCCTGGTGCATGAATATCTACATGTTTACTTCCACTTTCTTGCTCATTAGCAATATTGTTTGTATATGGTTGATAATTGTATATGGTTGGTTAAAATCTGGGTCAACATTTTTTTTTTTTTTTTTTTTGAGACAGAGTCTCGCTCTGTAGCCCAGTCACCCAGGCTGGAGTGCGGTGGCGCAATTGCAGCTCACTGCAACCTCTGCCTCCCGGGTTCAAGTGATTCTCCTGCCTCAGCCTCCCAAGTAGCTGGGATTACAGGCATGTGCCACCATGCCTGGCTAATATTTTTATTTTTTGTAGAGATGGGGTCAATATCAATATCCAAATAAGGTCTACATCATGTTGATTGATCTAAACCTTCAGTCTCTTCTGGGACTACAGGCACGTACCACCACGCCTAGCTAACTTTTGTATTTTTTGTAGAGATGGGGTTGCCTAGGATGGTCTTGAACTCCGGAGCCCAAGCGATCTGCCCACCTCCCAAAATGTTGGGACTAGAGGTGTGAGCCACCACGCCAGGCCAATTTGAACTATATTTGAAAAAGAGGGTTCCATTGTTTAAAAATAAGTCTTGGAAACTATTGTATTGTAGCTGTTCTCTAACAGCACCAATTATGACAGGAACCAGGAACTATAAAGTGGGGACAGTGACTGTGACTAACTTGTAATATGTTTTAAACTTTTTTTTACTTCCTCATTTTTGTTGTTTTTGGCTTACATTCTTTCTCAACCCAACAGTTAGACTCTTACAACAAAAAGGGCCCGTATGTTTTCACTTTTGAAAGGAGAGATTGGTGGACTGTCTTACCCTAGAGCCAGGCTTCAGGCTTGGGGGTGGGAGTCCCAAGGGGTGGAGTAGGGGGTTCTGCTTTAATGAGCAAAGGAAGTGGTTAAGTCCCTGGGGCCTGTGCAGCCTGAACAAGAGCCCAAAAGTGACCTTGGGAGCATCTAAGACTAGACGCTCTTAGCAGAGCATGGGTCCCTTTTCCTTACCCCTTATTCCACAGCCTACAGGTTCTCTTTCAGTTGTCCAAAGGGCCTGGCTGGTCAGGCTTTAGTTGAGTCACATCCGACATGTTCCAGACCCAGGGTCCTGGTAGCTGTGTTTAGGGCTGATTCCTAGGAATCATGAGCTGATAACCTCAGGACAAAGAATGAAGGGTATCTTGTTTTTGACCATGTTCTTTTTTCTTTTCTTTTCTTTTCTTTTTTTTTGAGACAGGGTCTCGATTTGTTGCCCAGGCTGGAGTACAGTGGCAGTCTCAGCTCACTGCAACCTCCGCCTTCCAGGTTCAAGCAATTCTCCTGCCTCAGCCTCCCAAGTATCTGGGATTACAGGCATGTGCCACCACGCCTGGCTAATATTTTTTTTTTTTTTTTTTTTTTTTTTTAGTAGAGACAGGGTTTTGCCATGTTGGCCAGGCTGGTCTCAAACTCCTGACCTCAGGTGATCCACCCGCTTCGGCCTCCCAAAGTGCTGGGATTACAGGCGTGAGCCACCGTGCCCGGCCGACCCTGTTCTAAGGAAGGCCAAGGGCAGGAACCTCTTAGCAATAGCTTTGGCTGATCCTTGGCCAGCAATACATTTGTCACTCTGGCCAAGAGAAGAGCTGCTGTGGAGCACTTGGTGTTCTCTAGCCTTTGTGGAGGTCACAGGCAAACAGGGCAGGGGAGCAAGGCCTTAATTACTTAGGGACTCCTGGAGAAAAGCCACTTGGCAGTGTCTCAGCTTCTTGGTGGGACTGGCTCCTTCTCCTAGTGACAGTGCAAATACTCCTTCCCTTTATAGCTTTTAAACCTCCAAGAGATTGGTCTTCTTCCTTGAGCTTCAAGACATTTCTATGCAGTGTGGTTCAGGGCTGATTTTAAAAGCCGGATAGGTGGAATGACAAAAATTCCTTCCATCTGTGTAGCACTTTTTGGTCACTTACCCACATTTTATTTAGTTTCAAACCAACGGTCCTGCGAGTTGTAAACGAAGAGATTAAAGCCCGGAAAGGAGATGCACTTAACCAAGTTTATATAGCTAATTCGGCTCTGGGTTCCCGGAATAGTGTTCTTTCTTTCTCTTTCTTTCTTTCTCTCTTTCTTTCTTTCCTTCTTTTTCTCTCTCTCTCTCTTTTCTTTTCTTTCTTTCTTTCCTTCTTCCTTTCCTTTCCTTTCCTTTCTTTCCTTTTTTTTTGAGATGGAGTCTTGCTCTGTTGCCCAGGCTGGAGTGTAGTGGCGCGATCTCGGCTCACTGCAAACTCCGCCTCCCGGGTTCACGCCATTCTCCTGCCTCAGCCTCCTGAGTACTTGGGACTACAGGCACCCACCACCACGCCCGGCTAATTTTTTGTATTTTTAGTAGAGACGGGGTTTCACCATGTTAGCCAGGACGGTCTTGATCTCCTGATCTCGTGATCCGCCCACCTCGGCCTCCCAAAGCGCTGGGATTACAGGCGTGAGCCACTGCGCCTGGCCGGAATAGTGCTCTCTCTCTACCATTGTATGTGGGACAAGGGGAAAGGAGAATGGTAAATACAATTATTTTATGTACTAGGCAATGGGTAAGGTGCTTAGTTTAGTTTTCTCACATTTTGTGGTAATTTATTTTTTAATCTCTATTTTAATGTTAGGGAAGCTGAGCTTCAGAGTAGTTGACTTACTCACGATCATAGAGCTAAGTGGCTGAGCCTGGATTCAGATCTAAGTCTATTTGACTTCAGAACCCATGTCTTTTCATCATTATACTATATTCCTCGATAGTTGTTTATTCTGAAACATCTTGATTGAGCTGCCGATGCAACACTAGGTAGTGTCACAAGGGATGCAAGGAAGCATAAGATTTAGTAATTTCTTCCCTCATGGAGTACGTAATTTGGTGATACTGCTATGGCAGAGACAGTGGTGCATAGGGATAGATAGAGACATGGGGCAGTGGGAGTTTAGGGAGCCCCCCAAATAATTGGTGGTGGGGGAAATTGTCAGAGAAGGCTTTCCAGAAAAGTTGGTACCTTAGCTTCTCTAGCGATAAAGAGCATGGGTCCTTGGGGTCAGCTTGCCTGGGTCTCATCACTATAGTACTATATGCTAGCTATAGTGATTTGGGGAAGTTACTTAATGTCTCTGAGCCTGCTTCCTCATCTATAACATGGAAATTATTATAAAATCAATCTCATAAAGCTGTGCGAAGATTAAGATGAGATAATCTATGTTGAATAATTAGCAGCCAGCTTGACACATAATAAGCTCTCATTAAGTGTTAACCATTATAATTATCACTGTCTAATCTGTTTTTCTCCCATATCCTGCTCAAGTGGGGACAAATGTAGGCTCTCTTAGGGCCTGTTATTGTCAATAAAGTAGAGGTTTTGTCTAGAGTGATTTCAAAATATTTCTTTCAGGCCCAAGATTCTGTCAAAGTAAAAACTACTAAGTTAATTGTTTCCAGGAGGGCAGCTGTCAAGTTACTTTGTATCTTGTGGCAACCAAATCTGGCTTGAGTTCCATAAAGCCAGCTCTGGTGAGTTGCTGGAAATGCTACCTGATAAAGGCTCTTCTTTCCTCTGCTGCCTCTTCATTGGATTGACTGAAAGCTGGCCTCTTGGAATACTGGTCTATTTCTCTTCTCTTCCTCCGAGCTTATTGCGATGGAGAAGATAGTGTAATTTTAGTAGTCCAGGTATTCTCTACTACTTTTGGGTCCTGTCTATTCTGGGTAACTGTGGAATAGCAGTACCTTTATATATTTGTACAGTGCTTTTTGTTTGTTTGTTTGTTTGTTTATTTTATTTTATTATTATTATGCTTTAAGTTTTAGGGTACATGTGCACAATGTGCAGGTTAGTTACATATGTATACATGTGCCATGCTGGTGTGCTGCACCCATTAACTCGTCATTTAGCATTAGGTATGTCTCCTAAAGCTATCCCTCCCCCCGCCACGCCCACCCCACAACAGTCCCCAGAGTGTGATGTTCCCCTTCCTGTGTCCATGTGTTCTCATTGTTCAATTCCCACCTATGAGTGAGAATATGCAGTGTTTGGTTTTTTGTTCTTGCGATAGTTTACTGAGAATGATGATTTCCAATTTCATCCATGTCCCTACAAAGGAGATGAACTCATCATTTTTTATGGCTGCATAGTATTCCCTGGTGTATATGTGCCACATTTTCTTAATCCAGTCTATCGTTGTTGGACATTTGGGTTGGTTCCAAGCCTTTGCTATTGTGAATAGTGCCGCAATAAACATACGTGTGCATGTGTCTTTATAGCAGCATGATTTATAGTCCTTTGGGTATATACCCAGTAATGGGATGGCTGGGTCAAATGGTATTTCTAGTTCTAGATCCTTGAGGAATCACTACACTGACTTCCACAAGGGTTGAACTAGTTTACAGTCCCACCAACAGTGTAAGAGTGTTCCTATTTCTCCACATCCTCTCCAGCACCTGTTGTTTCCTGACTTTTTAATGATTGCCATTTTAACTGGTGTGAGATGGTATCTCATTGTGGTTTTGATTTGCATTTCTCTGATGGCCAGTGATGGTGAGCATTTTTTCATGTGTTTTTTGGCTGCATAAATGTCTTCTTTTGAGAAGTATCTGTTCATGTCCTTTGCCCACTTTTTGATGGGGTTGTTTGTTTTTTTCTTGTAAATTTGTTTGAGTTCATTGTAGATTCTGGATATTAGCCCTTTGTCAGATGAGTAGGTTGTGAAAATTTTCTCCCATTTTGTAGGTTGCCTGTTCACTCTGATGGTAGTTTCTTTTGCTGTGCAGAAGCTCTTTAGTTTAATGAGATCCCACTTGTCAATTTTGTCTTTTGTTGCCATTGCTTTTGGTGTTTTAGACATGAAGTCCTTGCCCATGCCTATGTCCTGAATGGTAATGCCTAGGTTTTCTTCTAGGGTTTTTATGATTTTAGGTCTAACGTTTAAGTCTTTAATCCATCTTGAATTAATTTTTGTATAAGGTGTAAGGAAGGGATCCAGTTTCAGCTTTCTCCATATGGCTAGCCAGTTTTCCCAGCACCATTTATTAAATAGGGAATCCTTTCCCCATTGCTTGTTTTTCTCAGGTTTGTCAAAGATCAGATAGTTGTAGATATGCGGTGTTATTTCTGAGGGCTCTGTTCTGCTCCATTGATCTATATCTCTGTTTTGGTACCAGTACCATGCTGTTTTGGTTACTGTAGCCTTGTAGTATAGTTTGAAGTCAGGTAGTGTGATGCCTCCAGCTTTGTTCTTTTGGCTTAGGATTGACTTGGCGATGTGGGCTCTTTTTTGATTCCACATGAACTTTAAAGTAGTTTTTTCCAATTCTGTGAAGAAAGTCATTGGTAGTTTGATGGGGATGGCATTGAATCTATAAATTACCTTGGGCAGCATGGCCATTTTCACGATATTGATTATTCCTACCCATGAGCATGGAATGTTCTTCCATTTGTTTGTATCCTCTTTTATTTCATTGAGCAGTGGTTTGTAGTTCTCCTTGAAGAGGTCCTTCACATCCCTTGTAAGTTGGATTCCTAGGTATTTTATTCTCTTTGAAGCAATTGTGAATGGGAGTTCACTCATGATTTGGCTCTCTGTTTGTCTATTATTGGTGTATAAGAATGCTTGTGATTTTTGTACATTGATTTTGTATCCTGAGAGTTTGCTGAAGTTGCTTATCAGCTTAAGGAGATTTTGGGCTGAGACGATGGGGTTTTCTAGATATACAATCATGTCATCTGCAAACAGGGACAATTTGACTTCCTCTTTTCCTAATCGAATACCCTTTATTTCCTTCTCCTGCCTAATTGCCCTGGCCAGAACTTCCAACACTATGTTGAATAGGAGTGGTGAGAGAGGGCATCCCTGTCTTGTGCCAGTTTTCAAAGGGAATGCTTCCAGTTTTTATCCATTCAGTATGATATTGGCTGTGGGTTTGTCATAGATAGCTCTTATTATTTTGAGATACGTCCCATCAATACCTAATTTCTTGAGAGTTTTGAGCATGAAGGGCTGTTGAATTTTGTCAAAGGCCTTTTCTGCATCTATTGAGATAATCATGTGGTTTTTGTCTTTGGCTCTGTTTATATGCTGGATTACATTTGTTGATTTGTGTATATTGAACCAGCCTTGCATCCCAGGGATGAAGCCCACTTGATCATGGTGGATAAGCTTTTTGATGTGCTGCTGGATTCGGTTTGCCAGTATTTTATTGAGGATTTTTGCATCAATGTTCATCAAGGATATTGGTCTAAAATTCTCTTTTTTGCTTGTGTCTCTGCCCAGCTTTGGTATCAGGATGATGCTGGCCTCATAAAATGAGTTAGGGAGGATTCCCTCTTTTTCTGTGATTGGAATAGTTTCAGAAGGAATGGTACCAGTTCCTCCTTGTACCTCTGCCTAAGCAAGCCTGGGCAATGGCGGATGACCCTCCCCCAGCCTTGCTGCTGCCTTGCAGTTTGATCTCAGACTGCTGTGCTAGCAATCAGCAAGACTCCGTGGGCGTAGGACCCTCCGAGCCAGGTGCGGGATACAATCTCCTGGTGCGCTGTTTTTTAAGCCCGTGGGAAAAGCACAGTATTGGGGTGGGAGTGACCCGATTTTCCAGGTGCCGTCTGTCGCCCCTTCTTTTGACTAGGAAAGGGAACTCCCTGACCCCTTGCGCTTCCCGAGTGAGGCAATGTCTCGCCCTGCTTCGGCTCGCGCACGGTGCACTCCACCCACTGTCCTGCACCCACTGTCTGGCACTCTCTAGTGAGATGAACCCGGTACCTCACATGGAAATGCAGAAATCACCCATTTTCTGTGTCGCTCATGCTGGGAGCTGTAGGCCAGAGCTGTTCCTATTCGGCCATCTTGGCTCCCGACCTGTTTATTTGTTTTTTGAGACAGAGTCTTTCCCTCTATTGCCCAGGCTAGAGTGCAGGTTTGCGATCACAGCTCACTGCAGCCTTCTGGGCACAAATGATCCTCCCACCTCAGCCTCCCAAGTATCTGGGACTACAGGCACACCCCACCATGCCTGGCTAATATATTTTTTGTAGAGATGGGTTCGCACTATGTTGCCTAAGCTGGTCTTGAACTCCTGGACTCAAGCAGTCTTCCCACCTTGGCTTCCCAAAGTGTTGGGATTACAGGCATGAGCCACTGTGGCTGGCCCAATGCATTGTTTTAAGATATAATGAGTGTTCTGGCTAGGCACGGTGGCTCACACCTGTAATCCCAGCACTTTGGGAGGCTGAGGCAGTTGGATCACTTGAGGTCAGGAGTTCAAGACTAGCCTGGCCAACATGGCGAAACCCTGTCTCTATTAAAAATACAAAGATTAGCCGGGCACGGTGGTGTGCGCTTGTAGTACCAGCTCCTCTGGAGGTTGAGGCAGGAGAATTGCTTGAACCCGGGAGGTGCAGTCACACCACTGCACTCCAGCCTGGGCGACAGAGCGAGACTCAGCCTC
Organism: Gorilla gorilla gorilla; assembly: GCF_029281585.2. Lineage (NCBI taxonomy): Eukaryota > Metazoa > Chordata > Mammalia > Primates > Hominidae > Gorilla > Gorilla gorilla. The sequence goes on from NC_073233.2 coordinate 10,268,362, forward strand.
AAAAAAATAAATAAAATAAGTGTTCTTCAGAATGTCAGTATCACGTGAAATGGCATTATTATTATTACTCAGTAAAAAACCTTTGAGATTAAGTTAGGAAAAGCTAGGAGGCTTTAATATGGTAAGGAAAGGTATACAGGGTTTTCTGTGTTTTTCTGAACATGTAATCTTTTTTTATCCTCAAAAACCACCTATTGACATTTTGTTAGATACCAGTGTTCCACAGAACACCATTAGGTAAATGAACACAGTGTGATCCCCTGCTTTTCTATTAGTATGACTTGGAGAAGTAGTATGGCCAGCTGTCCTTTAGTTGACAAGGTACCTCCATGACTCCTTTTCAAAGAGAAAATGAGATACTTAATGACAGCTTATGTGTCAGAAAATCTCCTAAGTGTTCAACATAGATTACATCTTTGTGTTCACAATAGCTCTATGAGATTGCTGATATAGTTTTCTCCATGTTGTTGTTGTAGAAAGGTATAGATCTTGGTTAATCCACCAGTCCCTGGTTATGTCTCAGACTCAGTGGTAGGAGATTTAGCTAACTGAGCTTTTATTGTTTGCCTAAGCCTTCTTCATTTTTTTCTTTTGAGATAGCGTCTCGCTCTGTTGCCCAGGCTGGAGTACACTCCAGCAGTGCAGCCACAGCTCACTGCACCCTTGACTTCCTGGGCTCAGGTGATCCTCCTGCCCCAGGCTTCAGTCTCCTGAGTAGCTGAAACTACAGGTACGTGCCACGATGCCCAGCTAATTTTTGTATTTTTTGTAGAGACGGGGTTTTGCCATATTGCCCAGGCTGGTCTCGAACTCGTGAGCTCAAGCAATCTTCCTGCCTCGGTCCCCCAAAGTGCTGGGATTACAGGCATGAGCCAATGTGGCTGGCCCCCAGCATTTCTTAAACATTTATTGTTCTGGGGTAATGGAGATGTAGTGATGGAAAACCAGACATTGCCTCATGGAACTTAATCTAATAGGGATGATTAGATATGAGTGTGGAAGTATAAGTTACACATTGGGACTTTAGAGGTTAAGGGAAGGCAGATATTTTTATGAGTTACTGTAGCTTCCTGGGATGGTGTGACTTAACTAATCCCTAAAACTCTGTTTAAGTTTATATACTGCAGAAGCTCAGGGAGGCATTTAGATTGGAAAATGACCTGAGTGAAAATAGGAGTGAGCAGAGAGCAGCGATCCCCAACCTTTTTGGCACCAGGGATCGGTTTCATGCAAGATAATTTTTCCACAGACCAGGGTGGGGGGTGGGGATGATTTTGGGATGAAACTGTTTCACTTCAGATCATCAGGCATTAGATTCTCATAAGGAGCATGCAACCTAGATTCCTCGCATGTGCAGTTCACAATAGGCTTTGCACTCCTGTGAGAACCTAATGCTGCCACTGATATGACAGGAGGCGGAGCTCAGGCAGTAATGCTCGCTTGCCTGCCGCTCACCTCCTGCTGTGTGGCCTGGTTCCTAACAAGGCACGGACTGGTACGGTCTGTAGCCTGGGGGTTGGGGACCCCTGGCATAGGGAATAGAATGCTCAGGAGAAGGTGGTATCCTGTACTGCTCTTAGGCATGACACCACCTGTGAGACTGCTGAAGGCATTAATTTCTGGCCAGCTGAAGGTAGCATTGCCAGAAGGAGGAGCTGGGCAGATTGCAATTGGTGTTGTGGATAGAGGCAAAGGATCATAAATGATCGTCAGAAGGGAGCTGGTGGATTATGGAATGTGAAATGGGACAGGGCAACATTTCATATCTCAGGCTATGAATGACAGAGGGACTTGGAACCTGAACATGTTTATATATAATTTATTAAGTTCTTACCATGTGCCAGGTACTATTCTTTGCATTTTTAATGCTAAGCTTATTTAATTTTTATTAGTAGTTTATTTAGATTAGCTTATTTAATCTTTGTACCAACCCTATGAGAGTAGGTACTATTATTTTACTGTTTTAAAGATGGGAAAACTGAGGCCTAGAGAACTTAAATAATTTGCCCAAACTCACATGGCTAATAAGTGGTAGAGGTGGGATTCAGGCCCAGGTAATATGTTTTCAGTGTGCTTGTTCCTAACCACTCTGGTTTACAGTTTTAAGCAATGAGAAGTCATTATAGATTTCTGCCTAGTGAAGCAACTTGTTTGTAAGTATTGTGATGCAGGGCAATTTCCCAAGCCTTGATTGAAGGCAAGAAGGCCAGCCACAGGGTGTTGTAGCAACCATCCCAGTTGCTTTGGAAGATGTGTAAAGGTCCTGGAGTTATTTCACAAATTACTTCCTGAGATGGCTCTGGCAGTTGGCAGTCCTACCTGTCAGCTCAGCCCATTTTAGAAATCATTTTCCAAAGAATTTTAATCTTAAGGAAGCTCTCCTCTTTCTATTGAACAGGCTGTACCAGGCATAGGGGCCCCAGGAACCAGGTAGGAAATAGCTCTTGTGGGGTCAGTCCATCTGGAAGCATTTGCAAGAGGGGAAGTTGAAACTATTGAGACTTCTTGTTGTCATTAGAATTTGCTCTCCTGCTATAGGGGGAGTATCCCCTGTTAGGACTGATAGTCTGGTTGCTTATCTTGAGAGGCTGGGCAAGTGGGCTGGGGTTCAGAGATGTGAAAGACATAGTCTGTGTCCATGAACAACCCGCAGGTTACTGAGACACCCATAAACAAGTGCACTCTGTACAGTGTTACAAGTGCTACAATAGAGGTACATAGAAAATGTCCTGGGAAAGGCTGGGCTTGGTGGCTCACACCTGTAATCCCAGCACTTTGGGAGCCTGAGGCGAGTAGATCACGAGGTCAGCAGTTCGAGACCAGCCTGACCAATATGGTGAAACCCCCTCTCTACTAAAAATACAAAAATTAGCTGGGTGTGGTGGTATGTGCCTGTAGTCTCAGCTAGACAGGAGGCTGAGGCAGGAGAATTGCTTGAACCCGGGAGGCAGAGGTTGCAGTGAGCCGAGATTGCTCCACTGTACTCCAGCCTGGGTGACAGAGTGAGACTCTGTCTCAAAAAAAAAAAAAAAAAAAAAAAAGAAAATATACTGGGAGAGGAAGGAAGGAGGGTCTAAATACTTAGCAATATCAGAGATGCCACCCTGTAAGGATGACCAGGGTTGTGCCAGACAGAGTGCCCTGGAGCATATTCTGGGCAGTGTGACTGTGGAAGTGCATGGCATATTCAGTGAATGACAAGTTGTTCCCTGAACTGGAGTGTTGGACTACTTGGAGGGAGTGGCACGAGATGAAGCTGGGTGTGTGTGAAGGGCCAGATCCCGAATGACCTTGTATTTTATGGTAAAGAGCTTAAATCCTATTGGAGTTAAGCTTTACCGTCGATATTTAAGATGGCTGTGACATGACCAGAGTGTTTTTTTTAGGAAGACCTCTTATATGCCTGTGCTTAGAATGTATAGATTATAACTAGAGGCAGGGAAGGCAGCCAGAAGATTTGCAGTAGCAGATGATGAGGCTGGAACAAGGGTAGTGGTCATGGGGGTTGATTTAAATTGTGTGACGGAAGGACGAAGGAGGCAGTGTTAGGTAACTGGGCATTACTGTGATGCTGTTAACACATGGAATACAAGAGAGAGAGCCGGGGAAGTTAATGCTGGTTTTGAGATGGTTATGGGTGATATCCATGAGAAAATATCTGGTAGTTGGGGGAGAAGACATGAGTTTCAGAGTTCCTGAGAGAAGTAGGAATAGACATGAGAATCATGAACTCTAAGAAATAGTAGAGACTGTAGAAGTAGATGAGATCACCTGAGTAAAATTTATAAAATGGGGAAAGAAAGGGGGTTAAGGATAGAGCACAGAGGAACCCTGATATGTGTAGACAGAAAAGTTAGGGAGGGAGCCTGAGGAGGGGCAATCAGAGAGGCAAGAGAAAGTACTGTCTGGGAAGCCAGGAATGAGAAGAGTTTCTAAAAGAAAGCAATAGTGTCTATTGCAGCAGAGAACAGGTAGGGTGAGCCTGAAGTGAGGCTACTGAGTCATTGGTGACCATGGTGATAGCAGTTTCGGTGGAGGGGTGGGGACAGAAGCTAGACTGCTGTGGCTTAGGGTGTCAGTATGAGGCAAAGATGTAGAACAAAAGACTTTTTTGAGAAATATAGTTGCGAGGGAAGGAAGGAAAGAGGGTGGTATTTTGAAGAGGCAGCAGAGGAGGCAGGTTCAAAGATTTTTTTTTTTTAAAAGGTGGAGGGGTGGAGTGGAGACCTGAGCTGGTATAGGTTGAGGGGAGAAGAGGTTGAGAAATGTAGCCAGTGAAGGTGCCACATCTCCCTGAATACTTCATACTATTGTGGGAGTCTTAAACTGTGCTGCTTTGCTGAAGCCTGTGGTCACTAGAGCATGGGGCAGACAAGGGAGACCTTGTCATTCATAAGTAATCATTGCACCGTTTATTGAGTAACCGCTGCATGCCAGGCATTTTTCTAGATACATTAGACGCATCTCTGATGCTCACCACAGCTCCCAGAAGTGAGTATTGTCACTATTTTCCAAATGCAGAAACAGATGAGTTAAGAAACATTCAGCTAGTTAGTGGTGGAGCCAGTTTCAGCCGGGTTTCTGGAACTCCATGATGTATTCTTTCTGCTTCCCAGTGCTATTTTTTTCCATTAAATGGAGCTTAATGTTGAAACTCTAAAGAGGGCCCTTGCAGGGGGCAGGGTGGGTGGCCTAGAGGGACAAAGGTAGAGTTCTGGGGCTAGTGCTAGCCTGGAGGGAACATGACTTAATCTCTGGGATGAGGGAGGAGGGTCTTGGTCTGGCCTTGCTCTACCTTTTCTTTACTTACCAGTGGCTCTGGTGGTTTCAGGCTTTTACTCTATTTTTCTGCATCTTTCTGTAACTTCTTACCAGGGCCACTGAGGCCCTAGCTGCTGTGTGCTATGGACTGTTACAGAGGAAAAAAAGACTCAGCTTCCAGGCCCAGAGGGGCTTATCCTTTTTGACAAGCTACTTGTGAGGAATTGCTGAGCTGTAGGATGCACTCTCTTTGGCACAGTGGTAGGCTTCTTCCTAAGTATTTTTATTTGAGTTGAATAATTTTGATTCAGTGGAAAGAGCAAAACACTGAGAATTAGAAGACATGATTTCCAGTCTAAGAGATGAAATAGGTTACCTCAGGCCAGTCATTCTCCCTTTGCATATTTACTTGATGTAAGGTAGGGACTGTGTTTTACACATCCTTGTATCCTGAGCAGCTAGCATATGCCCTGACTGAATAGGTGTCCTGAATAAGTTTATTATGGAGCTAGTTAATCTGCTCTTCTATTAAATGAGATAATTGGACCTTTTGATTTCCAAAGATTTGCCAATTCTAAAGCGTATTGTTCTGTGAGGGCTTATGATGTTTTAATTATAAAATAATATATACTGTCACTTAGCACCTACTATTTGCTAGGCATTGTGTGAGGTTCTTTACATATTTATTTTATTTAGGTGATTTAAAAAAATTTAAATTTTGTCTAGGTGCTTTAGAAATACTATGGTCCCTTAGGCTATAAGCTCCATGAGGATAGTACCAGTGCCTGTTCACTGCTGTAACCCTAATGCTGAACACAGTGCTAGGCATGTAATGGATGCTCAGTAAGTTTTTGTTGAATAAAGCAATAAGTAGGTGTCTTACCATCGATAAGATAACAATCCTTTAAGATAGGTACTATTAGTCCCATTGTATAGATAAGAAAATTGAGGCTAAAAGGTCACAGAACTAGTAAATGGCTGAGAGAGAGAAGATTCAAACCTAAATCTAACTCTAAAATTGGTACCTTTACTACTTAACACCAGCGTGCCTTCACTTATCTGATGTTTTAGTTGCAAATTTGAAAAGAAGGACAACAGTAAAGAAGGATACAAGATCAGAAAATCAAATTTTTCTTGAGGGGTGGGGACAGGGTTAGAGGTTGGGCACTGAAGTTTAGAAGTTGGCAATTATCTCCAATACCTTAAGAATAAAAAGGGGTTTATAAGCTTGGGAAGCTGGGGGAAAAAAGAACAAAAAGGGGTTATAATGGCAGTTACTATTCACTGGGAACTTTGTTTATTGAATATCTTATGGCATTAAAAGTCCACTTACATAATTTTAACTATCATCTATTTTTTGACGACTCAAATTTGTGTTTCCAGCTTAGATTTCTCCCTGAATTTTAGACTTATATATCTAACCTCTTAATTAACATTTTAGATATCTAATAGGCATTTTAAATTTAACAAGTTTCACTTACGTGGAATCTGTCAGCATATCCTGTTGGTTCTACCTTTAAAACAAATCCAACATTCAGATACTTTTCATTACCTCTGCACCTACCACCCTGATCCAAGTTACCATCGTCTCTTGCCTGGTGAGATAATAGCCTAACTGATTGCCCTGCTTTTGCCCTTGCCTGTCTACGGTTTATTCTAAACAGGAAGCCAGAGTGATCCTTTCAAAACGTAAATCCAAATTATATAACTCTTCTGTTCAAAATTGTTCAGTGGCTTTACATATCTCTCAGGGAAAAAGCCAAAGCCCTTAGAGTGGCCCACAAGATCACATATGACTTGGCTCCCAGTTACCTGTCTTAGCCTCATTTCCTGTCCACCTGCTCACCCTGCCCCACTGGCTTTCTTACCATTCTTTGAACAATAGAGACAGACATACTCTTGCCTCAGGGCCTTTGCATTGGTTCTTCCTTCTTTCTCTAACTTTCTGCATGGCTCATGCCTTATTTCCTTCAGATCTTTTGGTGAAATGTCAACTCAGTGAGGCCTTATCCAATCATTCTATTTAAAAATAGCAATCCCTCCCCCACCACACACTGCAACCCCTTTCTCTATTTTTCATTACAGCATTTATCACCATCTGGCATATTTATTGGTCAGGCCTTTCACCTTGCACCCCCACTCCCTGTTAGTTCCATAAGAGCAGGGGTTTTTGTTAATGGCTAAATCCTCAGTGCTAGAATACTGACTGGTGCATATAGCATATACTTAGTAAATATTTGTTGACTGAATGAACAAATGATTGAATAACCTTTTTGGGCCTGGTATATTTCTTGATGCTTTATATATATTTGTTTACTTTTCTGCACAACAGTCTTGCAGGATACTACTATTATTCCCATTTTAGGAATGGGGAAAGTTATTTGCTGGCCAGGCGTGGTGGCTCACGCCTGTAATCCCAGCACTTTGGGAGGCCAAGGCAGGCGAATCACGAGGTCAGGAGATTGAGACCATCCTGGCTAACCTGGTGAAACCCTGTCTCTACTAAAAACACAAAAAATTAGCTGGGCATGGTGGCGGGCGCCTGTAGTCCCAGCTACCTGGGAGGCTGAGACAGGAGAATGGCATGAACCTGGGAGGTGGAGCTTGCAGTAAGCTGAGATCGAGCCACTGCACTCCAGCCTGGGTGACAGAGCGAGACTCCCATCTCAAAAAAAAAAAAAAAAAAGTTATTTGCCAAGATTGCATGGCTAGAAAGTTTAAAGCCTAGGTTTATTCTGCTTAATACATTGTCAAGCTCAAATAAAATGTTATAGAAAGATGGCTTATGGCTTATAAATATTGTTGCTTTGCTGCTGAATGGAGTTTATAAACCACAAGCCTAGAAACCAGAAGAAAGCTGAAGTCTGAATTTCCTGAACTGGACATTGCTCATTCACTCACTTGGGAGCAAACTGATATTTGTGACTGTGACATACCTGGAAGCCTAAAATACACCTGGAAAAAGGCCTTTGTGTGAGTTCTTCCTGCGCACCATTTGACCCATATTTGGCTTGCATACACAGAAAGTGAGGGGAGTTTTATGATGATTTGGAAGTTTTTCTCCGCTACCACCCCAGAGAAAGACCTTCTTTCCCTAGTTTGGGATAGTACTAGTGTTACTTTGGGCCAGTTGCTTCATGTCACTTTTCTTTCCTGAGTTGAGTGCCAGCCAAGGCCAGAGTGCAAATCATTCCCAAGGTATACTGGGGTATGACTTTCTCTTTGGTATGGTGACTGGGGAGGCCAAGGCCAGAGCTGATCTCAAAGTAAGATGAAACTGGGGTCAGTGATGTCTCCAGGGTAAAATGAGGGTGGGTTCAAGTGCCGTCCTAATAGAGCTTTTTCATTTCAAGAATTCTGTCAGAAAGAAGGTGAGAGAGAATAAGGTCTGGATCCAACTCCCCAGCTGACTGGGGGTATGGGTATAACATATCTCCCTCCTAAGTCCCAGGTACCAGTAACTTTGGGCTGAGGGTCCTGGTGAAGTCCTGGGCTTATGAGAGACCCAGGCAGAGGGAGCAGAAGCAGATATATTCAGTAAGGCTATTCTCAGTAATATGACAGAAGTAGAATAGTAGGAGGTGGAAAAAAAGTCATCTTATGGGGCTGGGCGCAGTGGCTCACGCCTGTAATCCCAGCACTTTGAGAGGCCGAGGCGGGCGGATCACGAGGTCAGGAGATTGAGACCATCCTGGCTAACACGGTGAAACTCCGTCTCTACTAAAAATACAAAAAATTAGCCTGGCGTGGTGGCGGGCGCCTGTGATCCCAGCTACTCGGGAGGCTGAGGCAGGAGAATGGCATGATCCTGGCACTGCACTCCAACCTGGGTGACAGAGCGAGACTCCATCTCAAAGAAAAAAAAAAAAGAAAAAAAGAAAAAAAAAGTCATCTTGTGGTATTATATGGTCAATAACATATGTAAAGAAGAATGAATAATGAGGTATGGATTAGAATGGCACCCAGAGGGAAATGAGACTGGAATCAGAGCTGTTCCGAGGAAATAATGAAAATATGAGAACTTTCCCTAGGGTGAGGTAAGTCTGTGGGAAATGTGTATGAGGTGGCAAAATCATTCCCAGGGTGAAAGAAAAAAATATGTTTGAGCAGCCATGAGTAGGAAGGGAAGCATAATGAGAGGGAAGAATTTTAGGGCAAGATGTTTAGGAGATAAGGCTAGGGAAACAAGCAGATGCCAGATTATAGAGAGCCTTGTCTATCTGTTAAGGATTTGCGACTATATTCTTTGGGCAATGCAGAACCACTGAAAAATTTAAAATAAGGGATAGACATGGTCAAATTTCCTCCTGGTCATAATGACCTGTGTTCCTAGGGGAGCTGAGGTCAGGAAAGGTTAGAAAAGAGTATGGCAGTTTAGGGACTCTAGGCAGATGTTTATTGAAAGCCAAAAGTATCTGGCGTATCCATCTGAGCAGAGATGCCAGAGGACTGGATGAAGCCTGACCTGAGTGAAGTAAGCAGAGGCTTTCCTGGACCTCATCAAAAACTAAGGTCCAGCTGGGCATGGTGGCACCTGCTTGCAGTCCCAGCTACTCTGGAGCTGAGGTGGGAAGATTGCTTGAGTTTAGGAGTTCAAGGCCAGCCTAGGCAACATACGACACCCTGTCTCTTAAAACAAAAAAATTTAGAACTAAAAACCTCTGTGGATGCACAACACTATAAATGTACTAAATACCACTGAATTGTTCACTTAAAAATGGTGAATGTTATATGAATTTCACCTCAATAAAAGACAGATTAAAACTAAAAACAGGCCGGGCGAGGTGGCTCATGCCTGTAATGCCAGTACTTTGGGAGGCCGAAGTGGGCGGATTACAAGGTCAGAAGTTGGAGACCAGCCTGACCAACATGGTGAAACCCCTGTCTCTACTCCAAAAAAAAAAAAAAAAAAATTATCCGGGCGTGGTGGCGCCTGCCTATAATCCCAGCTACTCAGGAGGCTGAGGCAGGAGAATCGCTTGAATCCAGGAGGCGAAGGTTGCAATAAGCTGAGATCGCACCACCGCACTCCAGCCTGGGCAACAGAGCGAGACAAACAAACAAACAAACAAGAAAACTGAAAACAAACTAACAAATCTACAAGTCTCATCCTGCTGGAGTCTGTGGGATTTGGCCTGGATTTGCCTTCCTTCTGTAAGGGCTTGGCTTATCAGTGGTAGCATTGGGGAGATAAGGATAGGACTAGGCATAGCAGCAAGGATGAGACTCCAAAGCATGTGTCCTTGTCCATCCTTCCAATTGGCTGCCAGAATCTTCTAACAAGTCAATCTAACTGTGGCCTACCTCTGCTCAGAAGTCTATTGCTTTCCTATTTCTCAGAGATTCTAAAATCCAAGCTTCTCAATCTGGTGTTCCTGGCATTCTATGATCTGGGTTCTGCATATTGTCTTTTCAGCAAACATTTTTCTATGCTTTTATTCATGTTTTCCATTTTGCTTGGAATGTCTCCTTACCATCTTTTTAAAATTGTTTTTGTTTTTTTGAGACAGGGTCTCACTCTGTTGCCCAGGCTGCAGAGCTCAACCTCCTGAGCTCAAGTGATCCTCCCACCTAACCCTCTTGAGTAGCTCGGACTACAGGCATATACCACCATGCCCGGCTAACTTTAAAATTTTTTTTGTAGCGATGGGGTCTCCTTCTGTTGCTCAAGCTGCTCTCAAACTCCTGGGTTCAAGTGATCCTCCTGTCTTGGCCTCCCACAGTGTTGGGTATGAGCCACCACCCCTGGCTTGCTTACTCTTTTCTATCTAGTAAACTCCTCATCTTTTAGTACATAGCTCCAGTGTCACCACTTTTTAAGCTTTCTCTGTCCTCCTTGCCTGTAGGCAGGCAGTCTATTCTACTGTTACTCTCCTATCATACTTTATATGTCTCAGTTATCTTGCTGCATTGTGGTTGCTTTGTATGTGATTGCCCCACAAGATTGGAAGTTTTTTAAAGACAGAAACACTGCTTTGTTGTTGTTGTTGTTGTTGTTTTCTATACCACTTGGCCTAGTATTGCACAGAGATAGCACTTACTGATTTTTTAGAGCAACTTTTATTTCCACCATAAATACTGGTCACAGAAGTTAAATAAGTAGGCTTTGTTGGTATTGTTCAGTCTAGTGAGGCTAACAGGGGGCATCTATCCATAACTGTCCTTCCATTCCCTTCTCCTTTCCCTTCTCCCTACCCTTCTCCCCTCCCATCCCCTCTCCTCCCCTCCCTTCTCCCCTCCCCTCTCCTCCTTTCTCCCCTCCCCTCCCTTCTCCCCTCCCTTCTCCCCTCCCTTTTCCCCTCCCCTCCCTTCTCTCCTCCCTTCTCTCCTTCCCTCCCCTCCCCTCTCTTCCCCTCTCTTCTCTCTTTCTTTTTTTCCAAGCTAGCCATCAGGTTTCACTGAACAATAACTGCAAACTTCAGTATAGCTGGGCTTGGGAATAAATTTTTTTTTTGAGACGGAGTTTCACTTTGGTGCCCAGGCTGTAGTGCAATGGTGCGATCTCAGCTCACTGCAACCTCCGCCTCCCAGATTCAAGTGATTCTCCTACCTCAGCCTCCCAAGTAGCTGGGATTACAGGTACCCACCATGACGTCCAACTAATTTTTTGTATTTTTAGTAGAAATGGGGTTTCGCCATGTTGGCCAGGCTGTTCTTGAACTCCTGACCTCAAGTGATCCACCCGCCTCGGCCTCCCAAAGTGTTGGGATTACAGGCGTGAGCCACTGTGTGCAGCCAAATCATTTGTTTAATAAGACAAAATATAAAAAAAAACTGAGGTAATATGAAAGAGATTCTTAGATGCCTTTGCCAGTGTGGGCTCTCTCATTCTTTATTTAATGATAGAACACCTGAGCTTTAGCAGGATGCATACCTGTCAGCTTCCTTTGCAACTAAGTGTGGCCACATGTGTCAGTTCTATCTGGAGGGGGGGGGCGGATCCAAGTGGAAATGTTATGTGTACCACTTCTATATCATGTACTTAAAAACAGCATGTGGTGCTTCTCTTTCCCTTTTTCCCTTTCTGCTAGCTGGAATATGTTGAGATCTACAGCACCTTTTTTGGTCCCAGAGATGGAAGCCTCATTTTGAGTGAGAATGGCAAAGTTCCACTCTCATTTGAGACTGCTCACTGCTTAACTATTATGAGAGAGAAATAAACTTTTTGTTTAATCCACTGTATTTGAGGGTCTCTTAGTTACAGCAGCTTTATCTGTATCCTGACCAGTACAGTGAGGCATCAAATTGCTGCAGTATCAAGTTGCTTTTTTTTTTCTTTTCTTAGGACAGGGTCTTGCTGTCGCCCAGGCTGCAATGCAGTGGTGTCATCACCATTCACTGCAGCCTTGATCCCTGGGACTCAAGTGATCCTCCTACCTCAGCCTCCTGAGTAGCTGGGACCACAGATGGGCACTACCGTGCCTGGCTATTTTTTTTTTTCTTTCTAGAAATGAGGTCTCACGATGTTACCCAGGCCAGTCTTGAACACTTGGGCTCAAGTGATCCTCCCGCTTCAGCCTTCCAAAGTGCTGGAGTTACAGGGGTCAACCACTGTGCCCAGTTTAAGTTGCTTCTTGCTGCTGTTCATGGGTATCTCTTAGTCACACTATGCACTGGGTTCCTGACTATTTCTTGCCTTGCCTTGCTTCTAAGCCTAATTCCTGATGCCTGGATGATTCCCTGAACTCTCTCATATACTTAAACACATTTTATTGAGGTGAAATTCATATAACATTAACCATTTCGAATTAAACAATTCAGTAGCATTTAGTACATTCACAATGTTGTACAGCCACCACTTCTATCTAGCACCAAAACATTTCTATCATTCCAAAGGAAAACCCCTTACCTATTAAGCAGTTTCTCCCTATTTTCCGCTCCCGCTGGCAGCCACCAATAGGATTTACCTATTTTGGATATTTCATATCAATGAAATCATATAATATGTGACCTTTTGTATCTGGCTTCTTAGAATAATATTTTGGAGCTTAATCTACGTTGTAACGTGTTGGTACTTTCTTTTTTTATTATTTTTTTTGGTGGTAAAATATATATAACCAAATTTTGTCATTTTATTCATTGATAAGTATACAATTTAATTACAGTAATTACACTCACAGTATTGTGCAACTTTCACCACTATTTTAAAACATTTTTCATCATCCCAAACAGAAACTTTGTACTTATTAAGCAATAACTCCCCATTCCTCCCTCCTGCTAGCCTTTGTTAACTTCCAGTCTACTTTTTGTCTTCGTGAATTTGCCTATTCTAGATATTTAATTAAGTGGAATCATATAATGTTTGTCTTTTTATGTCTTGCTTATTTCACTTAGCATAATGTTTTCAAGGTCCATCTATGTTGCAACATGCATCAGAAAACTTCATTTTTTTTTTTTACTGGCTGAATTATGTGTATATATACATACCACAATTTGTTTATTCATCTGTTGATGAATATTTAGACTGCTATGCTATGGACATGCTAGTTACATGTACTTGTTCCAGTACCTGTTTTCAATTTTTTTATAGTTTTTGAGACGGAGTCTCACTCTGTCGCCAGGCTGGAGTACAGTGGTGCAATCTCAGCTCACTGCAATCTCTGCCTCCTGGGTTCAAACAATTCTCCTGTCTCAGCCTCCCGAGTAGCTGGAATTATAGGTGTGCACCACCACGCCTGGCTGATTTTTGTATTTTTAGTGGAGATGGGGTTTCACCATGTTGGCCAAGATGGTCTCAATCTCCTGACCTCGTGATCCATCCGCCTCAGCCTCCCAAAGTGCTCGGACTACAGGCGTGAGCTACCGCGCCCGGCCTGTTTTCAATTTTTGGGAGTGTATCATAGGAGTGGAATTGTAGAATTGTATGGTAGCTTTATGTTTAAGTTTTTGAGGAACCACCAAACTGTTTTCCATAGCAGCTATAGCATTTTACATTCCCATCAGCAGTGTATAAGGGGTTCCAATTTTTCCACATCTTTGCCAGTACTTCTTTTTTTTTCCTTTTTGGTTTTGTTTTTAGTTACAACCATCCTAGTGGGTGTGACATGTTATCTCGTTGTGGTTTGATTTGTGTTTCCCTAGTGACTAATGATGTTGATTATCTTCTCATGTGCTTATTGGCCATTTGTATGTCTTCTTTGGAGAATGTGTATTTAAGTCCTTTGTCCATTTAAAATTAGGTTATTTGTTTTTTGTTGTTGAGTTATGAAAATTCCTTATATATTCTGAATACTAGACCCTTAAAGAGATGTATGATTTGCAAATATTTTCTCCCATTCTATAGGTTGATTTTTCACTTTCTTGATAATGTCTTTTGATACACTGTAGCTTTAAATTTATTTTTATTTTTTAGAGACGAGATTTTGCCATGTTGCCCAGGTGCATCTCGAATTCCCGGGCTCAAGCGATACACCTGCCTCAGCCTTGCAAAGTGTTCGGATTAATAGGCCTGAGCCACTGTATCCAGTCTAGTTTTTAATTTTTTTTTTTTTTGAGACGGAGCCTCGCTCTGTCGCCCAGGCTGGAGTGCAGTGGTGCCATCTCGGCTCACTGCAAGCTCCGCCTCCTGGGTTCACGCCATTCTCCTGCCTCAGCCTCCCGAGTAGCTGGGACTACAGGCGCCCGCCAACACGCCTGGCTAATTTTTTGTATTTTTAGTAGAGACGGGGTTTCACGGTGTTAGCCAGGATGGTCTCGATCTCCTGACCTTGTGATCCACATGCCTTGGCCTCCCAAAGTGCTGGGATTACAGGCATGAGCCACCGCTCCCGGCCTAGTTTTTAATTTTTATAGATTTTAATTTATCTTTTGTTGTTGTTGTTGTTTGTGCTTTTGTGTTGTATCTAAAAAAGGTTGACCAGCATGGTGGCTCACATGTGTAATCCCAGAACTTTGGGAGACTGAGGTGGGCAGATCACCTCAGGTCAGGAGTTTGGGACCAGCCTGGCCAACATGGCAAAACTCTGTCTCTACTAAAAATACAAAAAGAATTAGCCAGGTTTCGTGCTGCATGCCTGTAATCCCAGCTACTTGGGAGCTGAGGCAGGAGAGTCACTTTAACCCAGGAAGCAGAGGTTGCAGTGAGCTGAGATTGTGCCACTGCACTCCAGCCTGGGCCACAGGGTGATACATCTCAAAATAAATAAGTAAATAAATAAGATTAAAAAATAAAAAATCTGTTTTCAAAGCCAAGGTTATGAAGATTTACTCCTCAGTTTTATGGGTTTGCTCCTATCTTTTACCTCAAAGAGTTTTATGGTTTAGCACTTATATTTAGGTCATTGATCCACTTTGAGTTAACTTTTGGGTGTAGTGTGAATTTCTTGAACTTTAAACCCTTGAATGTGTGCCAATCCAGTCAGTAATGATTTTTTTTTTTTAATTGAGACAGAGTCTCACTTTGTTGCCCAGGCTGGAGTGCAGTGAGGTGATCTTGGCTCACTGCCAACCTCTGCCACCTGGGTTCAAGCGATTCTCCTGTGTCAGCCTCCTGAGTAGCTAGGACTACAAGCATGTGCCACCACACCCAATTTTTTTTTTTTTTTTTTTTGACGAAGTCTCACTCTTGTCCCCCAGGCTGGAGTGTAAATGGGGTGATCTCGGCTCATTGCAACCTCTGCCTCCTGGGTTCAAGTGATTCTCCTGCCTCAGCCTCCCAAGTAGCTGGGATTACAGGTGCCTGCCACCACACCCAGCTAATTTTTGTATTTTTAGTAGAGATGGGGTTTCACTGTGTTGGCCAGGCTGGTCTCAAACTTCTGACCTCAGGTGATCTTTCCGCCTCAGCCTCCCAAAGTGCTGAGATTACAGGTGTGAGCCACTGCGCCCGGCCATTTTTTTGTATTTTTAGTAGAGACGGGGTTTCGCCATGTTGGCCAGGCTGTTCTCGAACTCCTGACCTCAGGTGATCTGCCCACCTTGGCCTCCCAAAGTGCTGGGATTACAGGCGTGAGCCACCACTCCCAGCCAGTAATGATTTTTAAATCTTTAAATCCCAATAGCTATGGAAAGGTGGTTTGGCAATATTTTAGTGGCTGTTGGCTGAAGCTTCTTTCAATAGGGGCATTTTAGAAGACATTTCCTCCTCCTCGGATCTGATCCACTGATGTGCATTTGATAGGTTTAGGGGCAACTTTGAGAGTAAGGCCAGTGACTTTCAGGGATGCCAGTCAGTTGAGTGACACACCCTTATGTACGCGTAGTGAGATGCTCTGCTATTGGCTTGTCTGTATCTCAGCCTGTGAGGAGCAGGGTGAGGCCTAATTGAAACAAGGCACAGCTGGCAGGGGTGAGGGGAACAATGTAGTCAGGTAGCAAGTCTGTACTGAGCCCAGGCAGGTTCCCAGCCCTGGGTATGGCTTCCTGAGAACTGTGCAAAAACAGTAATGATTAGTGAGAAGATCATATGGAGACAGAGGCCTTGATTTCAAGTTGGATGACTTAAGACTCGTCACTTCTCTCTGAACCTTAATGTCTTTGATTACAAAAGGTGAATGCTGACTTCACAGGGTTTCTGTTTTTTTTTTTTTTTGAGACAGGGTCTGGCTCTGTCGGCCAGGCTGGAGTGCAGTGACACGATCTTGGTTCACTGCAACCTTTACCTCCTGGGCTCAAACGATCCTCCCACCTCAGCCTCTCAAGTAGCTGGGACTACAGGCGCATGCCACCATGTCTGGATAATTTTTGCATTTTTTGTAGAGACAGGATTTTGCCATGTTGCCCAGGCTGGTATTGAACTCCTGGACTCAAACGATCACCTGCCTTGGCCTCTCAAAGTGTTGGGACTGCAGATGTGAGCCACCGTACCCAGCCTTGTTTTGTTTTTGAAGATGAGCTGAGGTTATCAGTGGAAAAGTGATTTGGAAACCATAAAATGAGATTTGGGAATGTAATAGAGAATCAAGGCGAAGACTAAGTTTTCTGGGAGTTTTTAAAAAGATTCTTCTCGTGACTGTGATTCTCAGAAAAGGTTTGAGGCTTACTGACTAGATAGTTGATTTTCAATTTTTTATTCAAATAATTTTGCATTTGTTGTGACTCTTTCTTTTGCAGGTGACGGAAATACAATTCAGACAGACTTAACCAAGAGAGGGACTTTATTGACTGAGTAACTAAAAAGCCTAGAAGTAGTTCTACTTTTAGACACAGCTAGACACAGGGAAGTAAATTATGTCATTAGGACTCACTCTCTCCCCCTTTGGCTCTGCTTTTCTTTGTGCTGGTGTCATTCTTAGGCAGGCTTTCTCCCATGTAGTGGCAAAGAAAGATATCAGATTTGGGTATGCATCCTACCAGCTTATTGAAAGATACAACAGGCCTGGCATGTTGGTTCAAGCCTATAATTCTAGCATTTTGGGAGGCCAAGGCAGGTGGATCACTTGAGCCCAGGAGTTTGAGACCAGCCTGGGCAACATGAGGAAATCGCATCTCTACAAAAAATACAAAAATTAGCTTGGCATGGTGGCTTGTACCTGTAGTCCTAGCTACTCAGGAGACTTGTACCTGTAGTCCTAGCTACTCAGGAGACTGAGCTTGAGCCTGGGAGGTCAAGGCTGCAGTGAGCCAAGATCAGACCACTGCACTCCAGCCTGGGAGACAGTCAGACACTGTCTCAAAAAAAAAAAAAGAAAGAAAGAAAGATACAACATAATACCTCTCTTTCCTGATGGTGCTGGTGGTCCTGGGTATGATTTTGGCTTGGGTCCTATGCCCATCCTAAAGTAATCACTGTGGCCAGGAGAATACTGGCCTTTAATTGGCCAACAGAGTTCCATTCTACTCATGGAACCCAGGGGTCAGGGTCAGCTTCCCTGGAACCATGTGGATCGAGAGCAGGAAAGAGGTGGTTCCTTAAGGGAAGAAGATCAAGGTACATTTACAGAAAGGTAGGTTTGGGAGGTAGGGAAATAGCTTTAAGTCAACAAAATTTGTAGCTGTTTACTACATAATTAAGCCATTTTTGTTAAAAAAAAAAAGTGTGTTCCAATATTTAAAACTCAACAAAAGTAGAATTCTACTTGAAGTAGATATTGCCAGGAGACTTGGACAGGGGAGGGAAGGAGAGGAGGAGTCTATAGAGCATAATTTGAAAACTGCTAGACAGTTTATCCATTAAATATTTGCTTGAGGTGGGATAGTGCTTGAAGCCTTTCTTTGCATCTTTCTGACATTTTATAATAGAGATTGTATTTTCTTTCTAATCAGGGAGAGGGAGGTAAGTAGCAGAGCCAGTCATTGTCTGGAGTTGAAGATGCCAAGGACTTTTCTTAGCCCCAACACCAAACTGTGTTTTTTTGAGACGGAGTTTCGCTCTTACTGCCCAGGCTGGAGTGCAATGGTGTGATCTCGGCTTACTGCAACCTCTGCCTCCTGGGTTCAAGTGATTCTCCTGCCTCAGCCTCCCAAGTAGCTGGGATTACAGGCATGCGCCACCATGTCCAGCTAATTTTGTATTTTTAGTAGAGATGGAGTTTCTCCTTGTTGGTCAGGCTGGTCTCGAACTCCTGACCTCAGGTGATCCGCCTGCCTCTGCCTCCCAAAGTGCTGGGATTACAGGTGTGAGCCACCATGCCCAGCCTGAAACTGAGTTTTTTTTTTTTTAGAAGCCATGAGTCTTTCAAATTTAAATAGTGACTCATAGAGAACAGGAAGAAGTTGCTTTATAATGTGTTGGTTAATGTAAGTAATGAAATATATTCGTATCCTAAGCATTTGGCAGGGGCTCTATATGGTACGGTGTATAAAGCTGTGAGCTGGATGGATTCTGTATTATAAATTGAGTGAGGATGAAAGCTGCCCTCACATATTATCCAGTTTACCAGGCAGCCAACAACCATTCGATTTTTTAAAAAATTGAAGTAAAAATCACATAGCAGTTTGGTGGTGGTACAGGCCTGTAATCCCTGCTACTTGGGAGGCTGAAGTGGGAGGATCCCTTTAGTCCAAGGGTTCAAGACCAGCCTGGACAAGATAGCAAGAATCAGTCTGCACAAAAAATTAAAAAATTAGTCTGGCATGGTGGCATGCCCCTTTAGCCCTTTCTACTCAGAAGGCTAAGGTGAGAGGATTGCTTGAACCCAGGAGTTTGAGGCTGCAGTAAGCTATGATTGTGCCAGTGTACTCTAGCCTGAGTAGCAGAGCAAGACCCTTGTTTCTTAAAAAAAAAATATTCACATTGCATAAAACTTATTATTTTGAAGTGTACAATTTTTTTTTTTTTGGTAGAGATGGGGTCTTGCCATATTACCCAGACTGGTTTCAAAGTCCTGCCTTCAAGCAGTCTTTCTGCCTCAGCCTCCTAAAGTGCTGTGATTACAGGCATGAGTCATTGTGCCCCGCCCAATTTGGTGGTTTTCAACAATTTTGTGTAACCGTTACCACTATCTAATTTCAGAACATTTTCATCACCCTAAAAAGAAACACTGCACCCATTAAGCAGTCACACTCCCTATTCTCTATCCTCTGGCAATCATTAGTCTACTTTCTGTCTCCATGAATTTGCCTATTCTGAACATTTCATATAAATGGAATCATGTCTGGTTTCTTTCACTTAGTATGATTTTAATATATATATTTATCTTGTTACTTTTCTGTGATACTTTTTTTGAAGTAGAATTATCCCACAGACCTACCAACTGGTCATTTTCTCTGTCCCCAAGTGTATAATTGGGATTGACAAACTCAGCAGTTAAAGATAGCACCCATACTGGATGCTTGACCTGTTGAATAAGAGGTGTCATAGTGGGGAGGCTAAGTGGAAGCCTTGGAAACTACCTTCTGCTCTCCTGGCCAAGATAGTGAACCAAACCCAATAACACCTTCTGGGACAGATGGTGGAGTAGTGCTACCCTGAAGTATCTTTTTTTATTATTTTTTTAATTTTTTTTTTGAGATGGAGCCTTGTTCTGTTTCCCAGGCTGGAGTGAAATGGTGCAGTCTTGGCTCACTACAGCTTCCGCCTTCTGGGTTCAAGCGATTCTCCTGCCTCAGCCTCCCAAGTAGCTGGCATTATAGGCACCCGCCACTACGCATGGCTAATTTTTGTATTTTTAGTAGAGATGGGGTTTCACCATGTTGACCAGGCTGGTTTTGAACTCCTGACCTCAGGTAATCTGCCCACCTCGGCTTCCCAAAGTGCTGGGATTACAGACGTGAGCCACTGCACCCGACCTACCCTTAAGTATCTTAAGATGCAAGGTGGTGGTCTCTATCCTATCTATATTTAATTCATTAGTCTGCCCCTGTAAAACTGGATTGATCAGAGAATGACTGGACTTCAGTAATTTTGATTTAGCATCCCCAAACGTGGCTGCCATGATGGATTTGATATCTTTGCTAGAGCAGGTTATACTTCGATATTTGGCCATTGATTTGGCAAATGCATTATTTTCTGTTTCAGTCAGAAAAAAGGATTAAAAACTATTTGTATTCATGGGGAACATATCAGTATTCCTTTATAGTTTTGCCTAGGGATATGTAAACACTTCTACTCTTATACTGTTTGTCATAATATAGTCAGAAGATACCTGGACAATCTGGCCATAGAACATCACCATGATATATTACGTTGACAACATCATGCTAACCAGACAGCATTAGCACACTGGAGGCCTTGGTAAGATGTGTGTGCTCCACAGTGGGTACTGTCACATTCTTTGCCAAACTGGATATACTTGGTTTTAAAATATGTCCACAAATTCTTTGATACTCTTTCCATCAAGGGGTGGAGTCTAATTCCCCTCCCCATGAGCTGGACCTCACTTTCTATTCTAACAAATAGAATAAAGTGAACGTGATAGTGTACAACTTCAGAAATCAGGTCATAAAAGGCACTACAGTTTCCTTTTTGCTTTCTCTCTGTCTCTTAAATTATTCACTCTGCGGAAGTCCATCAATATATTGTGAGGACACTCAAGAAGCATATGGAAAAGGCCATGTGGAGAACTAGTGTTTCCTGACAACAATCAGCATGGACTTGCTGGGAATGTGAGTGAGCCACCATGAAAGCAAATCCTCCAGCCCCAGTCAAACCATCAGATGGCTATTGGCCTTTTAAAACCTAACAGACCAGAGCCATAGCCACTCAGTTAAGCCACTTCCTTTATTCGTAACCCTCAGAAACTATATGAAATAATGTTTATTGTTTTAAGCAACTAAATTTTGGGGGTAATTTGTTATGCAATTATAGATATTAGTATACATTCCTACAAGCAGAATATGAGAATTCTAGTTGTCTGACCTTCTTTTCAACATCTAGTATTTCCCTATCTTTTTTATTTTAGCCATTCTAGTGAGTGCTAACACCACTGTTATCACATTGTGGTTTAATTTGTTTTTCCCCAGTGACTAATGTATAGAGCATCTTTTGACATATGTATGAATATCTATATGGACATATAGATATGTATATGTGTATTTAATATCTGGATTTATTATTTTGTGAAGTATTTGTTCAAGCCTTTTTGCCCGGTTTTCCATTGGGCTATCTTTTTCTTACTGATTTGTAGGAGTTCTTTATGTATGCTGGATATAAGTCCTTTGTCTTATATGTGTATTATGAATATCTTTTCTCGGTTTATCAACCTTTTCCTCCATTTGTCCTTATCCCTTTTTGTGCCCTGTAAGAAATCTGGCCTCCTGGGATCCCATCTGGAAAGTGCTTAGTATTCTGCCTGCTTCACAAAGGGAGGGAAAGCAAACCTGGTGAGGCACCCTTTCCATTCCAGCTTGCTTAGTAGCTGGTGATTGGAAGACACTCTGTGACAGCGTTCAGTCCCTGGGCAGGAAAACCCCCTTTAAGGATTCTTCTTCCTTAACTGGGTCTGCTTCTTTCCTAAAGAAAAAAAAAATGAGTAATAAAAAAAAAATAACTCTTTGCAGGCCAGGTGCGGTGGCTCATGCCTGTATTCCCAGCACTTTGGGAGGCTGAGGCGGGTGGATCACCTGAGGTCAGGAGATCGAGACCATCCTGGTTAACACGGTGAAACCCCATCTCTACTAAAAATACAAAAAATTAGCCGGGCATGGTGGCGGGCGCCTGTGGTCCCAGCTACTCGGGAGGCTGAGGCAGGAGAATGGTGTGAACCCGGGAGGCGGAGCTTGCAGTGAGCAGAGATCGGCGCCACTGCACTCCAGCCTGGGAGACAGAGCGAGACTCCGTCTCAAAAAAAAAAAAAAACTCTTTGCCTATTCCAAGTTCATAACGATTTCCCCATAATTTTTTTTATCTAAAAGTTTTATTGTTTCACCTTTCCCGTTAGATCTGCAATCCATCTGAAATTGATATTTTTGTGTATGGTGTGAAGTAATGATTCTAGGTACATTTTTTTCCTTCTGTGTATAACCAATTGATCCAACACCATTTATTGAAAAGATCATTCCTGGGCCGAGCGCAGTGGCTCATGGCTGTAATCCCAGCACTATGGGAGGTTGAAGCAGGTGGATCACTTGAGGCCAGGAGTTTGAGACCAGCCTGGGCAACATGATGAAACTCTGTCTCTACTAAAAATACAAAAATCATCTGTGCATGGTGGTGTATGCCTGTAATCCCAGCTACTTGGGAGGCTGAGGCATGAGAATTGCTTGAAGCTGGGAGGCGGAGGTTGCAGTGGGCTGAGATCGTGCCACTGTACTCCAGCCCAGGTGACAGAGTGAGACCCTATCTCAAAAAAAAAAAAAAAAAAAGGTCATTCTTTCCTACTGTACCATAAGTGTTACCTTTCTCATAAGGCAGATATTTGTGGGTCTGTTTCCACACTCTCTATTCTAATTGTCATTTTTGTATCCTGCACTAGTACCACACTGTGCTAATTTTTATTTTAATTATTCTTGATATTTGGAAGTTTAAGTTTATCAGCTTGTTGTTCTTCAGCAGTGCTTGGCTGTCCTTGGTATTTCTATGTGAATTTTAGAACTGGTTTGTCAACTTCTGCTAAGAAAAACCCCTGTTGGGATTTTGATTGGCTTTGCATTAAATCTATAGATTGGGAGAACTGACAAACTATATGTATGTAGTTTTTCAACTCACGAACATGATATGTTCTTCCATTTATTCAGTTTATTTATTTATTTATTTATTTATTTTTTAAATTAGAGTCAGGGTCTCACTATGTTGCCCAGGCTGGTCTTGAACTTCTGGGCTCAAGTGATTTTCCTGCCACAGGCTTGAGCCACCATGCCTGGCCTATTTAGATCTTTAAAATTATTTTTTTTTCTGTAAGTCTGTAAGTTGTCTTGTAGTGGTCTTATATATCTTTTTTTTCTTTTCTTTTTTTTTTTTTTTTTGAGATGGAGTCTCCCTCTGTCACCCAGTCTGGAGTGCAGTGGCGCAATCTCGACTCACTGCAAGCTCTGCCTCCCGGGTTCACACCATTCTCCTGCCTCAGCCTCCCGAGTAGCTGGGACTACAGGCGCCCACCACCACGCCCGGCTAATTTTTTGTATTTTTAGCAGAGGCGGGGTTTCACCATGTTAGCTAGGATGGTCTCGACCTCCTGACCTTGTGATCCACCTGCCTTGGTCTCCCAAAGTGCTGAGATTACAGGCGTGAGCCACCGTGCCTGGCTTTATATATCTTTTATTAGTTTTTTTCCCCCCTAAGTATTTGATGTATTTTTGATGCAATAGTCAATAGTATTACTGTATTTTAAAGGTCTTATTTTTATAAAATAAACAATTTCAATGAAGCCTTGTAGTACTCAACACTTCCAGCTTTAATTTCTTTGCTGTAATAGCTTGCTTATGAACAATTCAGGAAAGAATTTCATGTGCAGTGCTATTTCTTTAATCTTACCCATAATCCTTTTAAAATTCCAGTTGAAGCAGCTACTTTATCGTGGTTACACTTAAGTATTTTTAAAATAAAACTTTATTTTCTATCATTTAAAAAAAATCTTATTTCAACTAAGAAAGTCTTATGCTATGGAGGATATTTCTTCTCTTGTACATTTTTCCTTTAGTATCCCTTGAAAGACAGTTCCTTTTTTATTTCAGAATTTAACAGAACATAGCAAATACTCTTAACTGGCACATGAAAGAAAACTTGTATCTTAATTTCTAGAAAATACCTCATGCTCCATAATTTATAATAATATTTGTTTTTCAAATCTTAAACAATATTTAATATATATTTTCTAACAGTATTTGCTGACAAAGGAATGCAGTTTTAAAAATATTGCTTTCCAGCTGGCTGCGGTGGCTCACGCCTGTAATCCCAGCACTTTGGGAGGCCGATGCAGGTGGATCACAAGGTCAATAGATCGAAACCATCCTGGCCAACATGGTGACACCCCATCTCTACAAAAACTATAAAAATTAGCTGGGCATGGTGGCGCACGCCTGTAGTCCCAGCTACTCAGGAGGCTGACGCAGGAGAATCGCTTAAACCTGGGAGGCGGAGGTTTCAGTAAGCCAAGATTGTGCCACTGCACTCCAGCCTGGCAACAGAGTGAGACTCCATCTCAAAACAAACAAACAAACAAAACAAACAAAATATTGCTTTCTTTGTACTATTTAATCCACTTTATTACTGCAATAAGAAAGAATAAATGTTTTACCAATAATATGTTCGTGTTTTTCATTATTAAGCAGGACATGTATAAAGAGACTTCTTAGCACTGGATTGAATATCTTTGGACTTTAAACACTACAGAAAAATTATAAAAGTTTATCTTCAGATATAACTTTTAGATGGTTTTTAATCATGATAGCTTTATTTTATCATTATTTAATATAATGGTCAACAAATTATGCCTGCTTGTATAAATAAAGTTTTATTGGAACAAAGCCACATTCATTTGATTAATGTAATCAATAACAATGTAATGTAATTGTGGCTACTTTTAAACTACAGTGGCAGAGTTAATTAGTTATAATAGAGGCTGTAAAGTATTAACTGTCTGGCCCTTTACAGGAAATGTTTTGCTGACATCTGATTTAATATATCAGGCCCGGTAAGGATTTAGTTTATTGTTAATAATAAATTTAAATCCATACAGTATTCTAAGTATCTTTTGATAATTTTGAATTTTTTTGCCAGCTTATTGTTTGAACCAATTAGATTGTTTTCGTCCTGTAATATAGCTCATAGAGAGCTCATATTAGGTATAGAAGGGTCAGCTTTGTTACTTGGTATTTATTTTTGTTTGTAATTTTAATATTATCTTTAACCTATGGGAGTTGTTTTTCATATTCATTTATTTATTTGCAAACATCCCTTAAGATCATTTGTGTGGTAAAGTTTGATTTAGTTGAGAAAAAAATATAAACCATAATTTATAAGTACCCTGAAAGCAAATGAGTGACTGCAGATACTGATGTTCTTACTTGCACACTGGGGAGCTCCCATCTCTATTCTCAGGAAAACTCATATGTGGTAAGCGATACCGAAATACATGACATACAGACCCAGAGAGGGCACCATTGTTAGTCGGTACAGTTACATTGGTAAAGCATAATTCTTATATTTTAAGATTAAAAACAATTATAAAGTAAGAGTTTTAATTTTTCTTTTTGTACTTCACTGTAGTCTTATGCATTCCACTTCAGAGACCACTGTCTTAATACATACTGTTTGTGTAAATTCTTTCCAAATTCTGAATGTAGACATAATCCCTGAATATAAATAAAAGGTTGTAGTATCATAATAATTGAGCTTTAAGTCCAGCAAATACTTTGTGTGGGTAGTACTGCCAGCAGCTGCAATTAGAGAATCTGTGGGCTAAGCAAAGCTTTACTCAGATGCCTTATCTGTTTTTATCCTGTGTGGACAGTCATCTCTCTTCCAATAGAATTTTGTATCTGCAGCTAATTAAATCAAGAATTTAACCTTAGGATGGAGGATAGAGGACTATGTCTTCCTACCAATATGTAACCCACCAGAACCACTCCAGTGAGGAGAGCTACCACCTTAGAGGCCTCAGTAGGTAGGGATTTACTTTAGGGAGTTGACAGATGCTTAAGTATGGAGTCATACAGTCTGGGCTCAAATTCTGGGCTCCTCCTATTATAAGCTGTGTATTCCTAGGCAAGTTCATTTAACCACCTTGTGTCTCAGTTTCCTCTTATGTTAAATAGGGAGAATGGCATCTAACTTTTAAGGTTGCCATGAAAAATTAGTTAATCCATATTAAGTGCTTGGCATACTATCTAGCACATATGAAGAGCTCAATGAATGTTAATTTTTAGTTAACTTTCTGGCGGTTCAGATTTGGTCAGTTCACAGTTCACTGAGAATATTTATCTTTGAGCAGACTCATATTAACCTTTATTTATCTTTGAGAAGACTTATATTAAGTTCTTATAAAACTACAATGCCAATTTTTAAGTCTACCTCAGGAAGTAGAACTGTCACATATACTGGATGCCCTATGTTGTTAATGACCTGTACATTTTCTACCTCTGGATGGCACCATGGAACACAAACATCCTAATCATGAAGGTTATATTGAACATAGGGTCTGAATTAGGGACATTCATTAGGTGAATCCAGTGTTTTGTGTATAATGCCAAAGTGGCTAAAGTGAATATTTATTACCCTTTCCTGTGTTTAAGGAATTTCTTTACCTAAAATGCCAGCTACTTACTTGTAACCTTTTTCGCAGTTTGCCCTAGGCTCTTTTGGTCTTAGCCACTCATCATGGACTTTGACTCTGAAGAGCTGTGATGCAAAGAAGCAGGGTGCAGTGATGGTGGTGCAGGTAGCAAATTGAGTTCCTGGGGCAGCAGTGCCAGTTATATTACAGTGGCTAGAGATAGTGGAGGTTGGCAGTGGAAGCAGAGGCATCCTGATCAGATTAGTTCTGCTACTTAGTTTTAGGCATTGTTCTTGGCATCAATCCCTGGTTTTTCACTTCTCCTTGTAGGTCTGAGTTACTCTTTTGAAAAGTTCTTTTTCTCCTCAAACTAGCCAAAATCAGTTGGGTTGCTAAATTTGCAATCTAAGTTGTTCTTGCAACTAAGAACCCTGTGGATATAGCAGCTACAATAGCCTGACGCATTTGTCTTGCAATACAGATAGAAAGGTCATGGGAAAGCAAATGAAGAATTTAAACTTTGTTGGCTTCTTCTCCCCTTGTGGGTGTTAAGATCACCCTATTCCCAGGGCCTAGATTTGTGCCTGAAATAAAGTAAGTGCTTAGTAAACCTTTTGTGGAATGAAAGAATGGTGGGTACTGCCAATATGTGTCTGTTACTCTGCTTTTTCTCAGCTTTCATGGTTGACTGATCTCCCTAAGGAATGACATATTTTTTCTTTAGATATGTTAATACAGATGTAATCCTGCGTAACAGTCCATTTTTTTTTTTTTGAGACAGAGTCTCACTTTGTCGCCCAGGCTGGAGTGCATTGGTGCAATCTCGGCTCAGTGCAACCTCTGCCACTCAGGTTCACGTGATTCTCCTGCTTCAGCCTCCTGAGTAGCTGGGACTGCAGGTGTGTGCCACCACACCCAGTTAATTTTTTGTATTTTTAGTGGAGACGAAGTTTCACCGTGTTGGCCAGGCTGGTCTTGAACTCCTGACCTCAGGTGATCCACCCACCTCGGCCTCCCAAAGTGCTGGGATTACAGATGTGAGCCACAACGCTCGGCTGCTATTCTGTTTTTTAAACTCACTTGGCGTATCTTTATTCTGTGGATTTTGTACTTTAGCCCGGGGATGTGTGTGTGTGTGCATGCGTGCATGCGTATGCATCTTATAGAGCCCCAGAATGCTGACAGGAATCCCTTCCTGGTGTCACAAGGCAGTCTAACATCTTTCCTGGGATTCTGGAAGGCATCTCTTGAGTCTTCCTCAAGGGGCTTGTTGATGGAGTAAAGAAAAGACCATACACCCACAGAAAATTTCATATATTCATACACAAATATAGAACTGTATTTAAACCTTCTATCTGCCACCTAACAACTTTATGATTCTTGTTAAATTTTCTTTTCTTTTTCTTTTTTTTTCTTTTTCCTCGAGACAGACTCTCACTCACTCTGTAGCCCAGGCTGGAGCGCATTGGAGCAATCTCGGCTCACTGCAGCCTCCGCCTACTGGGTTCAAGCAATTCTCCTGCCTCAGCCTCCCAAAAAGTAGCTGGGATTACAGGTGCGTGCCACAACGCCCAGGATGGGGTTTCACCATGTTGGCCAGGTTGGTCTCGAACTCCTGATCTCAAGTGATCTGCTCGCCTCAGCCTCCCAAAGTGCTGGGATTACAGGCATACATCTGGCCGATGATTCTTGTTAAATTTTCTACAGATGTCCTGCTTTGTTTTTCCTATGATGGTATGCTAATATTGGGAAAGGCAGGAAATACAGGTCCTTTTTTACTTCTTTTTTATGTTAAGGCAGGTGAACTTCTGCTCTAGATTTGTGTGTTAAGGAGCTGTGGGAACTGGCAGTTAGCACCCCACATTCTGATTCCATGAAGTCATTTGCTTGCATTTACTGAGCCCCTTGCTGTATGCTATGAGATAATGGCATTCTGAGGCTGGAGGTGCCAGGATTTTGAGAGATTGGAATGGCTTGTTGCCAGTTTATTATTGCCTCTCTCCTGGTGGAGTGGCTGAAGCTAGTGCCAAGGGTAGTACACCTGGGATCCCTGTCTTTTTGTTTCTAGAACACAGTGCTTTAGACTTGGGCTTATAAATCAGAGCTGGGACTTTGAGAAGATTTGTGAGCAAGTTCATCAAGATATTGGGGTCATCTGGCCTAGTCTTCTTGAGTTTCACATGTAGAAACAAGCCTAGAGAATACTGTAACACAAAGTTAGAAGGGTTGAGGAGGGCGAGGGAAGGGTCAACACCTTACCTCTGATCGCTTTGCTTTACTCCTGCATTTTTTGTTCAGAGTGGACCCTGTTCTGCAATCGTTGGTCTGAAATGCAACCCAGTCCTAAATTGCATGTCTCGGGCCACAGGTTACCAAGTTTACAGACAACAGTCCTGTGCCTCTCTGGACATGTGACTGGTCTATTAATAGATCTGAAGTTCTGGGAGAGCCTCAGCTCTTCCCCCGCCTTTCTACTTCCAGCAGCCTGCTTGCTGGTAATTTCTTCAGTGCCCGGACAACTGGACAGAGAATGGAAACAGGGCAATCTGCCCATCCCCTTTTAGGAGGTAATGCAGGCCCAGGTGTATATATATGAGTAGCCTCTGGCCTCATGGGTGTCTGTGCTGCATCAGGTCAAGTGGAAATGCTTAGCATTTAGGAGGAAGTAATTCCAGTTTGCCCTGGATGGGATTGAAAAAAAACCCAAACATGTATTTGACCTTCACTATATGTAAGGCACTGTACTAGGCACTTTGCGTGTGTTTACCACAATCTTCCCTGAACCTTGTGAGATAGATATTCTCATTTTACAGAGGAGATGACTAAAACTCAGGAAGATTGACTTAGTAACCTAATGTTACACAGCTGGCAAGACTAAAATCCAGGCCTTCTGACTTTGTCTTTCAAAAATGACAGCTTCCCTGTTTATAACTTTCTATAGTAAAATTGGGCTAGGATAATTTAACCATGCTATCTTTGGGGACACTTGTATTATTGAATTATCTCATATAGCTCAGGAAAATGGGGGCAAACATGAAGGGAGGGGAATAAGGCCTATCAGGCTGTGGGCAACAAAGGGAGCTCAGTGGGTCATGTAGCAGGATGGTACCTACTATACAGGTCCATGTGACCTTAGTGAACCCAAGTTAGATAGTGGCTGTCCTGCAGGTTAATAAACCATATTTCTTAGCTTGGCATACAAGGCATTCAGAATTAGGGTTCCTGCTTCATCCCATTTTATCTCTTCCTACTTCCTATCATACAAATTGTTTTTCATTCTATTGTTTGTCAGATCTGCTGTCATCTTCCATGCATGGGCATTTGTAGGCTCTATTAAGGTTCTAGTAAAAAAGTAACTGTGGCTACCTTAGGGCCGAGCAGACAGTTTTGAATCTCCATTTACTCCAGAATCATTTTGGGCTGGAGCTCTGTCATTCATTCATGTATTCAATCATTCTTTTAACATATAGGACACTGCCTCTCTGCCAGGTACTGTACTAGGCCCTGGTAATCAGAATAATGAACAAGATAGATATGGTTCCTGCTCTCCTAGAGCTTGCAGTGTAGTAGGGAAGGCAAAAATGAACAAAATAATCATAATGAAGTCTGATGAATGTCATGAAGTGCAAATAAGGGATGTGATGGGAGGGTGCATTTATCAGAGGAACTTAATATTGTTTAGGGTGTTAGGAAAGACCTGACATTAGCTGAGGAGGTGACATTTAAGTTGGATCTGAAAATTGAGAGAAAATAAGTAAGGGTTAAGAAAGGTAATGCTAGGCAGCTGGAAGAGTATGCAAAGGCTTACAGGCCAGGCAATAAGGATAAAGCCATGTCCATGTCAGTTCATTTATTCAGCAATCATTTACAACTGCTGGGTTATATCATGCAGTGTGCTAGGTTCTGGGAACATAAAAAACAACAAGACGTGGTTCTTACCTGCCCTGGATAAACTCAGTAAGGAGTAGTGATGTCACTCCTTGGTAACCAGGGTGCTAAGTTCACCCTAGATCTTGGACTCAGTTTTTTGGGTCCCATGTGATAGGACTTAACACCTTTAGAAAAACTGCCTGCTCTTGAGTGTTTGGTCCATCTGTCAAGCCGAGAGGACATGGACCTCAGATGAAAACTTGCAGTGTTCTTATCCCTGGCTTCACACTTACCAGATCCATGATAAATGGGGATCTGCTATAGACTGAATGTTTGTGTCCCTCTAAATTTCATACATTAAAATCCTAACCCCTAATGTGATGGTATTAGGAGGTTGTAGGGTAAATGGACCTGAGAGCAATAACAAGCATTCCCTTAGAATGACACTGTATGGCAGACACACCTGAATGCATGTTCCAAGCTAGGGAATCTGGGAGTGGCCAATCCAGAGATTTCGTTCCTTGTCTATAAGTAATATCTGAGCCCTAGCCTATCCTGTGGAACACGGGCCATACAGGGGATTGAGGCCCTGGGTTTTGAGTTGGATGAAGGCTGCCAGATGAGGCCATTAAGAGGAGGGTGTTAAGTGAAAATGCTATGTAAATTGCACGCTGTTTGCAAGCGGTTGCGATTTTCCTGCCCGGGCTGTTGCTCCTGGGCTGTGTGGTTTTCCTGTCCAGCCCGCTGTGACTGGACTGTATGTAAGGCAGATATCTTGTTCAGCCCGCCACTACTGGACCATATCTGTACATAAGGCAGTTCTCTTGTCCAGCCCACCACCATTGGACTCTCTTCCCTGTATGTAAGCCCCTAATAAAACCCTGTGTCTTGTTTGCTGGCTCTAGGTCTCTTCTTTGGCCTCTTAAACCTGCTGCCTTCCCTATGGAAGTTAACAGGGTTTGGTACAACAGACATAGGGCCTTTGGTGGGTGATTAGGTCATTAGGACAGAGCCCTCTTGAATGGAATTAGTGCCCTTAGAAAAGAGACCCCAGAGGGCTGGGTGTGGTGGCTCACGCCTGTAATCCCAGCACTTTGGGAGGCTGAGGCGGCTGGATCACGAGGTCAGGAGATCGAGACCATCAGGGTTAACACGGTGAAGCCCCATCTCTATTAAAATTACAAAAAATCAGCCGGGCATGGTGGCGGGCACCTGTAGTCCCAGCTACTTGGGAGGCTGAGGCAGGAGAATGGCATGAATCCTGGAGGTGGAGCTTGCAGTAAGCTGAGATCGCTCCACTGCACTCCAGCCTGGGCAAGAGTGCAAGACTCTGTCTCAAAGAAAAAAAAAAAAAAAAAAGAAAAAGAAAAGAAAAGAGACCCTAGAGATCTCTCTTGCCCCTTCTGCAGTGGGAGGACACAGAAAGGAGACAGCCATCTATGAACCAGTAAGCGGGCCCTCGCCAGACACTGAATCTGCTGGCACCTTGGTCTTGGACTTCCTAGCCTCTAGAATTGTGAAAAATGAGTTTGTGGTTTAAGCCGCCCTGTCTATGGCATTTTTATCATAGCAGCTTGAATGGACTAAGACAGGCTCCTCTACAGAGTTGAGGTTATTGGGGTCCAGAGATTGGCTTTTGTCCCCAGTAGAAAACATAGAAGGAGCTTTTTGGCTGAGGTGAAGTTGCCTCTGTTTTCAAAGCTTTGTGTCCTTGGTGTCTCATATTTATTACAATTGATCATGTGTTCTCAGACCCATCCGTTGTCTTGTGTACACCTAAGGTGGTATTTTAGCTGTTTTTCTGGATTCTGATACTGCTTATAGACAAAAGTCTTAGAGGCTGGCTATCTTGGACTGTAAATTGCCTAAGTCCTGGGTGTGTTGTTCACATAGGCTGTGTTGTGAATGGGACCACGTTTCCCCAATTGTGCAACAGTGCAACATTGTGGCCCTGGTTAAAGGGAAGGGAAGTTAGGTTATTGAAACGTGGACTGTGTGCCTCAGGCTATGTGATTTGTATTCTTTATTTCATTTAATACTCCCTGTAATGCTCTGAAGTAAGTACTTTTATTCTAATTTACAGATGAGGAGACTGAAGTTTAGTGAACTAAGTAAAACAAGTAAGTAGTGGTTTGGGGTTAGAGTTTAGGTCCAACTCTAAAGTCCATGTTTCCCTCTCTCATCCAGCTGTTTCCCAATGTAGTTACAGACTTCAGATCTTGCATGTCATCTTGTTTCCATGGCCTCTTTGGCCTTGTCTACCTTGACTTATTTGCCTTGCCTCCCTGTGTCAGTAATCTAAGGATTCTCAACATGGCTGAGGCTCAGGAATATATCCTGTTTGGTAGATAACCTAGAGTCTCTCTCTCTTCCCCCCCCCCCCCCCCCCCCCCCCCCCCCCCCCCCCCGTCTACAATGTATTTTTGTGTCTAATGTGAGGCAACATTATAACTATAATTGGAGTCATTTTTAAAGAGCAAGTTAGCTCTAAATTTGTTGGGCTGCTTTTCTTAATCCAGTTCCCACAGCATTCTCAGGAAGACGGAAGATGGGGATGGCTCACTAGAAATGAGTTTGAATGAAAAAGGCATTGGGGCTTGGCTTGAGTGGTGGAAAGAGCCTCCCTCAGCCTTTCTAAATTGCGTGGCTACTGAAGTTGGTTGGATCTTTGTAAGTTAGTACTTAATGTCCCTTTTCCAGGTACCTAAGATTCTCTTTTCTCTCTTTCCCGTAGAAGCCCTGCCTCATCATCTGGAGATTCTGGAGCTACTGACATTAGAGTGGAGAGACTTTTTTCTTTCACAGAGTTGTCAGGGTTGTGTACGGGGTGGGAGAGGGGTCTGTGTATAAGGCAGAATCCAGGGAATGGTGGAAGAGGAAGTGTAACATGTTTTTGTGTCTTCAATAGCTTTTCAGCACTCTTTTTTTTTTTCCTCCTCTTTTCTTCTGGAGACTTTGCAGTCTCATTTGAGAAGTGGGGTCCCAAATAAAATAAGGCTGCTACACTCACCCATCTTGTGTTCCAACTCTGCTTCCTTTTCCTGAAGGCTGACAGGCTTTTTCATATCTTGAGTCTTTGTACCTTCTGTTCCCTCTGTCAGGAATATTCTTCCCATCTTCTGTACCCCATGTATACCTACTCATCCTTGAAGGCCCAGTTTGATCTCTTCTCTCTGGAGGTTGTCATGCCCACTTTGTGCCTCCATAGCACTTTGTACAGCCTTTTATATAGTCTTATTCACTTAGCTGTCTGCTTCACTCTCCACATCTTGAACCTCTTAAGAGCAAGAGGCTGAGTTAGTTTCACCTCTCTTTAGCAAGCACAGGGTATGAGGGAGACTAGAGTCTCAAAAATTGTAGAATTGAACAATTCAATTCATTACATCAGTACCTTGGGACACTGATGCCAAAACCAAAAGTAGATGATTGTGTACAACTATCTTGTGTACTTCCATAAACTAAATAAGTTTCTCTTCCATAATTCACTGTTTTGTGTATCTCCCAGGCCCATAGCCCTTCAAACATGCAGTGCAGTAGCTGACTTTGAGACAGAACAGAGCACAGATGTTATCTTTGCCTGCTTTGCCCTTCACCTCACAGTGCTCTTCTAAGTCCCTGGGCTTGACACAAGGAATGAGTAGGGAGGAAATGCCAGAAATGAGCCACCCTTGGCACCCTAACTCCTTGGTTTGCAGGTTTGGCCCTGTGGGGCAGTGCAAGGTGAGCAAATGGAAAAGAACCTGTTCCCTGTAATAGCAGCTGAAAGGGATCTCTACAGATTATTACTGTCATCTTTTCGCAGCTGCAGTTGCAGCAATGAGACACTCCCCTCATTGCATTCTGCATCTAAGACAAAATCAATTCATCTTTTAAATTGGCTCTCTTGGCTTGTCCTGAGATTTCTCATAGGGCTGAGAGCCTGAAACAAGTCATCTTACCCGTGTTTTTCTACCATTGTAAGGCCAAAGACTGTGAGATTGTGTACCCTTAGCCCTTCATTTTATACATGGGGAAACTGAGGCCCACCATGGGCATAGGACTAGTTCAAGGTTGGGTGACTAGTGTCAGGTGAGGCTAGACACTGGTCTTCCAACTCCCTGCAAGGTGCTCTCTTCATTATACCCTGCTGTCTCTGATATCAGTTTATGTTTGTAATGCCTGTAGATTGTGAAGTTGGTGAGGCTGAAGTAACCAGGAAACCTGGTTTCTTTTCCTTCTGTCTCCTTCCTAGTTTCTGGACATCAGGGCACAGTAGACATTCTGGGAAGACTTAGTGAAGGAGTAAATAAAAAACAAAGTTGGCCCAGGAAAACTGCATGGTCTAAGCCAGAAGAAGACTAATGAAAGCAGATCCCTCCCAGTTTCACTGGACATCTTTGGTTTTGATGATGATTCCTGTGGTTCGATTTTCCCAGTGTTAAATGCAACCTTGGCTGGAGCGTGGAAGAAGTATGGATTGTAACCATGGTATTTTATCTGGTGAAAACCAGGTCTGTAATTAAATGTCTGTGAAAATACCACACCTGGGCTAACTGAGGATGCCTTTGAGTCTTCAGATGCCTCCCTTATTCCCTAGCAGCAATCACAAGACAGAGATTGTGTGCATCATTGAGAACTAACTACATTATACATAGGTAACATTTATTGAATGCTTACTAAGTTTTCTGGAACTTTTTAAGGTATTTACAATTCTTTTAATCTTCACAATCATCCATGAGTAGTTACTATAATTCTTTTAACTTTTCAAATGGACTTTATTGAGATATAATTTACATATAGTATACTCATTTTAAGTGCTCAGTTCGAGTTCTGACAAATGTAGTATATGCCTGCGTAACCTCTCCCCTACAATCAAGATATAGAACATTTTCATCAGTAGGTACTTTTGTTATCCTTATTCTACAAAGAGGAAAACTGAAAGACAGAGAAGTTAAGTGACTTGTGCGGGGCCCCATGGTAATAGAACCAGCATTTGAATCCATGCTGTGTGACTCCAGAGTCCACATTCTTCTGTGCTGTACTACCTTTCATCTCTCAATTTGTGGTCAAGCCATTGCCTCTCTTGTCCTAGTGGACAAGTGCATTAAGGACTAAGATGACATAGACTTACAATCTAAGCACTAAAGAGGGGTGTTGGGGAGCAAGAGGCCCAGAGATAGGCAGTGGGGAGGAATGAGATAGCCATCTCAGTACCCCTACAGTTCCAGGACCCAAAGAAGGCAGAACAACGTGCCTTTTGCTCAGCCTTTGCTTCTCCAGGCCTGCAAAGAATAGGGTAGACTAGGGAGTCTTATAATAAGGTTACCAGTATGATATAGTATCTGAAAAAAGGACGGCTCCTAGGCTCACATAACTGGAATAGAAACATAGAAAATGAGAAGAGATGATAGTCTCATATGTTCTGAGAGTGATCTTAGTAGTGGCTGCAGCCCATTCTGGACTTGGCACTATAGAGGCAACATAGATAGTCTGGAGATGGAGAGTGGCCTTGAAATCCAATCCTTTGAGGAGAGGTTGAAGGAGCCAAGATTGGATGCCCTGAAGTGAAAATGTAATCACTGGCTTCATATCCTTGAAAGGCTGTTCTTTGGCAGAGAAAACCAACTTGTTGTTCTTTGTGGCTTCAGAAGGGGTAATTAGAACCCAATGGGTGGGATGGTGTAGAGTATTTTGGAAAAATTAAAGTACAGTGAATATGACATATCTCATATCTCATTAGCTTGGAGTACAAATAAGATCAGATCTTTTTTCAATATTAAAATTAATCTCTGCAGCCGGGTGCAGTGGACCACGTCTGTAATCCCATCACTTTGGGAGGCCGAGGAGTCCAGGAGTTGAAGACCAGCCTGGGTGACATGGCAAAATCCCATCTCTACAAAAAATACAAAAATTAGCTGGGTGTGATGGCATGCATCTGTAGTCCTAGCTACTTGGAAGGCTGAGGTGGGAGGACCACCTGAGCCTAGGAGGCAGAAGTTGCAGTGAGCCGAGATGACACCACTGCACTCCATTCTGGGCAACAGAGCGAGACTTCATCTCAATAATAATAATAATAATAATAATAAAATCTCTGGAATGAGTATGAAATTATCTGGAAATTTAATATGTTTCCCTTGGGGCCATTCTTCTTCCCTCTTTCTCTTTATGAAGTATTCAAAAACTCTAAGGGCTTATTCAATCCAAAGGGGTCAGGCTTAGTTCCAAGTAGAGAACTAAAGAATCTTATTGGCCTGCTAGCGGGCCCCATTTTTAGCTTCTGTTGGTGTTGCACAGTATGGCTTTTAAAAGGGGATCTTTCACAGAATGTGGTTTCTGTATTTACTGTAGCCACAAGAACCTGATTCTCCATAAGTCACAGTGGGTCATTGAGGGAGGATGATGGCAGTCCTTCAATGTCACTCTTAGTCCCAGGGTTCACTCTGCTTGAGCTCTCAAGGTGAATGCTCGAGTTTATATGTATATAAGCTCATCCACTGGAGGAGGAAACCTCCACAATTTTCCATTTGGCTAAGTCTAGAAGTGTTTCTAGCTTCCACCACATTCTAGCTCCAGAACCTTCTCTCATGATCACTTTGGTTATAGAGCTTGGGACATCCCTTCAGCATGAGCTCTTACTGTTGGCTGTTAGTGTCCCTCCCTACCTTTAACTTCACCTAGGATCTTGAGTCTGTTAGAGAAATTCTTTTTATTTTTTTTTGAGATGGAGTCTTGCTTTGTTGCCCAGGCTGCAATGTAGTGGGGCGATCTTGGCTCACTGCAACCTCCGCCTCCTGGGTTCAAGCGATTCTCTTGCTTCAGCCTCC
The DNA here is from genome assembly GCF_029281585.2 of Gorilla gorilla gorilla. Lineage (NCBI taxonomy): Eukaryota > Metazoa > Chordata > Mammalia > Primates > Hominidae > Gorilla > Gorilla gorilla. The sequence continues at coordinate 10,305,326 of NC_073233.2, forward strand.
CGAGTAGCTGGGTTTACAGGTGCCCACCACCACACCCAGCTAATTTATTTTTGTATTTTTAGTAGAGACAGGGTTTTGCCGTGTTGGTCAGGCTGGTCTCGAACTCCTGACCTCAAGTGATCCACCTGCCTTGGCCCCCCAAAGTGCTGGGATTACAGGCATGAGCCACCGCGCCCGGCCTGTTAGAGAAATTCTAATAGCATTGAACTTCAGAAGTAAGAGGAGTCAAAGTTTCAGTCTCTCCCTAGGAGAGCTTTAGATCCCATGCATATTTGTTTTCATTTTCTTCAGCTTTGCATACCAAGGGGTGTTGAGAACAGTCTTTGCCAAGTCACAAAATATCCTGTTGTATCCTTTTCCCCAAGAGCAATGTGTGCTCATTTGCTTTATGTTTTATCATTAAAACAGGGCTCCTCAAGAGTGAGGGTCTGTCCCAGAATGATTTAATGTTTCTAAACATTAAAAGTGACTGACAGGAGGGACTGACAGTTTTAAAATGACAGTTTAAGGCTGGGCACATGGTTCACACCTGTAATCCCAGCACTTTGGGAGGCTGAGGTGGGCACATCACCTGAGGTCAGGAGTTTGAGACCAGCCTGGCCAACATGGAGAAGCCCTGTCTCTACTAAAAATATAAAAATGAGCCTGGTGTGGTGGCACATACTTGTAATCCCAGCTACTCAGAAGGCCGAGGCAGGAGAATTGCTTGAACCCGGGAGGCAGAGGTTGCAGTGAGCCGAGGTAGCACCACTGCGCTCCAACCTTGGTGACAGGGCACGACTGCCCCAAAAAAAGACAGTTTAAGACCATCATCCAGGATGAGCAGGGTTATCATTAGAAGATGTGAGAAGGGGCAAGTGGCCATGCAGTCTGAACCAGTATCTTGAAACCCCTTTCTCCTAGGAGGGACTCTTACTAATTTTCTCCACTACTGCCATACTAGCTTCAGCAAGGTACTGTTCTCCCTTTATGTTTGGCCCCAAGTTGGGCAAAGAACTTTTCTGTATTACATATAACTGACCCCTATATAAAATATTTAGACAAGAATTTTCTAAAAACTAAGGGATAGCAATAGAATTGAGACTAGATAGACTAGCTTATAAAATGCTGCTTGATCTCTGGGGCTATCAGAGGATATACACTTAGACAGTGCCATCATGATTATCTGGTTATGATGGAAGAGAGAGGAGAGAGGTGTGACTTCTAAAGATCCTTCTGGCTCTGAGATTCTGTGATTCTTCTAGGCTTTTCCAAACTGAAAATTCTAGAACTGACTTTGTTCTGTGATTCTTGCAAATCTTACAGGCCCAACAGTGGGGTCAGGAAAGTAGGTGACTATGACATAGTTGAGGTTACCACTGATCTCATTTCTGCATTTCTCCCAACCACTGCATTCCACTTAGACCAGAGAAATACAGATGTAAAATACAGCCTTTTAAATGTATGTTTTACCGCAATTAAAAAAATACAGCTTTTTTATTTGTCCACAATGTTAGTCTATCCCTTCTCATTTGACCCTCCCAATACCTTGTGATATAGGCAAGAAAGTGCTTATTAAGTCATTTTAGAGATGAAGAAATTGAGATTCAGAGAAGTTAAATAATTTACCTGTCCAGATTACACACTAGATCAACTGGTATCCTCAGTGCTCTTAATAAATATTTGTTAAATAAATGAATGAATCAGAACATAGAACTAGGAACAAGGAAGATTCTTTGTTTCCTTGGCCAGTATTTTTCTTTCCGTATTCTTCTGAGCTGCCTGGGGGCTTTCTCTGAGCACCTTTTGGGTTGGCTGTTTTTGGTTGACTTTCTCTTTGGGATTCCCTTGTTCTGTAGCTGAAGCTGTGTGCACTCGTTAGAGATCATCATTCCAGTTGTGTTCCCTAAGGAGTGGGAAGGGAAAAAACACTCCACCCACTGTAAATCTTTTTTTGTTACTTGTTTTCTGGGATCTTCATATTATTGCTGACAAGAGTGACTCATAGACTTCACTATGTGATTTTCTTGGTTGAGAGACCTTTTTCCTTAACTCCAGAAGAAATTAATTCATAGTTTTGTATGGTTAAAGCACAGCTATTTAGTAGCTTTACCCAGAACACAACAGTTCTGTCTTCTAGTGAGCCCAGACTTACCAATTTGGTTTGGCCAAAACTCTTGAATGCCTAGCTCTGTTAGGTGCTACAGAGGAAGCCGTTGGTGTGAGGGGAGGAGAGGGGCTCACTCAGGGTCCAGTTGGGGAGATAAGACACATACATAAATGGGAAAATAGTTTGAGGCAGTTTAAATAAAATGCAAAATCAAATTGTATACATGTAAATATTTAAATGTGGGGAATAGATCATAAGGGGCTGAGAAGGTATAGCAGAAAGAGTGTATGCTTTAGAACTGTAGGCCATTGGCAAGTTAACATAATTCTCTGAACTACTTTTTCCTTTTCTGTAAAATGGGGATAATAACAGCAGACTCACAGGGTTGTGAGGAATAATGAGGTGATGTGTGTAAAGCACGAACATAGTGGCTGATGCATCATGGTAGGCATCGAACTATTGGGAAGCAGCATACCCCCATGCACTGACTGCCTCCCCTATGACCCTTTCAAGGAGCCATCCTGGAGGACCTAAACTGGAAAGGTTGGTTAGCATTTGGAGAAAGAGAAAAGGGGGGGATGGCAAGCCATGAATGAAGGAACAGGTCCCACAGAGAATGTCAATCTAGGGGGAGTGGAGGATACATGGAAGAAGCAGTGGAGTAAAATTAAAGAAACAGAGAAGTTTGGACTTTATTTAAAAGAGATGTTTTTATAGGAAGTGTTTTTATGCCATATGCATATATTTATATTTATAGAAAGGCCTTTCTTGTACTCTTCAGTGTAGTGTAGTAGCTAAGAGCTTGGACTCTAGAGCCAGACTGCCTGTCTCTATATGCCACCACTTAGTTTACTTCTCTGTGCCTCAGTTTCTTGAGCTGAGAAATGGAGATGTTGATAATGATACCTCATAGGGTTGTTGTGAGGATGAATGAGGTAACAAATATAAAGTGCTTAGAATAGTACCTGACACAGAATGCTACATACATGTGAGGTGCTATAATTTTTATTGTTATTATTTAAATGAAACAAAACTTTTACAAAAGAGTACATGCCTCTACTGATGAACTCTGATAATTAAACAAAACAAAAATGGTCCACTGACTGAGGGATTGATATCTACAGTTCGAAGACTTCTGCTGTAGGTAATGAAGATCCATGAAAGTGGTAAGCAAGGTGAGGCCTGCATAAAGTGATATTAAACAAAACAGATCTGACTGGGAGGTGCAGGATGAATTAGAGGAAAGAGAGTTGGCAATAGGCTCTTGAGATAGGGTGTGTCCATGTTAAATCACCTAACAGTACAAAACATTTGTTATATTTGAAAGTAATTCTTG